>NC_044550.1:40385789-41062434 GCF_007565055.1 Rhinopithecus roxellana | reverse complement strand
TATGGCCCTTAAAATGTGCAAACCTAACTCAACCAACGTGGTTTTTCAAAAATAAAAAGCATAGCTAAGAGCACTGCTCAGACATATAATCAAGGTCTTATTTAGGACAGGAGCTAAAGTCTTTTATTGACTGTGTGCATTGGCCACAGAATTGGTTAGTAATCTCTCCAGGAAAAAAAAAAAAAAATATATATATATATATCAGGGTTATCAGAGAACAAAGATGATTTACTTTGCTTTCCACATTCAGGAAGGTAAGAGAATTTCTTAAATTTCTTTAGCCTTAAATTTCTTCAGACATTTCTAATTTTTTTTGAAATGAACATTTGTTAGAAGGAAGGTGTGTGTTTGTGTGTGTGCATTGTATGTGTGTGGTTAGTTTATTTAAAAGGTCTTCAGAGGAGAAGATAATTCACCCCGTAACCTTTTAAAATGGGAGATAACTTTGACTTTCCTTATGTAGACTAATCTCTATGTGGCTGTCAGAGGATACCATTTAAGTAGAAGACAAGAAAAGAGGTCAGAAACCCATTTCGCTCTTTCTCAGAATAGCAATAGAAGAGAGAGAAAATATCAGGACGGTTCTCACCTGTCTCTTCTTCCTGATACAGGAGAAAATCTCAGTTTAAAGCAGAATGGATTTTAATCCTTTCTTAATTTCATTTGTGGCCAAGAAAATTTAACAAAGTCTTTAAAAATGTACACATGATATCGTCAATGAGAGAGACACAGACATAAATACAACTCTTATTCTAAATGGCACAATCATAACTGTTATTTAAAACGCCCAACTGTCTGTATTCTTGGAGTCAGAGATGAGGCATAGTGCCTGACTGTGGGTGGGGCTCCGAGCTCCTAAAACAGTTTCATTACCCTCCACCAGTGTGAACCATCAGCAAATTACCGGATCTTTCTCAACTCCATTTCCTTGTCTGTAAAGTGTAGATAATGGTACCTGTCTCAAAGAGTTGTTGTAAAGTGCTTATTGCAATGCCTGACACCTACTAAGAGCTCAATAAATGTTAGCCATTATTATTATCTAAAAGTCACTCCAGAATCAAGAAGAGACATATCAAAATAAACATCCACATGAGCCCCAAATGCAACCTTAGGATACGGAGGAAAATTAAAGAAATGCATATGAATTGGTGAGTAATTAGTCAAATTCTTTTTCAAGTCCTATTTTGACACTGCAGAGGCTTCTCTTTTCAATTTATGCTTCTCATGAAAAATCTACTGAGAAAAATTTTTATCAGAGATTTTATTTCTTTGATGCCCTGAGTAGGAGGAATTGACAAAGTATAAAACCACTGAGAGCTGTCTGCTCCATTATTATTAATGAATTAACCCTTAAACAACCCAGGATTACAAAACAACCACCACCAACTGGAGACTGGTTAATTACCAAAAATCACACAGAATTAGCTTCTTGTTTACTTAAAATCGGGTATGGTTTCAGAAAAAAATTAATATCCAAATGCAACAAAACTGTAGGAAAAAGGCCTGGCATAGAGGGATCAACAACGTACATGACAGTCAGGAAGATGGGGAGAGAGGAGGTAGGGGAAGATGGAGACAGAGAGGAAAAAGGAGAAAAGGAGACTGAATCCTGTTCTCCAGAGACAGGGGATGGCCATAGCCAACCCTATTCTTTCTTGCTCATTCCAAACCTTATCTTTTCCAGCCTCCCCACTTTCACACTCTGACTACACACACATACACACACACACACACACACACACACACACGAGATTCATCTTGAACTTAATCCTGGATATGTAAATCACCTTGATACAAGCCATTCAAGTTTCTGCCTTTGAACTTGAATTGCTCTGCCAAAACTAACTTCTTCTGTAGCAAAGATCCAAATCCATCCTCCAACGAGCAGCTCTGACTTAACAATAGCCCATTTATACAAATGGTTGTCATCACTCTCATCCTACTCTGTACTTTACTGGAGCATAAAAACCATCCAGAAAACACTTATATGCTCATAGAGAACCTATTTGTTTGGAAGAAAGGAGAGAAAGAAGTTATAAAAATGTAGAGCTTTAGTGACTTTCATCCTGAGATCAGATTCCTAGGTGAGATTGAGCCAGCCTTTTTATGTCCAGCATTGTTACTAAACCGGCCAATTTGCTTATAGTCTTACCTTGTTCCTTCGTCTAAAATTCTATAAATAAGATATTCATCTGGGTTATCTGGGTTATCAAGCATTCTTAGCAATGGGCTTCCCAAAAGGATAATGGACTTTCAATCGTGAACACATTTGTTTTGAATTAACTCAATCAGATGGCTTTCCTCATAATTTCTGGAAAGCATTTGAATTAAAAAGAGTTTTGATTCTGGAGAAAATATGAAGACAATGTAGAGGTATTGAGAGCTTTTTATTGATCTATCTATTCCTTCATTCAGATATATTAAACGCTTCTAGGTGCCAGATCCTGTTCCAGGCAGGAGCACTTAGTGGCTAAGGTGGTCATAGGAGTTGGGGGGTGGGGATGCTTAATATGCCACAGTTGAGGGCTGAGGGCACAATGAGAGCACCAGAAGCTGTAATGAGAATTCCTGGGAGGTCAAAATATATTAAATCAGGCAACAGAAGGAAATAGAAGGGTAACAGTGACGAATTTTATCTACTTGAAAAGTTTGTCTCAAATTTTCCTACATCAAAGAAAGAGAAAAAAATACATTTTTCTTCCTTCCTGAATACCCACTATTTCTAGGATACAAAACATAATAGAAATAGTTTTATAATTTACCCATCTTCTCGGTCCTATGATAAGAATGTATTCTGGGTGGGAAAGAGAAACTTGCTATTGATTTTATACCCTTTTAAAAGTGTTTTAAATTTTATTTACTTCCATTTAAAACAATCCTACAGTTAGTTATACACTCTAAACCATTATGATCATGAACTCGTTCCTGATAACTGTATTGGTAATGACCTCAGAAATTATTTAAGGAAATGAAGCTGTGTCTCAAATGCCAACACTCTGGAATCCCATTCATAAATTATTACACTTATTATATTGTTTTTATTACCGACTCATTCTCAGGTGTCACTTCTTGTGCTCTACCTCTGGCTCTTCTTGTGCACCTACCTCTAGCCCATCTCCTGTCTAACTTGCTATTCTACTTCACATAATCAAGACTGTGTGATGTGCATGAAACAAGGGCAAATAGGACCGGGTGCAGTGGCTCACATCTATAATCTCAGCACTTCCAGAGGCCGAGGCATGCAGATCACTTGAGGCCAGGAGTTCAAAACCAGGCTGGGCAACATGGCAAAACCCTATCTCTATTTTTTAAAAATAATTGTAAAAGTAAATAGGAAGCCTGAAAATTCTGAAAAAAACAAGAAAATTTATGAGTTTCATGCATCAACTTTGTGACATTTATTTAATGTTTAGAGGTTTTCATACATAACTTTTCTGCTTTGTTCTGGGTAACAGAGGATTTCAAGTAATGACCTCCAATTAAAGAGAAAATTGTAATATTGCCATTTACCATAATACGATCAGAAGAAAAGCTCACTATGGAACAATAAATCCAGTTATGTAGCAATCAAGATATAATTTTCTTTTTTTTAATAATTTCTTACCTGCATCTACCTTTGCTGTAGTCTCAGTCTCACATTAATGAATGACAATTGACCTATAGGAATAGGCAGCCATGGTTAGGTCAAAGGACAAAATTACAGTCTTCGACTCATGGGTGGAAAAAAGTCAACACTTATGTCTGGTGTTATATTTGAGATATGCAGAGAAAAGTTTTGTTTCCCTAAAATATGTTTCTTACCTAATAGCTAATTCTTTGACAAAGCCCTAGTTTAAAGACTCTTATTCTTGCTATTAGGCAAATATTCTTGGAATACTTCTGTTTTCAAATTAAAAAGTACAATAGTCTCTTTAGCAGTCTCCTTAGCGATGCAAATACATCCCACAAGGTAATAAGCTTTCAGTCATAAGCATAATCATTTTGAATTAGCTCAATCAGATAGCTTTCCTACTAACCTCTGGAAAGTCTTTGAAATAAAGGGATTTGTCATTCTACAGAATACGTATTCTTTAATAAATAATTGAACGCTTCCTCCTGTGTGAAAAGAATTCCATAAATTCTCTGCCAAATCCTTCTCCCCTTCTTACATAGAAATAAAATTGTAGCAAACCATTGGCTGGCTAGGTAGACTACATTTCCCACTGGCCAGATATACTACCTCTCTTGTAGTTGAGTGTGGCTGTGTGACATGGTGAACGGAAGTGATATTCTCTTTCCTGGCCAATGTCTTAAGATAGCAGGCATACCTTCTCCACACTCCCTTCCCTCTTTCAGAAAGCAAACAAGAACACAATGGAGACCCACCACGTATAAAACCATATCCTAGGGGATGAAGAAAAGCAAGGTAGAAAATACTTAGGTTCCTGAATGACCTTATGGAGCCAAGCTACCTAGCAAACCAGCTGCACTACAGTGTTCCATGGAAATGAACTAAACATCTATCTCATTTGGGCTACTGTATTTTAAGGTCTCTTGTTGCAGCAGTTTAGATTTATTCCAGTATACATAGAAGCTATGATATGCCCTTCTGGCAAATCAAGAAAACTAAGTAAGTTTTGCTGATTCTCAAAACTTACTGATGTATATGTTTTAAGCAGGTATGACTGCCTGGGTTATTTTTGTTTCAATTTCTTGTGGAAGTCTTTGATATTAAAGAAACTCCTCCACCCGTGCTCTGAGCCCAAACCACCTCTCAGAGGCAGCTATTGGTTTATTCCTTTCTCTTCTGTTGCTTTAGCTTCTCCCTAACTCCTTCCTCTCAACATTTAAACATCCTAGGACAATATTAAAACTAATCTTCTCTCAACTCCATGGCCTCCACCATCTGCAACTCTATCTCTTTCTTCTTTTTTTCATTGCCAAACATCTTCAAAATATTGTATAAACTCTCTTGCTTCTCCAACTTTTACTCAAGCATATTATCTGAATTCTGGCCCCATGAACATCTTGAGGATACATTGTTGTTATCTTGCTTTTATGCCCATCCCCTCTCTTGAAGGCTTTACCTCACCATCTGTGACTCCCACTGTCCTCATTTCCCCTGCTTTTCTACCTACTTCTGCACAGACTCCTAGCAGATCTCTTGTCCTTTCCCTGTTCTTAATGTTAGGATCACTCAGCATTGTGTCCTGGAACCTCTCCTCATTCATCACTTTATACTTGCCCATGCCTAATACTTTTCTCTCTTGTGACTCTCAAATAAGCAGCTCCAGCCCAGGTCTCTCTTCTCAACTTCTGGCCTTTAATGCAACTGTTGCCTGCCCCTCTCTCCATGAAAGTTTGCTCCTTTCTAATATTCTCTATATCCAAAATATCCACCCACTTTCCTGACAACCAATGATCACCAAGCACTGAATCTCCTAAGTAATTTCTACTCTGTTTACTTATTTTCCTCTCAAAAAAATACTCTATTAATTCCACCAGTCCGTTATAGTGATTAAGCCAAATTGCCTAATTTTAAAGCTAACTGTGTGATACTGGGCACATTTCTTAACCTCTCTGTACCTGTTTCTTCATCTGTAATGTGGGGATATGTATAGCGTCTACCATATAACATCATTTTAAATGAGTTATCATACATATAAAGTACCTAGAGAAGTGCCTGTCACATTTTAAGTGCTACTTAAGCATTAGCCATCATCACTTATGAGATTATTACAGTAACCTCTTAATTAATCTTTCTTAACAATTATTTCTCCCTCACCAACACTAACCTTAATATGAAATTTCTTCTTACCCTTCCAGTGGTTTCCTGTTGCCGTAGTTTAAGATGCTAATTCCTTAACATAACTTAAAAGATCTTTCATGATCTGACTCTCTGACCCTGCTCCCCACTTTAGCTTCTTCTTTTTTTTTTTGTTTGAGATAGAGTCTTTGTTTCCCAGGCTGGAGTGCAGTGGCACTATCTTGGCTCACTGCAACCTCTGCCTCTGGGTTCAAGCAACTCTCGTGCCTTAGCCTCCCAAGTTGCTGGGAATACAGGCACATGCCACCATAACTGGCCAATTTTTGTATTTTTTTGGAGGGATGTGGTATCGCCATGTTGACCAGGATGATCTTGAACTCCTGGCCTCAAGTGATCCACCCACCTTGGTCTCCCAAAGTGCTTCTTACATTCTGTGCTCTCACCATTTTGGCCCCATTTAGGCTCCTATAACACCTTGTACTTTCCGATGTATGACATTTAGCATTAAATGCTGCCCACTTATTTTCTCTCCATTCCTCGTATCAGTTAACCAGGAAATAAATGCATTTCTAAATTGTTTAATTAAGAAATGCTTTTCCAACAATGTAGCGCTTGCTCCCTATTGCCTTTTGCATTTTAACAGAATTGATTCCCAACTATCACCTCATTGGTCCTTTGATGTTGATGTGCCAAGCACAGTCCTTGCTCTCTGCATTTAGAAACTTCTATTTATGTTGTGATATTCTCTGAGAGTATCATTTGCATTTTGAATGATGGATCTTATACTCCTGGTTCTTTCTGCTGCAGTTCAAACAAAAGATCACTTTCTATTTTACATTTAGAAACAATTCCAAGGATAGAGTGTGCTTGCATTAGCAAACTCTGAGATAACCGTTATCCTAACCTGATTGGTCTGAGGACATTGTGTGTGTATATGTGGCAGGTGGAAGAGATATTTGAGCTATAAACCCCAAATCATTATTCCTCTCTCTGCCCTCCAAATTGTAGAGTAAACTCTGGGATCAAATTTCTAAGAGTTAATGCCCTCCCCAGCCTTCCATCATCATCAAGATGACTGGGAAAGGGTTTGGTCAGGCTGCTTAATAGCCCACATTCTCCTTTCCTCTGCCACATTTCAAGCTAATCATTGTGCCTTTATAGATCCACCTGCCCTTTGGTACCTCTATATTTTATCTCGTAACCCTCCTCTTCTGCCACTGACTGCTCATAATGCTTTGAGTTCCGATTCCGATAATACAAACTTCCCATAATGTTCATTTGAAGTAATATTTGTATGCAGCTTTTGAGTTTGAAAATAACTTTTTATATGTCTTATTTAATATAAGATGCTACACAATGTAGTGGTCAAGAGAGCATGCTCTGGGGCCAGCCTCCCTGAGTTCATATTCCTTACCCTGTCCTTTCCTAGTTGTGTGACCTTGACCGTGGAAGTGACTTTGGAACTGGGTAACTGGCAGAGATTGGAACAGTTTAGAGGGCTCAGAAGAAGGCAGGAAGACGTGGGGAAGTTTAGAACTTCCTAGAGACTTGTTAAAAGGTTTTGGCCAAAATGCTGATAGTGATATGGACAATAAAGTCAAGACTAAGGTGGTCTCAGATGGAGATGAGGAACTTGTTGGAAACTGGAGCAAAGGGCACTCTTGCTATGCTTTAGCAAAGAGACTGGTGACATTTTGCTCCTGCCCTAGAGAACTGTGGAACTTTGAACTTGGGAGACACGATTAAGTGTATCTGGCAGAAGAAATTTGTAAGCAGTGAAGCATTCAATAGGTGACAGAGTATAAAAGTTTAGAAAATGTGTAGCCTGACCATTTGGTAAAAAGAAAAACCCCATTTTCTGGGAAGAAATTCAAGCCAGCTGGGGAAAATGTCTCCAGGGCATGTCAAAGACCTTCATGGCAGCCCCTCCCAACACAGGCCTGGAGTTCTTGGAGGGAAAAAATGGTTTCATGGGCTGGACCCAGGGCCCCACTGCTATGTACAGCCTTTAGACTTGGTGCTGTGCATCCCAGCCAATCCAGCTCCAGCTACAGCTAAAAGGAGCCAATGTACAGCTCAGGTCGTTGCTGAGGGTATAAGCCCCAAGCTTTGGCAATTTGCATGTGGTGTTCGTCCTGCAGGTGCACAGAAGTCAGGAATTGAGGTTTGGGAACCTCTGCCTAGATTTCAGAGGATGTGCGGAAGTGCCAGGCAGAAGTCTGCTGAAGGGGCAGAGCCCTCACGAAGAACCTCTGCTAGGGCAGGGCAAAGGGGAAATGTGGGGTTGGAGCCCCCACACAGAGTCCCTACTAGGGGCACTGCCTAGTAGAGCTCTGAGAAGAGGGCCATAGTCCTCCAGACCCCAGAATGGTAGATCCAGCAACAGCTTGCACCACGCACCTAGAAAAGCTGCAGGTACTCAACACCAGCCCATGAAGGCAGCCGAGGGGGGCTGTACCCTCCATAATCACAGAGGTGGAGCTACCCTATGCTATGGAGGCCACTTCTTGCATCGCTGTGACCTGGATGTGAGACATGGAGACAAAGAAGACTATTTTGGAGCTTTAAGATTTAATGACTGCCCTCTTGGATTTTGGACTTATATGGAACCTGTACTGTCTTTGTGTTGGCCAATTTCTCCCATTGGGAATGGAGCGTTTATCCAATGCCTGTACCCTCATTGTGTCTTGGAAGTAACAAACATGCTTTTGATTTTTAGGCTCATAAGTGGAAAGGACTTGCCTTATCTCAGATGAGACTTTGGACTTGGACTTTTGAGTTAATCCTGGAATGAGTTAAGACTTTGAGGGATTATTGGAAAGACATGATTGGTTTTGAAATGCATAAAGGGCAGGAGATTTGGGAATAATATAGCTTGGATATGTGTCCCCAACCCCCAAATCTCATCTCAAATTGTAACCCCCACCATTGAGGGAAGGACCTGTAATTCCCACTTGTCAAGGGAGAGAGGTGATTGGATCATAGGGGAGGTTTCCCCCGTGCTGTTCTCATAATAGTGAGTGACTTCTCATGAGATCTGATGGTTTTATAAGTGTTTGGCAGTTCCTTCTTCACTCCTTTCTCTCCCTCCTGCCGCAATGTAAGACATGCCTTGCTTCCCCTTCACCTTCAGCCATGATTGTAAGTTTCCTGAGGCCTCTCCAGCCATTTTCCCAGTCTTATAGCAGTGTGAAACAGACTAATATGTTGATTGAATTATACATTCATTTCATGTTAAAAAATAGCTAAGCCCTCCAGTTTAGCTTATACCCTATAAGTAAGACAGCCTAGTCTTCACGTCATAGCTGTGCTAGAATCCTAACACTTTAAAGACTCAATATCAGAAGCTAACTTCTTTCTTCCTTCCTTCTGCCTCCTCTCTTCCTTCTCCCTTCCTGTTCCCAATTGCTAACTAAATCTGAGTGACTCATCCGTCATTATGCTTCTCATGTCTCCTCTTCTTTTTCATTCATGCTGCCATTGCATTAGTTGAGGTCATTATCAGCTCCTACCACCAAGAGATCTGTCTGTCTCTCCCATTTCCTTTTTCCACTTCTGCTTTTCACTGCCAAGAGAGTGGATGGTACAAAAAAGTATAAGACACTTTAAAGTCTTGTAATGCAGTGGAGATGTCAAATAGACATTGTACATTCATGAGAAACAAATTATATGAGGAAATAAACACAAGCAAGAACTGCAATGGGAAATCAGAGAGAAAAGATGTCACCTCCACTTCAGGCAATCTGGGAATATTTCATGGAGGACGTGATTGATCAAAGCCTGGCTTTTATTTGTTAATTTATTCGTTCAGAAACGTTCAACCAACCAAAATTTACTGAGCATCCACTTTGAGCAAAGCATTGTTCTGGCCATTAACACAGACCAATGCTTTGTTCAACAGCAGTGAGAAAAAAAAGATGAGATTCCCAATCCTTATGGAGCTCACAATTCCAGTAGAAGACAAACAACAAAAAATATGTAAGTAAAATATGTAGTATATTAGAAGATTATAAATGCCATAAATAAAAATAAATCAAGGAAGGGAATAGGAAATGAGGAGTGTCAAAAGCATGATTAAAGAAGTACTTACTGAGGGGCAATAGTTAATCAACTAAAGTATGGGTCAGCAAACTATGGCCCATAGGCCAAATCCAGCCCATAACCTGCTCATATATGACCAGTAAGTAAAAATAGATTTTACATTTTTAATGGCTGAAAAAATTAAAAGACAAATAATAATTCTTGACATGTAAAAATTATAAGAAATTCAACTTTTAGTGTTCATAAATAAAGTTTTATTGGAACCCAGCCATACTCAGTCATTTATGTATTGTCTGTGGCTGCATTTGTGCCACAGCAACAGAGTTGAGAAATAGTGACAGAGACCTTATTACTGCAAACCAAAAAATATTTTCCATCTGTCCTTTTTATAGAAGTTAAAGAAGTTAAAGAAAGTGAGAGGGGGAGAGAGAGAGAGAGAAATGTATGTGGTTTTCTAGGAATGGAGCATTCCAGGCAGATGGAGCAGTAATACCAAGAGCCTGAAATGAGAATATGCCTGGCATGTTCAAATCTCAGCAAGGAGGATGGCATGGCTGGAATGAAAGGAGTAAGGGAAGAATAATAGCATGTGAGGTCAGAGAAGTGACAGAGGCCAAGATCAATATCAGCCTCACTGGCCACTTTAAAAACTCAGCTTGTATTCCAGGTAAAAATAGAAAACCACTAGAGAATTTTGAGCAGAGGAGTGACATGATCCAACTTCAATTTTAAAAGGAACACTGTGGCTAATGTGTCTGAACAGAGATTGCAGGGATTGATAATGGAAGAAGGAAGATGGGTTAGGAAGCCATTGCAATAATTCTCATGAAATAATGCCTTCTGGAACCAGGAAAATAACAATGCAAGTGGTGGGAATTGGTCAGCTTCTAGGTATATTTTAAGGTAAAGCTGACAAGATTTGATAAAAGAGAAAAAAATTCCAAGGGTGCCTCCAAATTTTTTGGCACAAATACATGGAGGATGGAATTGGTATATATAAAGATGGCGAAGAGTGTGGGTAGAGCAGGTTTTAGGAAAAGTTTGTTTCAATTGTATACACGCTAATTTTGAGATACCTCCTATAAATCTCAGTGAAGATGTGATTAGAATATGAATCTTGGAATTCAAAAAAAAATGATATAGATAGAAATAAAAGTTTGAAAGTTGTCAACACAGAGATGATATTTAAAGCCATGAAACAGGAGGAGGGAGAGTAGATAGAGAAGGGAAGAGCACAAGGGCTGATCCCTAAATGACTCAAACATTGAGAGTTCATAGAGAAGCAGAAGAATTGACAAAGGACACTAACAAGGAGTAAAAAAGAAGCTTAACACCAGGAAAATGCAGTGTCTTAAAGCCATGGGAAGGGCTTCTAGGAGGAAGGAGTGATAACCCATGTCAAAGGTCCCTGATAAGTCCAGAATGATGCATTGATTTATGCATTTAGCAACAGGGAGGTCTTTAATGACTTTGTCTAGAATACTTTTAATAGAGGAGAACTCATTAGTGTGGTATTAAGACAGAATAAGAGAGAATTGGGGAGAAAAACAAATATACACAACTCTGTCAAGGAATTTTGCAAAAAGGGAGCGATTAGGGACAGAGTTTGGATAAAAAGGAAGGAGAGAAATATTCTAGTTGGCACAAGTGGCCAAAGCCTCATTTTTAAATTCAAGATTCCTTTATTAATTACACAGATTGTCTTCTTTTAAATATTATTTGTCTATAAATAGTCCATTTTATCTCTTAACTTCTTTATACATTGGTTCCTTACCAGATCGCTTTGGAATAGTTCCCCACATCAACAGTGACCATCAGAACTATATATATACATATATATGTATACATATATATACGTATATATATATATACGTATATATATATATACACACACACACACACACCCCTATATATATACACACACATATACACACACACACATATACACACATTTGTGTGAGTGTGCATGGATACATATATACATATGTGCATGTATGTTCATCAATAAAACAGGTACATATATGTATACGGCAGTTCACCTTTTTATGACCATTACTTTTGTCTCTCACATGAATTCTAAAGGAATCTGTCTATATGTTTAGATATATTTACATGTGTGTAAATATATATGTATTCACAGTTATGTATCACACGTATAAAACATACATACATACATATGCATGTGTGTATGTGTATGGATGTGGAGATAGAGAGATTTGAGATTGAGAGAAAGGTCCCTTCAAGATCCACTTAAGATGTGAAAGTGATGCTCAAAAAAAAAAGAAGGATTGTTTCTCAAAATACAAGAGTCCTTTGGCCTGTGACCAGATACTTATTGCCCACTTTGTATCCAGCGGTGTTCTAGGCCCTGGAAATTTAGAGCTGACCAAGACAGACCTAGCCTCATCCTATCCTCTGGAATGACCTACAGAATCCTCAAAGTAGTAGGGTGTTCCATCACTGAGTTAAGCTAGAGCTGTGTGTCTCAACCCTGGGAAAGATTTTGTCTCTTATAAGATATTTAATCATTTCTGGGGATATTTTTATGGTCATGATTTGGCGCATGCTACCCGATGTCAGAGATATTGCTAAACATTCTATAATACATAGCTTAGCCCCACAAAACAAAGAGATTTCTGGTCCAAAATGTCAATAGCATTGAGGTTGGGAAACGCTGAGCAACAGGATATAGGGAGAGTCATATTCTCTGAGCTTTACTATTATGTAATACTACTTCACCATCTTTTTGCATTAATTCAAAACTATATATTTTAAAGAGGATAATAAGCAGACTGGACAATGGAAAATAAAATAGTATGTATTTGGAACAGGATGCTAGGGACCTATGATGAGTGTTTTGAATCCTGACCAAAAGACCTACTACTAACTTGTTGACAATATTGATAGATGATAATTAAGGAATGAACAGGAGAAATGTTCAAGGCGTACTTTACATCCTTCATAATTTTACCAAGCCTTGAGAGAAATCGTGTCTCTGAGGTTGGCTGCTCTCTGCAAAGCAAGGGTCTCTCTATGAGGAATGATATCAACTATCTGTCAGAATATTGGATTCTGATGGTTCAACTCACTGTAGAGATTTGGATTTAGGTTAGAACAAATATGCAGCAGTGTCAATCTGGGCAACGTAAATGAATGAAGTTACTCAGTCAGCTTCATGGGAAAACAATCAACCTACTCTATTCCTAAACCAAGCTGTTACAGATATAGATGGCTAATGCAATTCTGTGTGTCAAAAAAGGAACACAACTTTTGAGTTTCCAAGGTAGATAAAGTTATTCTCTACTCTTCTTCACTGACCAAGTAGTGGCAGAAATGGAACTCCAAATAGCTTAAGCAAAAAGGGAAACTGATTCACATAAATGGTAAAACCTAGAACTTCAGAGGATAATCTCTGGATGAATGTAGGACCTCAAATCATATTCTCAAGGAGGCTTTTTCTTTCTAGCCATGCTTGTTCTTCTCAGTCTCTGCGGGCTTTCATTTTTTCCTACTTTATCCACACTTGTTCATGTGGCGAGGAAGATGGTGGCAAAAAAATATCAGGCTATCTCTAGCCAAAATAATTTTATTCCACATAGTATAGAGTTTATGAATCTCAACTAACAAAGAGATCTTTAACTTTTACTCCCCTGTACAAATATAATTTTTTATAAATTCTAAGTGCTTTACTTCATAAACACTGGTACTTCTATCAAATTATTGATATCACTTTTAAATATCCTTTGTGAGGCCCACTGGCTTATGGCAAGTTGTAATTCCCTTACCCCTGATGACAGTGGAAACGACTCTTTCTTAGCTGAGTGTTAGGAAGGCCTTCCTACCCTGCTGACCACAAAACAAACCATGGAAGCATCTTGGGTTTTACTCAGTTGTAAAAATGCCTCTAAGTGTGATGTGTTAAGAAGCCTGGATGTGGTGGTCCCTACATCTACATGTCAAATTCTCTTTCTTTCTTCTTGCCGTGCAATTCTTATGAATGCCTATGTCTTTCTTGTCTTTAAATTCTGAGTCTGTAAACTTGTTTCCATGGCAATGAACACAGGAAGCTCAAAATTTACATTTTTTCCAGGTTGGCAACCCCAAAAGAAGGTGATCTCTCCTAACTTCCATATAGCAATCCCTCAAAATAATCTAAATCTCCAGAATCACCCCTGGACCAATCACTGGTTAAAGGGTGGCAGTTAGTCTGGATTATGTCCCCAGCACTACATGGAATTAGAGCTCTATAATTGACAGCCCTTCCACAACTACAGGAGTGATACTGAGCAGACAAAATCAAGATATGCTCACCATAATCTTCAAATTATTCACTGATTGGAATAAAACTAGACAGTGTGCCTTTCTAATTGGCAAAGTATCTAATTACTTCCCACTATGGGAAAACTCAAATACTAAGGGAAGAACCCTCTCTGTTTTGTTTTTTTTTTGTTGTTGTTGTTATTTTTTTAGTATTTTAGAACTAAAAGAGATCTTAGAAAATCTAGTCCAACCCCTCACATTACGCTTGACGAAACAGTGAACCAAAAAATCGAATTGGCATGATTTAGAGGGAAGCTAGAACCATGTTAAGGTCCCTGGATTCCTGAACCACTGGGCTTTACTCTATACCAGCGTGTTACTCAACTGAAGATAAACAACTAAATGATCATTTCCATCATGACAGGGCCTATAAAATGTGTATAATGTTAAATGGTTTAATTATTCTTTATCATACATTTTAATACTAAGTATCAATTGCTTGGCAACTTCAAGGTGCTAACTACCATGGTCATAAATAATTAACACAGTATCAGAAGAAATCATACTGAATTTTTTAACTCATAAAAAGTTAATAATGGGAATACATCTTAATTTTTAAATGCAAATCAAATGCAGCACTATCTGTATGCAGTAAGTTTTGTTTTTGTTTTTGTTTTTGTTTTTTTAATTGCAGACCATGGTTCTGTAGTACTCCAGGGAGCATTTTTCACTTTGGGATGGAATTATGGAAACTATGCCCCTGCTGGTAACTTCTGTTTTTTCTTTTTATTGTTATTATTATTATTATACTTTAAGTTTTGAGATACATGTACAGAATGTGCAATTGGTTACATAGGTATACACATGTCATGATAATTTGCTGTAGCCATCAACCCATCACCTACATTAGGTATTTCTCCTAATGTTCTCCCTCCCCTATCCCCCCACCCATAGACAGGCCCTGGTGTGTGATGTTCCTCTCCTTGTGTCTATGTGATCTCATTGTTCAACTCCCACTTATGAGTGAGAACATGCAGTGTTTGGTTTTCTGTTTCTGTGTTAGTTTGCTGAGAATTATGGTTTCCAACTTCATCCATGTCCCTGCAAAGGACATGAACTCATCCTTTTTTATAGCTGCATGGCATTCCATGGTGTATATGTGCCACATTTTCTTTATTCAGTCTATCATTGATGGGCATTTGGGTTGGTTCCAAGTCTTTGCTGTTATGAATAGTGCCACAATAAATCTAAGTGTGCATGTGTCTTTACAGTAGAATGATTTATAATCCTTTGGGCAAATATCCAGTAATGGGTTTGCTGAGTCAAATGGTATTTCTGATTCTAGATCCTTGAGGAATCACCACTGTCTTCCACAATAGTTGAACTAATTTACACTCCCACCAACAGTGTAAAAGCATTCCTATTTCTCCACATCCTCTCCAGCATCTGTTGTTTCGTGACATTTTAATGATTGTCACTCTCACTGGCGGTAAGATGGTATTTCACTGTGGTTTTCATTTATATGCAATAAGTTTTCAAAGATCGTTGAAATTGAAAACTTTATTACAAATCAGTTGCTAGTTTATCTAGTTTATACTGAAAGCACCAGCAAAATTATTGTTAAAACACCACTATATTTTTAGAAGACAGACAAAATTCAAAATATCATAGTATGATGTAAGAAGAGAAAGAAAAATGTCATGAAAATTCAAAGATAGCCAGCTCAGCTTACCTGATGACTAAAGCCAGGGAAGATACACCTTATTATTTAGGTAATTATATATATATATATATATATATATATATATATATATATATATATATATATTTTGAGATAGAGTCTCACTCTTCACCCAGGCTGGAGTGCAGTGGCACAATCTTGGCTCACTGCAACCTCTACCCCCTGGGCTCAAGCGATCTTCCTACCTTAGCTTCCCAAGAAGCTGGGACCACAGACATGTGCTACCAGGCCCAGCTCAGTTTCTGTATTTTTGGTAGAGACAGGGTTTCACCTCGTTGCCCTGGCTGGTCTGTAACTCCTAAGCTCAAGCGGTCCACCAGTCTTGGCCTCCCAAAGTGCTGGGATTATACGCATGAGCCATTGTGCCTGGCTTTTCTAGCTTTTTATTAACAAGGTATTGCTTATTGCCCCTCTCAACTTATTTTATAACCAATAAATCAAAGCTAAATAGAGGCAGACTGATGTTCACCAGCTCCCCTCCAGCTTAGCAGAACTGGGTGTTCACAGTATCTGTTCTAATTGGTTGATTTCAGTGCTGTACCAGCTTGATGATTAATTTTATGTGTCAACTTGAGTGGGCTAAGGGATGCCCTGATAGCTGATAAATACATTATTTCTGGGTATGTCTGTGAGGATGTTTCTGGATGAGATTCACATTTGAATCAATAGTCTGAGTAAAGAAGATCCATCCTCACCAGTGTAGGCAGGTATCATACAATCTGTTAAGGGCCCAAATGGAACAGAAAGGCAGAGGAAAGGTCAATTCTCTCTGTCTTATTGATCTGGGATATTTCTCTTCTCTTTGGATCTTCTGGTTCTTAGGCCTTTGGACTCCAGGTGTTAATATCAACTCTCCTAACCTACATCCCTTCTCAGGCCTTCAGACTCAGACTAAATTGCACCACTGGTTTTTGTGGTTCTCCAGCTTGCAGACAGCATATCATTGAGCTTCTCAACCTCCATAATCATGTGAGTCAAGTCCCATAATAAATCTTCCATATATATATATATATATATATATATATATATATATATATACAAACACACACACAGACACACACACACATCCTATTGATTCTGTTTCTCTAGAGAACTCTGGCTATGATATATTGTGTTAGTACTGCCTAATTCACCAGGTATTAGGTATTTTTAGATCATATTTGTATACAGACATGAGTTAAAACACTAAGATAATTAATATCAAAGAATAGAACTAAAGGACATCTGGCCTTCTACAAAATTGAGACTTTGGGCCAGGCACAGTGGCTCACGCCTGTAATCTCAGCACTTCAGGAGGCTGAGGTGGGTGGATCACAAAGTCAGGAGTTTAAAACTAGCCTGGCCAAGATGGTGAAACCCCATCTCCGCTAAAAATAAAAAAAATAATAAAAAAAATCAGCAAGGCGCTGTGGCAGGTGCCTGTAATCCCAGCTGCTTGGGAGGCTAAGGCAGGAGAATCGCTTGAACCAGGGTGGCAGAGATTGCAGTGAGCAAAGATTGCACCACTGCACTCTAGCCTGGGTGACAGAATGAGACTCTGCCTCAAAAAAAAAAAAAAAAAATTGAGACTTTGTTTCCTGTTCTTCATTCCCAATGAGTCTCCTAGTTGTTCCTCCTCATGCTCTGTAATATCAAGCTCTTTTCACTTCTCAATCTCCCCACAAACACTGTCACTGATAAAAATACAAAGCTTAGTCAGAATAAGGTATAAACAACAGGTAAAAATTGATGTTACGCCTCCCAAGGTGTCCTGCTTATGAGTCAGGGACAAAGCTTACCCAACACAACAGGTATACTGAGTCATTTATTGAATAAATGTTTGCTGAATGCAGATATCTACTGAATGAAGAATAAATGAACAACCTGTAGGAGAGTCATTTTGGAAAGCAGCAGCCCTTTCCAATGTCTTTAAAATTATACACATGAGAGCTGCCTACTCAATCTACATAAAAAGCAAATTTCCACCAAAATCTCTTCTCACAAACTCTGTGAGGTTGCACCAAAATGGAAAAAACAAGAAGTGTAGCTAATCTCCTTCCATAAATTCTTTAGCTGTGAAACTGCACTTAGAAAACGTAAACCTAGGAGGAAAACTTCACCTATCTGGCTCCCTATCTCAAGAATAACTCTTTAGCAATATGTCTAGAATAGCTATGGATTTATTTCTTATATTTGTTGTTATTCCAGGTTCTCAACCAGATTCTCAACCTGATTCAAATATTGTTTGAACCTCCTATGCCAGAAATGTTTTTAATAGCAGTCTCTTCAGTGTGACTCACAAACAAGAGTGACACTAAGCCAGGGCAGCTAATGTTGCATCAGGAACATGAGCTAGTGAGAACCACAGGAGTCTGTCTCAGGGTGGGGCACAGGAGAGGGGAGGCTGAGTGTGGAGGCAAAGGGCTGGGACAGTGGTTTGGATCTTAGCTGGCACAGGCTGACAGAGAGAGCTATAGAAGCTACAGAGGCCAATTTTCCAGCCTGTGAGAACGGACTGCTCTCCAGAGGAAAGCACGAGCTATTTTACAGCTGCTTGAGCACTTTTTGAAATCCTTATTGCAATACCCAAGATGACCATCCATTATAAAATACTACTCCATCCCTGCCATCACTCTTTGCCCCCTTGTCCTGCTTAATATTTCTTGATTATATAGCACTCCTCATGTCTTACTTGTTCATTCTCTGTCTCCTCCCATAAGAATGTAAACTACATAAGAACAGGGACTGTTTTGTTCACTGCTCTATACCCAGTGCTTGGAACACAAAAGGTACATGATTTAAAAAAAAAAAAAAAAAGAATAATTGAAATGAACAGAAAATGCATTAACTATGGCACTGAGACAGTGTCCTGATTCTTGGGTTCATCACTATCATCACCAGAAATAAAGTAATCAGTTTCTTACAAAACTAAATATGTTCTTACCATAAGATTCAGCAATTGCACTCTTTGGTATTTACCCAAAGGAGCTGAGAACTTGTGTCCACACAAAAACCCACACAAGGATGTTTATAGCAGCTTGATTCATAAATGCCCAAACTTGGAAGCAACTAAGATGTCCTTCAGCAGGTGAGTGGATAAATTGTGATACATGTAGACAATGGAATAATATTTAATGACAAGAAGAAATGCGCCATCAAGCCATGAAAAGACAAGAAGGAAATTTTAACGCACTTTTTTTTTGAGACAAAGTCTCTCTCTGTCACCCAGGCTGGAGTATGGTGGTGCAGTCTCGGCTCACTGCAACCTCCGCCTGCGGGGTTCAAGCTCTTCTCCTGCCTCAGCCTCCCGAGTAGCTGGGATTAGAGGCACGTGCCACTACGTCCAGCTCATTTTTGTATTTTTAGTAGAGACGCGGTTTTGCCATGTTGGCCAGGCTGGTCTCAAACTTCTGACCTCAAGTGATCCACCCACCTCGGCCTCCCAAAATGCTGTGACTACAGGCATGAGCCACTGCACCTGGCCTTAAATGCATATTACTAAGTGAAACAAACCAATTTGAAAAGGCAATATATTTTTTATTCCAACTACATGACATTCTAGAAAAGGCAAAACTAAGACAGCAGTAAAAAGATCAGTGGTTGCCTGAGACTGGGGCTGGGGAGAGAGATAAATAGAACATTTTTAAGGCAGTGGAAATACTCTGTGTTATGCTATAGTCATGGATACGGGTCATTACACATTTGTGCAAACTCCTAGAAGTTGCAATACCAAGAACCCTAATGTAAGCTATGAATTTTGGGTGATGATGATGTGTCAATGTAGGTAATATGGTTTGACTGGTTCCCCACCCAAATCTCATCTTGAATTGTAGTTCCCGTAATCCCCATGTGTCATGGGAGGGAGGGACCTAGAGGGAGGTAAATGAATCATTGGGGCAACTACCTCCATGCTGTTCTCATGATGGTGACTGAGTTCTCACAAGAATCTGATGGTTTTATAAGAGGCTTTTCCCCCACTTGGTTCTGCACTTCTCTTTGCTGCTACCATGTGAAGCAGTATGTGTTTATGTCCCCTTCCACCATGATTGTAAGTTTCCTGAAGCCTCCCCAGCTCTGTGGAACTATGAGTCAATTAAAGCTCTTTCCTTTATAAATTACCCAGTTTGGGGTATTTCTTTATAGCAGCATAAGAACAGACTAACACAGTAAATTGGTACCGCAGAGAGTGGTGCACTGCTGTATAGGTACCCAAAAATGAGGAAGTGACTTTGGAACTGGGTAACAGGCAGAGGTTGGAACAGTTTGGAGAGCTCAGAGGAAGATAAGAAAATGTGAGTAAGTTTGGAACTTCCTAGAGACTTGTTAAATGGCTTTGACCAAGATGCTTAGAGTAATATGGACAATGAAGTCCAGGCTGACGTATTCTCAGATGAAGATGAGGAATGTTTTGGGAACTGGAGCAAAGGTTACTTGTGTTATGCTTTAGCAAAGAGTCTGGTGGCATTTTGCCCCTGCCCTAGAGATCTGTGGAACTTTGAACTTGAGAGAGATGATTTAGGATATCTGGTCAAAGAAATTCCTAAGTTGCACAGCATTCAAGTGGAAGCAGAGCATAAAATTTTGAAAAATTTGCAGCCTGATGATGTGATAGGAAAGAAAATCCCATTTTCTGAGGAGAAATTCAAGCCAGCTGCAGAAATTTGCATAAGTAATGAGGAGACAAATGTTAATCACCCAGACAAGGGAAAACATATCTCCAGAGAATGTCAGCGATCTTCCCAGCAGCCCCTCCCATCACAGGCCTGGAGGCCTAAGAGGGAAAAATGGTTTCCTGGGCCGAGTCCAGGGCCCTGCTGCTGTGTGCATCCTTGAGACTTAGTGTCCTATGTCCCACCTGCTCCAGCCATAACTAAAAGGAGCCAAGGTACAGCTTAAGTTGTTGTTTTAGAGGGTACAAGCCCCAAGCTGTGGCAGCTTCCACATGGTTTGAGCCTTCAGGTATGCAGAAGACAAGAATTGAGGTTTGGGAACCTTTGTCTATATTTTAGAGGATGTATGGAAATGTCTGGATGTCTAGGCAGAAGTCTGCTGAAGGGATAGAGCTCTCATGGAGAACCTCTGCTAGGGCAGTGCAAAGGGGATATGTGGGGCTGGAGTCCCCACATGGAGAACCCACAGGGGCACTGCCTAGTGAAGCTGTGAGAAGAAGGCCTCCGTCCTCTAGACCCCAGAATGGTAGATCTGCTGACAGCTTGTACCATGCACCTGGAAAAGCCACAGACACTCAATGCCAGTCATGAAGGCAGTTGGGAGGGAGGCTGTACCTCTGCAAAGCCACAGGGGTGGAACTGCCCAAGGCTGTGGGAGAGTCCACCTCTGGCATCAGCATGACCTGTATGTGAGACATTGAATTAAAGGAGATCATATTGAAGCTTTAAGATTTAATGACTGCCCTATTGGATTTTGGACTTGCATGGGTCCTGTAGCCCCTATGTTTTGGCCAATTTGTCTTTTGACTTTACAGGCTCATAAGTGGAAGGGAATTGCCTTGTCACAGATGAGTTATGTACTTGGGCTTTTGAGTTAATGCTGGAATGATTTAAGACATTGGGGGACTGTTGGAAGGCATGATTGTGTTTTGAAATGTGAGGACATGAGATTTGGGAAGGGCCCGGGGTGGAATGATATGGTTTAGCTGTGCCACCATGCAAATCTCACCTTGAATTGTAGTTCCCATGATCCCCACATGTCTTGGGAGGGACCCGGTGGGAGGTAATTGAATCATGGGGGCAGTTATCTCCTGCTGTTCTTGTGATAGTGAGTGAGTTCTCATGAAATCTGATGGTTTTATAGGGGGCTTTTCCCCGCTTCACTCTGCACTTTTCCTTGCTGCTGCCATATGAAGAAAGATGTGTTTGCTTCCCTTTCT
The DNA here is from genome assembly GCF_007565055.1 of Rhinopithecus roxellana. Classification (NCBI taxonomy): domain Eukaryota; kingdom Metazoa; phylum Chordata; class Mammalia; order Primates; family Cercopithecidae; genus Rhinopithecus; species Rhinopithecus roxellana. Next base: position 41,040,777 of record NC_044550.1, on the reverse strand, counting down.
GCAATGACTGTAAGTTTCCTGAGGCCTCTCCAGCCCTGATAGGGAGTCAGTTAAACCTCTTTCCTTTATAAATTACCCAGTCTCAGGTATTTCTTCATAACAGTATGAGAATGGACTAATACAGTAGGTTCATCAATTGTAACAAATATGCCACTCTGGTGAAGAGTGTTAACAATGGGGGAGGCTAAGCATGTGTTTGGGAAGGGAATATATAGGAACTGTCTGTACTTTTCTCTCAAATTTTCTGTGATTCTAAAACTGCTCTAAAGAAATTGTATTTAAAAAAATAAATAAATAAATAAAGCAGCCTCTCTTGCATTATCACCAAAGAACTTTAACTTTGCTTAGTCAGCCCACTACTATTTTTTATATACTTCTCGGCCAAACTTTAGGAAAGAGATTTGATCTGGGTGCCCAGCTTTACTCATTATGTCACTATTTCCAGCTTACTTCTATTATATGGTTTGGCTCTGTGTCCCCACCCAAATCTCATGTTTAATCATAACCCCCAGTGTTAGGGGAGGCACCTGGTGGAAGGTGATTGGAGCATGGGGTGAATTTCTCCCTTGTTATTCTCATGATAGTGAGTTATCACGAGATCTTGTTGTTTTAAAGTGTATAGCACTTGCCCCTTCATTCGCTTTCTCTCTCTCATGTCTCTTACACCACCATGTGAAGATGTGCTTGCTTTTCCTTCACCCTTCTGTCATAATTTTAAGTTTCCTGAGGCCTCCCCAGATATGCCTCCTCTACAACCTGTGCAATTGTGAGTCAACTAAACATCTTTTCTTCATAAACCATCCAGTCTCAGGCAGTTCTTTATAGTAGTGTGAGAATGAACACTCTACTTTGAAATCAGATTTTCTTATATACATATCCCACTTCTTGTCCACATGTACCTCTTTCCAAGACTAAAGGGGGAAAGAAAAGATAGAGGAAGGAGAATGACTTTCATCACTAAAGGTGCTATTAACTAGCCATATCTATTTGCATATCAGATGGATGGCTCCCTTGCTATCTGTGATACTGGGATGTTGTGATTTTGTGATATAATCAAACAGTAGTCCCCCCATTCCCAATTATCATATCTGGAATGAGTTAATAAAACTGATGGGGTAAATCTTGCCTAAAGAAGATTCAAGCATCCCATATCTGGAGTTATTTCAAATATCCTCCAAGAGCTTTGATTCCCTCACCTCTAAAGCAAAGGTGTTGTTCTGCGAGAAGGAGTCTGAGGGATCATGGAGCTCTCACATATTAGGACTGCATGTCTGGAAATGACACCAGAAAGTCAAAAACCAGCCTCAACTGTACAAAGAGAGGTTTGGGCAATACATTTTGGATGTCACAATGGGATCCGCTTTAATGTAATCTGTCAGATTTTCTTTTTAAATTCCCACATTCTACCTAAGTCAAATGTCATCCTGGAGCTAATTTGTGAGCCTTGATAAAGTTTGGGCAGTAAGATCTTCAAAAATATTATTTCAGTTGAATCATTTTATATGTTAACTTTGAAAATGTCAACAGCAGGGGCTGTTGGAGGAGCTTAGGAGGTCTATGCATTTGCCATTTCAAAGGCTTAAGCCATCAGTGTAGGGGTGGGGGACAGCCTGCTGTGCTCCATGTTCTGTATAAACATTTCCAGAAATATTTAGCAGATAATAGGGCTCCCACTGGGGCCGTGTGTTCAAAGGCACCACGTTGAGCTACCTACCAGGAAAGATGTGGATGCCAAAACTGAGAGTGCTCTGGTTTTTAGATTGGGTTCTTGCTTCTTCTGTAGGATTTCCAAATACACAAAGAAAGGGGAAACAGCAGAAGCCCATCTTAAAGGAAAAGTACTTAATGCATGCCAGAAGAAAATAACATAATGGTCAATGTCTGAGTAATATTCAATAGACTTCCATCATGTAGCAGGTGTGTGAAATAGTTTGACAACTTGAGAATTGAAGGCCAGAATTCACTGCTTGCCAGACTAACACCCATCAATTTGAAAAGCTCTGAAATCCTTCTTGATTTTACGGAATAAAATTGGTTATGGTTAAAGTGACAGTGATCTCTTTTTCTCCTGCATTTTACATATAAAGACATTAGCTTTTAGTTCTGAATTTGACAGGAAATTGATAAGTGAACAGGCAAAATTAAGACATAATCATTCTGATTGGTTTTATAAGAGGAAAGATAGAAGAATGAAAATCACACACACACAAAAAAATACTATTAGACATTGTAAATAATACAGTTATCTGCCACATGAGGATGATATGCATATATGTGGTCCCAAAAGACTATAATACCTTATTTTTAATGTACCTTTTATATGTTTACATACAGAAATATCATCGTGTTATAATCACCATTCATTCTAGTAACAGGCTGTACAGGTTTGTAGCGTAAGAGCAATAGGCTATGCTATGTAGCATAGGTGTGTAGTACAATATACTATGTAGATTTGAGTTAGTAAACTTTATGATGTTCTCACAAAGACTGTATTGCCTAACAACGCATTACTCAGAACATATCCCTCTTGCAAGCAACGCATAATGAAAACATTGTGAATTTATTTATATACATGTTCCACAAACATTTTTATTGCCATGTTTTAGTCAAGCGACGTCCAAGCACTAAGAATTTTTAAATGCCTGAGACCAGATTCCTGTCATCAAGAATCTTGCAAACTAGTACGAGAGAAGGGTGCGTACATGAAAAATTAACAACGCAATAAATACCATTAAGAAAAGTAAAGTAAAATGTCCTGTCGGAGCCGCAGTGGGGAGTCGCCTTCCAACACTGCAGGAAGACACAGAAACTGTGCAATAGGCTTTGTAACACCAGCTAAAATCCAAGCCCAAAGGGCCAGTGAAGGTACATATCCCTTATCACTCTTAGCAATCACAAAAGAAAGGTTTTCTACAGTGAAACCTCTTCAAACATTTTTTTCACAGTTTCATTTTTTAGAGGCGACATTCTTTATTTTGTTTCCCTCTCCCATGAAACCTTGAATACCACTTTTTAGTCATTTTTGAAAGAAAGCCTTTCAAAGTACACGTGTTGAATCTGAGGAACCACCTGGGTGTGGGGAAGCGGCCTGCGGAAAGCTTTCTCTTGCCTTTTACTGACCTCTAGTGGGCATGTCTTGCTATGGCATGGAAAGCCAACAGATTATTGTAATCTGAATTGTGTTAAATTTCGTCACTCAATTTCCCTTCTACCTGAATACTTAATTTTTCCACCCTCTTTCCATATAAACGTCAGAACAAATTTGGAATCAATACAAATTCATAATGTACAAAACACCGCTGCACACATGGAAGTATAAATAAAAAACCTTTCCTCATAATGTGGTTAAAAAAAAAAAAAAACTGATTTCAGAATTGTCTTAGATAAGACAGTGGACCTTAATGGCAATTACTGGAGTACAGTGCCTCATGAGATTTCAGCCAGATATTGTACTAATAATATTTCTTTTATATGTCTACTTTCAAAAACAACTAATTTCCTTACCCGTTCTTATCTCACTCCAAAGAAAATTACATTCAGTCCAAGTTTCAGCTCAAAAGTTTATTGCTAAACAAGAAATGCTCCCCTTGATTTGTGAGGCAATTGGAAGGGGAAAACTCGCTCATCTATACCCACTAGACAGCAACCCCTTTGTTCCTTTTTACCATTTCTCTTGAACTGCTTTCCATAAAGAAGAAATAAACTTGATCTATAAAGGCGTTAATAGATTTGATTACATCTGTGTGGCAAATGGCTGGGCCATTGTGTTAGCGAAGGTATTCTAAATGTTAATGCACAGTCTGCTCACTGCTCAACAGACTGGAAGCCAAGACAAGACTGTGATGAAGACCTCAGTGTCACAAATTTGTACAATAACACTCGGAACCTGAAAGTAGATAGGACTTCTACAATAATGATAATTAATACAATAATTTAAATAAACTGGAAGAAGAAAACAAGGAACATATGTAGGAATCTGGAGCTTGGGTTGACCAAATGATAGAAAAATAAATCTACAATAATGAAACTGGGACCACATTTTGTAGGACCAGTGGATTCTGGGCAACACCAGTACCCTAGTCCATGTCTGCCAAATGGAAGAAGCTTTTATTCATAAAACAGCACATATCAAATTCTATAAATTTCTCTCTCTCTCCCTCCCTCCCACCACCCTCTGAATTTTCCCCTTCGTCCCATTTGGCTGGTATTTTAAGCATTCTCTTAATCTAGCAATTGGGTAATCCAAAAGAGATTCCAACATGCAATGTGATTTTCCTTCAGACAGTCTAATTACAACTTAATAACTTCTTCACACAGCAGAGAAGGGCTGTGCTGTCAGTGCAACAGAAATGAGATTAAAATATAAGAGAGTTTTTCCCCAGGGATTTTGTTATCTAACAAAAAAAGCTGACAACAAACTTTTCTTTGGTCGAGGTCAGACAAAGCTCTGTTCTACCATCATAGATATAAGAAGAGATTGTGCACATATAAAGTATAGATAAATGTTTCCAAATATATGTTATCCAACCTTTACAAGCATAGAAGCATAACAATTTTAGCCCCCAAAATTTATTAATAATTGAAAATCCACCATTTTAGCAATTTTGATTCCAAGGAAAATACCTGCTTTTTAACTAAAGGTCTTAGCAAATCAAACTAGAAAAAGCCTTTAAAAAGAAGATCGTAGGTCCCAGAGATACTCCCTGTTTGAAAGATTATTGGGTAATCATGACTCACTATGTTGAAAGTAAGGCAGTTTGGAGAACGACTTAGAATGTAAGAGATCTCTCTGATTCTTTTTATTAATTATATGAACTCAAAGTGCCGCAAAAGCCAAGCGATTCACAAGTCATTTGCTTCCTTTTTGGCTTTGAAGACAAAAAAAAAAAGTAGTATATTCTTTTCCACCCCAGCAGTTCCTCTCATTGCATTTTTATCATATGTACACTTAGTGCTAAGAGCTCAAGTCTTCACTCAACATCACTGTTGGGTGACCCAATAGCTAGACTAAGAATACATTTAAAGACTGCTATGGTAGGAATATTTGTGTGCCCACAAAACTCATGTATTGAAATTCTAACCACCAAAGTGATGATATTAGGAGGTGGGGCCCCTGAAAGGTGATTTAGGTCACATGAGTGGAGGTAGTGCCCTTGTAAAAGAGGCCCTAGAGAGTTCCTCACCCTCCCCATCGTGTGAGGACATGTTAAGAAGGAACTGTCTATGAGCCAGAAGTGGGCCCTCAGCAAACACTCAATCTGCCTTTATCCTGGACTTTCCACCCTCCAGGACGCTGAGAAATAAATTATTATTGTTTATAAGCTACCCAGTTTATAGAATTTTGTTATAGCAGCCTGAATGAACTAAGACAAAGTCCCAGCAAAACAAGAAAACCAAAGGGAGGGAGACAAGGAGAGAGAGAAAAAAAAAGTAAGACAGAGATTCACTTATATAAATGTTATATAATGTTTCAAAATAAGAACAAATAGAGTTATCATGGGGTGAAAACAGCACTTTATTGAACATCCTTGCACTTGTGTAGTATCATAGCTACATGGACTCTGTCCATAGCATGGACTCTGGAGTCAATAAACCTACAGTTGCATCCCAGCTCTACCATAAACTAGCTATTTTCTTCATCTATAGAATAGTCACAAAAATAGTATCTAAGTCAAATGTTTGCTATGATAAGTACATGAATTAATGTATGCAGAGCACTTAGTGAAGTACTTGGTATGGAATAAATGCTTAGAAGCTTGCTATTACTATTACTCTATAGTACAAGTATTTTAAAATTTTTTTAGTTACATAAGCCGCATTGAGAAGTTACAGAGCACTGAAACCTTGTATTCCACAGGGCTCCGAAGTTTTATTCCTGTCTTGCCCTGGATAATGACAGATTGCCAACTCTACACATAAGCAATATGTTCTTGCAATCCATTAGATTTAAAGGATAAATAATTAAAATCACAGAGATTTTCTGACCTTAAGATGCCCATCTTGACCCAGAGGAAAAGTCATACACTTCAACAGGACAATAACTTATACTCATAGTAAAGACTAAAACTTCACATTGGACCTTATTTCTGCATACTTGGGTACCTGCTGGAACCTCTGAGTGATTTTTAAAAAATGCCATGTTTCTTCCCTGCCTAAGTTTCTCAAATTGAATAATTTGGTAAATAAAACAAAGAAATTGAAGAAGACTGATTAAAATATCACAATGAATAGCAAATGAAGACAACTTGCAAGACGTGATTTGTGCCAGAAATAAGAACTCCCCACCTGATAATGGTAGCAATGGGCCTGGCTCGAATCCCCAGAAGTGGTGAGCAGGTGGGAGGCAGGAGCTGCCTGAACAGGGAGAAGTAGGGAAGCCCTCCTGACCTTCTGACTTCTTCCAAGAGGAAGAAGGACAGGGACGGAGCTATGCACACCCCATTATTCTTTTCAAATGGACCCTTTCAAAGGCGCATAGTTAATGTACCAGGAGTGTGTTTACAGAAAATCTCTCATCATGAAGAGCATGAGTTATGGCAAAGCATTTCTCACTCTAACATTTGACAGCTCCCTCTTACCCACTGGGTTTAACTATTAATCCTATAGTTGACGAAGGGTGTAGTCATCATCCTGGGGGAAAGAAAGCAGCCTCCTCAAGGCAGTCCCATTTCATCTCCTCCAGGACACTCCCCCAATACCAGCTGCTGTTCTTCCTGAAAAGACCTACTGAACAATTAGGTTTTGCTCCCAAAAGGTTCTGATCTGGATCAAAACAGTACATTGAGTATACCAATCCCAAAGCTATTCTGGAAAGACAGCTGAAATTAACTCTCTTCTGCTTCTCATCCTATACATTTTTAGAAACACTATCTAGTACAGCATTTCATATGTTTTCCAATGAGACCAGGTAATAATATTACAATAAGGCATACTCCAATAATAAAACACCAACAACAGAAAATCTCAAAATTTTAATACAAAGCTCTTCCTATTATCAACATCCTGGTGAGAATTTAATACTCAAGATTAAACCTTCTTGCAAGTTAAAGACAAAGAAATTAAAATCAAAAATTAATTTTTTCCCAGTAATTTGAAGTGCAAAGTTTGGAATTCTTAAATGAAAGTCTAAAAATTATCCTCCCTAATTTATTATTCTTTTCATCGGATTTCTGAATGTTACCTGGATTAAGATATTTTGCTGTTTGGGGATTTTTTGGCAGCACTGACTCTATCATCTCTCCGAGAGTCAACCTCATTACTTTAGGACTTGAATTAGTTAATGTAATGCCGACTGTATTTGATGTAAATGCCAAAATGTCAGTGCTTTAACACAATAAATGTTTCTTTTATGTGGATTTCCCAGTTAGCAGGAAGGAAAGGAGACTGTGTTCTGCTCTATGTAATCATTCAGGGGCTCACGCTGATGGAAGCTCTGCCATCTTGACACGTGGCTTCCAAGATCACCCTAGGCATCCAGATCTTGTAGGAAAATTGGGAAGAAGAGTAAAGAAGGGACGACCATGTCTTAATTCCCAGAGCCCATAAGTCACACATGAGAGGAAGGTCAGGCACCTCTGGGGGACGTCTGCCTGCACTACAGAATTCCAGAAATTAGTTTAGCTGAATGACAAGCTTTTGACATGTCTCATTTGTCGAAGAGTCCAGAATTAATGGGACACATGGCTTATCATCTAGCACTAGAAAATTTAGAATATAAAACAGTGCCCGATTCTAAAGCAGTTATTCCAGACAAATGTTATTTTATGAAACCAATTATATATTGTTCCCAAAGACCGTAACTGAAAAGAAATCGATGATATCTAAAGGAAGAAGAAAATCTCCCTAGTTTTAGCCTGTCTGTCAGTATGGACAGGTGTCAAGAATCCATAATCTGTGGCTTTAAACTCAAATCAGGAACAATTTCTAGTCAATTTTGAACCTGTGTGTTTACTATGTCTGAGGAGTATTCACCTGTGCACAAAGTTCTAATTTCCATTTCCTACTTTAACTTCTATCAAGTGTTTCTGGCACTTAATACTGAACAAATCATAGACTCTACCTAATGACAGAGCATTTATATCCTCTTATGAACAGAGTTTTCAATCTTGTGCCTCACAGAATATATCTAATGCTTTTTGCTATTGAAATATTTAAAAGAAAAAAATAAAGCTGGCTCCTGGAGAATGATTTTTCTCTCTTGGGTAATTAACCATTACAAAGTCAACTGGAGACCAGCAGGTGTGAAGTGACTCTTCACCTGTGGCTAGATCAGGTGAAATTCAAAGTAAGCCTCCTTTATTGCTGATGAGTATAAATGGGATTTGGAGTAGCAGATCCAACACTGCCTTCCTAGACCTGGTATTAATAATTTAAGGCTAGAACTTTACTCATGCTTTTTGATAAAGGTGAGCAGAACAAAATTTTTTCAGCCCAACAATGCCCCAAAACTCCTTGAAGACTCTTTTTTCCCCCCATGTTTCAGCCACACTTGCTTCGACTTAAATCTATCCTTCTAAGAGTTTGGCCCTATTTCATCCCTGCAGAATCATTAAAAATAAACCTATTCTCTTTTTTCTTCAAATGAAGACAGCTGTCTCTACAGAGACAGGCCTAGTCCTCTTGGCCATTTCTGATATAGATGTTGCCAAGTTCTTCAGTCATTTTTGAGTTACTTTCTCTGGAACAAGTTGCAATTTGTTTGTTTTTCCAAAAGTATAATCACGAGATCTGAATGTGATATTTTAGGTAAGGAATAAGTAGCAGAAGGTATTCTACTCACTCATTTCACATGATAGATTTCTAAAAATCCTGACTTTGCTTGAATTGGCATTTGTTAGCCATTTATGTATAAGGCTTAGTGTTGATTACAATTTCAAGACTTTTTAGAAATTCTGATGCACATGTCCTTAATGCTGATGTTTTTAGCTACTAAGGGAATTTTTTTCATCTGAGTTTTGAAAACCTAAATTCTTAAAACCACTTACTAGTTTTGTAAATCTAAATCACTTCCATATCTTTACGAACCTGTTTCAATTTAAAGTGAGTTTACAGTTCCCCTCTTTCAGGGTTATATTAGTTTGCTGAGGCTGCCATAATAAAGGACAACAGAGTGGGTGGTATAAACAACAAACTTATTTTCTCACAGTTCTGAAGCATAGAAGGCCAAGACCAAAATGTTCACAGATTAGTTCCTCCTGAGGCCTCTCTCCCAGCTGGCAGACGGCTATCTTCTCCCTGAGTCTTCTTTACACGGTCTTCCCTCTGTGTTTTCGGTAGCCTCATCTCTCCTCTCCTCATAACAACACCAGTCATATTGGATTGGTGTTCTTGTGACCTCATTCAAATGTAATCACCCCTTCAGAAATCCTGTTTTCAAGCATAGTGGCATTCTGAGGTACTAGGGGTCAGGACTTCAGCATATTAATGGGTTAGGGAGACACAATTCAGCTCCTAACAAGGGTGATTGTTTAATAAAATGAAATAGTGCTAGTAAAGCATTCCTAGAATATATGGACTTTTTGATATGTCTCCAGCATGTAGAGTGTCTCCCGGCACATAACAGGCTCTTCGTTAACTAGTATCTGTTGAATAAAGAAAATGAAATAAAGTAAACTGTTCATTAAATATTAGCTCCTTTCTTTCCCTCCTAAATCTCTTAAATTTCATTTTGCTGACAGATCTCAGATTGTTCTCTACATGAATGTGTGGTGCACTCTGCTCATGGAAAACTCAGCAAAATCAGAGAGTGTGCCTTGTTCTATTCACATCCTTCCAACATGCTTAGTGAAACATTGTACACATGGAATAGTTCCTCAATAAATGCTTGTCAGCAGCCTGAATCAGATGATGGACCTTTATAGGAGAAAAGACAAAACTTTCTCTTTATCCTCTGAAAAATTGCTGAAAATCAACTAATAAAAGGCAGATTAATAGGAGACAAGGCATACAAATGTATTCACATGGATGGAGGAAATCAGAGTGATTAACCCACCACACAGTAAGGCACAGATGGATAGATAACCTTCTTCTTAGGAGAAAGGGAGATAGGGGAGTGTGGATGATTTTAGGGGGTAGTAAGTGACTCTTAGGAGTCACAAAGGGCTTGAAGAACAAACAAACAATGGTCTGGGACAAAGTCTGTTGAGCCCATCAAGCAAACAATGATTTGTGACAAAAATCTGTCCAGGTGTACTGACAGATTTCAGTCTTTCTTCTTTCAACGTGTGTTTCATTAATAAAAACTCAGGGAAGGGACCAGCAGTAATTGTTTCCTTCTTTGGCAGGTCCAGACTTTAGGTGGATAAGGGAATGTCAGAGAAAAAGTTCATCATGGGCTTTAAAAAGACAGAGAATTGAGAGACACAGAGCGGGAGGTCAGAGAGAACTTGAGGCATCTTCTTCAGTTCAGCACATCAAAGCACCATATTTTGGGGTATCCATTTCTGAAGTTTCTGTCTGAAACTTCCCTAGAAGTTTACACACCAAAATCTAAGTCAGCACCATGGAGAAAAATTCCAGCCCATAGCTGAATGGCAAAGAATCCCACTGAATCAGTCTCCCATTTCTAGAAACAGGCCAGTCCACTTAAACAGTTGTGTCTCATTTCAGAAGATGGTGGTGCAGACAAGTTCTCAAACAGAAGAAAAACAAAGGTTAATGTCTGGACTAGTCTATAAGCAGTTTCCTTATAGTCCAAAAGACAGTCAGACTCAAAGCATCTTCAGTTAAAGTGGAAGCAGATAGTGGCAAGCTGATGAATTGTTCTCATTTGCAGTTTGTGTGTCACAAGGTTGTTTATACATGAGCTTCAGTTTGCAGGACCTCAGAAAGAAAAGTGGCAGCAATTTCACTGAGTCTAAGTCAGAAAAATGGAAGAAAAATTTGGAAGTGTTTGAAGACTAGTAGCCAAGAAAGAATTCAGGATTCAGTTCAAATTGTAGGAAAGTGATAAAAACTTGAAGACAATGAAGGCCAGCCTGAGAAACATAGGAAGACTGTTTCTACAAAAAAAAAGAAAAAGGAAGAAAAAGAGAAAGAAGAAAGCAAGAAAGAAAGAGAGAGAGAGAAAGAAAGAAGAAAGAAAAAGAGAAAGAAAAAAAAGAAAAGGAGAGAAAAGAGAGAGAGAAAGAAAGAGAAAATCCTTTTAAATTCTCTAGGCATAGTGGCACCTGCCTGTGGTCCCAGCTCCTTGGGAAGCTGATGGCTGAGAGAGGAGGATTGTTTGAGGCCAGAAAGTTGAGGCTGCAGTGAGCTATGATCACACCACTGTCCTCCAGGGTGACAAAGCAAGACCCTGTTTCAACAAAACCCAAAACAGAAAAACAGAAAAGAAGCAAAACAAAATTTAAAAAAAAAAAAAAAAAAAAAAAAAACTATAAACTGTCTAGAATTTAATAATAGGTACATCATAGGTTTTTTTTCCAACACATTTTTTCTTTTTCCAGTCTCTTATTTTTACCAAAGACCAATATATTTGCAAAATAAGTTTTAGTTTTAAAATATTTGGCTTAATTATTTGCATAAAGTGCAACAATAGTAGTGATTGGCCATATAGATTCTATTTAGGTTGGCTTTTCTGAACTTTTTCATAATGAATCTCAGATTAGACTTTTAAAGTCTGTTGAGGATAGGAAGCCAAGCCAAGGATTTGCCATCAGACTGTGTCTGTAATATCTGAGTGAACTTGGTAATTTCTCTCTTCTTCCATTTCCCAAAATATCTTGAGGCTGGACCTGTCAGAAAGTGACATTCTTTACTTACCACAAGGTCAGAAACATTGAAAAGAAACCATGTAGATGAAGTACCAGGTCAGTCTTTCCAAAGGGCTTTTCATCAGTTCAATAAAGTCAACCTCAATTCTTCAAAGCAGTCTGGACATATCTGAAAATATGTCATTCCAGTCAAAGCCTTGATAAAATAAGCAGCATTTCTGATTGTGTCCTGTTGCAAAATAAAACATATTCTTACCTAACTTATGCAAATAATTACATTGTCATAAGAAAAGAATACTCATAAACAGTTTCTAAATTCTGGAGAAATCAGGTAGAGAGAAAGGTAAATGTTTCAATTTTTCTCACAAAAGTATACTTTACCCAATTGCTGAAAGCTATACATAACTCAAAATATATATATATATATTGAAGCTGGAAAACAAAACATAAAAAGAATCAGCAACGTTTCAAACAAAAAGTCATTAAAAATCATTTATGCCTGCCATCAGTTCAGTCCTGTGTAATTAATTCTTGTTTTTCTTAATGTTAAGCTAGCAATCTTAATGAATCAGTTAGGTTTATTTTATTAGAGTTCTGGAAGTTTTTATTTAGTCCAATTATATGATCCAAAGTTATTAGAAACCTGTATTTAAGAGTACTTCTCATGGTTCTTTCCATGAATCTTCTTGAAGACACAACACTTTAGAATTTGCAAAGAGCTTTTAGAAGAAAAAGCATCAGGATAAGGCAATTTACTTAATATACCAAGACATATGAGATTTCTAGGAATTCCATACAATTTTGGAACACATATTAATAACATCCTTACAAATAAACACCATTTCTTATTTGACAATAATTACAGTATAATTCTAACATATAAAAGAAGCCTAATATGTCTCCCTTAGACTTTCAGTGTCCTCATTTGGACTTCCAAGGGTCCTACCATCCAAAAGTCTGTTTAAGGTCAAAAAGAATTTAAAACTTTTTATTTGATTTTGAGAAGTTTGTCAAATATCAAAGGTTTAAAACACTTAATATCAAAATAAGCAATGCTTAAGACACTCAATCAAAATAGGATCACAGGTCACTGTAAAAGAGTAATTAATTTAGCTAAAGTAATAATTCAAAAATTTCAAAAAGCAAAAACCTTTACTCTCAGAGAGAAAGGAGGACTCCATTTTCCAAATAGTCAAAAAACCTAATAAAGACAATATGTGACTTTCTCCCTCTCTCTTTACCTCCCTCTCAACTTTACCCCTGTATCAATGTATTATTAATATGAAACCTAATTTTAATAAAACCTTATAAGTAGATTTATCTAATCTCAATCAGCTTTGGCCACATAAGATTGCAATAAACATTTTATAACCTCTTACAATTTTTCCCATTCTTTCTTTTCCCAACATTCTTTCTCCACTTAGTTTTATCAATTCTCATTTTTTATTTCTTTAATTTAAAACGACATTTAAAAATCTTTAAACAAAACTACTTTTTCTTTAACAAAAGTCATATTCTCACACCTTCTTTATAACCTTCCTTACCAAAAACACATCCTACTTTTACACTTTGCATACAGAAGTGTTTCTTTTATATATAGTTGTTTAAATTACATAGTAAACCTAACTTTCAATCAGAAATACAGAAAGAAAGCAATTTTAATTGTTATCTATCAGATGCAGAGCCCAGGACAAAAGACAGATCTGTGAAGACAATGCCTGGAGGATCTGACCTCTCCCAGCATGGCCAGGAAGCATATATGGGCCGGGGAAGATGAGGCATAGGCACTGTGGGCACACACATGTCCCCATGCCTGACCATGGCCAATTGTCTAGACCCTAGAATTTAAAGCCTCAAAACCAGAAATATAAACTCATAGATCAAACAAGTACAAAAATATCACAGAAGCAACAGTTTTGCGACCATAAAACATCTATCATAAAGAGTATAAATTAGTCTAATGAGTAGACCCAGACAAAAATATCTGAAATTCTGAAGACATTTCTACTTAATTTTGCCAACAATTTTGAAATTAGCTTTATTCACCAAAAATTACTAAAGTCACATGAACTTGAAAAGTGGGCTAGTTAGTTGATGAGTACTCATTTATGTCAGTGTGGTACCATGTAGACAATATGCAAACACATGTATAAACATATATGTACATGTAGCGTGTAGACACAACGTACGACACACACACATGTGCACGTGTGTATCTAAAAGCCAAAGAGATAGAAGAGCTCCATCTAAAAGACAGTAGAGCTTTAGACCTAAGAGTAACCTGTTCATGCTCTTGAGACTCCACAAGGAAGACAGAAGATCTCAAAATGAGGATTGTGGTGCCATCTTCTGTGTTCCTCAAGAGGTCTCAGGATCATTACAAGTCCCTTCCAGATTCTTTCATGTGTTATCAAAAATAAGCACTGCAGGAGGAGGCGTAAAGTAAATGGGAGAAAATTTCTCATAGGAGGCAATTTGGGGAGATTTTAAAGCTTTGTAAAAGGTCAATGAAGTTTTATTTTTTCCTTAGCAAAAATCATACCCAGAAGAAAGGAAGTAAATGGAAGCAGCAAGGATATAATTTTTTAAAAGAGGTTTTGATTGGCTGAAAAAACTTCCCAGAAACATAACACAAAACAGAAAAAACAGAGAGTCGTTTTAAAAAAGAAATATATCTTGAATATCAGCTTTTAATAAGCCGCTTTCTGACCACAGAGCTCTTTAAAAAAAGAAAAGTTCCCTCAAATCTCTTATTACCAGATTTTAGCCAGGACAAAAGATAATATTTTTAGCTTTTGAGCTTTTTTTGTTTTTGTTTTTAACCAAAAGTACCCTCCCAAGTAACTCACCAAAACAAATAGAGCTTAACCAAAATGATGACTTAACCAAGGACACAGGTCATCTCCAAAGAGGTGCAAAGCAGACCTCACAAAATCCAAAACTACGCCAAAGACAGCTGAAAGAAAGGAAACGTTCACTAGCCACAAATGGGGTACAACCCATATCTATCTCCATATACTCTAGGCTCTCAGCTTCTCAGCTGACCATCTATAGACAAAAGCCCCAAAACCCCAGATGTCCCCACAGATGGAAGTAGTAAAAAAATCAAAGCTTGTCCATAGAAGGGAAAAGAATGGATAACAAATGGGTACCCCCAAAGTTAAGCTTCACACAAGTATCAAACCAAAAGGGACTGGTTATCTAACCAAGCATCAAACTTAAGGTTGTTAGAGTGAAATCACAGAATTTTTACTACTAGACTACAAGGTAAAGAAGCCACCACTGTAAATTTCACAGGAGTCTAAATCAGGCAGTTTGAGGTTACAAATAATTTTAACTTCGCTTTAGGTCAAATTTTTGCTTTTTAATTTCATCAAGATAATTTTTAAGGCTTCCTGTGACACTGTTACGTGTCTTTCTTTTAATCTGATCTTCCCACAAGGCAACTGTTTAGAATGAGGACCTCTGAAAACTTTTTTTTTAATTTGGGGTCTTTCTAATTTAAAGAACTCATCTTTTGGCCACTAAAGATTAGAATTTCTTATGGTGTGCTTATGCCAATACCAACTCAGTTCAATTAAGCTTCTTTATGCAAATCCCAAGAAGCAATTTTTCAGGTTTAAAATAAGTGTTTTTCTTTTCGCGGAAGGACATGAAAGAGGCAGTCTCCATGATCCAAAAAAATTCACTCCCAGGTATAGGCTAAAATACAAAATGACTCGTGTTGCCACAGATAGTTTAGGAAAGTGTTTCTGCATACAGTACTTTCAGTGTTCCACAAATTTGTAGGAAGCTGCCAGTCACAGACCTATTAATCCATGACCCTAGGTAGGCCCTCCTGGGATTGTACTTTCCCAGGACTAACCAGGCAACAAATGATTGAGACAACAAAAGCCCCTTATGCGAGCTTGACATGCTTGAAACAAGAAGTGTACTGCTTAAAATCTCAGGGGTTTCCAACATTTTCCAACTGATCACTGGATGTGACACAAAAATCATGCCTCCTAGATGGCAGAGACCAAGAGAAACTGTTGCTACTAGATCACAAATCAAGCTCTCAAAGACATAAAACAAGATGAGAGGGGAACCTCATACAGTTTTTATTTGGGGAATCTACAGGAAAGTTTATCTAAATAGATGCTGTTGTGATCAGAACCACAAAACTTACCAGTCTGCACATCCTGCTAAAACCAGCTTATAGAGATATGAGACCTATGTTCTACCCCATGGTACCCCTCTTTGTGACAGAACAATGAACAAACAAACAAAAACAAGGACTATTTCCGGAAGGAAAGGGATCAAACAACATGAATATTCATACCAAACAGTACACCAGAGTCACGACACCCAAGACTTGTCACCTAAATCTTTTTATCCCATTAATCAATACTTTGGAGAGGAAAAAGAGACAAACTGATTTTTAGCATCCACTCAACTGGATTCTGCAGAAATAGAGGCTGAGAGCCCAGCTGATAAGAATTTATTTCCCTTCTGCCAGTTTGCCAGATCCTGAGTTTCCTTGATTGCAGCTTCCAGAAGAGCAGAGTGACTAGTTATCCTGTTCGTGATGCTAAAGCTGTAGGGGCCAAGGGAAAACTTCCCCCTTTAACCTCTGAAGGTTTGCTGAAACTCAACTAACAAAAGGCAGATTAGTAGAAGAAAAGGCTTGCATATTTACTAACAGGCATGGAAGAAATCAAAGTGATTACCACACCACACAATAAGGTACAGATGGTTATGCACCCTTCTCCTTAAAAGAAAGGGAGATGGGGAAGTGTGGGTGATTTTAGGCAGTTAGCAAATGATTTTTAAGAGGATTCAATGGGATCGAAAAACATACAGTGGCCTGGGACTAAGTCTGTTGAGCCCACCAAGCAGACAACGGTTTGTGACAAAAGTCTGCTCAGGTGTGTTGACGGACTTCAGTCTTTCTTCCTGCAATATGAGTTGAGTTAATGAAAACTCAGGGAAGGGATCAGAGGTGATTGTTTTCTTCTTTGGTGTGTCCAGATTTTAGGCAGATAAGGAAACTTCAGAGTACAACTTCATCCTGTGGTTTGGGAGAGACAGATGTTTGAGATACAGTAGGAGAAGGTCAGAAAGACCTCGAGACATTTTCTTCATTTCAGCTTGTCAAAGTACCATGTTTGTGACCAACAATATCTGAGCCCCAAAACATCCTCCAGCAGAAATCAATGAGCTTTTTTCTAAGATTTGTTTTTCTACCTGAGGGTAGGAATTAAATCCTAATTATTCTTACATCCCACAAAAAAAAAAAAAAAAAAAAAAAAAAAAAAAAAAAAAAAAAACTCCATAGACTCATATAAACTAGTTGATCAAAAATTTCCTCTTGAATGAAATTGAAATAAATGTAATTGAATGAACAAAATGTTCTCCTTGCCAAAGGAAACTAAGAACCATTGCAATGACCCCCATTCCTATCCATACTTAAATTAATTTTTGCTTTCATTATTGTCCATTATTTCCTCTTTTTCAGCCCATGCTGCTGTTCTTCTTTTGTTGTGTCCTAGAACAGGGCAAACTCATCAAATATCACTTTATCTTCTAATCTGTTTATGTTCCTTGCTTTTCTCCTTCCCCCGTGCATTGTCAGTGTAAGGGCAAAGAGAATTTCCCTCCACCTCTGAAGGTTTGAGTCTAAGTTTGTTGAAATAAAGTGATAACAGACTGATTAACAGAAAAAAGAAAGTATGCAGATATATTAATGTTCATAGGGTAAAGGAGCCACACACAAAAAGAGAGGCCGGACGACTGCAGATTTCTACCATTCTGAGGTTACTGAAAGAACAGGTGCCTGGGACTGCTGTGGGGGGGTTGAGGGGTCTCACAGGTTATGAATGAAAGAGGGAAGAAAAGCATGGCAAGCAAAATTTGACACGTTATGCAAATATAATCTCTCAGGAAATTTCAGGGCTGCCCTCAGAAAGAATAGATGATAATCTGTGCTAAAAGTTTCTCTGTCAGACTTTTAGAAGTATGAAACTTTTAGTCTCCTTTTCATGTGAGTTAATTTTTCCTAGACCTGGATAAAAGGGGTATGGAGGGGGGCATCAGAAAACCCTGTTTGCATCCACTATTTTTGTCACTATGTAGATTTCCTCCACAGATGGAAATCTCCCCTACAAAAGGACAGCTTTTCAAAGCTATCCTGTGGCTTATAACCTCTCTGAATAGCTATCCCACAACAAGTCAAAGTATATTCTGGGGTGAAATATTCTGGTTTACTTCACGAGGATGTTGAGTTGTCTCTGTGTTGCTGATGAGTGGCTGATTTCCTTTTTATCAGGAATAAAGAAACACTCAATTGCCTCCTGCAATACCACTGGCATAATCCTGACACTATCACATCACAATGAACAGGAGGCTCATTAATAAACATGCAGAGCTGTGAAGAATTTCACTGATCCCTCTCCAGGTCATTAAATCCATACATGTTTGATGGGCAATAAAAGAGAAATGTGGAATGATAATGGCAGCTGGAGGAGGTTGCTGCTCTCCTAGGCTGCTGTAACCACAAGAAAAGACAGGAAATGATCCATGTATTTTTTTAAATATGTATATATTCTACTCATTATTACTAATTTCAAATGCCTATGCATATTTCACAGGCAGCCAGTTCATAAATAAAATTCAGGCTGAGATTTTAGCATTAAATTATTTCAACTTCAAGTAGGGGCATGGTATTCAGTTTGATTAAACAATGAGGAGTTGGGCTGTGCTCTAACTAGAAAAGTTTTGTGTGTGGGTGACTTGGAGGGCAGGTGCTAATCAAAACACATTTCTGTTTGTCACCTTTTATGATATACATAAATGATATTGCCCTATGTTGGTAAGATGTTAAGCAAATTCAGATTCTAATTCCAGAAACAAGTCATCCAGTCAATAAAGATAAAATAGACTTACAAGTTTATTCTTTAAAGTTAAAATCAAAGTAATAATTTGTAGCATGACACAGGTCAGATTACTTCAGACCTTTTATTCCTATTTCTTACCTCATAGATAAAGTCAAACATAAACTATATATTGTAAAACAGAATGTTTAAAATACCCAATGTTTAAAAATTAGCAAATTCTATCATAAGTCTACAGTGGTGGCCAACTTCGAAGCAATGTAAATAAAAATATTTCAATAACCCCTTAGCAATTAAACATTCAATGGTTTTTGCATTTTGAAGGGAAAAAAAATGATTTCTTTTCTCACCAGTTGCTAAGTTCATGGCCGAGATCCCTATAACAGAAGACAAATCAACAAAAGAAAATCATACAAATTTGCTTAATGTGTTTTATGTGACACAGGAGCCTTCATAATACAATAAAGACCCAAAGAAACAGGGAAACCTGTATATTTTTATTTCTGTTCTTTGATCTTATTAAAGAAGTCCCTAAGGCTAGTTGTAATGCTCTTTTGTGTCCCCATTTCAATTTGATCTCCCCACAGGTACCAATAGGGCATTTGTGTAGCATAAGAACTCTTTCAAATACGAAAGTTTTCCAAATCAAAGGATTCATCATCTAGTCATTGACAAGTGGGATTTCCAGAAATGCACTTATTGCAAAAGTGACATGATCAAATATTCCTTTTCATGGTAAGACCTAGAGATAACTTTCCAGGCTTAGGACAAATTTGTACAATGGATAAAGGGGGCATGGTAAGACCTAGAGTTAACTTTCCAGGTTTAGAACAAATTTTTACAATGGATAAAGGGGGCATCCCTGGAGCAGGTGCCAAAGAAATAACTCCCATGATCCAAAAGTCACTCCCAAAGATAGTTTTAAGAAAGCAAAGATCCTCATTGCCCCAGGACACAGCAACTAAGGTAGAGATGAGACAAATTCCCCTGAGAGTTTATATGGTCTGACAGACATTCCTTGGGTTTTCCATCCTTCAAAGCTAACTACTAGATCCAGATTTCCACAACCAGCATTCCTGGTTGGTGGAGACCAGGGAAAATTTCCTCTCACTAGTTACAAGCCAAGTTCTCAAGATACAATAAGACATAAGGAGAACCTTTTCTTATTGTCCTTGTCATGACAAACAC
Source organism: Rhinopithecus roxellana (assembly GCF_007565055.1). Lineage (NCBI taxonomy): Eukaryota > Metazoa > Chordata > Mammalia > Primates > Cercopithecidae > Rhinopithecus > Rhinopithecus roxellana. The sequence continues at coordinate 41,021,006 of NC_044550.1, read as the reverse complement.
AAGAAGATAGAGACATGGAGGAAAAGACTATCTTTGTGAGTGAAAGGATAAAAAAATCAAGAGTACTTGAGCAAAAATCACAAAATTGCTATGCCCAAAGAATTAGTTGATAAAGAGATGTTTTCTCCAGCTAATCCAAATTTTGAAAGGGTGAGACAAGAAGTTTTCATATCCTCCTCTCTTGACTGAGCACTACAGACAGAGATATGAGGGAGCTGACCTTGATAAGAATCCTTATCTTTTGCTGACTTTTGTCAGTTATCCCAGGGTTTCATCTGCTGGCTCCAGAGTAAGTCAAATGTCTCAGCTGTCCTTCAGTGGGTGCCAGAAACTATAGGGGAGGAAAGATTTCTTTCTTCATACATTGATGGCTGCGGCACCTATAATGAAAGACAAATTAACAATAAAAAAATACAAATCTATTTAATATAAGTTTTATATGAGATGGGAGCCTTCAGAAATGAAGACCCAAAGAAATAGGAAAACCTGTGTGTTTTTATGGATGGGTTTGATGAAGAGCAGACAGTCATGCCGAAGTATGATTAGACAGAGGGTTTATAACCTAATGTTAATAAGCTAGGCGGGATTTAGAAAGGCTTGTTTGGATAGTTTCTTTTCTGTCTCAGTGTCCTCAGAGATAATAACATTCCTATCCTCCGGGTACAGGGAGGACACTTCTGGGATGAGATTCTTACGATCTCCTTCATGAGAGGGGCTACTAGGTTTTACAACCTGCTTCAAGTGAGAAGAGGCAAAGGGAAGGTAAGAGTGACCTTCCTGCTTCTGCTGCCTCCTCAAATGCTAAGGTGCCATATTTTGTGGTAGCATGTCCCAAATGTCATCACTTTTATATACTCTTCAATAATCCTAAAATGTCATGATTTGCGGTCATCTTTAATTTTGCTGAGAATGAATTTGAATTACATCTTCCTCCCGCCATGAGCCTAACAGGATGAAGCAAACTGCATAGTTAGTGAATTGACCCAGCCAACGGCATCTGCTCATTTGTTCAGGCCCGATGATATCTTCCTCTCCCACTTGTAATAACTTACACAAAATAATTTCAGAAATCAAAAAAGAAAAATTTTTAAAATATTGTTGGCCTCCTTAACAATAAGAGATAGTACTTAAGCCTGAATTGACAGTCATATCTTTTGATTTACTCATTTCTCTGGGTGTCTCTTATATATATGTGAGGTATATATATTAGAAAACTTCTGTTTGTTCTCTAAAACTTAAAGCAATGTCATTGTCTCTAAACCAAGGGAAATAATGGTATGCACTGAAATAATTGATGTGGGGATTAAATGTGATCATTTATGGTAGGTATTGGCAATGCCTGGCAAATAGAAAGCTCTCAATTGATGCTATACATATTATTGATAGTTATTATTATGAGAATGAATTTAGTTTGAAGGATTGTATAACCATTTCTGGTATTCATGTTACATTTTTTGGCTAGAATTACCACAGTGCTTCAATTCTAAAATATAAATTTCTTCACATTGTAATGTTTTAGAAATCTGGATATAGTCAGATACTCAGCATGTATATTTGATTTACTGAATTTTTTTTTCCTGAAAAGTTATTTTAAAATTTATGGTTCATCTTATAATCAATAGAATCTTAAAACCAGGTATTATGCTGTATCCTTTTAGTGTCGTTGAAATACCAGGGAATCCAAGAAAGCCTTGCAATGGATCACTAACCAATATAAATTTCATGAAGTATGATTGCGTCATCAATATCACAACTCCGTATTTGCTGACTGATGTTTTAAACCAAAATATACACACTTTAAAAGACAAACTTTTTGAGAGATATTAGCTTGTAGTTACACAAAAATTTCAATAAAAGCATTATTTTATAACCATTTATGAGAAAATGCCTATTTAGCATATAAGCATAAGCTCATGTTTAAACGAAATCTAGTGCTCACAATTTCCCTGTGAATAGCAAACAATAAGGTGGTTTTTTTTTTCCTTTAGTAAATGTCGAAATGTTTTTTAGAAGCCATCACTGTTTTATGTCTGATTTATTTGATAACTGGTGAGAAACCAGAATAAATCAGTTAATTTGAAAACAAAGTACATGGACAATCAGCTAGACTGACAAAATTCAAAAAACTTAAAGAAGGATGATACTTCTTCAAATCATCACACCCACATGTTTTCAAAAAATAACTTCAAAGCAATTGTTTTATTTTAAATAAGCCTATAGAAAAACAAACTTGCTTTTTTTTTTTTTTTTTTTTTTTTTTGAGACAGAGTCTCACTCTGTCACCCAGGCTGGAGTACAGTGGCGCGATCTCAGCTCACTGCAACCTCTGCCTCCCGGGTTCAAGCAATTCTTCTGCCTCAGCCTCCTGAGTTGCTGGGATTACAGGCGCCTGCCACCATGCCCAGCTAATTTTTGTATTTTCAGTAGAGACGGGGTTTCATCATGTTGGTCAGGCTGGTCTCGAACCCCTGACCTCGTGATCCACCCACCTCGGCCTCCCAAAGTGCTGGGATTACAGGCGTGAGCCACCACACCCAGGTATTGTTTTTCTAAGAAGTTTCATTTATGATATGTACTTAAACCATGTTAAAACGTTTGACATAATTAGTGTTCCCTCCAACACCGAACAAGACAGCTAAGTCTTTGTAGCTCTCAGCTTTCTTGATCTTGAATATTGTAGGACAAAAATAATAACCCTCATAAGTTCATAGCTGGAATGGACCTCTGTTAAAAAAGACAAATTAAGAAGACAAAAACAGAAGTTTATGAACATGTGCCTTTCATATATACATGACCATGACAGACACCCAGAGAATGAGTAATTCTCAAAAAGTGGCCTTGAATTCCTCCATCTGTAGTATTTTCAACAAAGAACAGTACATTTTTAAAGAAAGACAAGATAAAGAAAAAGGACTTTGAGTATCTACAGGAAGCAACCTGGAGAAAGGTAAATGAGTGGCAGATATAGGCTAGTCAGTAAAGATCGTTAATATAAATTATTCTGGTATTATCTCCAGTATCTCCAGGCCAGTGAGGGTCTAAAGCTGTCTTCAATGTTTAACCTTTGTTCTACCTAGTGTCGGCGTGGGCAGGGAGCAGTGTCTTAGTCCATTTTATGTTGCTATATCAGAATACCTGAAGCTGGGTAATTTATAAAGAAAATATGTTGGCTGGGCACGGTGACTCATGCTTGTAATCTCAGCACTTTGGGAGGCCAAGGAGGGTGGATCACCTGAGGTCAGGAGTTCAAGACCAGCCTGGCCAACATGGTGAAACCCCATCTCTTCTAAAAATACAAAAAAAAAAAAAAAAGCGGGGTGTCGTAGCATGCACCTGTAGTTTCAGCTACTTGGGAGACTGGGGCAGGAGAATCTCTTGAACCTGGGAGATGGAGGTTGCAGTGAGCCAAAATCGTGCCACTGTACTCCAGCCTGGGTGACAGAGCCAGACTCCATCGAAAAAGAAATAAAAAGAAAGAAAGAAAGGGGGGGTGGGGGGAGGGAGGAAGGGAGGGAAGGAAGGAAGGAAAGAGGGAGGGAGGGAGGGAGGGAGGAAGGAAGGAAGGAAGGAAGGAAGGAAGGAAGGAAGGAAGGAAGGAAGGAAGGAAGGAAGGAAGGAAGGAAGGAAGGAAGGAAGATTATTTTTTCCATGGTTCTGTGGACTGGGAATTAAGAGAGGCATGCTGCCAACATCTGCTTGGCTTTTAGTGAGGGGCACCTGCTGCAACATAACATAGTGAGAAGGTCAAAGAGGAAGTGGACACATGCAAACAGAGAGAAAAAACCTGAGGAGTGCCCTGGCTTTATAACAACCTACTCTTGTGGGAACTAATTCATTCACATGAGAACTAACCCAGTCTCAGGAGAGTGAGAATTTACAGCCAAGAGAACAGAACCAAGCCATTCATAAGGGATCTGCCCCCACTAGGCCTCCCAACCTCACACACTGGAGATCAAATTTTAACATGAGTTTGGTGGGAACAAAACAAATCATACCCAAACCACAGCAGGTAGTATATATTTTGTCCCAGTAAATTTTATGTTCCACTTTTAGGTAAGCAAAAGAAGGGCAGAGAGTTCTTCTGCATTTTATTCTTCTTAACTGTCTTCAGCTCATCCTTCATATTTTGTGGAGACATATTCTTGTCTCTTACCAGATAAAGATCTTTGCGATGTATAAGTTCTAAGAACTACTGGAAGGGAAAGTAGGAAAGTACATCAGGAAAAGGAAAGCAAAATTGGAAATGGAAAATGCTAGGAACAGGGTCAGCATCTACTGAACAAACTCTAGTCATAAGGAAAACAAAAGAAATATCACTGTCTTATTATAAAAATAGTTTCTTTAAAAATTTCAGGGGGACCACAAAGAAAATTGACCGAATTCTCTTCTGCAAATATGGCTAAAAAGCTAATCTCTAAAGATGAACAGTCGAGCTGATGTGACAGCTATTAACCTATCTCCTTCTGAAGGATGGAAAATACATACTAATAGAACACATAGTATTTACTAGTATGTAAATAGTTGAGCTGAAAACAACTAAGAAGAGGATGCATACTAGTATAATAGAATACATACTTTTAACATCATAGTAAACTCTGAAAACAAAGTGCTTTAGTTTGAATTTCGGCTATGCCACTTTCTAGCTGTGTGACCTTAAGAAAATTATTCAGCTCCTCTCTGCCTCAGTTTCTACATATATAAAGTTGCTACAAATATTATCTATCTCATGAAATAGATTGAATACGTCAATATATATTAGTGCTTACACTGGTGCCTGACCCATTAAAAGCATGCAGTGATTTTTATTGTTAAAAGTATAGATATTTTGCTCCTTTGCATCTTGCTCCAATTGGCATCTTTTGTCATAGCTTATAAGTGTTTGTAAGTCAGCAACCACTGATTCATATTTACCCTGCAAAATAAGGAATAAGTAATCCTTTAGAAACATAATACCTATGGCATAGTCATGTCTTGAAATATTAATCTAATTGTTCTCTGTGTATTTCTCTCTCTCTTTCTTTTACCTGCAGCCACAGGACTGCTCTTTCTCCTCAAACAGACTGAAACCGAAAGAGATTCAAATAAACCTTTAGCACAAGTGCAAGAAGAAGATTCTTCATGGCATCCAGAGTGCCTCTAAAAGACTAGATAAGACTGGGTAGGAGGGAAAAAGAGAAAGAAGGAGGATGGTTCAGATAGGATGTGAAGGAGCTTCTAAAGGGAGGAGAATTCAAAATAGGAAGGTGAACAATAACTTTCCATGACAGATGAGCAAAGAGCAAAGTCGAAGGGCCTCTGCTGAAGATAGGCTGTCCTCTAGCATGGATCATTCTCTCACTGTCCCAATGAGACCCCGTCCTCAAACCTATATTTTATAGGACCCTTCCCTGGCCCTTCTTCAGCTGTGTCCCTCCTCACTGGTGAGGAGTCTGTGAACCAAAGTGGACACACCTATGTGAAACTTGCACTCTCCTTTGTACACTATATTCTAGGGACCTCCATTGTCTCTAAGCTGCTTCCAGGACCTATACCAGCCTTCTCCAAGCTCTGCTTCTGATGTGCCCAATCTTAGGCCCAAGGTGTGACCACAAGAAAGATGCTTGCAAAGATATGGTCAGAATTTGGACTTGTGGCTGAAGTGTACAGAGGAATGTACATAAAGACTCTCATAATGCAGGACTGAGCTGGAAGCAAAAAGAGAAACCAGAGCCGGCTATGGGCTGTGTATTAGTCCATTTTCATGCTGCTGTTAAAGACATACTAGAGACTGGGAAATTTACAAAAGAAAGAGGTTTAATGGACTCACAGTTCCACATGGCTGGGGAGGTCTCACAATCACAGCTGAAGGTAAAAGGCAAGACTCACATGGCAGCAGACAAGAGAAAAGAATGAGAAACAAGTGAAAGGGGTTTCCCTTTATAAAACTATCAGATGTCATGACACTTACTCACTACCACGAGAATAGTATGGGGGAAGCTGCCCCTATGATTCAATTACCTCCCACTGGGTCCTTCTCACAACACAAGGGAATTATAAGAGCTACAATTCAAGATGACATGTGGGTAGGGATGCAGCCAAACCATATCATTCTGTCCCTGGCCCCTCCCAAATCTCATATCTTCACATTTCAAAACCAATCATGCCTTCCCAACAGTACCCCAAAATCTTAACTCATTTCAGCATTAACCCAAAAGTCCACAGTCCAATACCTCATCTGAGACAAGGCAAGTCCCTTCTGCTTATCAGCCTGTAAAATCAAAGCAAGTTAGTTACTTCCTAGGTACAATGGGGGTACAGATATCGGGTAAATACAGTTGTTCTCAATGGGAGAAATTGGCCAAAGCAGAAGGGCTACAGGACCAATTCAAGTCCAAAATCCAACAGGGCAGTCAAATCTTAAAGCTCCAAAAATGATCTTTTTTAACTTCATGTCTCACATCCAGGTCACCCTGATGCAAGAGGTGGGTTCCCATGGTCTTGGGCAGCTCCTCCACTGTGGCTTTGCAGAGTATAGCCTCCCTTCCAGCTGCTTTCATGGGCTGGTGTTGAGTGTCTGTGGCTTTTCCAGGTGCATGGTGCAAGTTATCAGTGGATACACCATTCTGGGGTTTGGAAGATGGTGGAAGAACTGTGAAGAAGAGCTCTTCTCACAGCTCCCATAAGCAGCTCCCCAGTGGGGGCTCTGTGTGGGAGTGCTCATCCCAGATTTCCCTTCCACACTGCCCTAGCAGAGATTCTCCATGAGTGCCCCACCCCTGCAGCAAACTTCTTAGACATCCAGGTGTTTCATATATCCTCTGAAATCTAGATGGAAGTTCTCAAACCTCAGTTCTTGACTTCTGTGCACCCACAGGCTCAACACCCTGCGAAAGCTGCCAAGGCTTGGGGCTTGCACCCTCTGAAGCCACAACCCAAGCTGTATGTTGGCCCCTTTTAGTTATAGGTGGAGGAGCTGGGATGCAGAGCACCAAGTCCCTAGACTGCACACAGCAGAGACCCTGGGCTCAGCCCATGAAGCCATTTTTTCTTCCTGGGCCTCCAGGCCTGTGACAGGCTTCCACAAACGTGTCTGCCATGCCATGGAGATATTTTCCCCATTGTCTTGGTGATTAACATTTGGCTCTTCGTTACCTATGCAAATTTCTGCAGCCAGCTTGAATTTCTCCTCAGAAAATGGAATTTTCTTTTCTATTGTATTGTCAGGCTGCAAATTTTCTGAACTTTTATGTTCTGCTTCCCTTTTAAAACTGAATGCCTTTAACAGAACCAAGTCACTTCTTGAATGCTTTGCTGCTTAGAAATTTCTTCCACCAGATACCCTAAATCATCTCTCTCACGTTCAAAGTTCCACAGATCTCTAGGGCAGGGGCAAAAAGCCACCAGTCTCTTTGCTAAAACATAACAAGAGTCACCTTTGCTCCAGTTCCCGACAAGTTCCTCATCTCAATCTGAGACTACCTCAGACTGAATTTCATTGTCCGTATCATTATCAGATTTTGGTCAAAGCCACTCAACAAGTCTCTAAGGAGTTCCAAACTTTCCCACATTTTTCTATCTTCTCCTGAGCCCTCCAAACTGTTCCTACCTCTGCCTGTTGCCCAGTTCCAAAGTTGCTTCCACATTTTTGGGTATCTTTTCAACAGTGCCCCACTATACTGGTACCAATTTACTGTATTAGTCTATTTTCAGGCTGCTGATAAAGACATATTAGAGACTGGGCAATTTACAAAACGAAAAAGATATTTCATGGACTCACAGTTCCACGTGGCTGGGGAGGCCTCACAATCATGGCAGAAGGTGAATGGCACATCTCACATAGTGGCAGACAAGATAAGAGAATGAGAACTAAGGAAAAGGTGTTTCCCCTTATAAAACAATCAAATCTCATGAGACTTATTCACTACCACAAGAACAGTATGGGGGAAACTGCCCTCATGACTAAATTACCTCTCACTGGGTCCCTCCCACAACAAGAGTGAATCATGGGAGCTAAAATTCAAGATGAGATGTGGGTGGGGACACAGACAAACCATATGTAGGCTGGGTCCTGTATCTTGAGGCTGTATCTCCTGGTGTAGAACTCTAAAGAGTATGAAAGTCCTAAGTTGGACTCTGGCCTTCTAAGTCATGTTGAAGGTATGCTTGCCAAGATAATATGATAGAATATACTTCATTTACAAGTTTATCAGCTTGATTTACTGCTTTTAAACATTTAGACTTACCACGTATGGGCCTCCATTTGTATTCTTGCTATGAGTTCCACGAATGTTAGTCATGTCCTATGAGTAAGGAGAAGATGGCCCTGCCACTGTAACATGCATATTCCCAGTTGTCTTAGTCCATTTTGTGCTGCTATGACAGAATACCAGACTGGGTAGTTTATGAACAAAAAAAAAAGCTTATTTGGCTTATGATTCTGGGGACTGGGAATTCCAAGATCCAGGGGCCACCTCTGATGAGGGTTTTCTCGTTGTATTCTCCCATAGCTGAAGGTTGAAAGGCAAGTGAGCACATGAGACAAAGAAAGGATGGAGATGAACTTCATCCTTTTATCAGGGACCCACTCCTATGATAGCTAACCCATTCCCACAATAATGGCATCAAACCCTTAACAGAGGCAGAGCCCTCATGACCTAATCACCTTTTAAGTGCCTTATCTTTTAATAGCATAACAATGGCTATTAAGTTTCAACATGAGTTTTGAAAGGGGGATTCAAACCATACCACCAGTTAACTGTGAGGTTTCTGCACCCTAATCAAAGGAGTCATCCACTAGACTATAAACCCCAAAAGGCAAATACCATATATGTTTTATTCAATACTATATGTAGGGGTTGGCAAAATAAAACCCACAAACCAAATTCAGCTGTCTCCCCATTTTTGTGTGACTGATGAGATATGAAACGTTTTTAAATGATAGGGAAAAAATCAAAAGAATACTATATGGCAACTGAAAATTACGTGAAATTAAAATTTCAATGTTCATAAATACATTTTATAAGCCACAGTTATTTGTTACATGTTATCTATGGCTACTATCACACTACAATGGTACAGTTTAACAATTGTGACCAGAGGCCTTATGGTCCACAGAGCCTAAATTATTTGCTCTTTGAACATAAAAAATTTTGCAGACTTCAGCTGTATACCCAGTGTCTTATAAAATATGTAGCATAACATATGTGTTCAATAAATATTTGTTAAATGAATAAAAGAATAAATAAATGTCTTCTAGTAATAATTCATTTGCTTGATGTCAGAGGTGAGAACTATAGCCCTGTCTCAGAGGACAGGGCTACAGTATGTCATAGAATAATATTAAATATCATAACCACATGTTATAAGCAACATTACACACTGAAACAAATCTGATCAAAAAAGTTGTTTGGGATACTTGAAATCACAGGCAGTGTCTATAAGGTGCCTCCCAGAGTAGCAAAACCTTGATGAATTTAGCCAGGTCTGGGGCTTTTATGAAAGTTTCAGGGTTAAGACGTTATTGGTCCTAAAAGAAGATACAGGAATCCATCTCTTAAGGATAGAACTCAGGAAGCTGATGTAGGAAGTCAGAATGCTAATTTTTGAGTTTACGTTAGAAACTACAACCATTTTTCCCACCGGAACACTATCGCCTTTTGCCTCTATTAGAAGACTATTAGGGTTTTCCAGAGAAAAAGCAGCATGATAAATTGTGTGTGTGTGTGTGTGTCTGTGTCTGTGTGTGTGTGTATGTGTGTGTGTGCAGGTGTAGACACACATATGTATGTGTATGGAATTGGCTCACAGAGTTATGGAAGCCAAGAAGTTCCATGATCTGCCATCTATAAGTTGTAGACCGAGGAAACCCATTGGTGCAGTTCAGGTTCAAGTCAAAAGCCTGAGAACCAGCAAAGCCAGTGGTGCAAATTTCAGTCTGAGGGCCAGAGGAAATAAAATGAGATGATCCCATTCAGGAACACAAGCAAGAAGCAAAAAGGGGTACGTTCCTCCTTCCTCTGCCTTTAATTCTATTCAGATCCTTGACTGATTGGTTGATACTAACTCATATTAGGAAGGAAAATCTACTTAATTGGGTCCACAGATATAATGCTAATCTCTTCTCAAACACCCTCACAGACACACCCAGAAATAGTGTTTAGTGTGGGCACCTTGTGACCAAATTGACACATAAAATCAAGCATCACAAACACCTACCTAGAAGAAAAAGTGTATAATTAAATGCTATTGAGTGTGCACAAAATCTAAGCAAGATATTACCTAATTCAGTGGATTCATGGCATAAAACTGGATTGCCTGTTGTATTTGTTTTCACAAGCCTTAATCGTTATTGTATGTGACCCACATCTCCTTTTCCCCTGATCAATGCTTAGATGGGAATTATCAGCCCTTGCTGATACCTCCTTGTCTATGCTACTGCCTGACCTACTTTCCTTTATGAGTGACATATTCTTTTGTTAGTTATATCTACTCCTTCCATCCTCCAGTTAATTCTAGGAGGACTGGGAGTCTTTTTGACTTGGTTGACGTTGCCGGTCTCTGCTATGATTTGTAATGTATATATTGATTTTATAGTTTAATATAAGATAGAAAATATTATTTTCCAAGCTCCGGGAGAGGAGCAAGAGAAATAGATAACTCACTATACCACCTCGTATACTGCCAAATATAGATGTAACACATACACATACACAAACACACACACACAGAGTCTGCATATATATATATATATATACACACACACACACATATGAGACATCTACCACATGTATGAACATAAAACAGAAGCCTGCTAATTTTTAATCATTTTGGATATACATCTAGAAGAATATTTCGTTTCACTTGGCATTAAGGCTCTCAAGCAGTTAATACTGGATTTACATAAAGTTACAGCAAACAACTTTCAAAAGGCAAAAACATTACAGCTAGCATAGGTGGTATGCTAATAATTATAAGAAGCCATAAATGCTTTTATAAACAGCAAATTGCACTTAGAACACTAAATGATGATGAAATCATTGCAGGAGAAGCCAAAGCATCTAAGCAATTATTAAACTGCAGTGATGAGCTAAGAGTATCTTCATATTTAAAAGTAGCTAACATGAAAATTAATTTTAAGTAACCTTAGTTAAAATTTTCTAGTACTTTCTATATGCCATGAATTTTGTATGTATTCCCTTTCAATTAATTATCACAGTTCTATAAAACAAATATCATTATTTTCTTTATTTTTGATAGTAAGAAACCTGAGGCAGTATTGTGATATAAGCCTCAAGTGCCTTGATTAAGAGTGTGAATTAGGACTCCACCTCTTACTGATTGTGTCAGCTTGAGCAAGTTACTTGTCCTCTCTGTACTCCAAGTTTCTCACTAGTGAATGAGATAGTTCTTGTAACTGCCTCAGAGTGTTGTCATTAATAATAAAATTAGATGAAATAATTTTTTAAGTTTATAAATAATACTTGGCAGATAATAAGTGCTCGGGAGATACTCTACATTATTAGAATAGTTGACATTTTTGAGGTTACCTTTAAAAAACAGCAAGTTTCAGGAAGAGGACTAGAAACTGAGTTCATTTTATTCAGACACCCACACTCTCAATCTCTACACTTGAAAGTATTGTTTACTCAAGAACTAGTGAAGCAATACTAAATTATGTATAAGACTCCTAAAAGTCTTTTATTCTTCTTCAAAGATCTTAAGGTTGTTTTACATTTTTTCGCACCCCAAAAAAGTAACTTATTGACCATTTCCATATCTTTTTTGGAGAAATGTCCAATCAAATCCTTTGCTCATATTTTAATTCAGTCATCTTTTTGTTACTAGGTTGTAAGAGTATTTTATATATTCTGGAGACCAGTCCCTTATCAGATATATAATTTGCAAACATTTTCTCCTATTCATGGGGTTGTGGTTTCACTTTCTTTAAGGTATCATTTGCAGCACAAAAGTTTTTAATTGTGAAGTAGTCCCAACTTACCCGTTTTCTTTTGTCACTTGTACTTTTAGTGTATCTAATAATGATTGCTTAACCCAAGGTCAAGAAGATTTACTCATAAGATTTTTATAGTTTTGGCTGTAATATTTAGATTTAAGATTCATTTTGAGTTAATTTTTTACATGGTGTGAGGTCTGTGTCCAAATTAATTCTTTTGTATGAGGGTGTTTAATTGTCCCAGCACCATTCTTTGGAAAGTCTATTCTTTCCCCCCATTTAATTGTCTTGACACCCTTTTCAAAAATCAATTGGCCATAAATGTATTCATTTATTTCTAAACTCTTGATTCCATTTCATTAAACCATATGTTTATTCTTATGACAGCAACACACTGTCTTGATGACTGCTTCTTTGTAAAATCTTTTGAAATTGGGAAGTGTAAACCCTCCAAACCTGTGCTTTTTAAAGATTGTTTTAGATATTCTGGGTCCTTTGCAATGAATTTTAGGATCAGCTTGTCAATTTCTGCAACAAAACAACAACAAAAAGCCAGCTGGCATTTTGATAAAGATTGTATTGAAGCTGCAGCTCAATTTTGAGAGTACTGCCATCCTAATACTATTAAGTCTTCTGGTCCAAGAACATGAAATATCTTTCCATTTATTTCTCTTTGTTAATTTCTTTCAAAATTATTTTATAGCTTTTGTGTACAAGCCTTGTATATCTTTTGTTAAATTTATACCTAAATATTGTATTCTTTGTAACTGTTATTTTAAATAGAATGGTCATCTTAATTTCATTTTGGGAATGCCCACTGCTAGCATATAAAAATACAATTGATTTCTCTATATTGATCTTGTATCCTGCAACCTTTCTAAACTTGATAATTAATTCTAACAGTTTTTTAGTAAGCCCCTTAGGATTTTCTCTATTGAAGATTATGTTATCTGCAAACAGCCATAGTTTTACTTCTTCATTTCCAATTTAGATGCTTTTAATTTTATCTTTCTGCCTAATTGTCCTGGCTAGAACCTTCAGTACATGGTTGAATGAAAGTGTCAAAAGAAGACCTTCTTGTGTTGTTCTTGATCTTAGGGGCAAAGCTTTAAATCTTTAACCGTTATGTATGATATTAACTGTCGGTTTTTCCTAAATGTCCTTTGTCTATTTGGAAAATTCCCTTTTCTCTTTATTCAGTGTTTTTATAATGTAAGAATGTTAAACTTTGCTTTATCCTTCATCTACTGATAATCACACGGTTTTTGGCCTCTATTCAACTTGTGATACTGTGATTTTTTAATAAGAAATGAGCCAGGCATAGTAATGCATGTCTGTAGTTCCAGCTACTTGGAGGCAGAGGTAGGAGGATCCCTTGAACCCAGGAGTTCTAATTCAGCCTGGTAAATATAGTGAGAACTTACCTCCAAAAAGCTTTTTTTGATAAAATAAATAAATTGAATTAAATATATCTTTGATCTTCATCCAGTTTCTCTGCACACAGCTTCCAAACCCTTGGAATCTGCAAAGTAATGAGTATCTTTCTGTATGCTAATGAGATGACTAATGGGGACCCCTGGGTAGACTCAGGATAAGCCAGAGGGGACTAACCTTGTTATTAGAGGTTTAGAACTTTCAGCATCACCCCCTGACCTCTGGGAAGGGAAGAGGAGTTGAAGGTTGAGTTGATCACCAATAACCAATGCTTTAATAAACCAGGCCTACATAATGAAGACTTAATAACAAAGAAAAAAGGACAGGGTTCGGAGAGGCTTCAGGTTGCTGACCATGTGGAGGTACTAGTAGGGTGGTGCATCCAGAGGAAGCATGGAAGCCCCACATCCTTTTCCCCATTCTTTGCCCTATGCATCTTTTCTATCTTACTATTGATCTGTAACCTTTGTAATATCCTTTACGATGGAATAACTACCAGTAAACATAGTTTCCCTGAGTTCTGTGAGCCCTCCTAGCAAATTATCAAACCTGAGGAGGAGTAGAGGAGCTTGTGGGAAACCCAATTATATATATAGCTGGTTGGTCAAAAGCACAGGTCACAACCTTGGACTTGCAATTGGTGTCTGAAGAGGAGGCAGCCTTGTGGTACTGCGTTCTCAACCTATGGAATCTCATGTTATCTCTGGGAAAATAGTATCAGAATTTAAATGAATTTTAGGATACCTACCTGGTGTCTACAGAATTATTTGGCATAGGGAAAGAGAAAACATTCATCTGGTCACAGAAGTATTAATAATAGAGTAGGAATATAAACAGTTATAATAGGAAAACTATATCAATAGTACATATAGTTCTCTTCCTATACACTCATGGTATACTTCCATCAATTAATTTTTGAATGTTAAAGCAACCTTGTATTGCTCAGCTAAATCACACTTGGTCAGGTATATAATCCTTTTTATATTCGATGCATTAGGTTTGCTACTATTTTATTGTGGATTTTGTGTTAACATTCACTGGAGATGTTGGTGTGTAGGTTTGTTTTGATGTCATTGCCTGGATATCAACATAATGGTGGACTTGTAGAATTCATTGGGAAGGGCTTCCTATGTTTTAGAATGAAATGGGATTTTTTTCTGTTTTTTGAAAGAGTTTGTGAAGAATTGGTATCCATTCTTCTTTAGTAGAATTTACCAGTGGACCTATCTGGGCTAACATGTCTTGCAACTATATTGACCCTTTTATCATTAGAAAATATCTTTATTTTATCTCTAGTAACTCATTTTCTTGTAAAGTCTATTTCGTTGATATTAATGTAGTCCTGTTCTTTTATGGGTGTTGTTTGAATCATGTATCTTTTTCCATTTTTTTCTTTCTGCTATACTTTTTAAGCAAAAGTGCATCTTCTGTAGACAGCACATGGTTGGATCTTGTTCTTTGTCCAACCTGACAATCTCTGCCTTTTGAATAGATTGCTTAATTCAGCCAGGCACAGTGGCTCATGCCTGTAATCCCAACACCTTGGGAGGCTGAGTCAGGAGGATCACTTTAGGCCAGGATTTCTAGACTAGCCTAGGAAACACAGCAAGACCCCACCTCTACAAAGAAAGAAAATAACTTTAAAAAGAAAAAAAAAAAAAAAGATGGTTTAATTCATTTACATTTAATTTTGTTATTGATAATATTGTTACATGTGATCACTAATAATAATGTTATTATTGATATCATTGTATTTATACCTGCCATCTTGCTTTTTGTTTTCTACACATTTCCCATCCTTTTCCCTCTATTTTTCTTGTATTGACTTTTTTCATAGCAAGTGACTATCTTCTATTAGTATCATTTTGATTTCTTTGTTTTTACTTTTTTAGTTATTTTCTTAGTGATTACTTTAGGGTTTACCATATACATCTTAACTTGTTAAAATTTACTTAAGACTTATACTGACATAGTTCCAGGAAACATAAAAACATTACTGCTACATAGTTCCACTCCCTGTCCTGCCTTGTTTGTGCTATTATTGATACCTATGTTTTGTCTATAAATGTTGCAAAACAAACAATACTTTGTTGTCATTATTACTTTTTATAATCCTGTATCTTTTAAAGAGGCTGGGAAAAGAAAAGAGAGCAAATATGTATTTGTAGAATTTGCTGTGTTAATCTGATTTACCCTTTTTGGTTCTCTACATCTCTTCCTGTGAATATGAATTACCATCTGGTATCACTTGCTTATTCACAGCTTTGTCCTCATCCATTTTCTTTGTTCTAGTGTTGCCAAAAATAGTATGTTTGTACTTTATAGGTTCAACAATATAAGGAAATATGCAGTTATAGTGTCTTTCATAATAACCTACATTTTCTCTTTATCTTTGGCTTTCAGTATTTTGAGTATAGTATGTCTGAGTATAGATCACGTTGTATTTATCTTCTTGGAGTTTGTTGGACTTTCTGCATTATAGATGAATGTTTTCACCAAACTTGGACTTCTAACATTATTTCTATTTTTTTTTTCTTTCTTTCTGAGACAACGTTTTGCTCTGTTGCCCAGGCTGGCGTGCAGTGGCATGATCTCAGCTCACTGTAACCTCTGCCTCCTGGGTTCAACCGATTCTCCTGCCTCAACCTCCCGAGTAGCTGGGACTACAGGCATGTGCCACAATGCCTGGCTAATTTTTGAACTTTTGGTAGAGACGGGGTTTCACTATGTTGGCCAGGCTGGTCTCGAACTCCTGACCTCGTGATCCGCCTGCCTCATCCTCCCAAAGTGCTGGGATTACAGTCGTGAGCCACCACACCCAGCCTAAATTATTATTTCTTTTGTCCCTTTTTGTCTGTCTTCACCAGTGGTACTCGTGTTGCTCATATTTTGTGCACTTAATGGTGCTCCACATTTCTCTTAGGATTTGTTGATTCTTCATTTTTTTGTCCTATTTCTCACATTGCAGAATCTCTATTTATCTATTTTCAAGTTTGCTGATACTTTATTCTGCAAGTTGAAATTGACTACTGAATGCCTCTAGTGAATTTTTATTCATTATACTTTCAACTCCAGAATTTTCAATTGTTTCTTTTTTATAATTTCTATCTCTTTATTTTGTCTCCTGTATTTGATGAGACATTGTCATTGTATCCTTCTTTAATTCTTTAACTATGCTTTCCTTTAGTTTTCTGGACATATTGATAATAGCTGCTTTGACGTCTTTGTCTGCTAAATCCACCATCTGTGCCTCTTCAAAGGCAGTTCCTATTATCTGCTTTTTTATTTCCTTTGTATAGCTCATATGTTTCTGTTTGCATGTCTTATATTTTTTTTTTTGTTAAAAATTGGAAATTTTAGAAAACATATTATAGCAACTCTAGTTACCAAATCCTCAGTGATTATTGTTTGCTTGGTTATTGATTTGTTTAGTAATGATGGAACTAGTTATGCAAAGTCCATTTCCCCTGCAGTGTGCAGCCACGGATGTCCCTAGTCAGTTTTTCTCTGTTTTGACTGACTACTTACAGGTCATCTCTCGATTGACATAAGCTGCTTATTGGTCAAAAGTTCTGCTTAAGCCTACCTACTCAGTTAGATTTTTATTCCTTACCATTTGATGTGTATGTGGCCTAATGACTTCTATCATAGTTCGAGGAGTTTATATTGTTGGCCCCCCACATTCAGCCAAGGATTAATAGTTGGGAAACTCCCTGTTTAGTGACTCCTGAGAGAGTAAAGCCTTGGGTATTGTATTAATCAGGGTTTTGCAGAGAAAAAGAACTAATAAAATATATGTATATATAGAAATATTTATTTTAAGGAATAGGCTTACATGTTGGTTGGGTCTGGCAAGTCCGAAATCTACAAGGGAAGCTGGAGTCCCAGGGAAAAGTTGACATTGTTGCTTGAATCTGAAGGCAATTTAGAGCAGAATTCTCTTTTCCTGTGGGAGCCTCAGCCTTTTCTCTGTTAAGGCCTTCAACTGATTCAATGAAGTCCACCCACATCATGAAGATTAATCTGCTTTACTCAAAGTCTACTGATGTAAATCTAAATCTCATCTAAAAATTACCTTCACGGCAATGTTTAGATCAGTGTTTGATAAATATCTGGGGACTGTGGCCTACCCAAAGTTGGCACATAAAATTAACCATCACAGACATGGCACATAGTCTTTTACATTGCCAGGGATGAGTAGAAATACAGTTTTAAGCCTGACTTCCTAGGAGTTGACCCTAAATATAAGTAGCTTCTTTTTCAGTCAATGTTTGGTCAAAGGTTGTATTTAACCCGCGCGTGGCAGTGAAGCTTCTGCCTTGTGTTGACTGCTATGTGCTCCTTGGGGAATGTTTTTAAGTCTACCACACATTCTGCTGTGAGTGTTCCCAACTGGGCGCAGCCTAGCCATGCACAGAGCCTTCCTAATCCCTAATTGACTGAGATCTTTAAAAGGTTCTTCTTGGTTGTTTCTTTCCTTATTTTGTTTTTTAAATAATCTTCTACCCTGCCATTTTGCCTGTATCATGGAACTGCCACTCTCCTCTTTACTGTTCTCTATCAAGGTTGGGCATGGGCTCTCCACTTTCTGTTCCACATAAAGTCCCCTTAGGCAGAGCTGTGGAGTAATTTGTATTTATGGCCTGCCTTTACCCTGGGGAGAATCCCTGTGCCACTGCCTCAGAGCCTGGAGCAGAACTGCTTTTCCCAGAGTGACACAATCCATCACTATGAGTGAGCATGGAGAGGTGCAAAAAAACTCTGGTCTCCTTGGCTTGTCCCTCCTAGTACGGAGCCCCTTTGCTACAAATGAGCTCTGCCTGCTGCCTGGACTAGAGCTTTTGCCCTGTAAGTGGGAGCTTCTGCTACATAAGGCTTGGGGAATGGAGGGTAAAGACAGAAATGCCAGCAGCCTGCCCCTCCCTGGATGAAACTGTGGCCCCAGATTAAGTGCTGGTGAGAAAGAGCCCCATTGCTTCAGTCACACACACCTGCAGTAAAACTGCTGGAACTTGGTAAAACAAGAGTGCCCAGGTAAAACTGCTGGAACTTGGAGCTGAGGAGAAGAGAGAGGAAAGATTGCAGTTCATGATTCTGATGCCACAAACTCTGTGTTCTTAAGGAGATTTGTAGATTTTCTTGAATGAATGTATTTAATACAATTTCCAGATACTTTAAATGATAGTGTTTTATAATTTTCACCTCATGGTTGTTTCAATGGGGAAACCATCCACCAAGGACCTTATTCATCATTTCTGAAGTCCCTCTATTATTTCACAGAGCCGAGCTTTTTCTTGCTTTGAGTCCTTTCCCATGTTATTCCCTCTGCCTGGAACCTACATCACCTGACCATTCACAACCTGAACTCCTGCCCATTACTCAGGTATTTGATTGAAAGTATATTCCTTAGGAACACCCTTGCTAATCCAGCGTCCAATACATTCCAATCTGGATGAAATCATCTTGCTATAACAACATCCTGAACTCTCATGACATCTGATACTTTCTTTCATAGTACATATTGCAATTGTAGTTGTAACAGGTTATTAAAGGGGATTTTTCCTATTTCTAGCATTTGTAACTAAAGCTCCAGTGTTGAAAACAATAGGCACCAAGTACACCCACATTCTTCAGAGACAGCCCATAGGATTTACCAGTAGCAGAATCAGCCCTACTGTAATCACTTGGATTCAAGCCCATGTGACAGATAGTAATTTCTAAGAGGAGTTATTGGAAGTTACAGAGAGTTTTGAGAGAGGTATCCTCTTCCCCAAAGCCAAGACATATGTGTGTTACTCATGGGTGGAGTAGACACTGCAAAAGGTAGCCAGATTTGAGGAACTTGACTGAATCCTGCAAAGAGAGTGGCCTCAGAGGCGAGGGGAGCTTTGTAGCAGACGATTAACAGGCACACGATTGGAGGTAGAAGCAGGAGCTGAAGTGGAGCTACCAAGCATAGCACTAATTGATTAAAAAAACTTTTGCCTCTTTTCTGTATTTCTCCTTCCTTACATTCTCCCAAACCCACACTCTACAGATAGGGCCCAAAGCGGCAAAGTGAGTCAGGACAAAAGGAATGAAAAAGACCATGCCTCCCTCCCCAGTGCCATGCCCCTCTCATCAAAAATCAGGCCAGAACTGGGAGAGAGAAAAAAACGTGGATCAGACAAGAGAATTAACTTCTCAAATGACCTGGACTGGAGTTTTTATGCCAGATAATAACTGGGAAGTTACTGAAGCTCCCCTAAAGGTCATTAAGGAGAAAGAATCACCAAATATACAGAAAGGCACGGACTAGAGAAAAGCACAACTATTTCATGCTTGCATCCCACCATATTCATGCAGCTTAATTAGCTGATGTGATAATTCTGTAGTTTTATAAAATTCTTAGTGTGTTTATTTGCTTAACGTTACATCTTCCAGTAGACCATAAGTTCCATGGAGGCAGAGGTTACATCTCCAGCACCAGCCCAGCTCTGACACATAGTGGGCCTGTAATTAATATTTATTGAATAAATAAATGAATATATGCAGAAGTGAATGCTTTCATTTAAAATTTTTCAGCTGTTCAGAATAATAGACAAAAATGTGCTTTGTGGTATCCACATATAAAATATATAAATATCAGACTAGTCAATTAAAAAATGAGAATCTGAGGGGTAAAAAGAAATTTGGAGAAATAAAAGAAAGAGCCTCTGCTAAGAGGAATACTTTCCTTTGGAAATGTTATTTTAAGTATAAACTTGGTATTCTTTGGACAGGGAAGCTTGTGGAGAAACAGTAAAGGATCAGTCTGCTGGAAAAACAGCCTCCATTAAAGTAGCTATTGCTTGTTCCAGAGAAAAGGCAGACAGGTGGGAGGTAGAGGAGTTCTTTGTCCTGTACTTTTCTCTTCTTCTTATAATGTCTCTTAAGGTAATATTTCATCCAGAGTGATCGCAGTCCCTGAAATTTCAAGAACAGGCAGGTCTTCTTTTACAAGCAACAGTAAAAAAGTTTTGAGCAGCTAAGCATGTTACCAGGGAATTAATAATAAATCTGTACAGATTGATATTCCCCTGAGATAAAAGGAAAGAGAAAATATTAAAAAACTGATGCTTCTGGCAAATGAAAAACTAATGGAGTGTGTATCTCTCAGTGGAGAGGAAGAACGCAGCATTTGCTTTTATTCCCAAGACTAAAGCCTGCCATGCCGGGTAATGATCAGATCTCTTCTCACGTATGCTATGCTCTCAATACCACTGACAAAAACTAAATAGCATGGTGCCAAGACCCAGTAGGCTTCGGCTGGAATGCCAGTTCTACCACTAATTAGCTGTGTGACCTCAGACAAGTAACTTCATGTCCCTGAGCCTCAGTCTTTGCAACAGGAAACAAAGATAACACCTGCTTCATAATGTTTTCAGAATTAAGCAGGAGTACGTGCACATTGGCTAGTATCTAGTAAGGACTCAGTAAGCTTCTGATTCTTTCCCATAATATGGTACATTTTCTAGGTCATTTAATCTTTATGTTAAAAAATTCCTTTACTCCACATAAACTGTCAACTCTTTACCTACTAGCTCACATGCTACTCTATTTTAATAACAAGTCAAGGTCCATAACCTCAGGAAATTGTTCTTATCCAATTTTATAGACATCAGTTTCCTGAAAATGTTAATCATGCTTCTTTGGATTTTATCTCCTTCCACCAGCACTTCCATCCCCATCCTTATTAGTCACCAGTAGATTATAAGAGCAGGAAAGCCAAGTTCTATACGTTTTTTTCACTGTTGTAACATCAGCATGTAACATAGAATCTAGCACTCTGTAAGTAATCATGACATATCTATTACATGAATGGAGGAATATAAGATATATTCATCAAAACAAGCTGACTGCTGTATCAAACAACCTCAATATCTCAATGTCTTAAATCAAAGAACACTTATTTTGTACTTAGCCACAGTTGAACGTGAGTCAGCAGGGGGCTGTAATCTGCACAACCATTCAGACACTGAGATCTTTTCATTTAATGATCCCACTCCCTCCACAGCCTCAAAGTCTTCCTCTAAATCCTCTGCATCCAACCAGCAATTAAAAGAAGAGCAATGCCAGACGTGGTGGCTCACGCCTATAATCCTAACACTTTGGAAGTCCAATGCAGGCAGATCACCTGAGGTCAGCAGTTAAAGACCAGCCTGGCCAACATGGTGAAATCCTGTCTCTACTAAAAATTAAAAAAAATTAAAAATAGCCAGACATGGTGGCAGGCATCTGTAATCCCAGCTACTTGGGAGGCTGAGGCAGGAGAGTCACTTGAACTTAGGAGGTGAAGGTTGCAGTGAGTCAAGATCATGCCACTGCCCTCCAGCCTGGGCAACAGAGTAAGACTCTGTCAAAAAAAAAAAAGAAGAAGAAGAAGAGTAAGTCAATGAGAAGGACTTACAGGGAGATTTTAGGAGCCAGGCCTGCAAATGATATCCATCACTTCCCCCTCCCATTCCATTGGCCAGAACTCAGGCCTATGTGCCCTCCTATCTTTAGAGGAGCCTGAAAAACGTAATACAACTGTGTCCCCAAAAAGAAGAAGAAATTGGTTAATGGAACCCTAGCCAGATTCTCTAACTTAATAGGCAGTCCATGTCTGTTGAGTGACTAAGTGATGAGCATTAGGAACTGGACAGACAGTTGTATCCAACAATAATAGTGAAGGTTAGGGAACAGGAATCTAGGAGTCAGAAAAATATGAAAATAAAGGGAAGGAACAGGTAAGGAAAAATCAAGATCCAAAATAAGAGACCAGGACTGAAAATCAAGGCAAAAGTTCTACAACTCCAGAGACACTGGCCAATATTATAGATCAACATTATCAAATATTTGCACCAAGCCAATAGCAACAAAAGTAGCTGCTCAAGTTATGCCTGTTTCGAGTCCAAACTATTTTGGAAACTGAAGCAGGGTAGGCTTCACGTAAGATGAATGTGTTTAAGTATGCAGAAGTATAAATTCAGAGGCAGAGACAGTCAACAATTTAAACAACCAAAGCCATAAAACAGCTTACATGAAAGCTACTCTTGGCTATTACTCACTGAACATGATTGGAAAAAAATTGGCTCTTCCATAACCTCAGGCGTCTTCATTCTTTGTTCCTTACTGGTGTACTTTCAGACCAAGGGGCAGATATTCTAGAAAGGTCATGCTTTGCTGGAAGGAATAGGCCTCATTCTGAAAGACAGGCACAAGATTCCCTGTAATACATAAGAGACACAACCTGCATCTGCAACCCTCACCTTGGCAACTGGCACCTTTGCCTGAACAAGAACAAGGTGCAGCACTATCCATCCAATTACCCTGCAGCACTGCCCTTGACAGGCCAGTGACAAGACTATTCTCCCATCTCACTTGTAGGTTTCCCTTTTCAGCACATTTTCCCCCTGCTAGGCATCGTAATTAGTGCTTCTTTGTGGGCTTAATTGTACATTTGTTTTGATTAATTAGCCTCAGAGCTGACTTGGCAGTTATTGAGACATTGGAAAGGGTTCTGGATTTATTTAGTGTTCATACCCCTGCACCCTCTGAGACTCCTCTTTCTGTCAGCAGCAAAACTTTAAGTTCAAAACTGTCTGTGTTAGAAAATGTTTTATGTGTCCAATTAACTATTTGTCATGTTGAGGTAAGTACAAAGATAAAATCTCACCATCTTGCGTAAAGTGATGGATGTGTATCTTTTTATAGTGCCATGGACCAGGAAACTCACGAATCAATTTCTATACTCTGAAACAATGACAAGATTGTCTAATATATTAATTTGTGCTGTGACACATTACTCATGATGTAACCTTCCAAATGGCTTCCCAAAATCTTAACTTCCCTCCACCCCCACCCTCTGCCCCTGAAAGTTTTCTTAAATCTCTACCTCCAGGATTCAATGCAAAAACTGAAGCTGGTAATATTTAGCCCAGCAAAGTAGAGCCAAGCATCACAGTAAGGTTTATGGAGAATCCAATCAAGAGATTGAAGATCTGGGTTTGGATTGTATCCTTGTCACTAAGTAGCTGAATAGGACTCCCAGACATCCAACTATAAGGAGTTTAAAGTAGGCAATGTATTAGCTCCTATAACTAAAAGGTCCAGGGACTGGTCTGCAGACACAGCCTAATCAAGGGGACCCAACCATGTTGCCAAGGCTCTGTGTTTCTCCCTCCTGTGCTTGGACACTCTTTACTTTTTATATTGGCTTTTCTCTTCAGATAGTTTGTTCAAGACAGCTAGAGCAGACAGCCAAAGGCAGCCCTAAGTACACATGGGTCTTGCAACTCTCTGTCTCATTAAAAGAGACTGCCCCTCTCTCTCTCTCTGAATACTCACAAACAAAATTTTACATTAGTTTCTGATTTCTCACTTGAACCATGGGCCCAATGCTGAGCCAATCACTGTAGCAAAGGGATAAAATAATGTTATTCATGTGAGCCATGTAGACTGCAAATTATACCCCTCTCTATGGGAAGAAACAAGGAGGAGACGAGATCAAAACACAGTGATAGACTTATCATAACATTTTGGAAACGTCGTCCAAAAAATGAAAGATCAGGTGCTATTACCAGACGCAAAGGACAGAAAGGATAAACAAACAAGAACACCAGAAATTTGCTACTTAATTATTTACACCAATCACTTATTCCATCTGAAAAATAAGCGTAAGAATAACACTATTGACTTTACATGGAAGTGCAAAGATAAAGCACAAAAAGTGCTTCCAAAAAAGGCCTTTGGGGAGAAATTTGTTAGATACTTTACAAAATAAATTACATTGCTTGTACATTGCTATTGAAAGTATAAATTTGCATGATGACTTCGGAAAACAATTTGACATTGTCTTGTAAAGCTACATATTATAAACTCTAAAGCCTGGGAATTTATTTCCCAAGTGGCTGAGACAGGGATGATCATCAAACATTTTATCTGCTCCCTACAGTTCTTACTTCCCTTGAGTTAAATGTGGATAGAAGTTGTATTAGTCAGTGTTTGCCAGAGAAACAACCAATAGGAAATGTGTGTGTGTGTGTGTGTGTGTGTGTGTGTGTGTGTGTGTGTGTGTCTTCCTAGATATTATATTAGCCCACATGATTATGGGGGCTACATCCTACAATCTGCCCTCTGCAAGCTGGAGATCCAGGAAAGTAGGTAGTATAATTCAAAGACAGCTAGAGATCTGCTGGTATAGATTTTAGTCCAGATCTGAAGGTCTGAGGCTGGGAGCACTGAGGGCAGGAGAAGATCAATGTCCC
Organism: Rhinopithecus roxellana; assembly: GCF_007565055.1. Lineage (NCBI taxonomy): Eukaryota > Metazoa > Chordata > Mammalia > Primates > Cercopithecidae > Rhinopithecus > Rhinopithecus roxellana. The sequence continues at coordinate 40,996,370 of NC_044550.1, read as the reverse complement.
AGCTGTAGCAGTCAGGCAGAGTTATTTCAGTCTTCCTCCACCTTTTCTTCTACTCAAACCTTCGACAGATTGGAGGATGTCCACACACACTGAGGAGAGCCACCTGCTTAACTCAGTCTGCCAATGCAAATGCTAATCACTTCTGAAGAAAACACCTTCACAGACATACCCAGAAGGAATGTTTAGTCAGATGTCTGGGCATTCCATCACCCAATCAAGTTAAGACATAAAACTAACCATTACAAAAGTCATCTGTCACTCTCAGATGAAGCACTGAAAGGCCCTCTGCAGTTCTATCACATCCCTCTTCCCCCGCCAAGGAGCCAAAGGAGGTCTCACATTCCTGATAGCACAGTCTCTGTCAGCCTTCATCCCTGAAAGTCCCCCATTAAGGAATAAGCTTTATTGTGTTAAGCCATGTAAGGATCGGAGTTAATTTGTTATCTCAGCATAATGGTTTATATGTCTGATAAAATCCTCAAGAGAACTTCTGCACATGTGCAAGATGACCACAGTAACATTGTCAGTAATGGTAAAAATGCTCAGGCAACCCAAATGCTCATTGGCGAATACAACGAATAAAAAAAGAATCATGATGTATTTATGCAGTGAAATACTGTGTAGTGGTAAAATATATTACTATAAGCAACACTATGTATGAATCTGAACTTAATATCAAGTAAAAAAAAAGTCAGTCACAGGAGACTACATATAGTTTGAGGCCCTTTTCAAAGGTTTAATAACAAGCAAGGAAAATATATTATTTAGGTATACAGATAGCAAAAATTAGAATTAACCCAATTTTATGTAACTAAGGTCCAAATAAAGAGATATGTATTAATAATAATAACAATAGAAATACTAGTGATAGCAATTGCAAGTTTAGAAATACTGAAACACTTTAGGCAAAGAGACTAAAACTGGAACTGTTAAAAAAACTTAAACTGTTAATATCACAAACTTAAAAATATAGATTTAGTTTATTTTTATTTACTCTGTCATTGGCATGTAGCATCCTATCCAGCTTCCAGCTTGCATCTTCAGTAAATGTGTATAAACGTCATAGAATGGGGTTCGGTTTGGTTTGGTTTGATTTGATTTGATTTTAGGAGGATGGAGATGACATCTAAAGAATGCTATTGGAAAAGACAGTCTCAACGAGGAAACTAATTCCAGTTGCTTTCAGTTTTCAAATTTTTATGAAGAAGGAACAGTCATTAGCAAAACTGGGAAGTCATTGAACTCTGCTTTTGGCTAACATATCTCCTAAGTTTGAGCCCTTGTTCCCTTATATTGAGCCCTTCAGCCCCTTACTTTAAGGCACCCTTATCTTCATATTCTCTCCAGTCTCCTACCTGCTGAAACATGGTTTCAACAACAAACCTGACCTCTTTCTCTGTAATGTATTCCTCTTTTCTCCACTTTCTAAAAACTATCTCAAGGCAGTCTCAACAACAAATATGGCTTTGAAAGCTACTATAAGCTGATAACCCCCCAAATTTACACATTTCTCTCCTGAGCAACAGAATGGTAATGATAATGTCTCATTTGTCATCTCCACTTGGGTGTCTGACAGACACCTTCCGTACAAAACGCACAACAGTCACTTCTTAACTTCCCCTCAAAATTTGTTCTTCCTCTACTTCCCCTTCCCCTTTTTAAAATCTCATACTTTATTTCAAAACCCCTTTTTGTGTAGTAGGTAACCACTAGTTACCCAGTTTCCAGAACCATGGATCTGGAGTTCATCTTAGACAATTTCCTGTCTTTAGATGCCTGAGAGAATGTTTCCTATGGGATTCCAACAGCAGTGATCAGGGCAAAAATGAATGGCTAGAGAGGAAGACATAAAGACTGGTTTTGAAGACGTATGAATTACTCCCAGGAATCTCCATAAGTAACTGAGGGGGTACTAAAGAAGGTAGGATATGTGATATCAAGAACAACTATGAACCAGAGGAATTTAAGTTACTCCATTTTACCCATAAGCTAATAAAACCTAGACATTTCCAAATTGTTTGTTGTCTATGTCTGTTTCTTCCACTATATTATAAATCTCTGGAGTTTATGAGCTGTATTTTATTAATCTTTGATTTCTCGGTGCCTATCATGGTACCCAACATATTGTAGATACTTAATGCTATTTAATATTTAAATGAGTAAATTCATATAAAAGGTAACTTTTCCAGAGCCATTTACTTTTTTGTGATTGAGGCAATTTAGTGGCAGAATGAGCCTTCCTCTGAGTCCCTGATCAGCGAAGGAGTCATTGCTCCATTATCCTTCACATCAGGCCATTCCCAGGGAGAGATACGCTTCAGGCCAGGGCTTCTGGATTGCTTGTCAGCAAGTCATCTTGCTCTGTACATAACATGTTTTCTTGTTTTCTAGCTCCACATAAGTAAACAAACAGCAGAAGAAAAAAGGGGAGAGGCAAAAGATCAGGAACAAATAGATTGCTATGTTTTGGAAACACTTGCCTCAAAGGATTTGGCAGCATTACTCATAATAATTTTGTCTTTGTTTTTTTGAAGCATCAACAAATAATACCATAAAAAGCAGCATGATGTTTTCAAAGAATCCAAATGAGATGAAATAAAAAGGATATTATTTCCACTAGCATAAATACTTACCAATCTGGTTAAACTTTATAGAAGTCATGATAAAAGGACGCCTGGCTATGGCCAAAGGAGTACTGTTCACTGTATATTTGTTATAAGCTATCCACTGTAAACTGACTATTTTCTTCCTTGCATAATTTTAGTGTTGCTTTTTAGAGTATGTTTCTTTATTTACCTTTTGGGATTCCACATTTTTGTCAGGTCATTTCCCTTATGTTATAAGAACTAATGTCAGATGTTCATGATGGTGGCATTTGTAAAGCCACCCAATGGAATATAATGAGGCCCGCAGTCAATGAATAAATGATGTTGACCTGAAAAGAATAGTGAAAACACAACTTATACCCACAAGTAACTACTGACTATGAACTGCTCTGCAAAATATCATGAAAAGAACACTGTGTCCATGACAACCCAGCAGTGGGGCTCTGATGGTGTTTTGTTGGTTTTTTTGGTTTTTTGCATCTTGGGAGGGGAGTGAGTGTGCATTCACATGCTTACCAGAGTTAATAATAACTTCTAAATCTGGCATTTCCTGATAATACTACAAGCTTATAAAACAGCTTTCATCCAAGAACCTTTAAAAGGCCTAAAATCAAGCTAGTACTATCAGCATTTGAAAGATAAAGAAGCCCCAAAAGATTACGCAGTTTGCCCAAGGTCAGTCTGAAAAACTTGCTAAAGCAAAAATACAATTCAAGGTAACCAACTCCCAGTCTGTTGTTCTAATTATTAGACAATCCTCTCCTGTGTCAGGCTTGAAGCTTTGCCTCCGATTCTCAAAACCTTCAATGGATCGCTGAAGTCCAGGGAATGTTCCCAAAGGGCAGCTGTGGTTAATTGAACATCTTGCAACTTGCAGAAATCTGTTATTACTCTCATTAATTAGTTTAAAGCATTTCTAACAAAACAAATTCTCAAAACACATGAAAATTAAGGATTTCCCTTTTGTTTTATAATCGCACAAATGAAGATGTTAGAAACAAATTATAATTGAAATGAATGTACCACATTTTCGTTTATAACTCAATAGAAAATAAAGCCTTAATTATACTATGTTAGGGTAGCAACAAAAAGGTTGGACGTGTAAAGTCTTTCCATGAACACTCTCTTTGTGGTGCAGACAGCATTCTAAATTAAGTAGCATAAAAACAATAGGAGTTCATTGTCTAAAACAGCAAAACACTGTAAGATACTAAGCAATAATGTCTAAGGCACTTTCTCTTTCATCTTTGTGCTAGTATACTCACTCTTCCTATAACCCAGGCCATCTTTCCTCTCTCATCTCTCCTTCTTCAACATGTTAACTACCAAAACACAACTCAGATACTGCCCATCTCCTGAATCCTTGCCTGCCTGCTCTTCCCATCCATATTCCGTCCCATCCCCTCAGGCTGGAACCTAGCCCTCCTCCGTACTCCTACAGCCTCCTGACATATCCGTCAACCAGCTATCTTCCTGTGTTTAAATGATCTCTTTTGTACATTAGACTAAGCTCCAAGAAAGCTGGGAAAGTATTTATTTTGTAAAGGTGTGAAAAGATTATTCATAATTTCCTGTGATCTAGCTCAACACATTTAAGAGTTTAGGAGAATTGTCCCAAACTGGAAAAATAGATTTCCCTACTTCAGCTCCAACATGTAAAAAAATAAGAAATTGCCTGATATGGTTGGGCTTTGTGTCCCCACCCAAATCTCATCTTGAATTGCAATCCCCAGGAGTTGAGAGAGGAACCTGGTGAAAGGTGATTGCATCATGGGAGTGGTTTCCCTAGTGCTGTTCTCATGATAGTGAGTGACTTCTCATGAGATCTGATGGTTTTATAAGTGTTTGGCAATTCCTCCACTGCTCTTCTCTCTCTCTCCTGCCCCCATGTAAGACATGCTTTGCTTCCCCTTCACCTACCGCCATGACTGTAAGTTTCCTGACGCCTCTTCAGCCATGAAAAACTGTGAGTCAATTAAACCTCTTTCCTTTATAAATTACCCAGTCTCAGGTACTATCTTTATAGCAGTGTGAAAACGGACTAATACATTGTCATTCTCATCCTAACAACAAGAAGAAAGCTGAATAAAGTGAAAAAATCAGTGGCTTTCCTTGGACACCTCAGAGAACTGAAGTTGTGGGGAAAACAACCATCCCAAAATTTGGGGAAACAGATGAATCCAGACAATCATGTTTAAGATCTGCTTACCTGGAGCAGAAGCTTCTGGAGCTATAAACTAGTAGGAATAGTTAAAAGACAATTTTGATGAATTTCTAGAGGCTGTGTATGGACCAGTGTGAAAATGAGAAACTCCCAGGAGCCTCAGACTTAGGGGTCCCCACACATTCATGGGCTTTATGTCTGGGAACTCTGCCAGGTTCTCATGGTGAAAAGCCAAAGCCAAGAAAGATATTGTGGCTCTGACAGGTGCAAGAGACAAGTAACCAGTACGAAATGCCCAGAGCATTTTCCATTATAAAGCCCACTTTCCAGAAAAAGACCTTACCAGAGTCTTATCCCACATGAAGATGGGTACTTCCGTGATTCCTGTTCTTTCTAGCCTTCTAGTCTCACCCAAAGGGTAAAAATAAAACTAAGAAACACTTGTGAAGGTTATAGTACAGGCCTACTAAAGGACTGAAATTCAGTCATAAGATTATAGAGTCTTTCTCTTGCCCACACCTTTACCATCACACCAACAGGTTCTAGTGTAATAGGAATGGGCTATAGCTGAAAGGTCTGCAAAATGCATACTCTATCCAAGGAAGAATTTAGGGAGAGCAAGGACAACAGAAAGAGAAAAACAAGGATGCTCGAAGAATGTGAAGCCTGTGACTCCTACAGCTATAGTAAACATTAAACACAGAACAACTCCTACTCAGATTAATAGGCATATTCACCCTAAAGACTTATTTACCTCAGTCCCTATTACTCAATACATGTTTGACTTTCAAAAAAAAAGTCACAAGCTGCCAAAATGCAGGAAAAACACAATCTGAAAAGACAAAACAAGGATTAGAACCAGAGTCAGATATGACACAGATTTTTGAATTATCAGACAGGGGATTTATAATAATTATAATTGATATATTAAAGATTCCAATGAAAAACAGTGGAAAACATGCAAAAACAACTGGGTATTTGAAGCATAGATTATGGAAACTCTAAGAAAATATCAAAAGACGATCTAAAAATCAAAAACATTAACAAATGAAGAATATCTTTGATGAGGTCGCCAGTAGACTGAACACAGCCAAAGAAAGATTCAATGAGCTTGAAGGTATGTCAATAAAAAGCTTCCCCAACTGAAATGAGAAGACAAAAAATAAATTTTAACAGAAAAACATCTGTGACCCAAACACTTCCCATTAGGCCTCACCACTGGGAATCAGATTTCAACATGAGGTTTAGAAGAGTCAAATATTCCAGCCATAACAGACACCAAATCACACATCCAGGAAGCTTAGAGAACACCAAGCAGGATAAATATCAAAAAAATTTACACTCCAGAAACTTAAACTATAGAAAACAAAAGTCAAAGCCTTGAAAGAAGTCAGAGGGGAAAAAACAAATCTTAACCTATAGAGGATCAAGAATAAGAATTATAATGAACTTCTCATCAGAAACTATGCAAACAAAGGAGAATAAATTAAAATATTTAGTGTTGAAAACAGAAAACCAAAGAAAGTTTTAAAAATGGATTTATTAACTTTTATTGAAAAGAGGATATTCTTTTTAATAGCTTTTTTGATATATTTAATTGATATATAGTATATACTGTACATCTAAAGTACATAACTTAGTAAGTTTTTACATATGTACATACCTATGAAACCATTATCACAGCCAAGATAATGAATATATACATCACCTCCCCTAAGTTTCCTTGGACCATTTTGTGATTCCTCCCTCCCAACCCTCTTTGGGCAACACCTGATCTGTCACTGTGGATTAGTTTGCATTTTCTGTAATTTCATGTAAAGAAATCATACACAATATTATTTTGCATCTCACTTCTTTCAGCATAATAATTTTGAGAATTATTTATGTTGTAGCATGTATCAGTTGTTCATCCCTCTTTATTGCTGAGCATTAAAGGGATTACTTTGTATCTATGTTCCACAATTTATTTATTCATTCACCTATTATTTGGTTATTTCAGTGGTTTCCAGTTTGGGGCTACTACAAATAAAGCAGTTTACAAACATTCATGTAAAAGTCTTTTGTGCACATATATTTTTATTTATCTTGGGTAAATACCTAGTAGTGATATAGTTGCATTATGCAGTATGTAGATGTTTAAGAAACTGCCAAGCTGTTTTACAAATTGGTTATACAATGTGTTGTTCCCGCCAGCAATGAATGAAAGTTGAGTTTCTTCACGTCCTCACCGATACTAGGTATAGTCAGTGTTTTTAATTTTAGCCTTCCTAGTAAATATGTAATGATATTTCATGGTTTTAATGACCATTTCATTAATGACTCATAATGTTGGACATCTTCATGTGTTTGTTTGACATATGTATATCTTTGGTGATGTATATGCTCAAATCCTCTGCCTATTTTTTAACTGAGATGTTCAGATTTTGTTATTGAGTTCAGAGAGTTTGTTATATATTCCTGATTCAAGTTATTTATTAGATGTGTGGTTTGAAAATATTTTCTCCCAGTCTGTGGCTTGTCTTTAAAGGCATTCTTAAGTTTAATAAAAGTCCAATTCATTCATAAGGTTGTTAATGAATTATGCTTTTTGTGGGTGTCATGCCCAAGAAATGTTTGCCTAACCGAAGGTCACAAAAGTTTTCTTCTAAGGTTTTTCCTAGGAGTTCTATAGTTGTAGTTTTATAGTTTTGCATTTAGTTTTATGATATATTTTGAGTTAATTTTTGTATATGATACAAGATATGGTTTGAAGTTTCTTTGTTTTGCACATGCATATCTAGTTGTGCTAGCACCACTTATGGCAAAGGCTATCTTTTCCCTCTTTACACCTTTGTGAAAAATCAACTGTGTGCCATGTATGTCTGTTTATTTCTGGACTTTCTATTCTGTTCCACTCGTCTATTTGTCTACTTTTGTACTGATACCACACTCTCTTGATTACTACACCTTGTAAAAGTTCTAAAATCAAGTGACATTAGTCCTTCAACTTTTTTTAATTTTAAACTTATTTTAGCTATTCTAAATCCTTTATATTTCTATATAAATTTTAGAATCATGTTATCAATATCTATCCCAAAAATATATGCTGGGGTTTTATTGGAATTTTATTACATCTATAGATCAATCTGGGGGAAAATTTACATATTAATACATAATCTTTGAATCCATGAACACAGTATATTCATATTTTAGGTTTTTTTTTTTTTTTGTCGAGACGGAGTCTCGCTCTGTCGCCCAGGCTGGAGTGCCTTGGCCGGACCTCAGCTCACTGCAAGCTCCACCTCCCGAGTTTACGCCATTCTCCTGCCTCAGCCTCCCAAGTAGCTGGGACTACAAGCGCCCGCCACCTCGCCCGGCTAGTTTTTTGTATTTTGTTTTTAGAGACGGGGTTTCACTGTGTTAGCAAGGATGGTCTCGATCTCCTGACCTCGTGATCCACCCGTCTCGGCCTCCCAAAGTGCTGGGATTACAGGCTTGAGCCACCGCGCCCGGCCTTTTTTTTTTTTTTTTTTTTTTTTTTTTTTTTTTTTTACCAAACCTCACTGTTGCCCAGGCTGGAGTGCAATGATGCAATCTCAGCTCACTGCAACCTTCACCCCCAAGGTTCAAGCAATTCTTGTGCCTCAGCCACTTGAGTAGCTGGGACTACAGGTGTGTGCCACCATGCCCCGCTAATTTTTGTGTTTTCAGTGGAGGTGAGGTATTACTATGTTGGCCAGGCTGGTCTCAAACTCCTAGCCTCAAGGAGTTCGTCTTGTCTTGGCCACCCAAAGTGCTGGGATTACAAGCTATGAACCACTATACCCAGCCATTTGTAAGGTCTTCTTTAATTTCTTTAATTTATAAGTTTTCGTGTATAGCTATTGCGTATTTTGATAGATTTATTCCTAAGTATGTTATATTTCTGTTGGTATTATAAATAGTATTGCTTACTTACTTTCAATTTCCAACTGTTTGTTACCAGTATACAAAAACAGAATTCATTTTTGTATATTAATATTTTATCTTGCATCCGTGGCAAACTTATTAGTTTTACTAGCTTTATGTTTTATAAAGATTCCATCAAAAATTTTACATGGATGGTTATGTTATCTCAAAATAGAGTTTTACTTCTTCTTTGTGACTTGAATTGCTTTTTTTCTATTTTTTTTTTTTTTTTTTTTTTTTTTTTCGAAATAGAGTCTTGCTGTGTCGCCCAGGCTGGAGTGCAGTGGTGCAATCTCAGCTCACTGCAAGCTTTGCCTCCCAGGTTAATGCCATTCTCCTGCCTCAATCTCCCTTTTTCTTACTTTTATTGCACTGGCTGGAACCTCTACTATAATGTTAAACAGAAGTGGTGAGAGCAGAAATCCTTGTCTTATTTCTGATCTTAGAGAGAAAAGATTCGCCATTATATTTGGTGTTACGTGTAGGTACTTTATAGATGCCCTTTATCAGATTAAGGTGATCCCATTTATTTTTAATTTGCTGAATGTTTTAATTAAGAGTAGATGTTGAATTTTGTCAAATAATTTTTCTGTATATACTGAGATGAATTTACTTTTCAAGTTATTAATATGATAATTTAATTGACTGATTTTAGAATGTTAAAAGATACAATAGTGTTCTGCCTCCCCAGAATTGGGTATTCAATTGACCTTTGAGTTAAATTTGCTTTTTAAAAAAAAAAAAAAATGTTGATACAAATGTAAATAAAGTAGCCACTGAATGGGCTTGAAGAAAACTGTGACACAGTGACATCATCTAATTACCTAATTCAGATGTTTTTGACTTAAAAGATGTCTTTTTGTGTTTATGGTTAAACCATGGCTGTCTCATTTTTTTTATTGTGTTTATATGAAAAGGGACAGGAAAGAATGAAATGTCTTACCTTTGTAAAACTTATGCTTCATATCTCCGTATATAGCTCATGCACTCCAAACTGCTACCTATTCTTTTAAGAACACATGTTGACGTTGTTTGTTGTTTGTCTGAGATGGCAGATAGAAGGCAGTGTCAGCATGCCTCTCCCATTTGGAATGACAGGATAGTGTGCAAAGATTCACACTATGAACTTTAGTTCCAAGAACCACCAGGGGAACTTATCAGGAAAACCAAAAGAACTCACAGATCCTTTGAAAGAAGGAGTAGGCCACAGCATACTCCTTGAGACAGGTGAAAAACTGAGTTTGTGGAGTGTGAGAGTGGGAGGGCATGCCTCCAGCTGCACGTCCCCACTGGGGAATCTGAAAATCCAGATCACAGGAGAAAATCTTAACCCTATCTAAAGCTGGAACAGATTTAGGGAGTGGTGTGAAATATGAAAGTAGAAGCCACGGTGGGAAGAGCCTTGCAGGCATTCCCAGTCTCCAGCATAAGCCCAGGGAAGCCACCTCTGACTATATCTCACAGGGGCCTGCAGGGAAGTCAGTCAGTGAATTCTGGGAGGGGTCAGAGGGCAAAAGAAGCTCTCAACTGAATTTTGTGGTATAATTTCAAGTGGGCACAAACTCCCTTGAGCAGAATCTAGGCAGTGAGCAGGAAGTGCCACAGATGCCAGGACAGGAGCTAGGCACCTGGCATTGTGGGCAGATGAGTAGGGGTGTGGCCTGAAAGTCGTGCCTGCTTTCTCAGCTGCGAAGCTTATGGCCTGGGATGGGTCTGAGTTCTGAGCACAGGCTGCTTGGATCTAAACCCAGTGCTGTTAGGGAGGCACTGAGGGAATGAGACTGGTCTCATCAGCTGCATGGGAGCTGGGTAAGGCCTAATGCTGCCAGCTATTCCCCCACTTACCTTGCAAACACTACTGCACAGCAAAGGCAACCATAATCCCCTCTGGAACATTACCTCAGCAGCCTGAGAACCATCCCTTGTACACCACAGTGGCCACAGCAGGCCCTAGCCAAGGAGAATTAGAGCTCAGACCCAACTAACCCTGCCCCTATCTGACGGTATTTCTCTACCCACCCTGGTAGCTTAACACAAAGGACATAAATTTTGGGGAGCTTTATAGCCCATCCACCACCTAAGAAACCAGAATACTTAGGCAGGGTGTCGTGGGTCACACCTGTAATCCTAGCACTTTGGAAGGCTGAGGATGGTGGACCACCTGAGGTCGGGAGTTCGAGACCAGCCTGACCAACGAGGAGAAACTCCGTCTCTACTAAAAGTACTAAATTAGCCGAGCATGGTGGTGCATACCTGTGATCCCATCTACTCGGGAGGCTGAGGCAGGAGAATCACTTGAACCTAGGAGGCAGAGGTTGCAATGAACCAAGATCGTGCCATTGCACTCCAGCCTGGGCAACAAGAGCTAAGCTCTGTCTCAAAAAAAAGAAAAAAAAAGAAGAAGAACAGTCACCTAATGGCACAAAAGCAGCTATATGTTACCCTCACCTTGAAAAATTGAGTAACCTTGACAACTTATTAATAATACTATCCAAAATAGAGAGGTGCTATATATTATATTATGTTATATTATATTATATACAATGTGTAGGGAGTAAATATATATAAATGTAGGGAGATTATATATATAAATATAAATATACTCCCTACATACATATATATATATATATATATATATATATGTATATATAAACTCCCTTTATTTTTACAACAATCTTATAAGGAAGGCACTACTATTAGCCAAATTTTATAGTGGGGCCACAGAGGTTAAATGACTTACCCCAAATCAAACAACCAGGAAAGGAATACACCAGAATTCAAACCAAAGCCTGGACATGCAGATAGGCACTCAGACTAGGTTTTAGCTCTAGGAACACAGAAGGACACATTCACACACATACGATACAGAAATGGAAAGTGCCTTAGTCCATTTGGGCTGCTATAACAAAATACCATAGACTGGGTAGCTTGGAAACAATAGAAACGTATTTCTCACAGTTCCAGAAGCGGAGAAGTTCAAGATAAAGACACAAGTAGAGTTGGTGTGTGGTGAGGACTCACTTTCTGGTTCACAGACAGTGCCATCTTGCTGTGCCCTCAAATGATGGAAGAGGCAAACCAGCTCTCTGAGGCTCTTTTGTAAGGGCACCAATTTCATTCATTAAAGCTCCATTCTTATGACCGAATCACATCCCAAAAGACCCCCCCAACACCACCACCTTCCAATGCCATCACATTGGTAACTAGGTTTCAACATACAAATTTTGGGGGGACATAAACATTTGGACAATAGCAGAAAGACTCCTCAGCATACATTTCATAATTGTCCCAAAGCTTTTCCCAGCACTGACCCCACTGACTTCAGAACTGTATATTGGCTTACAGTTTTGAAGCTAAATGGGAAAGGAGAAAATACCACCACTAAAAACATTGAAACATAAGAACATCACACACCTCTCTATACATAACATCATACCGTGTGGTAGGCATTGATGGTGGTCTCAGCAGTTCACTTAGAAGTACTTTATTTTTTATTTTGAGCTTCTCAGATCACCACTCACTGAAATTCAGAGTTAACAGAAAGAAAAATATACCAGCCTCCAAGCACATGCACACTCCCGCATGGTCATAGACCACAGGTTTCTCTTATGTTTCCCAAAAAAGGAACAAATTTTTTATTCTCCTTTAGCAACATTCAATTTTATATATATATAACATATATGAATTATATATACACATATATGAATTATATATATGAATTAGAGTGAAAGCAAATAAATATCTATACAAATAAATGCAAATGCAATTGAAAGACATATATACCCTGTAGGTATCTTTGTAATTGAGGATTCATTTATCCCTAATGATTAAAAAAAAAAAAAAAAAAAAGCTATGAAAATGACCATCCTCTGTAAATGGCAGCTAAATCTAAGTCTGTACCCATTGAGGGCACTTTGTTTTGACGGTGATGGCATCTTCCTCCTTCCTCCACTTCAGGGAGAAGATGAGTATGCCTGTATCCTTTATTATGGGAAGCATGCTTTGTAATGGAGTCATTATCTTGCTGAGGACTGAGTAAGAGAAAATGTTCCTTCTTTTCTGTATTAAAGTGCCTGCTCCTTGACTCAGTTATTAAAATGAGGACGCAAATAGCTCCTTGTTCTAATTTTCCTTATCAGCCTCCACAGGGCCCATTTCAGGCTGTCTGTGAAGTGTTAGAATGCAATTGTGTGCTTGAATAAAACGGAGAAACTGAATTAGAGCCTCTTAAGACCATTATATTGTCTTATTTAGTGACACTGTTTGCCTCACCATTATGAAGCAATGAGCTAAGTGTTCTTCCGGAGTAATAATAATAATATCCACATTTAACCAGCACTTTACACTTGCAAAGCACTTTCACATACTTTATCTCTTGTGAACCATGCAACAATGCGAAGCAGATCAGGTGGGTGTCATGATCACCAATTTACAAAGAGGGGGACTGAATTGTGGTTAAGCTATAGGTTTAAAACTTCAAAGCAGGACATGAAAGCCAATGAACCTGGTATTGGAGAAGATGAAGGAATTTGATAAATGGCAGCGCAGGAAAGACTCTCTGACCTTTCTCTGAAGCAGGTCATAAGACACTCATCTAAGTGGTGCCCTCTCTATACCTGGAGGAAAGGAGCATCCTTATCACAGAAGGCAGAGGATCAGGTGAGAGGAATCTGAACCCACAGGCCTTGCTAGGTTTCCCTAAGTTGCCCCTTTTAGCTCATACTCTTTTCTCCTATCGTATTTCTCCACTAATTTTCACACTTCATCAAACCTAGTATAAAAATGCTCAGGTTTAACCACTTCTTCAGGTCTTCATTTCCTTTTGAAGGCTCCCATGTCATGTAAGACTTCTATTAAATAAATTGTATGTTTTTATCTTGTTAATCTGTCTTTTGTCATGAAACCTCAGCCAATGAACCTAAGATGGGTAGAGGGAAAAGATATGTTTGCTCTCCTACAACCACCTGACTAACTTCACTGATCAATTTGTATTTTGAGTAAGTATAAGGTTTTCTTCAAGCAGAATGCACGTATATGACTTTCAGACATTTTATTTTTTGAGCTTCTACTACGTGCCAGCACTCTGCTGGAAACTGGAAATTTAAGATAGAAGTACAAACCCTTGTACTCAGGTTGTTCACAACACAACCCTGGGTGGAAGGAAACTAACCAGGAAAATGTTTGAATTTCCCATTTGATGATGAAAGATTTCAGTAAATGCCACCCCTAAAATATGCTGCCTTGGTTTACAGGTTGAGTATTTCTTATCCAAAATGGTTGGGACCATAAGTGTTTCAAATTTCTGATTCTTTTGGATTTTTGATTATTTGCATTATACCTAACACTTGAGCATCCAAAATCTGAAACTATAAAATCCAAAATGCTCCAATGATATTTCCTTGGGCATAATGTCCGTGCTCAAAAGTTTTGGATTTTGTAGTAATCAACCAGTACTGATTTCTTCAAGCCGAAGGCACTTGGTGAAAGTAAATGCAGGGAGGAGCTTTCCCTGAACTCTCTCATCTGCCTAAAGACAAATGCTCCAAAAGGAATTCAATAGTCATCAATCCCCTCCCCAGGAATTTCATGAACCAGAGGAGATTAAATTCACAGGAGAGGAAGACTAGAAGTCAACAGCACACCCAAATTTTGTCGAAAGCTATCATCTATTCTTCAAAAAACCCATTCCTCCCTCCCCTAAATCATTTGCTCTCCCTTAAGATGCCTACATGCCTGTTTTTCTCTCCTAGTTGAAGAGGATATATAGGCTTCTATATCTCACTGGGTTGGGGGGTATTCACTTTTCTTTCATGTGATGCCCTCATTCATATAATAAATACTATCTTTCTTCCTATAAATCTGCCTATTGTCAGTGAATTTCATAGACACAGTTATCACACTCTCAGAGGGTAGAGGGAAAGTCAAGTCTCTCATTCAATGGTTTGTAAATCCCCAGAGGTTTCTAAAAATATTTGTGTCATTGCCAAAAATAGGTTGCATCATTACCAAAAAGTAGCATCACATCTTAGCCTCCAGAAAATAAAGTCTTGACAAGTATCAAGATGGTAACACTCTGGATAGGAGTGGAAATGTAACAGCAGGCAATAACAATGAAAGGGAAGGAAAGCAAGGGAAAAGACATGATGCGATACAGTAACGTGACTATAGGGGCTCTCACTTCACCATGAGCCAGTAAGTTGAGGAGCAGTTGTGTTTATTCTATCTGGGAACTTCTCCAGGAAGGTTGTAAGGAGCTACTCCTCAAGGTAGTCCCCAGAAGAGAGAAAGGATAGGGAGCTTATGTGTCAGGCTCCCGTTTTTTGTCTTTTGGTGTTCTGTTTTTGCCTTGGTTGAGATTTAATTCATGGGGAGCTAGACTGTGTAAATAATCCACTCCTGTTCATTTAGAAAGCTGGTTTCCCCTTCTAAGGGATGGTGTTTCATGTGAGACAGAACATGGAAGGAATGCCTGGTAAGAGTAAGGCATCAATCAAGAGAAAGAGGCAGGGAGAGAGGGAAAAAGAAAGGGAGTCACAGAGGGACTTTGAGGTAGTGCATGATCTTTGATCTCAATAGAGCATCTTACATTTTTAGGTTTTAAACTCAATACATAAAACAATTACATGATTTTTTATTTTTTCCCAGAACACACTGAGTGGAGGTTACAGATGCGATTCCTTTTTTGCATGATCTTGACAAATTATGTTTCTCTCCTTCAGAATGCTTTCCAGTTTATACTCACTGGTATTATTTGATTAATAACCATAGCTTCCAAAAAATAGTAAATTTTTGATAAGAAAGATCAAGTCTGATTTTAATTTTCATTGTATCTTCAGGAGCTAGCACTTAGTAGGAGCTCAGCAAATACTTGTTGAGTAAATAAGTGAATGGATAAGATGAGTGTGCTCAAAACAATCCCTGAGTTGTTGGCACTTAGCTACATTTCAACTAGCTTCTGTGGTGAAGTTGTCGTACAGACCTAAAACACTTCTATGTTTTGTCTTTTTGTTGTTGTTGTTCTCAATGGGTTATAAACATGAAATTTTTTTTTCCTTGTCTGTTCTTCAACTCCTCTGCCCACTCTTCACTTTCTAATTCCTGGGTCCTTTGGACAAGGAAGGGAGATTAGAGGAAATGGCATGTTTTTATTTGTGGATGCTCCTGGGTCTCTCTAAGATGCGGATGTCCTTTGGGTGGCAAATGTCCAAATACTGGCTTTTTTGTAGAGTGTGTGTGTGCATCCTTGGAACGGAGAAGCTTCTGCAGAGGCCCCAGCTGCACTGTTGTCCGTTGATGTGGGAGATCTGCTCCAGTTCAACCCTTCCAACATCCCCTTAGCTGCTACTTCTGGTAACCTACCCCTCAGGATCTTGCTCCTGGGGTCTCTTCATCAGGAAACCTGCCCTCTTAGGCAAATGGGGGAAAAGTATTAGCAAGATGGCCCAAGCCAAGCCACTTTCCAAAGTATCTACTTGTCAAGGAGGATTTTCAGTCATAGCAATGTGAAGGGCCAATAATTGCTCTCCACAAAAAGACAGAAAAGAAAAAGTGTAAAACTGGATAAAATTGTCCAAAACACCCATTTCAGAGCACTCGGCATCCTCACTCCAAGCTATCCATCTTTCCTAATCCTCTCCAACATCGGACTTTCTGGCCTTTGGCCTTTTTACTCAAATCACGCCCAGGTGATTAGATGACTAAAGTTAATCTAATTCTTGTCATGGGTGTTGATAAGTATGCATGATATAATGGTTTAGCACATGCACATGCCACATTTGCAGATTACTGAATGCTTCAAATCCTTACCCATAAGGAAGAAGAAATAACAAAAAACTTTAGCACTCTTAAAAATTAGTGAGAGATGTATTTTAGATAGGAAAGAAAATGATTCTTTTAGTTCTTCCTAAGTCTATCACATACCTACGTTGCTGCCTCCTCTCCCGCCTATAAGCATTAAAATCTACATTTGTAGTTAAGTTAAAGAGAATTAACTAACTTTATAAGATTTTTGTGACAGACATTTTGAGATAATTGAAGACCTCCTGATGTGCCATAAATCCAGGAACTGAAATTTCCTGCACTAAATGATTTAGTAGTTTGTGGAGAGCTTATTCACTCAAGATTACTTCCAAAACAAGACCGAATACCCAAATCTTCCCTCCAGAGCTTTGGCTCTAATCCTTAAATTATTTTGATCCGCTTTCACTGGAGCTTCTTGTGAAAACTGAGCTATAATTGCTAGAGGCACTATAAATTAGATGGTATGTTATGTCTTTTTCTTTCCTAAAGTTAAAATATTAACATTAGTAAGAAATTGATTTTGAGTCATTTATTAATAAATAGATTGAAGGTTCACAGCGCCACCTAGTGGTATAACTAGTAAGTTTACGCAACTTTCCTTGAATCGAGTTGTGGTCAGAATTCTACACCAAAAATAAATTTTTAAAAAATTAATTTTTTAATGGAAATAATTCACATACATACAAGTATGTGTACATTGTGAGATCATTCAAAAACTTCTTTAAAATTATTGAATTCAGTGTGATTAGGTTGGTGCAAAAAATATTGCGGTTTTTGCCTTTTTTTTTTTTTAATGATAAAAACAGCAATTGCTTTTGCACCAGTCTTAGAGAAAATCTGACTTGGCTCTGCTAACTTCTAGCCATATGGCCATGAGTAAATTTTTAACATCGTTGTGCCTTGAGTTTCTAATCTGTAAAATTTGGAGGAAAAAAAAAACATTTTTGAAGAAGTAAGATGCCACAGCATGCTGAAGAAGGATAATGAAAGTGCTGAGGGTGATGGGATTCAGGACATGCTACCCCAAAATAAGTCACCTTGGCATTTGAGAAAACAGCAGAAACAGGAAGGCCATAAAACTTAGTTGACCTTCTTCTAAAGTAGGTTATAAAGAAGCTTACATGCCCTGCCCAGAGGAAGGGAATGTCTCACAAGGACACAGAGAAGAGCCTGAATAAACAGGCCCTGCTAAGTTCCCCCAGTTTATTACCCATTAGATCATACACTTTTGTCCTCCCAGCATACTCCTGCATGCCAAAAGCCACAAAAATTACCCAGTTTTCCCTGTTTCTTTGCGATGAGAGAGAAATACTATTCCCCACAAGGGTTAAGAAATAAATGCAGAGCAAGGAATTTATTTACATTAATTCAGGTTCTGAAGAATGAATTTTGCTATTTGATGGAAATATGAGAAAATAAGATACTACTTAGAGAATTTTAAAAATTGTACAAGCAATGCAGCCTGGCAAGAGAAAAACAAAAACCTGGGACATGGGAGAAAAAAGTCAAAAGGCAAGAGACTAGTGATCATAATGAGGTGAGAGAGCAGATAAGCCATAAATAAGGAAGAAAAAGATCCAGAAGGATAGGAGGTAACAGAGATTCATTCCAGAGCTTTCGAGATGAGGACGATGTCACAGGTGTGAACAGAGGTGGATGTCACAGGGGTAGAGGTACCATAAGGCTGGGTGTTGACTGATTTGTCCGGATATGGAATGCTCAAGGGCAGCAGAGAGAAAAGACCATCAGCAGAAGTCAAAACCCTTAATAATTTATGCGAGAGAGACTGATACTTAAGAAGATGACAATAAGAAAAGAATAGAGATGGGATGGGCAGATTCCATCAGTCCCAAAGCATGTAGAATTTTTGATCGAGGGTGTCAGTTTCTTCAATCATTCAGTCAGCCTCTCAGTCCATCTGTGTGTGGATATGTGGATATGTCTGTGTCTCTGTCTCTCGTGTCTCTCTCTCTCTTTCTCTGTCTTTCCCTCTTTGTCTTTCTTCTGCATAGCGTCCCAAAATTCCTAGTGTAGTTTTAAGTTTTAATAACTTCAAAAGTATAAATGTTACCAACAGACACACATGTTCACACATATATATGCACATACAGAGACCAATTCAGAATCTTGAACTTGGGAAAGCTTCCAAGTTTATTCCTTGAGGTACACAAAACAGCTGGTCAACTGTTAAGACGTAACACTATTTCCATTTCAAAAAATAAGGTCATGCTCCTGGGAAATTTTTGCTAAATTACCCAGGTAACAGCTTAGAGTCCGTGGCTTTTAGCTTGCCCTTACCCCCCTCATGAAAAGAAGTAAATTACATTAAAAACGTATTTTAATAAAACTGCAGTCAATTACTTTTTATAACAGGGTTCAGGACATGCTATACCAAACTGTGGTACCGTGGCATACTGAATAAGCTGAAGGAATTTGAGAACCTCAGGTACAGGAAGAACTCTCTGACCTTCCCGTGAAGCAGGTCAGAAGACCTCCATCTGCGTGATGCCCACCCTATACCTGACAGAAAGGAGCATCCTTATCTCAGAAGATGGAGGCTCAGGCAACAGGAATCTGAACCAACAGACCTTGCTAAGTCTCCCTAGTTTACTGCTTTTAGCTCATACCCTTTTTGTTCTATCATGTTTTTCCATGACTTTTCACTCATCATCAAACGTAGTATAAAACACCCTAGGTTAACCATTTCTTCAGGTCTTCATTTCCTAATGAAGACTCTGACGTCACATTATATTAAATAAATCTGTATGTTTTTGTTTCTTATTAATATATTTTCAATTAATTCGGACTCAGCTGAAAACCTAGAAGGGTAGAAGAAAAAAATATTTTTCCTCCCTTACATATATGGTAGTATATGTTATATGTTATACTATGTCAGCATATTGTTTATTATGTATTATGTATGATACACTTTTATAAAAAAACAAAACTGAAGCTATCCTATTGTTAGCATGTGTTCAGGGGTGGTGGAATATAATAGCTAAAGCAAGGACTCTAGACTTAGACTATCTTAGTTGAAAATGTGATTCATCAGCTTAATAGCTAGGTAATCTTTGGTTAGACAAACATCTTAATTAAGCCTCAACTTTTTCTGCTACATAATGGGATGGTACCAATACTACTCACCTCATAGGATCATGAGAAGGATTTAAAGATATAACATGGAAAGCCACAGTAATGCATCGGAATGTTTTCCTTTTACTATAAAATTAGCTCAACCTCTTTCTATCATTTCTCTCCTCTTCCTTTTCTTCTTCACATATTAACTTGGCCTGCCTCAGCAATAATTTGAGGTAGGAAGTTTAGCCTAACTTGCTTCTGAATCTACTTCTTCCAAATTCATTATAGAAAAAAGGTGCTTCTTTTTTTCCTAATCTCCTCTCCCTATATGAGAATTTGGGACCAAAATGTAAAACAAGTCACTTTATTTGAATTCCAGGGAGATCTTAGCATATTTGAGCTTTGTGTCTACTGACTGTAATAGATTTTGTTAGGTTCTAGTCCTTAAACCAAAAAGAAATGTAGATTTATTCTCAGCAAGCCAAATTCTCATTTCTTGCTGTTCCCTGGACACAAATGAGATGGAGATTATTAAAAGGTTAAAATATTTTTGGAAACCATAACTATTATGCCTAGCTTTAATTAACCCTTCCATTGAATTAATGACGGGGTTAATTAGCTCAAATAGGATACAGCTTTTAGTTTGGAAAAATAAAGCCTTCGAGATTAGAGTCATTCTTTCGCCATCTTGTGGTTTCATTCCCACACTGCAGTGTGTTAAGTAGATCTTTTCTATAAAAGCTGGATAGCTACATCGTTTATCTACCTAATTTTAGTATATCTTGGCATGTATTTAAAGCTGCCACTTAAAACTACTAGACGATTGCATTTTGTCCTTTTTTCTTAAATGCCACATACTCAAATGTTCGGTCTTGATATCCCTCTAAAAATGGAGAATGTTTTCATATACATTTGGCAATAAATGAGAAAAGATGCAATGAGGAACAGCTGAGTTTACAAAGGAAGGCTGACACTTGCACAGTTTTGTGGGTTTCTTACTTATACACTACATTCTCTACCAGTGTCTCATTCATAGTTTTAATCAGGACAAATAATGATACCCTTAAAGGACTCAATCAATACAATTTGACTACTTAACTTGAAGACAAACTGTTTTTGCTGTTGGTTTTATTAACTTTTTATCCATCTGTCTGGATGGTCATTTTCTACATCATCCTTACTTCATTCAAACTACTGACAAGGAGAGAGTCTGAAAGCTACCCTCATGGGCAGAGTCTTCTGCATTGGCGAGGTAGACACAGCCTCAGGGTATCAGTGCCAAGGTCAAGAAAAACTCTTAAGTTTTCTAATTCCTCATCTACTTTTATTTCTATCACAGGCTTAAAATACGTTCTTATTTACATCACACAAATAAAACAAAAATTCTCTTATGTTTCCAAAAAAAGACTACTAGAGCTAACTTTTGAAGCCAAAATGGAACCAACAATCGGAACAAGCAAGTCTGTAATTTTCCAAGTAAAATTATAACTGAGCTTCGGACTACAAACAGATTCATCCTTAAATAATGCCCTGCTTTGTCTCAGATACAGCATTATAAATGAATTCACTAGAAAAGACTTCCTATTCTTTATCAGTTAGCTATTGTAGCAAATAGCTAGCTATTTCTATCAGTTAGCTGCATATGAAACTATACCGAAACTTAGTAGCTTAAAACAGTAATTCTGCAGGTCAGCAATTTGGGTTAGGCTCAGCTGGGCGATTCTTCTGATCTTCACTGGGCTCATGCATACATCTGTGGTCATTTGCTAGGTTAGCCAGAAGATGGCTGGTCTAGCATTGTCTCAGCTGGGATGACTTACCTCTGCTATACATGGTCTCTCATCCTATAGCAGGTTAGCTGAGACTTGTTCTCATGATGTCTGAGCAGGTTTCTACACCTTATTAAGTCCTAAATTTGAAAGAGGCCTGAGACACATTCAAAGACTCTTGAGGCCTTGGCACACTGTCACATCTGCTGCATTGTATTGGCCAAAGTAAGGCCCAAGGCCAGCAGGATCACATTGCAAAAGGCATTTATACAGGGAAGAGTGAAGGATTATGGCCCATTGTTTGCAGTGTGCCATTTTTATACCCAATATATGTGACTGTATCACTCTTATTTGAATACTTTTATATTCATTCCTATTCAACTTAGGACAGTATTATAATAGAGCAGACTCCCAGTGTTACCAATAAGCTAATAATGTTGCCATAGCAACTTTTTCAAATCATTTATACACGTTTTCCCCATAATACAAATTCTGTTTTAACATAACCATGTTGTACATTAACCCCACAGGTTATAGCTGGGAATTGATAATTAACTTCAATGCCACACAGAAAACCAATGTATCCCAGTGGGGAAAAAAAAAAAAAAAGCAGTGAACTACAAATCAAATAAAACAGTTTTACTTTGGTTCTATCAATGACACCCTATGATGGTGTCTTCACAATTAAACCTAAGGACCATGTAGTTAAATGAGTTCCTAAGTTCCACTCAATTAAAATGAAAGGAACTAATAAAGAGGAGAGAGGAGAGGTAGTGCTTAGAAGGAAAAAAGTTTCCAAGTCTCATTGGATATAGACATATTTCAGGATAGTTTCCTAAAATATCCTTGTTGGGAGAAAGCCTGGTAACCTAGAAAGCTAGCTTGAGAAATAGAAGACCTGGTCTCTGCTCCCATCTCTACAACTTATTTGTCAGTGACTTTGAGAAAGAAATTGCTATCCATAAGCCAACATTTGCTCATTTCCATAAATTAAGGCAATAGACTAAGTGATTTTTTTTAAATCTCTGCCAATGCTTGAAAAAAAAAAAAAAAACTGTAGCGGTTTGAGTTCTGAGTTCACTGTATATAATTACTATGCGTGCCTAACTCCCATCCTTACTCATCCTCCCACTCCACTTTGCATCCATCCTGGAAAAAGAAAAATCCAAAAATGTGTATGTCAAATGGCCTTAATCCAGTTGGGCTAAGAGTACTTGCAATGTAAATGAGAGAATTCAATATGCTAACATTTGTAGTGAGTGACAACTTGTTTGACAATCAGATTATATGACAGACGAGACAAGAGAAGGCTGCCAACAGCATACTAGATGTGTGACTGGGGTTGGGGTGTGAGAAGTGACAGTGACATGAAAGAAATAAAGGCTCTTTTCAGGAAATGGATGATCCAACAGAGTATAAATGAAGCTGTTCTGGGGAAGGCAGATAAGACTTTCTAGATAAGCTTCATGAACACCTACAAGGCACTGGCGATTAGAAAAGGTTTAAAACCAAAATTCAAAATAGAAAGAGAGAGTAGAATTCAGGGGAGGTGAGCAGGGGTGTATGCCAGAAGAGAGGAAATTTAGAGTGATTTCTAGGTATAGGACTCCAGAAGAGAACCAGCACTCAGTTTAACCCAACAAAGTCAAAAGATACTTGCACACACATGTTTATAGCAGCACAATTCACAATTGCAAAAATGTTGAACCAGTCTAAATGCCCATCTGTCAACGAGTGGATGAAGAAACTGTAGTGTACATATATAGATATGATGGAATACTACTCAGACATAAAAAGGAATGAATTGATGGCATTTGAAGCAACCTGGATGGAATTGGAGACTATTATTCTAAGTGAAGTAACTCGGGAATGGAAAACCAAACATCATATGTTCTCACTCATAAGTGGGAGCTAAGCTATGAAAATGCCAAGGTTTAAGAATAATGCAATAGACACTGGGGACTCAGGGGGAAAGGGTAGGAAGGAGGTGAGGGATAAAAGACTACAAACTGGGTTCAGTGTATACTGATCCGGTGATGGTGCACCAAAATCTCACAAATCACCACTAAAGAACTTACTCATGTAACCGAATATCACCTGTTCCCCCCAAACCTAAGGAAATAAAAAATTAAATAAATAAATAAGAATTTCATTAAAAAATACCCTTTCCTTGTGGAAAGGGAAAACAGATCATTTTTATGGGATAAATAAAGCAAGAAATGTGTTCCTGGGTAGGGTCAGGGAGGTTGCAATTTTTAAAAGGTTAGTCAGGGAAGACTTCAAAGAGAAGTGGTATGTAAGTACAGACTAGAAGGAGAGGAGTGCAAAGGTTCTCTACCACTTGTATGAGCCTGATGATTCTGAATACACACAAGACATCAGGCGAAGCAGATTTATTACTCACAGATAGGCAGCAAGAACAAACAAAAGACTAAGATCTATGGCGAGCCAACCTCCCAAGGCTCAGGAAAGCTGCTCAGGGTGGATGGAGTCTCACCTGTATGTGTCCCTTGTCAAACAGCAGCTGAGAGACCCCCAAAGCATGCACCACACCTTGGGTTTTACACCCTGAGCGCCGCTTGGACCACCGAGTTCAAGCATTACAAGACATTCTGTTCTAGGAGGAACAAGGATATATCCTGGGCTGTTCCAGAGAGTTCCTTCTTATCTCAGGACATTGCATTCTTGGTACATTCTACAGCTATTCTAAGTATTACAATTAGCAGGCTGAGAGAGACAGGTCAGTCCAAGCCAACCAAGGACCTGTTCTACTGCAGTGAGGGGGTTATACAGGCTGACATTTGAGGACAGATGTTCAAAGCAGATCATGCCTCATATATAGTAGGATCTGCAGAGGCCAGTGCAGCTGAAATGGAGTGAGCAGGTAGGGAGAGATGTAGGAGTTCAGAAAGAAGAATTAGTTTGTGGGCATGTTAGAAGGCCTCTGTGAGGACTTGAACTTTTACTGAGAGGATCACAGGAAGATACGGGATGGCTTTGAGCAGAGAGACCTGACCTGATTATCACGAAAGTCATGGGGCTTTGGGCTCAGTCTGGTCATGTTGGTTACATAAACTTATTTGAGTGTCAAGAAGGGCAAATATACAACAGAATCAAGATCTCTACATCAGTTTGTTCTTTATTCAATAAACAAATATTTAAGTGAACAAATGTAAGTCTAAATTCTAGAGATACAACAATGAATATAACACAAATGTGCCATAGGAACTTAAGATTTAGCAGGAGAGATAAATAAGAAAAGAGGCACAACTCAGACGTAACTTTATTTTTTTATTTTTTATTTTTTTTGAGATGGAGTATCGCTCTGTCTCCCAGGTTGGAGTGCAGTGGCGCAATCTCGGCTCACTGCAAACTCTGCCTCCTGTACTCATTCCACTCTCCTGCCTCAGCCTCCTGAGTAGCTGGGACTACAGGAGCCCGCCACCACGCCCGGCTTTTTTTTTTTTTTTTTTTTTTTTTTGTATTTTTAGTAGAGGTGGGGTTTCAGCGTGTTGGCCAGCAGGATGGTCTCGATCTTCTGACCTCGTGATCTGCCTGCCTTGGCCTCCCAAAGTGCTGGGATTATAGGCGTGAGCCACTGCACCTGGCCACTTTATTTCTTTAAAAACCTAATTTGTTGTAGGTCTCCACTCAATAGTAGAAAATAAAATAAACCCTCTTCCAATTTAGTTTAGTCTCTGGTTCTCC
Source organism: Rhinopithecus roxellana (assembly GCF_007565055.1). Lineage (NCBI taxonomy): Eukaryota > Metazoa > Chordata > Mammalia > Primates > Cercopithecidae > Rhinopithecus > Rhinopithecus roxellana. The sequence continues at coordinate 40,971,318 of NC_044550.1, read as the reverse complement.
CAGAGGTTGGGGTATTCTCTCAGAGTATGGAGGAAAGCGTATGTGACAAGAGAAAATTGACTCTTTCCATGTGTCCCACCCACTTGGCTGTGCTTGAGAGCATCTCTCCTTTCAGCCTCTTTCAGCTGGAGTGTCTGGAGTATCGGAGTGCAGGCTGTTCTCCCAGCACTGTCAAGAGCAAAGGTCTTCCCCACCACTGAGGACTAAGCTTGGGCATGGCCCCCACAGAAGGTGCTGGTCTTCTGCATCTTTCGGAAGACTGCTAACTGGCCCCCAGCTTTGGGCTACCCAATGCAAGCCAGTTGGCCCTACGCTATCAGCCACCTTCCACACACCCCAGAGGGACATGCACACACGTCCGCATCTTCTTCATGACACTCACAGGCTTCAGAAAATAAAGGAGGTTAAACTCCTACAACCACTTCCCATTAGAGGGAGGCACTCTGCAGGGCATCTCTCTACAGCCTCTCAGATGGAAAGCCAGGCACAAATGCCCTTAGCTTTTGTTTCTTCCAACCTCTCTGACTAGTCTTTATTTTCCCAACTAAAGGTGCAAGCCCTGAGGTGGAGGCACAGAACAAGCTCTACACTCTATGTTTTGCTACTCTCCTCTCCCTCCCTAACCCAAGCTCCTATCCCAGCTCATGAGGACTTCCAGCCTCCTTCTGCATGATAAATGCCTTGACATAGCCTGTATCTACTCAAAAATTTTGTCTCAAGATCCTTCACACTCGTAAAAAATGTGAGGAGTTCAAAGGGCTTTTGTGCAGATTACATATATCTATATTTGATGTATTAGAAATCAAAACCGAGGTAATTTTTAAATATTTATAAATTAATTTAAAAATAAATTTATTACAAATTAACATAACTCATATAATATTTTAGGAAAAATAACTCAATTTTTTTTTCTTTTTTTCTTTTCTTTCTTTTTTCTTTTCTTTTTGGAGACAGGATCTCCCTCTTTCACTCAGGCTGGAGTGCAGTGGCACAGTCTTGGCTCACTGGAACCTCCACCTCCCAGACTCAAGTGATCATCCCACCTCAGCCTCTCCAGTAGCTGGGACCACGGGCGAGCACCAAGACGCCCAGCTAATTTTTGTGTTTGTTTATTATACTTTAAGTTCTGGGATACCTGTGCAGAACGTGCAGGTTTGTTACGTGAGTATACATGTGCCATGGTGGTTTGCTGCACTCATCAACCCATCGTCTACATTAGATGTTTCTCCTAATGCCATCCCTCCCCTTGCCCCCCACCCCCTGACAGGCCAGGGTGTGTGATGTTCCCCTCCCTGTGCCCATAGGTTCTCATCGTTCAACTCCCATTTATAAGGGAGAACATGTGGTGTTTGGTTTTCTGTTCCTGTGTTTGCCGAGAATGATGGTGTCCAGCTTCATCCATGTCCCTGCAAAGGACATGAACTCATTGTTTTTATGGCTGCATAGTATTCCATGGTGTATATGTGCCACATTTTCCTTATCCAGTCTATCGTTGATAGGCATTTGGGTTGGCTCCAAGTCTTTGCTATTGTGAAGAGTGCTGCAATAAACATACGTGTGTATGTGTCTTTACAGTAGAATGTTTTATATTCCTTTGGGTATATGCCCAATAATGGGATTACTGGGTCAAATGGTATTTCTGGTTCTAGATCCTTGAGGAATTGCCACACTGTCTTCCACAATGGTTAAACTAATTTACACTCCCAACAACAGTTTAAAAGCATTCCTATTTCTCTACATCCTTGCCAGCGTCTGTTGTTTCTTGACTTTTTAATGATCACCATTCTAACTGGTGTGAGATGGTATCTCATTGTGGTTTTGATTTGCATTTCTCTAATAACTGATGATGATGAGCTTTTTTTCATACGTTTGTAGGCCGCATTAATGTCTTCTTTGGAAAAGTGTCTTTGCCCACGTTTTGATGGGGTTGTTTTTTTCTTGTAAATTTAAGTTCCTTATAGGTTCTGGATATTAGCCTTTTGTCAGATGGATAGATTGCAAAAATTTTCTCCCATTCTGCAGGTTGCCTGTTCACTCTGATAATAGTTTCTTTTGTTGTGCTGAAGCTCCTTAGTTTAATTAGATCCCATTTGTCTATTTTGGCTTTTGTTACAATTACTTTTGGTGTTTTAGTCATGAAGTCTTTGCCCATACCTATGTCCTGAATGGTATTGCCTAGGTTTTCTCCTAGGGTTTTTTTGGTTTTAGGTCTTATGTTTAAATCTTTAATCCATCTTGAGTTAATTTTTGTATAAGGTGTAAGGAAGGGGTCCAGTTTCCGTTTTTGGCATATGGCTAGCCAGTTTTCCCAATACCATTTTTTAAATAGGGAATCCTTTCCCCATTGCTTGTTTCTGTCACGTTTATCAAAGATCAGATGGTTGTAGATGTTTGGTGTTATTTCTGAGGGCTCTGTTCTGTTCCATTGGCCTATATATCTGTTTTGGTACCAGTACCAAGCTGTTTTGGTTACTGTAGCCTTGTAGTATAGATTGAATTCAGGGAACATGATACCTCCAGCTTTGTTCTTTTTGCTTAGGATTGTCTTGGCTATACAGGCTCTTTTTTGGTTCCATGTGAAATTTAAATAAGTTTTTTTCTAAATCTGTGAAGAAAGTCAGTGGTAGCTTGACGGGAATAGCATTGAATCTATAAATTACTTTAGGCAGTATGGACATTTTCACGACATTGATTCTTCCTATCCATGAGCATGGAATTTTTTTCCACTTGTTGGTGTCCTCTATTTTCTTGAGCAGTGGTTTGTGGTTCACCTTGAAGAAGTCCTTCATATCCCTTGTAAGTTGTATTCCTAGGTATTTTATTCTCTCTGTAGCAATTGTGAATGGGAGTTCACTCATGGTATGGCTCTTTGTTTTTCTATTAATGGTGTATAGGAATGCTTGTGATTTTTTTCACATTGATTTTGTTTCCTGAGACTTTGCCTAAGTTGCTTATCAGCAGGGAGTTTTTGGGCTAAGACGATGGGGTTTTCTAAATACACAACCATGTCATCTGCAAACAGGGATAATTTGACTTCTTCTTTTCCTAATTGAATACCCTTTATTTCTGTCTCTTGCCTGATTGCCCTGGCCAGAACTTCCAATACTATGTTGAATAGGAGTGGTGAGAGAGGGCATCCTTGTCTTGTGCTGTTTTCAAAGGGAATGCATCCAGCTTTTGCACATTCAGTAAGATATTGGCTGTGGGTTTGTCATAAACAGCTCTTACTATTTTGAGATATGTTCCATCAATACGTAGTTTATTGAGTGTATTTAGCATAAATGGGTGCTGACTTTTATCAAAGACCTTTTCTACATGTATTGAGATAATCATGTGGTTTTTGTCATTGGTTCTTTTTATGTGACGTATTATGTTTATTGATTTGCGTATGTTGAACCAGCCTTATATCCCAGGGATTAAGTCGACTTGATCATGGTGGATAAGCTTTTTGATATGCTGCTGGATTCGGGTTGCCAGTATTATAATGAGGATTTTTGCATCAATGTTCATCAGAGATATTGGCCTGAAATTTTCTTTTTTTGTTGTCTGTCAGGTTTTGGTATCAGGATGATGCTGGCCTCACAAAATGAGTTAGGAAGGAGTCCCTCTTTTTCTTTTCTTTTCCTTGTTTTTTTTTTTTTTTTTGTTGTTGTTGTTTGTTTGTTTTGTTTTTTTTTCTTTTTTATGAGACAGAGTCTCACTCTGTCACCTAGGCTGGAGTGCAGTGGTACGATCTAGACTCACTGCAAGCTCTGTCTCACGGGGTCATGCCATTCTCCTGCCTCAGCCTCCTGAGTAGCTGGGACTACAGGCACCCGCCACCACGCCCAGCTAATTTTTTTGTATTTTTTTAGTGGAGATGGGGTTTCACCGTGTTAGCTAGGATGGTCTCGATCTCCTGACCTCATGATCTGCCCACCTCAGCCACCCAAAGTGCTGGGATTACAGGCATGACCCACTGCACCCAGTCAGGAGTCCCTCTTTTTCTTTTGTTTGGAATAGTTTTAGAAGGAATGGTACCAGTTCCTCTTTGTCTCTCTGGTACAATTCAGCTGTGAACCCATCTGGCCCTGGGCTTTTTTTGGTTGGTAGGCTGTTAATTACTCCTCAATTTCAGAACTTGTTATTGGTCTATTCAGGGACTCAACTTCTTCCCTGTTTAGTCTTGGGAGGGTGTATGTGTTCAGAAATTTATCTATGTCTTCTAGATTTTCTAGTTTATTTGTGTAGAGGTGTTTATAGTATTCTCTGATGGTAGTTTGTATTTCTGTGGGATCAGTGATGATATCGCCTTTATCGTTTTTTGTTGCATCTATTTGATTCTTCTCTCCTTTCTTATTAGTCTGGCTAGTGGTCTATTTTGTTAGTCTTTTCAAGAAACCAGCTCCTGGATTCATTGATTTTTTGAAGGGGTTTTCGTGTCTCTGTCTTCTTCACGTCTGCTCTGATCTTAGTTATTTATTGTCCTCTGCTAGTTTTGAATTTATTTGTTCTTGCTTCTCTAGTTCTTTTAAGTGTGATGTTAGGGTATCTATTTTGGATCTTTCCTGCTTTCTCCTGTGGGCATTTAGTGCTATAAACACAGCTCTAAATATTGCTTTTGCTGTGTCCCAGAGATTCTGGTATGTTATATCTTTGATCTCTTTGGTTTCCAAGAACTTATTTATTTCTCCCTTAATGTTGTTATTTACCCAGTAGTCATTCAGGAGCATGTTGCTCAGTTGCCACATAGTTGTGTGTAGTTGTGAGGTTTTGAGTGAGTTTCTTAATTCTGAGTTCTAATTTGATTGCACTGTGGTTTGAGAGACTGTTATGATTTCCATTCTTTTGCATTTGCTGAGGAGTGTTTTACTTCTAATTATGCAGTCAGTTTTAGAATAAATGCTATGTGGTGCTGAGAAGGATGTATATTCTGTTGATTTGGGGGTGGAGAATTCTGTAGATGTTTATTAGGTCCACTTGGTCCAGAGATGATTGTCAAGGTATTCAGAACTGAGTTCCTGAATATTCTTGTTAATTTTCTGTCTCGTTCATCTGTTTAATATTGACAGTGGGGTGTTAAAGTCTCCCACTCTTATTGTGGGGGAGTCTAAGTCTGTTTGTAGTTCTCTAACTATTTGCTTTATGAATCTAGGTGCTCCTGTATTGGGTGCATATATATTTAGGATAGTTAGCTTTTCTTGTTGCATTGATCCCTTTACCATGATGTAATGTCCTTCTTTGTCTTTTTAAATCTTTGTTGGTTTAAAGTCTCTTTTATCAGAGACTAGGATTGCAAATGCTGCTTTTTTTTTTTTTTTTTTTTGCTTGGTAAATCTTCCTCCATCCCTTTATTTTGAGTCTATGTGTGTCTTTGCATATGAGATGGGTCTCCTGAATACAGCACACTGATGGGTCTTGACTCTTTATCCAATTTGCCAGTCTGTGTCTTTTAATTGGGGCATTTAGCCCATTTATATTTAAGGTTAATATTGTTATGTGTGAATTTGATCTTATCATGATGCTAGTTGGTTATTTTGCTCGTTAGTTGATGCAGTTTCTTCCTAGCATCAATGGTCTTTACATTTTGGCATGTTTTTGCAGTGGCTGGTACCGGCTGTTCCTTTCCATGTTTAGTGCTTCCTTCAGGAGCTCTTGCAAGGCAGGCCTGGTGGTGACACAGTCTCTTAGCATTTGCTTGTCTATAAAGGATTTTGTTTCTCCTTCACTTATGAAGCTTAGTTTGGCTGGATATGAATTTCTGGGTTGAAAATTCTTTTCTTTAAGAATGTTGGGCCGGACACAGTGGCTCAAGCCTGTAATCCCAGCACTTTGGGTGGCCGAGATGGGCGGATCATGAGGTCAGGAGATCGAGACCATCCGGGCTAACACGGTGAAACCCCGTCTCTACTAAAAAATACAAAAAACTAGCCGGGAGAGGTGGCAGGCGCCTGTAGTCCCAGCTACTCGGGAGGCTGAGGCAGGAGAATGGCGTGAACCCGGGAGACAGAGCTTGCAGTGAGCTGAGATCCGGCCACCGCACTCCAGCCTGGGCGACAGAGCGAGACTCCGTCTCAAAAAAAAAAAAAGAGTGTTGAATGTTAGCCCCCACTCTCTTCTGGCTTGTAGGGTTTCTGCAGAGAGATCCTCTGTTAGTCTGATCAGTTTCCTTTTGTGGGTAACCCAACCTTTCTCTCTGGCTGCCCTTAACAATTTTTCCTTCATTTCAACCTTGGTGAATCTAACAATTATATGTCTTGTGGTTGTTCTTCTCAAGGAGTATCTTTGTGGTGTTCTCTGTATTCCTGAATTTGAATGATGGCCTGTCTTGCTAGTCGGGGAAGTTCTCCTGGATAACATCCTGAAGTGCGTTTTCCAACTTGGTTCCATTCTTCCCGTCACTTTCAGGTACACCAATCAAACACAGGTTTGATCTCTTCACATAATCCCATATTTCTTGGAGGCTTTCTTCATTCCTTTTCATTCTTTTTTCTCTAATCTTGTCTTCATGCTTTATTTCATTAAGTTGACCTTCAATCTCTGATATATTTTGTTTTTCAGCTCCATCAGGTCATTTATGCTTTTCTCTAAACTGGTTATTCTAGTTAGCAGTTCCTGTAACCTTTTATCAAGGTTCTTATCTTCCTTGCATTGGGTTTGAACATGCTTTTTTGGCTCAGAGGAGTTTGTTGTTACCCACCTTCTGATACCAACTTCTGCCAATTTTTCTAACTCATTCTCCATTCAGTTTTGTTCCCTTGCTGGTTGTGATCATTTGGAGGAGAAGAGGCATTCTGGGTTTTGGAATTTTCAGCCTTTTTGCACTGGTTTTTCCTCATCTTCATGGATTTGCCTACCTTTGGTCTTTGATGTTGGTGACCTTCAAACAGGGTTGTCATGTGGTCATCCTTTTTGTTGATCTTGATGCTATTCCTTTCTGTTTGTTAGTTTTCCTTCTAACACTCAGGACTCTCTTCTGCAGCTCTGCTGGAGTTTGCTGGAGGTCCACTGCAGACCCTGTTTGCCTGGGTATCACCAGCGGGGGCTGCAGAACAGCAACAATTGCTGCCTGCTCCTTCCTCTGGAATCTTCATCTCAAAGGAGCACCTGCCAGATGTCAGCTGGAGCTCTCCTTAATGAGGTGTCTATCAATCCCTGCTGGAAGATGTCTCCCTGTCAGGAGGCATGGGGGTCAGGGACCCACTTGAGGAGGTAATCTGTCCTTTAGCAGAGCTCAAGTGCTGTGCCGGGAGATCCTCTGCTCTCTTCAGAGATGGCAGATTTATGTGGATCATTCAAATGCTGATGCATTTCACTATACCATATCAAAAACTCACATTTGTTAGTATGTCATCCACAAAGTCTTTATGTATTGGGATGCAGTGAAGTTCAAGGTAGTAGATACAAGTCTTCAAAGATAATTCTAATTTTCACTTGAAAACTCAAATTTAACATTGGAAACAAATACTGTCAGTTGTTTTCCCTGAAGTTGTAGGCTCATGTAATTCATTTCCAAGAAAAGATGTTTGCCAAATATCCGAGTCTTAATAACAATTGCTTATCTGTCAATTGGTTACTCAAAAATTATGTTATAAAAATAGTGTCTGGTCTAGCTCACAAGTCGAAAAAAAAGTGCTTTTCCTTTGGACAGTTATGGTATTTTTTAATAGCTTTATCAGGATACAATTCACACAATTCACCCATTTGAATTGTACATTTCAATGATTTTTAGTATATTCACAGAGTTGTACATTGTACATCATAACCACAATCAATTTTAGAATGTTTCAATTACCAGCCAAAGAAACCCAATACCCTTCAGCCATCATCTTCCAATTCCTCTATCCTCCCCAGTGATAGGCAACCACTAATCTACTTTCTGTCTCTATACATTTATCTATTTCAGACTATCATATAAATAAAATCTCTTGGTTTTTGTAATAGGCTTCTTTGACTTATCATAATGGTTTTAAGGTTCATCTAACTTGTAACATGTATCACTACAGCACTTCATTCATTTTTATGGCCAACTTAAGATCTAGGTTATCTATATGATAAATATTATTTGGTCATAAGGCCTCAAAATAAACAGCTGATGCTGTTTCCATTTTGGGCTAAATAATGCTGCCCTGAACATTACTGTACAAGTTTTTGCATGGACATATATTTTAATTTTTCTTGGATATATAACTAGGAGTGCCATTGCTAAATCATGTGATAACTCTATGTTCAATCATTTGAGGACCTGCCAGACTGTTTTCCAAGCAGCTGCACTATTTATCATTCACACCAATAGTGTGTGAGGGTTCCAACTTCTCTTCATCCTCTCTAACCCTTGTCTTTATCTGTCTTTTTTAATATTAGCCATCCTAGTGGGTGTGAAGTGGCATCTCACAATGGTCCATTTGCATTTCCCTCATAGTTAATAATGTTGAGTATCTTTTCATGTGATTATTAGCCATTTGTATATCATCAGTAGAGAAATGTATTTTCTAATTATTTATCCATTTGTAAATTGAGTTATTTATCTCTGTATTATTCAATTGTGGGAGTTCTTTACATATTCTAGATACAACTCTCATCAGATTTAAAATTTTCAAATGTTTTCTCCCATTCTGTGGGTTGTCTTTTTATTGATAATGACATCAATTGAATCTTTGAAGCATAACTTTTTAAAAATCTGATGATTTCTTCTTTATTTTTACTTTCATCCCTTACGGCATTGGTGTCATATCTAAAAAAAACCATTGCCTAAGGCAAGGTCCACAAGAGTTACATCTATGTTTCCTTCTATAAGTTTTATAGCTTTAGCTCTTAATTTATGTCTTTGATTCATTTTGTATTAATTTTTATATACATGATGAGGTAGGTGTCCAAATTCATTCTTTTGCATGTGGATATCCAGTTGTCCTAGCATTGGTTGTTGAGGAGACTATTCTTTCTCCATTGAGTTGTCTTGGTACTCTTTTTAAAAACCAGTTGACCATAGATGTATAGATTTATTTCTGGATTCTCAATTCTGTTCCATTTGGCCTATATGTCTAGCCTTATGCCAGCACCATACAGTTTTGATTACTGTAGCTTTGTGGTGAGTTTTGAAATAAGAGAAAAATGAGAGTCTCACTTTGTTCTTTTTGCACAATTGTTTTGGTCATTCTATAATAGGTCCCTTGAATTTCCATGTGAATTTTATTGTATTTTATTTTTGAGATAGAGTCTTGCTCTGTCACCAGGTTCAAGTACAATGGTGCAATCTCAGCTCCCTGTAACCTCCACCTCTTGGGTTCAAGCAATTCTCATGCCTCAGCCTCCCAAGAAACTGGGAATACAGGCATGTGCCACCATGCCTGGCTACTTTTGTATTTTTAGTAGAGTCAGGGTTTTGCCATGTTGACGAGGCCAGTCTCGGACTCCTGGCCTCAAGAAATTCCCCCATCTCGGCCTCCTAAAGTGCTGGAATTACAGGTTTGAGCCACCATACCTCACTGTGGTTTTAATTTGTCAGTTTCTGAAGAAAAAAAAAAACCCAGCTATTATTCTAATAAGAATTGTCTTGAATCTGTAGATTAATTTTGGGAGTACTGCTACAGTGATGTCTAATTTTAGGTGTCAATTTGACTGAATTAAAATATACCTGGATAGTTAGTAAAGCATGACTTCTTGGTGTGTCTATAAGGTTGTTTCTAGGGGAGGTTGACATGTGAGTCAGTGGCCTGAGTGGGGAAGATCTGCCCTCAATGTCGGTGGGTGCTATCTAACAGCCTGGGGCCCAACTAAAACAACAAAAAAAGAGGGGAAAGGATTTCTTCTGTCACCCTCCAGGACCTAGGCTACACTCTCTTCCTCTGCCTTTGGAAAGCAGAATTCCAGACTCTGCAACACTGGGACTCCAAGAATTAGCACCAGCAACTTTCCAAGTTTTCAGGTCTTTGGTTTCAGACTGAGAATTACACCATTGGCTTTCTGGTTTCGATCATTTTAGACTTGGACTGAGCCATGTTGCAGGCATCCCAGGGTTTTGAGCTTGCAGATGGCCAGTTGATATGGTTAGGCTTTCTGTCCCCACCCAAATCTCATCTTGAATTATAATCCCCGTAATCCCCACGTGTCAAGGGAGAGACCAAGTGGTGGTAACTGGGTCATGGGGCAGTTTTCTTCATGCTGTTTTTGTGATGGTGAGTGAGTTCACATGAGATCTGATGGTTTTATAAGTTTTTGGCAGTGATCATTCTGTGATCATTCTCCTTCCTGCTGCCTTGTGAAGAAGGTGCTTGCTTTCCCTTTGCCTTCCACCATGATCATAAATTTCCTAAGGCCTTCCCAGCCATGTGGAACTGTGAATCAATTAAACCTCTTTCCTTTATAAATTACCCAGTCTTGGGCAGTTCTTTATAGCAGTATGAAGAATGGACTAATACACCTGTCATGGAACTTCTCAGCCTCCATAATTGCATGGGCCAATTCTAATAAATCCCCTTTCATCTATCTATCTATCTATCTATCTATCTATCTATCTATCTATCTATCTATCTGTCTTCTATCAATGCATCTACTCTTCCCACTGATTCTGTCTCCCTGGAGAACTCTAGCTAATATAACTACCTTAACAATACTAAGTCTTTCAATCCACAAGTATGAGATATCTTTTTATTTAAGTCTTTCAACCCACAAGTATAGGATATCTTTTTTATTTATCCAGGCCTTCTTTAATTAAAGCAAAGTGTTTTTTAGTGTTCAGTGTACAACTCTTGCACTTCTTTCACCAAATTTATTCCACAGTATTGCATTCTTTTTGATGCCATTGTTAATGTGATTTCTTTCCTAATTTAATTTTCAGATCATTTATTGCAAGTGCATAGAAATATAATTATATTTGTATATTGCTCATGTGTCCAGGAATGGGCTGGACTCATTTACTTGTTTTAATAGTTTTTTAGTGGATTACTTACTATTTTCTATATACAGAATTACATCATCTGCAAATAAAGATAGTTTTAATTTTTCCTTTCCAATATGGATACCTTTTATTTTGTTTACTTTCCTCATTGCCCTTACCAAAGCTAACAGTACAATGTTGAGTAGAAGTGGCCAGAACAGCTTTGTCTTGTTTCACATAATAGAGGAAAAGCATTCAGTCTTATACCATTAATATAATGTTAGTTGTGGGTGTTTTATAGATGCCCTTTAGTAGTTTGCATAAATTTCTTTCTATTTCTTGTTTATTCACTGTGTTTACTGTGAAGAAGTATAGAATGTTGTCAAATGATTTTTCTGCTTATATTGGGGTGATGACGTGGTTTTTGTTCTTTATTCTATTGATGAGGTATGTTACATTAATTGATTTTCAATGTTAAAACAGCTTGTATTCTTGGAATAAATCGTACTTGGTTATGGAGTATAATCCTTTTAATATACTGCTGGATTTGATTTGCTAGTGTTTTGTTGAGGAACTCTGTTTCTATATTCATAAAAGACATTGATCCGTAGTTTTCTTTTCTTGTAATGTCTTTGCCTAGGTTTGGTATCAGGATAATATTAGCCTCATAGAATGCACTGGGAAGTGGCTTCACGTCTTTTATTTATTGGAGGAGTTTGTGAATAATTGTTATTAACTATGTAAATATTTGATAGCATTTACCAGTGAAGTCACCTGGTCCTGGGCTTTTCTTCATGGGAATGTTGATATTACAAATTTCATCTCTTCACATGTTATAAATCTATTCAGATTTTTTGGTGCTTCTTGAACCAGTTCATGTATTTTGTGTCTTTCTAGACTTTTTTTCATTTCATCTAAGTTCTCTAATTTATTGCCATACAGTTGTTCAACTATGGAACTTTTGTACACAGCAGAAGTACTCTCTCTATATTTCCCAATTCATCACATGGAATATTGAAAAATATATTAACTCAAGGATCAAAATTTAATAAAATTAATTTTTTACTGCCTCAGCAACGACATTCTTAAGCTATTAAAAAACAAACAAAAAAAATCTGTAACTCCTTGGTAATGAAGAATACAATGACTACTGTGGCATTTGATGCCAGTACCCAGAGGTTCACAGAGTATACTTTGAGAAGTACTGGCTTATAGGAAAGAGTCTGTACGTCAAGTCTGGGCTATCTAAGTCATGCATATCCTTTTTCTCTTGTACCATCCCTGCAAGTGAAAGCCTTGCTTACCAGACTATTGTTTCTGCAATGTTCTTTGAACAATTTTTTTAAAACCAGTTAAAATGTTCAACTTAGCAATGTCTTCTTTGCTCTTAGTTATACCAGTTCTCACCTTGAAGCAATGGTATATGAGCTTCAATAAATGGAGAGCTGCAGGGCAAAAAATAACAATTTCGGGGAAGAAAAAATATTGTTTCAAATTTTATTTCCTTTCACAGGCAGTCATATTATAGTTCTGTGGGTGCTCTGAAGAAGAAAAGCACTGGTGTCTATGAAAGCACAGATAATAGGTGTCAAAAATCACTTCAGAGCAGAGGCAAGGCAGGAAGGGTAAAGAAGAGCATGCCATAGAGAAAGGACGCATGCAAAAGATCCAAAGATCAGACAGCATTTGACCCAGTAGTTAACTGGAAGTCTTTTGTTTTGGCTGCAAGGCAAACTGCAAGGATACAGATCTAGAAATAAAACTGCCAAGGTAAATAGGAATGGTATGATATCCACTCACATTGATGAGGGCAGGTCTTCTTTACTCAGTCCACTGATTCAAATGCTAATCTCTTCTGGAGACACGCTCACAACACTCCTGGAAATGTTTCACTAGCTATTTGGTAAAAATATTGTTTAAAATCTCCAAATTTAATTTCCTCTCATGGGCAATCATATTATAGTTCTGTGGGTGCTCTGATGAAGAAAAGCACTGGTGTCTATGAAAGCACAAAGAATGGGTGCTGTTCATTGTTACATTAAGGACATGAGACATACTCTTCAGAGCAATAGGAGAGACATGAAAGATCACTTTGGCTACAGTGTGCAAAATAGATTAGAAGGGCAAGATAGGAGGTCAGAAGAGCAATTAGAAGACTGTTGAAATAATCCAAATGAGAGAAAATGGGGGGCCTGAAAATACAGTGGCAAAGGGTGAAAAGGAGTAGGTAGATTTTTAAAATAGAAACATAAAAACATCAGAACCGGTAAATTTTTAAGTGCAGAGAGTGAGAAAGAAGAAAATCAAGAATAATGCCTACATTTCTGATAGACGGTATGTCATGTTAAGATACACAGGAGTGGCCAGGCGTGGTGGCTCATGCCTGTAATCCCAGCACTTTGGGAGGCTGAGGCAGGTGGATCACGAGGTCAGGAGATCGAGACCATCCTGGCTAACATGGTGAAAACCCGTCTCTACTACTACAAAAACAAAAACACAAAAAAACAAATTAGTCAGGCATGGTGGCAGGCACCTGTAGTCCCAGCTACTCGGGACGCTAAAGCAGGAGAAATGCATGAACCCGGGAAGCAGAGCTTGCGGTGAGCTGAGATGGCGCCACTGCACTCCAGCCTGGGTGACAGAGCGAGACTCTGTCTCAAAAAAAAAAAAAAAAAAAAAAGAGATACACAGGTGGAGGATGGGGATATTTAGGTGAGAAGTTAATTAGCTGAGTTTGGCACAGGCAGTTTTGGGTGTTTATGAGATATGTGAGTAGTGATATATGGTGAATTATTTAACAGAAGTTTTCTATACATTGTTGAGAATAGCCAAGTTAGTTTCTGTTCATTTTTATAAATACCAATCTGCAAGCGTGTGTGAGTTTCTTCAACAGCACTCAGTAGCTTGGGTCCGAGACCTGGTATGGCTGATGACTTGGTGATGATAGAGCACGCTGGGATAATCACACTGGTTCTAGCAATTCTAATTTTCAAGTGGGGAAGAAGAGCTTGTGCCACAGAAGTCAGCAACTGTGGTCCCAAGAATAAGTCTCCAGAAGCATCTTCAACTGTGCAATTAAAATTCAGGGTGGCCAATAAACAGGGCCCAGAAGAGGAAAGCCCGTGGAGGAAAAGAGAGAGATCAGCAGAGTTGCATTGTTCTCACCGGGGCTTTTTCAGAAGGCAAAATTCCTGTTGTGGCATGGACATCTTTATTCTATTCCATTTTTTCTTTTTTTCACCTTTCCTTTCTGTTTTTCTAGTCAGGATTCTGAGAAGGAAAAAGCACTATATTTTAAGCTAGAAAAAATATGATACAGGAAATTAGGTGCTTACAGCCCTATTGGTAGGGATGATGTGGCAGGTCTTCTCAAATGATGCTCTTGTGACGCAGAAATGATTTTTGGGGGCAGCTATCACCTCAGAGCCTGCCCTTGTAGCTAGGCTGGAGCCACCGCTACAACTGTCTCCGGATATCCAGGAAGATGGAGATTAGTCACCTGAAGATTCAATGCAAGGACTAGGATGTCATATCAAGAAATGACAATTGCCAGCGTTACATCTCAACACCCAGAAAGCCGGAGAAGGAATACTAGAACAACATTGTGGGGAAACTTTGTGTTTCCATAACATTGCTTGCCAAAATCATGAGCCAAAAACCACTGATGAATGGCCCCCCCTTTAAATCTACCTTCCAAATCTCACGCAAGTGCATTTATTTGGCAAAACCTAACATGCATTTAAAACTTACATGAAAGGGGGTCATGGAAATGTAATTTTTGCCTTTTCAATCAATCACTCAATGGAGATGAAGGCAGAGTGGAGTTTAGGTGAGTCAATTCAGAGAACCCACATCCTGGGGATGCCAGCAACGAGGGAAATGTGTGTTTTGTTTTCTGGGTTTTTTTTTTTTTTTTTCCAGAAATGATGTGTACCCTCCTCCTCGCCCTGTTCAGTGGATCTATGCCAAGAAATGATTAGGAAGTTACATTTCTGCCCCTCAGATGAGGAGTTACTAAGCCTTTAGTTTCTCTTAAATTTTTATTTGAGGTTTCACCTTTTCTCACACTTTCCTTGAGCCTTGTGTCACACCTGATGGACTTTTCCCAAGCCAAGGTCACTTTCAGATCAGACATCCTATTGAGTGGCAGGTACTATTCAAGGCACTAAACACATAAAAATGAAGAAAGGAATTGAAAAGCCTGTTCTTTAGGAACATTATATTATTATAGGGATGGTAAACAACTAATATAATTATTAAATAAACTACAAGCTATTTTAGGAGGTGGCCAGAGCAGTATTTAGTCCAAGGCTATTTGTCCCCCACTACTGAGGCAAGATACTTCTGAGTAATTTTATTAATGCCCCATGTCTCATGAGGTTTTCCAGTCTGACTGGTGAGAACAGTCACTATGCATGGTTTCTCCAGGTCCTCTCAGTTATTTCCCCAGCCTTGGGTGGTCTCCTCACAAGCATGAGCCAAACGTACTCTGCCTAACACTTTGGGAAACTCTCCAGGGCTCTCGGTCCTGTGAACTGTAGTTGCCTTGGTCTCCCCTGACTCTCAACTTGGGAAGTCTACTAGCTCTCCTTGGGTTCCTCCTTCCTTTTGTCTCACATTCACAGGATAACTGTGTTGTATTTCATGATGTCCATTGTTTTGTAATCCACTATTTCATGTATTTTCTCTGCTTTGGGGGTTGTTTTAGGCAGGAGGATAAATCTAGTCTCTTTTACTCCATTATGGCTGAAAGCAAATGTTCTGACAACAGCCCCTATATGTCACAGTTGGTATGTTTACTAATTTTATGAAATGGTAGGACAAGATACATGAATATTAAGCTCCGACTCCATCACTAGAGAGCCACATTGATACTTAAATGTTGATGACTATAAATTTTATGAGGGATGGTATGATGGTTAATTTTATGTATCAACATGATTAGGCTGTGGTACCCAGTTGTTTGGTCAAACATCAATCTAGACATTGCCGCGAAGGTGTTTAATATGCAAATCGGTAGATTACACTCCATAATATGAGTGGGCTTATCCCATCAGTTGAAGACCTTAAGAGAAAAGACTAAAGTTCCCTAAAAAGGAAAAAATTCTGCTTCCAGACTGTATTCAGCCTCAAGACCAACATCAACTCTTTCCTGGGTCACCAGCCTTTTGGCCTGCCCTGCAGATTTCAGACTTAGCAGTTCCCACAATCTTGTGAGTCAATTTGTTAAACACTTTCAAGATATTGGATTATATATATAACCTTCAATTGGTTCTGTTTTTCTGAAGAATCCTGACTAACACAGTTGGATATATGTCTGTCTTTTTTACAGCAAACCCAAGGGAACTGGAATAGCTGTTAAATAATTCAAACCTGTGCTATCTTGAGTTCTTTGTGGCACTTCTTTATTTAGAATACCAAGACATATATAATCCAGTTTGTCTCTGGAAATAGTCTACTAATGACAGAATATATTCAATTGGTCAAAACTTAAGGAAATCAAAAGTTTGCTCCTCTGCTGGCTATTGCTGACACACAAGGCCCAGAATCAGAATTTTAAGGTTGGTTCTATTTTCTTTAGTATGTTCTATATCTGAAATGTCTATTACTTTAATCCTAGTGTCGTTTTCTCCCTGTGTACTTCTCACACACTATTACCCAAACTCATCTCTCACAGTATTAACAGTCACAGGGATTGTGGTGAATCAGAATAATCCCCAGGACTTTTCTGACAGAGATACTAAGGAAAACAGTCTTTTGCTTTGCAGCATGGCTAGAAGAATGTGTAACTAGGACTGCTTGTGGCCATCTTCTTCACTTGCAGCAGGAGAGAATGTAAGTCACACAGGAAGAGTGAAAGAAAGAGTCAAATATTCTCTGCCATGGAAGAATCTCAATTTCTAGCCTCAAGTCTTTGTTTTCTTTAGATTTTCTTTCTTGTGAACTGCTGCAATATCCTTCACAATAATGGGAGCCAATAAATACATTTTTGTCTACTCTATTAGAACTGGGTTTGCGGGTGCCTGGAACTAATAGTGATTGGACATATTTGCACCTTCTTGTTATTGGAGATTCCCATAACAAGAATTAGAGGTGTAGCAGAGTCAGAGTGATTGGACTGTACCACTGCAGGGAGAACACATGTTCTAACATGGTGGAAAGATTTAATGTGTGATTCAAAATTATATTTTCTCAGAGAGTCAGGAGAGATCCGGAAGCTAATATTTTGATGAACTAAGTTATCTTACAAACTATCTTACCATTGATCATAAAAAATTCATTGGTTACCAAAAATTACTTTAATTAATTGCCTAATGAAATTAATTAATTGTTTTAATGCAAAAACACAGATAGAAAAACAACAATGAGATACCACTGTATACTACTAGGATGGCTATAATTTTTTTTAAAAAGAAAATAGTAAGTATTACTGATGATATGGAAAAATTGAAACCCTTATGCTTTTGCTGGTAGGAATGCAAAATGGTGCATTCACTGTGGAAAACAGTTTGGTGGTTCCTCAAAATGTTAAACATAAACTTACCATATGACCCAGCAAGTCCACTCTTACATACATACCAAAAAGAAATGAAAGCAGAGACTTAAACGGATACTTGTTCATTAATGTTCACAACAGTATTATTAATAATAGCCACAAGTTACAAACAACCTGAGCATCCATCAATAGAGGAAGGGACAAACAAAATGTGGTATATACATACGGTGGAATGTTACTCATCTATGAAAAGAAGTTAAGTTTTGATACACGTCACACTACGAAGAAACCCTGAAAATATACTAAGTGAAATAAGCCAGATACAGAAAGGCAAATATTTTAAGATTCCACTTACATGAAATATCCGGAATAGACAAATTCATAAGGTAGATTAGAGGTTACCAGGGGCTGGGGGAAGTGAGAATGGAGAGTTATTGCTTAATAGGTATAAAATTTCTGCTGGGGGTGATGAAAAATTTTGAAAATAGATAATGGTGATGGTGGCATAACATTATGAATATAATCAATGCCACTGACTTACATGCTTAAAAGTGGTTAAAAATGGTGATTTTATTATACATATCTCTCAAATATTTATATTTTACCACAATAAAACAAATGATAAAGCACATACACATACACACACAACTAGAGAGACAGTACTATACGTGTGTTGACTAAGAACAAAAGACAATGGCTGCGGGTCAAACAATTTGAGGTTCAAGTAGGGATCTTTGGGAATGTTCTTGATTCATTTGTATCTCAGTTTCTTTATCTGCAGAACTAGGATAGGAAGTACAATAGCTAGTTCATGGTGTATTAGTTCATTCTCACATTGCTATAAAGAAACACCTGAGATTGGGTAATTTATAAAGAAAAGAAATTTAATTGGCTCACAGTTCCACAGGCTGTACAAGAAGCATGACTGGGGAGGCCTCAGGAAACTTACAATCATGGCAGAAAGAGAAGGGGAAGCAGGCACGTCCTACATAGCTGGAGTAGGAGGAAGAGCAAGAACCGGGAGGTGATACACACTTTTAAACAAGCAGATCTCGTGAGAATTCACTCACTATCTTGAGAACAGCAAGAGGGATGTCTGCTCCCATGATCCAATAACCTCCCACCATGCCCCTCCTTGAAAATCAGGGATTACAATTTGACAAGAGATTTGGACTGGGGCACAAATCCAAACCATATCACATGGGTTGGAGCAAAGATGATATTTATATAAAGTAATAATTTAGCATGGTAAACATGGTGGGTAACTATTAAATATTAGCTATTGTTACCATTATTATTGAGTTCACTTTCTACTTCAGTAATCTCCACATTACCCCACAGTACTGAAAATTCTTCTCATAATTTTTTATATCATTATTTATTTAATTTGTATGAAATAATTATTTTAAAATTATATTTTCAATCCGGAGCCTGTATACGTGGTTAAAATCTTGAATTTCAAAGCATAGGCTAAAAACCTTAGAAAATAAGGTAAGGGAAACTACAAATAATATGAAAACCTTGAGAATTATATGTGACATTGTGTTGCCTCTGGGATGCCAAGCCATGACAGTGCAAAAATGAATCTTGCCCATCCACAACCAATGATTGCATAGAATGTTACAGTACCAGCAGTTATCTTAAAATCCCAGTATGTACTCAGGTACTCTTTAAAAAGTTAGTACATGCAATTATTGTGCAGATAACAATTAGCCACAATCACCTATATATTCATGTATGTTGTGCAGGAAATCCTGAGAGACGATTGCATAAAATTATCATTTAAACTTCAAAGGTAAATTATTGGAATATCCCATTGTCTAAGAGCACTCAACTCCTGGCAGAACAATTTAGTGAAAAGTACAATTAAGCAAACAAAAAATAGTTTGAAACTCACTTCAATTGTAAGGTAAAGTGAAAATAATGGAAGTGGTAGACTTGGAAAAATCCAGCTATTTTAGATCAGAAAATGACTCACTTATCTATACAAATGGCTAAACAATATGTGAGATGATGAGAGTAGTTCATTCCAGTTCTTTATATAAACAACTGAACTATTTCATGCCACTATTGTTCATGTTCTTATTGTTTCTTAGTTTATTGTACCAAACCATATTTTTAAAAGCAAAAAGTAAATAAACTTTATCCTTTAGAAAGTTGGTGAGGGGGCCGGGCATGGTAGTTCACGCCTGTAATCCCAGCACTTTGGGAGGCTGAGGCAGGTAGATCACCTGAGGTCAGGGGTTCCAGGCCAGCGGGGCCAAATGGTGAAACCCCATCTCCACTAAAAATACAAAAATTAGCCGTGCAGGGTGATGGGCACCTGTAATCCCAGCTACTCAGGAGGCTGAGCCAGGGAGAATCTCTTGAACCCAGGAGGCAGAGGTTGCAGTGAGCCGAGATCGTGCCACTGAACTCCAGCCTAGGCAACACAGAGAGATTCCATATAAAAAAGAAAAGAAAGGAAAAAAAAGTTGGAGAGGGACAGCTCGGTCTCACCTATAATTAGGTCAAAATTTCTTTGAAGATTTAAATTTTGCTCAACAATTTATTTGGATTTTCCCTCCACATTATTATGTCTCTGTGTTAATCTTTAAATAATGTTCTAAATTATTAACAAGGAAAAACTCTCATTTGTCACATCGGTTAGAGCAAGATGATCTTTCATTTTCTTACTGATTCTGAAAAATTGATATAAAATAAAGAAAGCAGACACTGCACACTCAGGTAGTATCTCTTCTCTATCTTGGTTTTAAAACAGTTGCTGGGTTTGTTTTTTTTAAAGGATTCTCAATGTGGCAAAAGTATTTTATGTTGTCAGGGTAATCACTCTAAAGAGACATGCAAATTATCTGGTAGCACCTTCAGACATATTAATTGTTTCTAGGGCTGCTTGACAAATTACTTCAAACCTAGGGTCTTAAACAAGAGAAACTTATTACCTCAGAGTTCTGGAGGCTAGAAGTCTGAAATCAAGTTGCCAGCAGAGCCACACTCCCACTAACGGCTCTAGGGAAGAAACTTTCCTTGCCTCTTCCAGTTTCTGGTGGCTCCCAGCATCCCTTGACTTGTGGCAGCATCACTCCAAGCTCTGCTTCCATCTTCATATGGCCTTCTGTGTATCCCTGGGTGTCCTTCTGTCTCTTAGAAGTGGATTTAGGGCTGACCGTAGTACAGCATAACTCATCTTGATCCTTACTTTACATCTACAAAGTCCTTATTTCCAAATAAAGTCACATTCTGACATTCCAAGGGGATGTAAATTATTGGAATCATTATGCAACCTAGTAAACTAATGAAGGGAATGGGCCTTGGCTTCAGACAAATTTGAGTTCAAAAACCCAAGTCTGTCACTTTCTAACTCTGTGACCTTAACAAATCATACATCTCTGGACTTCAAAGTTTGTCCTCATAGATAAAATACAGTGAGGTTGTATTCAACACTGGAAATATTAACTAAGCTCTGTTCAAGTATTTGGATGTGGTTTTAAAAATGTCTAATAACATACCTAAAGAGTGGGAGTAAATCAAGTAGTGGAAAAGGAATGACTCTTCATAGTTGATTCTTTAAAAGATATTCTGAGCAGTTTAATGTTTAAAATTGTAACATTTTTATTCTGAGATAATATAGATAGGCTAAAAAGGATAGTGAACGTATTGCTGAAATACACCACTTGAAGGAGCCAACTGAAAAAAATATAATATAATAATTAGTGGCATAATCCAGGTCATTAAAAACTGTTTCAAACTCATTTCTTATTTCAAATCCTATTGTGAATACATTTCCTTTCAATAATAGCCAGTATAAAATGGTAGTATCTTATACTCACTGCTAGAAGCTGAATCTTGCCCCTGAAAAATTTATATGTTGAAGTCCTAAGCCCTGATACTTCAGAATATGAGTGTGTTTGGAAATATATCCTTTTAGAAAGTACTTAATTTTGGCCGGGTGTGGCGGCTCATGCCTGTAATCCCAGCACTTTGGGAGGCTGAGGCGGTGGATCACCTGAGGTCAGGAGTTGGAGACCAGCCTGGCCAGCATGGTGAAACCCTGTCTCTACTAAAAATACAAAAACTAGCCGGGCATGGTGGCGGGTACCTGTAATTACTGCTACTTGGGAGGCTGAGACAGGAGAATCGCTTAAACCTGGAGGCAGAGGTTGCAATGAGCTGACACTGAGCCATTGCACTCTAGCCTGGGTGACAAGAGTGAAACTCCATCTCAAAAAAATAAAATTAAATTAAATTAAATTAAATTAAACTAAATTAAAAATAAAAAGTACTTAAGTTCAGATGAATATGTCAGGATGGGTGCTAATCCATTATGTGCTTACAAGATCAAATTTTTTAAGTCTGTGGTGCTTCTTTCTGGCAAGCTTAGCAAATTCATACAGTCACCATTCATTTTTGTATACCACACTCAATCTAATCATATTCAGATTTCTTTTTTAAAAAATCAAGAAGCAGCACATCATTGTCTGTTGACTTCTCTATGTGAACACACTGTCTAGATTGGCATGTAAGTACAAACTGCACAGATAGCTGGTGCTTCACTGAGTCCAACTTGTTTCCCAGAACAAAGGGAACTTTGCCTTACAGATAAATCTAGGACTCTGACTATTAGAATCTAGAACACTAGCTTCTGCTTTGTTTTTTTCTGTCTTTGTTCACTAAAATTCAGAAAAATTCCTAGGTCTAATATCATGCAGGGTCACCCTATTACAATACTATGGAGTTTCAGAGAAAGGAGAGCTCACATTGGATCAGGGGATGGGAAATGCTTCATTAGAGGGTGGCATTCAAACGACACTTCTTTTTTTTTTTTTCTTTAGGGGAAAGTGAGAATGCAGTCTGTCACTATCACAAGTTATGCAGTTGAGTTTCCCACATTTGGGGAAATTGCAGGGGTCAGCACATCCTGAGTGCAATGGATAAGCCTTGCCCTGGGAAAACCACCTTCGTGATCATGGTATCTCCTCTGCCAGCTAAGTATCAAACCATACATGAGAAGGATAGACAGCAATTAGCAGGCAGTATACTTTAATTGGAAATAAAAGACTAAGAAAATCAGTGAAGTCTGGAAAATTTGGTATTTAGAGAACATGGAATGGTTTCATATCATTAAAGCATGTATATGTTTAGGGGGGTGGTGCATAATGACTTTAAAAAGTATTCTAGAAACAAGTTATTAATGATTATAGTAAGGTTAAAAAATGTGGATATTAGCCCAAAGGACAAGTGTATTTCAACTCACATGGCATATCTGTTCAAAATAGTTTCCTGAGCCCCATTCACGAATGAATACATCAGAAGATCTGCCAGCAGGCCTCCAAAATGTGCATTATAGCTAGCTTCCCAGATGCTGCTTATTATCACATTAAAATTTGAGAACTACTACAACAGATATCAGGAAACTATTAAATGGCCCTGCAAATTTTTGAGCAAAGAATAACCAAATTATATCTATACTTTAGGATGATTAATCTAATAGTGATAGGTATTGAAGACAAAGTAGATATGGGTTTAGGAAGTTGATGCACCAGTCAAGGCAAGAGACAATGAAAGTTTAGATAAAAGTGGATATAAAGGACTTTTTATCTTACCATGTTAAAAATATGATGAAGGTTGGAATGTAGAATTTTATAACTCACATATAAGAGGATGAGATAAAGAAGTATTGAGGAAGACTGTGATGGTTAGTATTGAGTGTCAACTTGATTGGATTGAAGAATGCCAAGTATTGTTCCTGGGTGTGCCCGTGAGGGTGTTGCCAAAGAAGATTAACATTTAAGTCAGTGAACTGGGAGAGGCAGACGCACCCTCAATCTGAGTGGGCACCATCTAATCAGCAGCCAGCACAGCTAGAATAAAGCAGGCAGAAGAAGGTGGAAGGAGCTGACTTGCTGAGTCTTCTGGTCTTCATCTTTCTCCCGCGACGGATGCTTCCTACATCAGACTCCAAGTTCTTCAGCTTTTGGACCATTGGACTTATACCAGTGGTTTGCCAGGGGCTCTCGGGCCTTCGGTCACCGACTGAAGGCTGCACTGTTGGCTTCCCTAGTTTTGAGGTTTGGGGACTCGGACTGGTTTCCTTGCTCCTCAGTTTACAGACAGCCTATTGTGGGACTTTACCTTGTGAACATATGAATCAATATTCCTTAATAAATTCCCCTTCATATATACATCTATCCCATTAGTTTTGTCCCTCTAAAGAACCCTGACTAATACAAAGACTAAGGATTAAGTTGCGGTAGGGTTAATTAGAGATAGGGGCATCATAAGGAAAAGCCTGTTGAGCATTTAAGCAGGAGTACATGATGTATTCAGACTGAGACATGTTGAATTTTGCTATTCTGGTAGGACACCCAGAGCAAGACATTCAGCTGGCTGTCTAAAATATGAGCTGGAGTCTAAGAGCGATGTTTGAGCTGAAAATACTGATTCAACATTTATCTGGAAGAGATGATGATTGAAGCAATCTGAATGGATAACACTTGGCTCTTATCTATCCAACATAGGCCATAGGAGAAAGTCACACAGAACCAGTGAATTTAATGACAAACCACAAGAATTGTAAGTTGAAATTTTATTGTTATGATTTCTTATATTGTTAAGTTTATAATAGTTTACATTATGATCAGTGCCTAAAATTACATTCTCTAGGCCTTAGGTTCATTTTTAAAACTATAAAAAAACAGCCCTTACAATGTAATTATAATGAACACATAGTATTTTTCTTGTGAAATCAAGTACAGTAACAGCTAAAGAATTGTGTCACCTGGGTCATCCTGGTCCTTACTGTTTCCAGTATCTTCTGTATTTACCTTGCAAATTCTCAGTTTTCTTTATGTGGTGCCCATTGGTTGAAAACTTTCTGAATCTTTTGACAACTTATCTGACCATGACTTGATTGTTTGGTTACAGATTCAAGATTCGAAACCATTTTTATCCCAAGCTTGGAAATAACTGTTATACTACCAGTATTGCTGATGCGCTCCCAATGCTGATGCTTATTCTTTTGTAACGATCTTGTTTTATTTGTCTCTGAAAGCTTCTAGGATTTCCTTTTTATCATTAGGAGTACAAATTGTTATCAAAATGATGCTAGATTTTATTTTTCTTCTTGGCTCTTAGGGTACCCTTTCAATCTAAAGAAATCTTTCTATCTTCAGTTAAAAAAATTGTCTTTCATCATTTTCTCCTTTCTACTCCCTCAAGTGTGTCCTTATGTGATTTCTATGAATGCTGTACCTACTAAATCTACCATGTCCCTTAACTTTTCTATCATGTTTCTCATCTATGTATTTTATTATTTATCTCTATGACTTTATCTTTCAGATTGCCAATCTTTTTTTCAACTGTGTTCTTTCTAATATTTAGCATGTATACTGAATATTTACATTTCCAAGAACTCTTTTGTATCTTCTAATTGCTTCTTTTTTTATAGTAGTCATCTTTGTTTTATGGATCCAACTTCTTTAATACTCATGAAGACACTAACTAGAATTTTAATTTTTTTTTATTCTCTTCTCTTACCTAAATTGTTTCTTTTTCATCCAGGTGTTGGTTGTTCTGTCTGTTCATCTTGATCTGTCTCTTCCATTCTATTCTTTTTCCTCTGTGTGAATTGCATCTGCAGTCTGGTTGTCCTGTTTCCCCAACAATCCTTTTGAAGAGGAGATTAGGCTTCATAGAAAGGCATGATACTTGTCAACAGGCAGACTTCCCTGTTAGATAGGTGGCCTGGGAACAGACCAACAGACAGTCAAGGCTACCATTTGCAAAATAAAGAGGGGTTTACTCTGAAGTCAAAGTGCTTTAGCCTTTTGTACCCATGAGTGCACCACCCTATCCTTTTAATTTTCCTCTGTATTATTTTGAAGGACCCCAAGATCTATTCTACTTCTTTCTCCAGATCCACCCAAACCAGAAACCTGCCTCAGGACCCAATCAATTTCTTTCAAATTATGATATTTAGTCTATTACCTGAACCAAAAACCTCTGGGTTAGTGGTTTAAACGTTTTCCATCTTCTTTTAGCTAGCAGTCATAATTATTAAAGTTAAATAACATTGTGATACTGTACCTTACATTCAGTATCAACAACAAAGTTACCTTGCTTTCTTTTAAGAGACTTTTTAAGAGTAGTTTCAGATATATAAAAAAAATTGAAGGAAAGTACAGAGTTCTAGTATGCAACCTCTTTGATATACACACAGTTCCCACTATTAGCATCTTGCATTAATGTGGTACATTTGTTACAATTGATGACCATCACCTCGCATTGTTATAGCACTTTATTTTTTATAAAAACATTGAGTTATCTCATTTAATCATCAGGTAATAGATGTCCAATAAATATTTTTGAATCCCCATGTCTTGTGGGAGGGGCCCAGTGGGAGATAATTGAATCATGGGTGCAGTTTCTCCCATACTGTTCTCATGGTAGTGAATAAGTCCCACAAGATCTGATTGTTTTATAAGGGGTTTCCCCCTTTTACCTGGCTCTCATTTTTCTCTTTTCTTTATTTTTTCCTTTTCTTTCTTTCTTTTTTTTTTTTTTCTTTTTGAGATAGAGTCTTGCTCTGTCTCCCAGGCTGGAGTGCAGTGGCGTGATCTTGGCTCACTGCAACCCCTGACTCCTGGGTTTAAGCAACTCTTCTGCCTCAGCCTCCCAAGTAGCTTGGATTACAGGCACCTGCCACCACGCCTGACTACTTTTTGTATTTTTTTTGGTAGAGATGGGGTTTCACCATGTTGGACAGGCTGGTCTTGAACTCCTGACCTCAAGTGATCCACCTGCCTTGGCTTCCCAAAGTGCTGGAATTACAGGCGTGAGCCACTGCACCCAACCTCATTTTTCTATTTTCTGCTACCATGTAAAATGGGCCTTTTGCCTTCTGCCATGATTGTGAGGCCTCCCCAGCCACGTGGAACTGGGAATCCATTAAACCTCTTTTTCTTTATAAATTACCCAGTCTCCATTATGTCTTTATTAGCAGTGTGAATACAGACTAATACTAATAATCTTCCTAGTAAGATTAGGAGGTTGTCAGAGGAAGAAAATGCTCAAATGCTGAAAGACAGATATCTTCCCTTCCCAACATTGGGAATGACAATTTAACATGAGTCTTGGGTGGGGACACAAAGCCAAACCATATCATATGGAAATTTTTAATTGTTTGGTTGATCAGTGATCCTTACCCCGGCATTATTGAAGAGTTAACTATAACTCTTTTAAAAAAATACACACACACACACACAGAAGAATATTTACTTAACACTGCAAGGAATATTTAAGAATATGTATCTTAAACAGTACCTTACTTAAGAAGGTAAAATTAGATGTATTACTTTAAAAATCAGTGATAAAACTTTGTTTTTAAAATTCTGGCCGCAGAATTAAAATATAAAATACAAATTATTAGTTACACAAGAAAAATACTCATTTCAGTGATGCACACACATATATACATATATGTATATTTTGCAAATAACTTATATACTGAATTTACATTTACTATATAAATCTTTAAAAGCTGAAAGTTTATCAAATCAGCAAGTTCAATAAGTGACTATAGATTATATAAACATGGAAAATCAGTTATTTTCTAATATCCCATCATTATCCATAAAATATTTTATGAAAAAAATATTAATACATACAACAAGAAAATTAAATGTCATGTAATAAATTGCTTATAAGAGTCCAATTATTTAGACCACATAGTACCCATGTCCTTTGCCATGTGACTTTGCAGTTCCTCTTTCCAAAGAGGTGAAGTCTATCCCACCTTCTCACCCCTGCTAAAATTTGGGGTGGGAAGGTGGTGATTTGTTTTGGCCAATACAGTAAGTCTAAGGTTCTAGAGACCTTGAATATTTTTGCTTGTTGCTTTTTTGTTTCTGCCATTGCCAAACAAACAAACCTTGTCTAGCTCACTAGCCTGCTAGAAAAGGAAAGATATACAGAACAACCAAGTTGTCTCAGTCATCCAGCAAAAGCCATCTTAGATGAGGTAATATCAGGTGATCTCCAGATGTGAGTGACTGCAACCAAGATTAGCAGAGTTACCTCACCAACCAGCAGCTGACCACAGTCAAATAAGCAAACCCAGTCAAGATCATTCAAGCCAAGCACAAATTAAACAAGCCTGAGAGACTCATAAGTTAAGTAAATGTTTAATATTAAATGCCACTGAAGTTCAGCAGTTGTTACACAGCATTATTGTGGCAATAGATAATTGATACATACTATTTAAAGACTTGACTAACATGGAAATAAATATGTTCTTACATTTTCTAGATGTTCTAAATGGCTCTAAAAGAGTTAATACTCATATAGCCTTTACTATATGCCAGGTGCTGCTCTTATTTAGACCCCATAATAATCCTCTAAGAAGGTACTATTATCATCGTCATTTAATAAATGATATAACTAAGGCACAAAAATTTTAGTTTCCCCAGATCTTACAGCTCAGTGGTGGAACTAGGATTAGAACTTTAGTAATATGGCTTCAGAATCCATGGTCTTAACCAGTGCACTATAATACATTTTGGATATTTTGCTTACAAAATTAAAAATATATATTCTTTATTATTATTATTATTATTATACTTTAAGTTCTAGGGTATATGTGCACAACGTGCAGTTTTGTTACATACTTGTGCCATGTTGGTGTGTTGCACCCATTAACTCATCATTTACATTAGGTATATCTCCTAATGTTATCCCTCCCACCTCCCCGCTCCCCACAATAGGCCCTGCTGTGTGATGTTCCCCTTTCTGTGTCTAAGTGTTCTCATTGTTCAGTTCCCACCTATGAGTGAGAACATGTGGTGTTTGGTTTTCTGTTCTTGCAATAGTTTGCTGAGAATGATGGTTTCCAGCTGCATTCATGTCCCTACAAAGGACACGAACTCATCCTTTTTTATGGTTGCATAATATTCCGTGGTGTATATGTGCCACATTTTCTTAATCCAGTCTGTCACTGATGGACATTTGGGTTGATTCCAAGTCTTTGCTATTGTTAATAGTGCTGCAATAAACATACGTGTGCATGTGTCTTTATAGCAGCATGATTTATAATCCTTTGGGTAAAAATATATATAAATATATATTTTCATGTATTATAAATATACTATATATATATGTGTGTGTGTGTGTATATATATATAGAGAGAGAGAGAGAGAAAGAATATAATTTTAGTAAAATAAAAACTATTTGGTATTATGCTAGCTTGGTACAACCTACATTCCAGCCTACCCATACACACATCTTCAGCTATGTTGAGAGTAGAAATGAATCCAAACCAAGCCAGTCAGATTTTTTCATCAGAAAGTATAAAATTGGAACAAAGAAAGAATTCGTCAAACTTTGAGCTGGAACTCTACAGGGTCACCTCTGAAGCATATGAAGAAGCCAAAAATATCAGTCTACAAAGAAAAAGATGATGAAGCAGATTTTTAAATAGAACTGGAAATCAAAGACCATGACACCTCCTAAAGAGAGGTGTTGTCTTAGTTCCTGATAGATTTTCAGACATGGTTTCAGCACCTCATGAGATTCAGTAACAATCTTGGCCTTGATTCCAATAAGAAACCCATATATTCTCTTATTAAGTTCTTCCTTTCTTCCTAAAATAGTTTGAGTAGTTTTTTGTGGTAGATAGAATAACATTACCCTGAAACATGTCCACATACTAATCCCAGAACCCAGCAAAAGGAACTCTACAGATACAATTAAGGCAGGGATGTTGACATGAAGAGATTATCCTGTATTACTCAAGTGGGCCTAATTTAATCACAAGGGTTTTTGTAAGTGAAAGAGGGATGCCAATAGTGAAAGCAACAATAAAACAATGGGTTGAGAACATAGAGGGGAAAAGTAGAGGCAAGTTGTTTTTTCATTGCAAATTTGCCTAGGGTATGATTTTACAAAACAGTGTTTAGCAGTTTCTTTAAAAGTAAGGATAGTCCTGCCATACAATCCAGGAACTGTGCTCCTAATTTTTGGCCACTTGAGTTGAAAACATACAGTCACACAAATACCAGCACACAAATGTTTATAATGGTTTTATTCATAATTGCCAAAATCCAGAAGCAAGCAAATGTCCTTCAATGGGTGAACAGATAAGCAAACAAAGATGTATTTATACAATGGAATTTTATTTATCAGTAACAAAGGAATGATTGACCTCTAGTTTCCAGTCCAGCATGTAAGGAACTGTGAGTCACCATTTCATCCTAAGAAGTAAAAAACTGAACAAACAGAAATCAATGACTCCTTTGAGATATAACAGACAGTTGGGGTCACAGGGCAAATCACTGCACCTCAAGTTGGAGAGACCAACAGCCATAGCTTGCTGTAGCAGAAACTCACAAATACAAACTCACCAGGGGAACCAGTGGTGGAACAGGGAAACATTAACTATAACTGATGAATTGCTGAAATCTCAGCATGGAAAAGTCTGAGAGATAAAAATTCCAGTGGGGGGCCAGTTAGCCAATCACTGACGGTCCCACATTTTTTGAGTTTTGCCTCCAGGAACTCAAACAGGTTCTCACAGTGAATATCAGAGAAAAAACAAATAGCCTGTGCTTCTGGCAGGGGGAGGGAAAAATAAACCATTTTGAAATATGCCAGAGCATTCTGTTTTTCTTAACAAGGTTTTCCCATAGGAGAAACTAGTTAACCAAACCCTAACATGCTGAGGCTTTATCAAAGTCTAACTAATGGGGGATGGGAAATACTCAACTCCAGCTAGCTCTGGTGTTCCATTTGAAAGAAGAGAAATACCCAGTGCCAGCCCATGTTAGCCATCCTTTCCCACCTAAGGGGAAGGAGGTGGAAACTGAGAAATATGTGTGAAGTTCAAAGTTCAGAGGCAAAGGCTCACTAGAAGACTGAGACCTACTCAAATGTTTACAGAGTGATTCCTCCTCCCCACACTTAACCACATGTTACCAAAAACCTATTATTTACTGCAGTTCCTTTGATTCTATACCTTATGTCCAGCTACCAAGAAAACATTACAAGACACATTAAAAGGCAAAAACCACAGTTTTTAAAGAGACAGAGAAAGCATCAAAGCCAGGCTCAGATATAGCAGAGATGTTGAAATTATTAGACTAGGAATTTAAAACAACTATGATTAAGTTACTAAGGGCTCTAATGAATACAGTGAGCAGCATGAAAGAACAGATGAGCAATATAAGCAGAGAGATAGAAATTCTAAGAAATAACCAAAAATAAATGTCACAGTTAAAAAAAAATACTGTAAAAGAAATAAAGAATGCCTTGGATGGACTTATTGGCAGACTGGATATGCTGAATAAAGAGTCTCTGACCTGAAATATATCTTAATAGAAACTGCCAGAATTGAAAAGCAAAGAGAACAGAGATGATATATATATACACACACATACACACATATATATACACACATATATATATGTGTGTATATATATATATTATATCCAAGAAGTATAGGACAACTACAAAATGTATAACTACATGTAATGGGATATCTAGAAAAAGAAGAAAGGAACAAAAGAAATATCTAAAAAAAAAAAATGACCGAGAATTTCCTCAAATTAGTATCAGACACCATCCACGGATCCTCGAAACTCAGAAAAAAATCCAAGCAGGATAAATGAAAAACAAAAAAACAAAAAACAAAAAAGGACAAAAACCCTACACCTAGGCACATAATTTCAAACTACACAAGATGGAAGATAAAGAGAAAAAATCCTGGTCTATGGCCATACCACTCTGAAT
This sequence comes from Rhinopithecus roxellana, assembly GCF_007565055.1. Lineage (NCBI taxonomy): Eukaryota > Metazoa > Chordata > Mammalia > Primates > Cercopithecidae > Rhinopithecus > Rhinopithecus roxellana. The sequence continues at coordinate 40,940,187 of NC_044550.1, read as the reverse complement.
GTGCTTGATCTCATCTGATCTTGAAAGCTAATCAGACAAGAGAAAGAAAGAAAGTGTATTCAATTAGGAAAAGAGGAAGTCAAATTGTCCCTGTTTGCAGATGACATGATTGTATATTTAGAAAACCCCATTGTCTCAGTCCAAAATCTCCTTAAGCTGATAACTAACTTCAGCAAAGTCTCAGGATACAAAATCAATGTGCAAAAATCACAACCATTCCTATACACCAAAAACAAACAGCCAAATCATTAGTAAACTCCCATTCACAATTGCTACAAAGAGAATAAAATACCTAGGAATCCAGCTTACAAGGAATATGAAGGACCTCTTCAAGGAGAACTAGAAACCACTGCTCAATTAAATAAAAGAGGACACAAACAAATGGAAGAACATTCCATGCTCATGGATAGGAAGAACCAGTATCGTGAAAATGGCCATACTGCCCAAGGTAATTTATAGATTCAATGCCATCCCCATCAAGCTACCAATGACTTCTTCACAGAACTTGAAAAAACTACTTTAAAGTTCATGTGGAACCAAAAAAGACCCCACATTGCCAAGACAATCCTAAGCAAAAAGAATAAAGCTGGAGGCATCATGCTACCTGACTTCAAACTATACTACAAGGCTACAGTAACCAAAACAGCTTGGTACTGGTACCAAAACAGATATATAGACCAATGGAACAGAACCAGAACAGAGGCCTCAGAAATAACACCACACATCTACAACCATCTGATCTTTGACAAACTGACAAAAATAAGAACTAGGAAAAGGATTCCCCATTTAATAAATGGTGCTGGGAAGACTGGCTAGCCATATATAGAAAGCTGAAACTGGATCCCTTCCTCACACCTTATACAAAAATTAATTCGAGATGGATTAAAGACTTAAATGCTAGACCTAAAACCATAAAAACTCTTCATTCAGGATATAGGCATGGGCAAAGACTTCATGACTTTTAACGCCAAAAACAATGGCAACAAAAGCCAAAATAGACAAATGGGATCTAATTAAACTAAAGAGCTTCTGCACAGCAAAAGAAACAACCATCAGAGTGAACTGGCAACCTACAAAATGGGAGAAAAATTTTGCAGTCTACCCATCTGACAAAGGGCTAATATCCAGAATCTACAAGGAACTCAAACAAATTTACAAGAACAAAACAAACAACCCTATCAAAAAGTGGGCAAAGGATATGAAGAGACACTTCTCAAAAGAAGACATTTATGCAGCCATCAGACACATGAATAAATGCTCTTCATCACTGGCCATCAGAGAAATGCAATCAAAACCACAATGAGGTACCATCTCACACCAGTTAGAATGGCAATCATTAAAAAGGCAGGAAACAACAGATGCTGGAGAGGATATGGAGAAATAGGAAAGCTGTTACACGGTTGGTGGGAGTGTAAATTAGTTCAACCATTGTGGAAGACAGTGTGGTGATTCCTCAGGGATCTAGAACTAGAAATACCATTTGACCCAGAAATCCCATCACTGAGTATATACCCAGAGGATTATAAATCATGATGCTACAAAGACACATGCACATGTATGTTTATTGCAGCACTATTCACAGTAGCAAAGACTTGGAACCAACCCAAATGTCAATCAATGATAGACTGGATTAAGAAAATGTGGCATATATACAGCATGGAATACTATGCAGCCATAAAAAAAGGATGAGTTCATGTCCTTTGCAGGGACATAGATGAAGCTGGAAACCATCATTCTCAGCAAACTATCACAAGGACAGAAAACCAAACACTGCATGTTCTCACTCATAGGTGGGAAATGAACAATGAGAACACTTGGACACAGGGCAGGGAACATCACACACTGGGGCCTGTTGTGGGGTGGGAGGCAGGAGGAGGGATAGCATTAGGAGAAATATCTAATGTAAATAATGAGTTGATGGGCGCAGTAAACCAACATGGCACATGTATCAAACCTGCACTTTCTGCACATGTACCCTAGAAATTAAATTAAAAAAAAAAAAAAAAAAAGGAAGAAAGCTAAGCAAGATTGGATTTGGTTAGTACTTGAATGGGAGACCATTAGGCAATACCAAGTGCTGTAGGCAAAAACAACAACAACAACAACAACAACAACAAAACAGTAACATCCTGAAAGCAGATAGAAGAGTAAAGAAAAAAGCCACAAAGACCACCTTACTTATACAGAAGAAAAGATAAGAATTACATCTGCATTTTCAGAAATTATGCAAGCTAGAAGACAGTAGGGTGAAATATTTAAAGTGTTTAGCAAAAAAAAAAAAAAAAGAAAAGAAAAAAAAAAAAGAAATTACTAACCTAGAATTCTGTAACCTGTGAAATTATCTTTCAAAAATAAAGGAGAATTAAGACCAAAATTGATCATGCAAGGATGCAGAGAAAAGAGAAAAGAGAACTCTTATACATTGTTAGTGGGAATGTAAACTAGTATATCCACTATGGAAAATACTATGGAGATTTCACAAAAAAACTAAAATAGAGTCCATTTGGTCCAGCAATCCCACTATTGGGTATCTTCTCAAATGAAAAGAAATCAATATATTAAAGGGTTACCTGTACTTACACATTTATTGCAGCACTATTCCTAATAGCAAAGATATCAACCTGTGTGTCTATCAACTAATGAATGGATAAAGGAAATTGGTAGGTGTATATATACACACACATATATACACATATATGTATATTACTATGTGTATATATATGTGTATGTGTATATACATACACATACACAACAAAATACAATTCAACCATAAAAATAGTGAAGTCATGTCATTTGCAGCAACATGGATGGAAATGGAGGCCATTATCTTAAGTGAAATAAGCCAGGCACAAAAAGACAAATATTGCATGTTCTCACTAATATGTGGGAGCTAAAAAATTTAATCACATAAAGGTAGAAATTGGAAATATAGATAAGTGGGAAGGATGAAGAGAAGTGTGTTAAAGGATAAAAACGTACTGTTAGAATAAATAAATTCAATGTTTGATAGCAGAGTAGGGTAACTACAGTTACACAAAAATGTATTGTACTCAGGTGTTGAACACCTTAAAACCCTGATTTGATCACTACACATTATAAAAACGTAACAAAATTTCACATAACAACATAAATGTGTACAAATAAAAATAATAAAGACCACTTTGAAGGTCAAAACTTATAATAAAAATAAAAATTGAAAATTGAAAAAAATAGAAACAAAGAAAAGGGACAACAAATGAAAAATAGTAACAAATATGGTAGATACTAATCCAACTATATCAATAATCACTTTGAATGCCAATGGTCTAAATGCACCAATTAAAAGTCAGAGATTGCCTGTAATCCCAGCACTTTGGGAGGCTGAGGCAGGCAAAACATGAGGTCAGGAGTGTAGACCAACCTGGCCAACATGGTGAAACCCTGTCTCTACTAAAAATACAAAAATTAGCTGAGCATGGTGGTATGTGCCTGTAATCCCAGCTACTCAGGAGGCTGAAGCAGGAGAAGTGCTTGAACCCAGGAGGCAGAGGTTGCAGTGAGCCAAGACTGTGCCACTGCATTCCAGCCTAGGTGACAGAGTGAGAGTCTGTCTCAAAAAAAAAAAAACAAAACAAAACAAAACAAAAGAGTAAAAGTCAAAGCGAATCAAGAAACAAGAATCAACCATGTGTTGTCTATTAGAAACTCACTTGAAATACAAAAACATATACAGATTAAAAGTTTACTGATTCCAGACAGGACAGACTTTAGACCAAGGAAATTTATTAGGGATAAAGATAATCATTGCATAATGATAAAGGGGTCAATTCTCCAAGAAGATATAACAATCCTTAATGTGTATGTGCCCAACAACAGGGTATCAGAATACATGAGCCAAAACCTGATAGAAGTTTAGTGAAAAAAAGATAAACCCACTAATAGTTAGAGATTTCAACATTCCTCTATAAGAAATGTACAGATTCAGCAAGCAGAAATCAGTGAGGATACAGTTTTACTCAACAACCCCATCAAACAGCTGGACACATCAGACATGTATAGCCTACTTCATCCAACAGCAGCCTAATACATATACTTCTCAACGTCACATGGAACATTCACACAGATAAATCATATTCTGGGTGATAAAATACACCTTAACAAAAATTTTTTAAAATCTTTCATACTGTATTGTATTGTACCTTTTCTATGTGAAGGTTTTTTTTTTTTTTTTTTTTTTTTTTTTTTTAATACTTTAAGTTCTAGAGTACATGTGCACAAGTTGCAGGTTTGTTACATATGTATACATGTGCCATGTTGGTGTGCTGCACCCATTAACTCGTCATTTACATTAGGTATATCTCCTAATGCTATCCCTCCCCCTTCCCCACTCCCCACAATATGCCCTGCTGTGTGATGTTCCCCTTCCTGTGTCCAAGTGATTTCATTGTTCAATTCCCATCTATGAGTGAGAACATGCGGTGTTTGGTTTTCTGTTCTTGTGATAGTTTGCTGAGAATGATGGTTTCCAGCTTCATCCATGTCCCTACAAAGGACACGAACTCATCCTTTTTTATGGTTGCATAATATTCCGTGGTGTATATGTGCCACATTTTCTTAATCCAGTCTGTCACTGATGGATATTTGGGTTGATTCCAAGTCTTTGCTATTGTGAATAGTGCTGCAATAAACATACGTGTGCATGTGTTTTAATAGCAGCATGATTTATAATCCTTTGGGTATATACCCCGTAATGGGATTGCTGGGTCAAATGGTATTTCTAGTTCTAGATCCCTGAGGAATCACCACACTGTTTTCCACAATGGTTGAACTACTTTACAGTCCCACCAACAGTGTAAAAGTGTTCCCATTTCTCCACATCCTCTCCAGCACCTGTTGTTTCCTGATTTTTTAATCATCGCCATTCTAACTGGTGTGAGATGGTATCACATTATGGTTTTGATTTGTATTTCCCAGATGACGAGTGATGATGAGGAATTTTTCATGTGTCTGTTGGCTGTATGAATGTCTTCTTTTGAGAAGTGTCTGTTCATATCCTTTGCCCACTTTTTGATGGGGTTGTTTTTTTCTTGTAAATTTGTTTGAGTTCTTTGTAGGTTCTGGATATTAGCCCTTTATCAGAGGAGTAGATTGCAAAAATTTTCTCCCATTCTGTAGGTTGCCTGTTCACTCTGATGGTAGTTTCTTTTGCTGTGCAGAAGCTCTTTGTTTAATTAGATCCCATTTGTCAATTTTGGCTTTTGTTGTTGTTGCTTTTGGTGTTTTAGACATGAAGCCCTTGCCCATGCCTATGTCCTGAATGGTATTACCTAGATTTTCTTCTAGGGTTTTTATGGATTTAGGTCTAACATTTAAGTATCTAATCGATCTTGAATTAATTTTCATATAAGGACTAAGGAAAGGATTCAGTTTCAGCTTTCTACTTATGGCTAGCCAATTTTCCCAGCACCATTTATTAAATAGTAAATCCTTTCCCCATTTCGTGTTTTTGTCAGGTTTGTCCAAGATCAGATGGCTGTAGATGTGTGGTATTATTTCTGAGGGCTCTGTTCTGTTCCATTGGTCTATATCTCTGTTTTGGTACCAGTACCATGCTGTTTTGGTTACTGTAGCCTTGTAGTATAGTTTGAAGTCAGGTAGTGTGATGCCTCCAGCTTTGTTGTTTTTGCTTAGGATTATCTTGGCAATGCGGGGTCTTTTTTGGTTCCATATGAACTTTAAAGCAGTTTTTTCCAATTCTGTGAAAAAACTCATTGAATCTATAAATTACCTTGGGTAGTATGGCCATTTTCATGATATTGATTCTTCCTATCCATGAGCATGGTATGTTCTTTCATTTGTTTGTGTCTTCTTTTATTTCACTGAGCAGTGGTTTGTAGTTCTCCCAGAAGAGGTCCTTTACATCCATTATAAGTTGGATTCCTAGGTATTTTATTCTCTTTGAAGCTATTGTGAATGGGAGTTCATTCATTATTTGGCTCTCCACTTGTCTGTTACTGGTGTATAAGAATGCTTGTGATTTTTCCACAATGATTTTGCATCCTGAGACTTTGCTGAAGTTGCTTATCAGCTTAAGGAGATTTTGGGCTGAGATGATTGGGTTTTCTAAATATACAATCATGTCTTCTGTGGACAGGGACAATTTGACTTCTTCTTTTCCTAATTGAATACCCTTGATTTCTTTCTCTTACCTGATTGCCCTAGCCAGAACTTCCAACACTATGTTGAATAGGAGTGGTGAGAGAGGGCATCCCTGTCTTGTGCCAGTTTTCAAATGGAATGCTTCCAGTTTTTGCCCATTCAGTATGATAATGGCTGTGGGTCTGTCATAAATAGCTCTTATTATTTTGAGATACAGTCTATCAATACCGAATTTATTGAGAGTTGTTAGCGTGAAGGGCTGTTGAATTTTGTCAAAGGCCTTTTCTGCATCTATTGAGATAATCATGTGGTTTTTGTCTTTGGTTCTGTTTATATGCTGGATTATGTTTATTGATTTGCATATGTTGAATCAGCCTTGCATCCCAGGGATGAAGCCCACTTGACCATGGTGGATAAGCTTTTTGATGTGCTTCTGGATTCGGTTTGCTAGTACTTTATTGAGGATTTTTCCATCGATGTTTATTAGGGATATTGGTCTAAAATTCTCTTTTTTTGTTGTGTCTCTGCCATACTTTGGTATCAGGATGATGTTGGCCTCATAAAATGAGTTAGGGAGGATTTCCTCTTTTTCTATTGATTGGAATAGTTTCAGAAGGAATGGTACCAGCTCCTCCTTGTACCTCTGGTAGAATTCGGCTGTGAATCTGTCTGGTCCTGGACTTTTTTGGTTGGTAGGATATTAATTATTGCCTCAATTTCAGAGCTTGCTATTGGTCTATTCAGGGATTCAACTTCTTCCTGGTTTAGTCTTGGGAGAGTGTAAGTTTCCAGGAAATTATCCATTTCTTCTAGATTTTCTAGTTGATTTGCGTATTGGTGTTTGTAGTAGTCTCTGATGGTAGTTTGTATTTCTGTGGGGTTGGTGGTGATATCGCCTTTATCATTTTTTATTGTGTCTATTTGATTCTTCTCTCTTTTCTTCTTTATTAGTTTTGCTCGTGGTCTATCAATTTTGTTGATCTTTTCAACAAACCAACTCCTGGATTCATTGATTTTTTGGAGGGTTTTTTGTGACTCTGTCTCCTTCATTTCTGCTCTGATCTGAATTATTTCTTGCTTTCTGCTAGCTTTTGAATGTGTTTGCTCTTGCTTCTCCAGTTCTTTTAATTGTGATGTTAGAGTGTCAATTTTAGATCTTTCCTGCTTTCTCTGTGGGCATTTAGTGCTATAAATTGCCCTCTACACACTGCTTTAAATGTGTCCCAGAGATTCTGGTATGTTGTATCTTTGTTCTCATTGGTTTCAAAGAGCATCTTTATTTCTGCCTTCATTTTGTTATGTACCCAGTAGTCATTCAGGAGGAGGTTGTTCAGTTTCCATGTAGTTGAGTGGTTTTGATTGAGTTTCTTAGCCCTGAGTTCTAGTTTGTTTGTACTGTGGTCTGAGAGACAGTTTGTTATAATTTCTGTTCTTTTACATTTGTTGAGGAGTGCTTTACTTCCAATTATGTGGTCAATTTTGGAATAAGTACAATGTGGTGCTGAGAAGAATGTATATTCTGTTGATTTGGAGTGGAGAGTTCTGTAGATGTCTATTAGGTCTGCTTGGTGCAGAGATGAGTTCAATTCCTGGATATCCTTGTTAACTTTCTGTCTCGTTGATCTGTCTAATGTTGACAGTGAGGTGTTAAAGTCTCCCATTATTATTGTATGGGAGTCTAAGTCTCTTTGTAAGTCTCTAAGGACTTGCTTTATGAATCTGGGTGCTCCTGTATTGGGTTCATATATATTTAGGATAGTTAGCTCTTCTTGTTGAATTGATCCTTTTACCATTATGTAATGGCCTTCTTTGTCTCTTTTGATCTTTGATGGTTTAAAGTCTGTTTTATCAGAGACTAGGATTGCAACCCCTGCTTTTTTTTTGTTCTCCATTTGCTTGATAGATCTTCCTCCATCCCTTTATTTTGAGCCTATGTGTGTCTCTGCATGTGAGATGGGTCTCCGGAATACAGCAAACTGATGGGTCTTAACTCTTTATCCAATTTGCCAGTCTGTGTCTTTTAATTGCACCATTTAGTCTATTTACATTTGAGGTTAATATTGTTATGTGTGAACTTGATCCTGTCATTGTGATATTAGCTGGTTATTTTGCTCATTAGTTGATGTGGTTTCTTCCTAGCATGGAGGATCTTTACATTTTGGCATGTTTTTCCAATGGCTGGTACAGGTTTTCCTTTCCATGTTTAGTGCTTCCTTCAGGAGCTCTTGAAGGGCAGGCCTGGTGGTGACAAAATCTCTAAGCATTTGTTCCTCTGTAAAGGATTTTGTTTCTCCTTCACTTATGAAACTGGAAGAAAGAGTATCAGTGATTGAAGATCAAATGAATGAAATGAAGTGAGAAGAGAAGTGTAGAGAAAAAAGAGTAAAAATAAATGAACAAATCCTCCAAGAAATATGGGATTATGTGAAAAGACCAAATCTATGTCTGATTGGTGTGCCTGAAAGTAACAGGGAAAATGGAACCAAGTTGGAAAACACTCTGCAGGATATCATCCAGGAGAACTTCCCCAACCTTTGGCTGGATATGAAATTCTGGGTTGAAAATTCTTTTCTTTAAGAATGTTGAATATTGGTCCCCATTCTATTCTGGCTTGTAGAGTTTCTGTTGAGAGATCTGCTGTTAGTCTGAGGGGCTTTCCTTTGTGGGTAACCCGACCTTTCTCTTTGGCTGCCCTTAATATTTTTTCCTTCATTTCAACTTTGGTGAATCTGACAATTATATGTCTTGGAGTTGCTCTTCTCGAGGAGTATCTTTGTGGCATTCTCTGTATTTCCTGAATTTGAATGTTGGCCTGCCTTACTAGGTTGGGGAAGTTCTGGATGATATCCTGCAGAGTATTTTCCAACTTGGTTCCGTTTTCCCCATTACTCTCAAGCACACCAATCAGACATAGATTTGGTCGTTTCACATAATCCCATATTTCTTGGAGGCTTTGTTCATTTTTTTTAACTCTTTTTTCTTTACATTTCTCTTCTCACTTCATTTCATTCATTTGATCTTCAATCACTGATACTCTTTCTTCCAGTTGATCAAGTCAATTACTGAAGCTTGTGCATTTGTCACGTAGTTCTCGTGTCATAGTTTTCATCTCTATCAGTTCTTTTAAGGACTTCTCTGCATTGATTATTCTAGTTATCCATTCATCCATTCTTTTTTCAAGGTTTTTAGTTTCTTTGCGCTGGGTACATAGTTCCTCCTTTAGCTCTGAGAAGTTTGATCAACTGAAGCCTTCTTCTCTCAACTCGTCAAGGCATTCTCTGTCCAGCTTTATTCCATTGCTGGCAATGAGCTGTGTTCCTTTGGAGGGGGAGATGCGCTCAATTTTTTGGATTTCCAGCTTTTCTGCACTGCTTTTCCCCCATCTTTGTGGTTTTATCTGCCTTTGGTCTTTGATGATGGCGATGTACTGATGGAGTTTTGGTGTGGGTGTTCTTTCTGTTTGTTAGCTTTCCTTCTAACAGTCAGGACCCTCAGCTGCAGGTCTGTTGGAATTTGCTTGAGGTCCACTCCAGACTCTGTTTGCCTGGATATCAGCAGCAGAGGCTGCAGAAGATAGAATATTGCTGAACAGCGAGTGTTGCTGTCTGATTCTTGCTCTGGAAGCTTCATCTCAGAGGTGTACTCTACTGTGTGAGGTGTGAGGTGTCGGTCTGCACCTAGTGGGGGATGTCTCCCAGTTAGGCTACTCAGGGGTGAGGGAACCACTTGAGCAGGCAGTCTGTCCATTCTCAGAACTCAACCTCCATGCTGGGAGAACCACTGCTCTCTTCAAAGCTCTCAGATAGGGACATTTACATCTGCAGAGGTTTCTGCTGCTTTTTTTTTTAGCTATGCCCTCTCCCAAGAGGTGGAGTCTACAGAGGCAGGCAGGCCTCCTTGAGCTGCTGTGGGCTTCATCCAATTTGAGCTTCCTGGTGGCTTTGTTTACCTACTTAAGCCTCAGCAATGGTGGGCGCCCCTCCCCCAGTCTCGCTGCTGCCTTGCAGTTAGATCTCAGACTGCTGTGCTAGCAATGAGGGAGGCTCCATGGGTGTGGGACCCTCTGGACCAAGTGTGGGATATAATCTCCTGGTGTGCTGTTTGCTAAGACCCTTGTTAAAGCACAGTATTAGGGTGGGAGTTACCCGATTTTCCAGGTGTTGTGTGTCTCAGTTTCCCTTGGCTAGGAAAAGGAATTCCCTTCCCCCTTGCACTTCCCAGGTGAGGTGATGCCTCGGCACTTCAGCTCTCGCTGGTCGGGCTGCACCCTCTGACCAGCACCGACTGTCCAACATGCCCCAGTGAGATGAACCCAGTACCTCAGTTGAAAATGCAGAAATCACTTGTCTTCTGTGTTGCTCATGCTGGGAGCTGAAGGCTGGAGCTGTTCCTATTCGGCCATCTTGTGCACCCCCAGTAACAAATTTAAAAAAAATAGAAATTATGCATTGTCTGTTTTCCAAGCACAATATAATTAAAGTGGAAACCAATAACAGAAAAAGAGCTGGAAAAATCTCAAAATACTTGGAGATTAAAAATCACACTTCTAAACAATACACAGATCATGAAGAAATCTTGAGAAAAATTTAAAAGTACTTTGAACTAAAGGAAAATTAAAACTTAACGTCAAAATTTTGCAAGATGCAGTGAAAGCAGTGCTTAAGATAAATTTAAAACACTGAATGCATAAATTAAAAAAACTAAAAATAAAAAATTAATTTCCTAAACATCCACCTTAGAAAACTAGAAAAAGAAGAGCAAATTAAGTTCAAAGTAACCAGAAAAAATAATAATAAATAGAGCAGAGATCAATGAAGTTGAAAGGAGAAAATCAATAGAGAAAATTAACAAAACCAAGAGCTATAATAGTTCTTTGGAAAGATGAATAAAACTGATAAACTTCTAGCCAGGCTAAGAAAAATATTAGAAGATACAAATCGTTAATATCAGAAATGAAAGCTGGACATCATTAAAGAGCCCATGGACATTAAAAGCATTATAGACAATGCAATAAAAAACTTTACTCCCCCAAATTTGATAACCTATATAAAATGAACCAATTCCTTGAAAGATACTATCTGTCAAAATTCACACAATCTGAAGAGAAAATAGATTCAAAAATCCTCAACAAAATATCAGCAAATCTGATCCAACAATGTGTTTAAAAATTATACATCATGACCAAATGAGATTTATTCCAGGTAAGGAAAGCTGATTCAACACTGGAAAATCAACTAATGTGACCTTTCATATCAACAAGCTAAAAAGAAAAATCACATGATTATATCAATAGATGCAGAAAAAGCATTTGACAAAATCCAACACCCATTCATGATTAAAAAAAAAAATTCTCAGTAAACTGGGAATAGAGGGGAACTTCTTCAAATTGATAAAGGATATCTACAAAAAACTGGAAGTCCTAGCCAAGCATTCAAGAGAAAGAAATAAAAGCCTCCAAATAGCAAAAGAGAAATTCAAACTATCTCTTTTGCTTACAATATGATTCTTAAAGAATCTTCCAAAAGCATCCTGAAACTGATAAACAATGTCAGTAAAGTTTCAGGATATCCAATCCGTTTACAAAAATTAGTAGCATTTCTATAAACCAATAATGTTCAAGCTGAGAGCCAAATCAAGAACACAATCCCATTCACAACAGCTGCAAAATAAAATAAAATAAAATAAAATAAAAAGTAAAGTAAAATACCTAGGAATACATTTAACCAAAGAGGTGAAAGATCTCTACAAGGTAAACTACAAGACACTGCTGAAACAATTCACAGATGACAGAAACATATGGAAAAACATCCCTTACTCATGGTTGGGAAGAATCAATATCATTAAAATAGCTATACTGCCCAAAGCAATCTACAGATTCACTGTTATTTCTGTCAAACTATCACTGTAATTTTTCACAGAACTAGAAAAAATTAGCCAAAGCAACTCTAAGCAAAAAGCACAAAGCCTGAGGCATCACATTACCCAACTTCAAATTATACTATAAGGCTACAGTAACCAAAATAGTATTGTATTATACAAGAACAGACACATAGAACAATGAAACAGAATAGAGAGCTCAGAAACAAAGCTGTACACTTACAGCCATTTGATATTTAACAAAGGTGACAAAAATAAGCAATGGGAAAGGGACTCTCTATTCAGTAAATGGTGCAGGATAGCTGGCTAACCACATGCAGAAGAACGAAACTGGACCCCCTACCTTTTATCATATACAAAAATTAATTCAAGATGGATGAAAGATTTAAATGTAAGACCTCAAACTATAAGAATCCTAGAAGAAAACCTAGGAAACACCATATTGGACATTAGCCTAGGGAAAAAACTTGTGACTAAGTCCTCAAAAACAATTGCAACAAAACAAAAATTTACAAGTGGGATGCAATTAAACTAAAAAGCTTCTGCACAGCAAAAGAAACTATCAGCAGAGTAAATAGACAACCTGCAGAATGGGAGGAAATACTCACAGACGAGGTGTCAGACAAAGGTCTGATATTCAGACTCTATAAGGAACTTAAATAATTGAACAAGCAAAAAACAAACAACTCCAGTTAAAAATGGGCAGAATACATGAACAGACACTTCTCGAAAAGAGACGTATAAGTGGCCAAAAGACATATGAAAAAATGCTCCACAGCATTAATCATCAGAGAAATGCAAATCAAAACCATAATGAGATACCATCTCATACCAGTCAGGATGGCTACTATTAAAAAGTCAAAAAGCAACAGATGCTGGTGAGGCTGTGAAGAAAAGAGAATGCTTACACACTGTTGGTGGGAATGTAAATTAGTTTAGTCACTGTAGAAAGCATTTTGAAGATTTCTCAAAGAACTTAAAATTTGACTCAGGAATCCCATTACTGTGTATATATCAAAAATAAATAAATAAATAGTTCCAGCAAAAAGACACAAGAACTCATATGTTTATCACAGCACTATTCACAATAGCAAAGACATGGAATCAACCTAGGTGCTCATCAACAGTGGACTGGATAAAGAAAATGTAATACATATACACCATGGAATACTACACAGCCATTAAAAGGAACAAAATTATGTCCTTTGCAGCAATATGAATACAGCTGAAGATCATTATCCTTAGCAAATTAAAAGATAAATTTTCTGTTCTGAAGAACAGAAAATCAAATACCACATGTTCTCACTTATAAGTGGAAGCTAAACTTTGGGTACTTATGGACATAATGATTGCAACAATAGACACTGGGGGAGAGAGAGAGGGATGGGAGCAAAGATTGAAAAAATAACTATTGGCTACTATGTTCAGTACCTGAGCAATAGGATTAATCATACCCAAAACTTCACATCATGCAATATAACTATGTAACAAACCTGCAAATGTACCCCTCTGAATCTAAAATAAAAGTTGAAATTATTTTTTAAAATGACATATACAAGAAACCTATAGCTAACATCATACTTAATAATTAGATATTTGAAGCTTTCCCACTAATAGGAACAAGGTAAGAATATCCCCTCTATCACTTTTCAACATCACAATGGAAGTCCTAGGAAATGCAATATGACCCCCCCAAAAGAAGCAAATAAAATGCCCAGTAATAAATGGAGAGAATCATAAAATTATAAAATATTTTCCTTTTCAATACACAAACAGGCTTCAGTATCATAACAAGAGGGTACAACTTAGAGAGCTGCAAGACACAAACTCTACTTAGAGTTATTACAAGAATTTCTTCAATTTGATCTACAAAAACAAAAACAAAACAAAAGGCTAACTTCATATTTAATGGAAACTGGACACTTCCCACTACAATTTTGAAGAAGGCCATGTTGTCCCCTCCCACTATTGCTATTCAACATCCTACTGGAAGTCCTAGCTAATGCAATAAAACAATAAAAAGACATAAAAGGTATACAGATTGGGAAGAAAAAATAAAACCCTTTGTTCTTAGATGAATGATCATCTATGTAGAAAATCTGAAAGAATCAACAAAAATGCTCCTGGAACTAATAAGCAATCACAGCAGGGGTGTGGAATACAAGGTTAATACACGAAAGCCAAACCCTTTTCTATATACCAGTAATAAAGAAGTGGAATTTGAAGTTTAAAACAGAATATCATTTACATTAGCATCCAAGAATTGAATTTCTTAGGTACAAATCTCACAAAATATGTACAGGATCTACATGAGGAAAACTACAAAACTATTGATTAAAGAAACCAAAATGGAATTAAATAAATGAAGAAAATTTCATGTTCATGAATGGAAAGACTTAACATTGTCAAGTTGTCAGTTCTTCCCAACTTCCCAGATTCAAGGCAATCCCAGTCAAAATCTCAGCAAATCATTTTGTGGATAATAACAAACAAATTTTACAGTTTATTTGCAGGGGCAAAAGACTCAGAATTGCTGATACAATATTGGAGAAGAACAAAGTTGGAGGACTACCACAAGCTGACTTCAAGACTTATTGTAAAGCTACAGTATTCAATGTAATGCAGTATTGGTAAAGTCTTTCAACAAATGGTGCTTGAATAATTGGCCATGTTCATACAAAAAAAAAAACAATTACCTAGATACAGCCTCATTTATTGCTGGTGGGGATGCAAAACGGTACAACTACTTTGAAAGAGAGTTTGGTAGTTTCTTACATAGCTACATATACTCTCATCATACCGTGCAGCAATCATACTCCTTTGTATTTATCAAAGGAATTGAAAACTTATGTTGTACACAAAATCCTTCAAATGGATGTTTGTCGGCCTTATTCATAATTGTCAAAACTTGGAAGCGACCAAGGTGTCCTTCAGCAGGTGAGTGGATAGACTGTGGTACATCTAGACAATGGAATATTATTCAACAATAAAAAGGTAGCCATCAGGCTTTGAAAACATGAAGGAAATATGAATGCACATTACTAAGGGATGGAAATCAATCTGAAAAGGTCACATACTGTACGACTCAAACTATATGACATTCCGGAGAAAGCAAAACTATGGAGACAGTAGAAAGATCAGTGATTGCCAGGGATTAGGGAGGAAGGTGGGATGAATACGCAGAGCATAGAGGATTTTTAGTGTAGTAAAACTACTCTGTATAATCCTGTGATGGTGAATACGTCATTATACGTTTGTTCAAACACAGAGAATGTACAATATCAAGAGTGAACTCTGATGTAAACTATGAAGTCTGGGTGATAATGATGTGTCAATCTAGGTTCATCAATTGTAACAAATATACCACTTTCTTGGGGGATATTAATAACAAGAGAGTAGAGGCAGGAAGCATATGGGAAATCTCTGTACCTTCCTCTTAATTCTGCTGTGAATCAAAAATTGCTCTAAAAAATAAAGTCTTTGAAACAAATAAGAAATGATCTATGAAGCCACAAAAAGTCAATGAAGGAAACTTAATTGCGTTTTTTCTAAGTGAAATAAGCCAGTCTGAACAGGTTATATATTATATGATTCCTATTATATGATTCCTATTATATGACATTCTGTAAAACACAAATCAAAAAAAAATTCTGTAAAACATGAATCAAGAAAAGGTCAGTCTTTGCCAGGGATTCAGGCAGAGGAGAAGGTAGTTAAATCGGAAAAACAAAGAAGATTTTTAAAGTACTGAAACTATTCCATATGACACTGTAATGATTGGTACATGACACTATTTATAAAAATCTGTAGAAATTTACAGTATAAACAGTGAAGGCTAATGTATACAAACTTTCATGAAGTTATTTAGGAAGTCAGGAATATCCCAGTATGGAATGCAGAATACGACAAAACAATCTAACTGTATTACAAAAGTATAAAACAGCCTCACTGAAGGGGGAAGAAAAGAAGGGTGCTGACCTAAGTAGCTCTGGAAATGAGTGGAGTCTGCAATTCTAAAGACAAAACAAACTGAACATAAACTGATAAAGTTGTTTCCCATTGAGGTACAGGTTAACAACTCTGAAACAGCTGTAGAGCTATGCATCACTTAACAAAGGGAATACATTCTGAGAAATGCTTCAATAGATGATTTCATCATTATGTGAACATCATAGTGTATACTTACACAAACCTATGACGTACAGCTTCCTACCCACCAAGGCTATGTGGTATATATAGCCTATTGCTCCTAGGCTACAAATCTGTACAGCATGATATTGTACTGAATACTGTAGGCAACTATAATACAATGGTGTTGGTGCATCTAAACATATCCAAACAGAAAAGGCACAGTAAAAATACAGCATAAAAAATTTAAAATGGGCCAGGTGTGGTGGTTCAAGCCTGTAATCCCAGCACTTTGGGAGGCCAAGGTGGTTGGATCACCTGAGGTCAGGAGTTTGAGACCAGCCTGGCCAACATGGTGAAATCCCATCTCCATTAAAAATATAAAAAATTAGCCAGGTGTCGTGGCGGGCACCTGTAATCCCAGTTACTCAGGAGGCTGAGGCAGGAGAATCGCTTGAAACTGGGAGAAAGAGGTTGCAGTGAGCCAAGGTCACACC
This sequence comes from Rhinopithecus roxellana, assembly GCF_007565055.1. Taxonomy (NCBI): domain Eukaryota; kingdom Metazoa; phylum Chordata; class Mammalia; order Primates; family Cercopithecidae; genus Rhinopithecus; species Rhinopithecus roxellana. The sequence continues at coordinate 40,923,547 of NC_044550.1, read as the reverse complement.
ATTGCACTCCAGCCTGGGAGACAAGAGTGAAACTCTGAAAAAAAAAAAAAAAGATTAAAAGTGGTATACCTCTATAGAACACTTAATATGAATGGAGCTCAGAAGACTGGAAGTTGCTCTACATGAGTCAGTGAGTGGGCAGTGAGTAAATGTAAAGGCCTAGGGTATTTCTGTACACTACTATAGAGTTTATAAACACTATACATTTAGGTTACACAGAATTTATAAAAACATTTTTTCTTTCTTCAATAATAAAATTAATCTTAGTTTATTGCAACATTTTTACTTTATACACTTTTTAATTTAAAAAATTTTTTGACACTTTTGTATAACACTTAAAACACAAACTCATAGTAACACTATAAAAAATTTCTTTCATTATATCCTGATTCTATAAGCTTTTATCTCCTTTATTTATTTATTTATTTATTTTTTACCTTTTAAAGCTTTTGTTAAAAATGAAGACACAAACACACACATTAGTCTAAGCCTACACAGGGTCAGCATCATAAATATCACTATCTTCCACCTCCATATTTGTGCCACTGAAAGGTTTTCAAGGGTTATAACACTTATGAACCTGTTATCTCCTATAATAAAAATGCCTTCTTCTTCTTTTTTTCCTTTTAATAGAGATGGGGACCTTGCTAGGTTGCTCAGGCCAGTCTCAAATTCCTGGCTTCAAGTGATCCTCCCACTTCAGCCTCCCACAGTGCTGAGATAACAGGCATGAGCCACTGGGCCTGGCCAAACATTGGCAATGCTGTAATTCCCAATGTTGGGGAAGAGACCTGGTGGGAGGTGGTTGAATCATCGGGCAGATTCCCTGTTTGCTGTTCTAATGATAGTAAGCTCTCACAGGAACTGATGCTTTAAAAGTGGATGGCACTTCCCCCTTCACTTTCTCTTTCTTCTGCCACCATGTGAAAACATGCTTGCTTTCCCTTTGCCCTTCCACCATGATTGTACATTTCCTGAGGCCTGCCAGCCATAGTTCTTATTCAGCCTGTAGAACTGTGAGTCAATATAAACCTCTTTTCTTCATGAATTATCCAGTCTCAAGTAGTTCTTTATAGCAGTGTGAGAATGAACTGATACAGAGGGGCTGCCAGGAAGTTCTCTGAAATGCCTTCAGGGCCTTTTTCTTACTGTGTTGGCTATTACTACTTGCCTTCATTTTTATTATACAAATTTTGGCAGCTGGCTTGAATTCCTCCCCAGAAAATGCGTTTTTCTTTTCTACCACATGGCCAGGCTGCAAATTTTCCAAACTTTTACACTTTGCTTCCCTTTTCAATTAAAGTGCCAGCTTTACATAATTTCTTTACTCACAAATATAAGCACAGGGTGTTAGAAGCAGCCAGGCTACAGCTTGAATGCTTTGCTGCTTAGAAATTTCTTCCACCAAACACCCTAAATCACTGCTCTCAAGTTCAGAGTTTCACAAATTACTAGAGCAGGGCCATAATGCCTCTAACCTCTTTACTAATGCATAACTAAAGTGATCTTTGCTCCAGTTCCCAGTAAGTGTTTCATCTCTATCTGAGACTCTTCAGCCTGAACTTTATTGTCCATATCACTATCAGCATTTTGGTCACAACAATTTAACAAGTCCCTAGGAAGTTCCAAACTTTCCCTCATCTTCCTGTCTTCTTCTGAGCTTTACACTCTTTCAATTGCTGCCCGTTACTCAGTTCCAAAGTTCTTCCACGTTTTCAGGTATCTTTATAGTAATGACCCACAACTAGGTGGCAATTTTCTATATTAGTTTGTTCTTGCACTGCTATAAAGTAATACCCAATACTTGGGTAATTTATAAGCAAAAGAGTTTTTACTGGCTCACAGTTCTGCAGGCTGGATAGGAAGCCTGATGGCTTCTGGGGAGGCCTCAGGAAACTCCCAATCATGGCAGAAGATGAAGAGGAAGCAGGCATGCCTTACATGGCTGGAGCAGGAGGAAAGGAGGTGGAGGGGGGAGGTACTAAAGGCTTTTAAACAACCATATGTCATGAGAACTCACTCATTATCACAAGAACAGTAAGGGCAAAATCTGCCCCCATCATCCAATTAGCTCCCACCAGGCCCCACCTCAAACACCGAGGATTACAATTCTACATGAGATTTGGGCAAGGACACATGGCACGATTTGGATCTGTGTTCCTACCCAAATCTCATGTCAAATTGTAATCCCCAATGTTGGAGGTGGGGCCTGATGGGAAGTGATTGGATCATAGTGGTGGTTTCTCATGGTTTAACACCATGCCCCTTGGAGATGAAGTTGCAATAGTGAGTTCCCACAAGATCTGGTTGTTTAAAAGTATGTAGCACCTTTCACTCCCTTCTCTTCGTCTTACCCTGGCCATGTAAGACATGTCTGCTTCCCCTTCACCTTCTACCATGATTGAAAGTTTCTGGAAGCCTCCCAAGAAGCCATCAGGCTTTCTGTACAGCCTGTGGAACTGTGAAATTAAACCCTTTTTCTTTATAAATTACCCAGCCTTGGGTATTTTTTTATTGCAGTGCAAGAATGGACTAATAAAAACGCCTTCATCTTGAACAATTCCTGAAGGCTCTGCATCTGCCTTAGGCTGTTTTACAATTAACTTTTTTTTTTAATAAGTAGAAGGAGTATACTGTCATACAGTGATAAAAAGTACAGTATAATAAATACACAAACTAGTAACATAGTCACCTTTCAAGTATTTGCTGTGCATAACTGTATGTGCTATAATATTATACAACAGGCAGAGCAGTACGTTTGTTTACACCAGCATCATCACAAACAGGAGTAATGTATCATGCTACATTATAATGGCTACAACATCAGTAGGCAGTAGGAATTTTTCAGCTCCATCATAAACTTACAGGACCACTGTTGTATATGTGGTCCATCATTGACCAAAATGCAGCACATGACTGCACAAGCACACTGGAATACAACAAATAAATAAATCAGTGATGGATAGTGGGAGCCAGGTTTCTCACAGTTGGAGTGGGAATTTACAGGTAAGCAAGGTGAGGAGGCTAGAATGGTCCATATGAGAATGGGTTAGAGACATCAGTAGTAATTAATGTTTTAGCTCAGTTTAGAGTTGATTACATATAGAAATGTTACAATATGCGTATGTATTCATATTAGTATGCCTAGATACATTACTTTGCTCTATAAGTTGAGAGAGCCTAGAAGCAAAATGCCTAGAGTATATATAGCACACAAATTTTGTCTTGTAATACCATTCTCTAACAAGAGGAACCAGAGCTTCTTGGAGAAACGGCTAATTCTAGGACTGGGACAAAATAATATAGACAATGAACCTAGGGCATCTTGAAGTGCCAGAAAGTAAGGAAGTGCTAAAAAATAAGCAAGCAGGTAAACATGTCACAATAATAGGAATATGTCAAAGGAACACAGGAACCACCTGAGGAGCTCCCAATAGCCAAAGCTAGAACAATTTGAGCAAGAAAATAAAGTACTACTGAGTTATAACTCAAAGTATAAAACAAATATCCATGAGTTCATACTGAATAAATAAATAATTGAATAAGTAAGCAAATATGGGAGGAAGGACAAATCTCCCTTACAGAAGAATTCCAAATAATTTATATAAATGTCCCACTCTCACATCAGACACTGGGGCTTGTTGGGGGGTGGGGGGCAAGGGGAGGGAGAGCATTAGGACAAATCCCTAATGCATGCGGGGCTTAAAACCTAGATGATGGGTTGATAGGTGCAGCAAACCACCATAGCACATGTATACCTATGTAACAAACCTGCATGTTCTGCACAGGTATCCCAGAACTTAAAGTAAAATAAAATAAAATAAATAAATGTTCCACTCTCAAGGAGATAAAGCATAACTCCCACCTCATTACATATAGGCCTGCACAGGTGACTTCCTTTCAAGGACTACAGTAGAGAAAGGAGGAGGGAAAAGGTAACTTTACCTCAGAGAAACATGGCAAACACTACCTCAATCAGGTGATCAAGGTCAACATCAATAATCACAAATCATGTTGATAGTTTGTACCCTTAAAATGATGAGATGAAAAATGGCACTTTACTTCTGTGATCTTCTTCCTAAAAATCTCATAACCCCGGGATAATAATGAGAAAAATACCAGCAAATTCCAATGAAAAATCATTCTACAAAATTCCTCACCAGTATTCCTCAAAACTATCAAGTACATCAAAAACTATATATATATATATATATATATATATATATATATGAGAAAATATCACTGCCATGGGGAACCCAAGGAAGTAGAATAACTAATTATAACGTGGTATCTTGGATAGATCTCAGAACAAAAAAGACATTAAAGAAAAACTAAGGAAATCTGAGTAGAATTTGAAAGTGCATTAACAATAATGCATCAATATTAGTTTATAAACAGAAACAAATATACCAAAATTATAAGGAAAATTCAGTGTGAGGTATATGGAAACTTCTATACCATCTTCACAAAATTTCTGCAAATCTAATACTGCTCTAAAATAAAACATATTTCAAAAAAGTTAATAAAATTATGTTGTATAACTGGAAATCTGCTAAGAAGGTAGATTCTAGGTACTTTTACCATGCACACAAAAAAAGTAACTATGTATGATGATGGATATGTTAAGCGGCTTGACTGTAGTAATCTTTTAAGGATGTGCACTGGTACCCCCTTATCCCTGAGGGATATGTTCCAAGATCACCAGTGGAAGCCTGGTGCATTAGATAGTGCCAAGTCCTATATATAACATGTTTTTTCAATCTGATAATCAAGACAACTATTAAATGCCACACAGGTGGATAGCATTTACAACAAAAATGTGCTGGACAAAGGGACAATTCAGTTCCTGGGCAAGACAGAGAGTGACAGCACAAAATTTTATGCTACTCAGAACAGAATGCAATTTAAAACTTAAGTATTATTTCTGGAATTTTCCATTTGATGTTTTTAGACTATGGGTAACTGAAACTGTGTAAAGTGAAACTGAGGACAAGGGGGCACTACTATATATCTATTTCAAAACATCATGTTGTACATCTTAAATATATACAACTTTAAAATTAAAAAGTTAACGGAAGACTATCTGAAATTCGATGAGGCTGTAACACAAAGGGTTTACATTCTTCTGACATGAAAGTTTGACTCCTTACACTAAACAAAGAACTCTGACCTTCTGAGAGACTGCTTGAAGACAAATGGAACATGGAATGGCTAGTGAAGAAGAAAGTCAAAACCCAAGTTATATCCTTACCTCCAGTTGCAGAAGCAAGGATAGTAGAATGTCTTCATTAATATATCATGCACTAATTTTATCTTAACTACATCCTTTCTCTTTGCACTCTTTTGCAGCACAACTAGCAAATTTGGTGCCCTGTTGGTAATGAACATTACCACTTAATCCTTGCATTGCAGAATATTGAGATAGGGTTGTAATAGCACTGAAAGAACTGAGATCGCCTAATTAGATCGCCCTCTTTTAGACAGGAAGAGTGTGTTTATATTATTATGAATATTTACATTGATCAGAATAATTTTAGGAGTTTACATTTGGGAAGATAGATGTACATGGCTATTTGGCAGCTAAAAGCATGATTGTCATACACATATATTTGAGCTTTAGCTGCCTATTCCCATGATTCCCAAAGCCAAAATGACTATAGTCCCTCTGCCACTGGGTGTGGTCTTCACAGTTTTGGGCACTGGATACAAAGATGTGAGACCTGAAGGTAAGATCAATGAAACAGCAACAATGACAATAGAGGCAGTGGCAGGGGTGGGAGGGGGCAGTAGAAGCATCATTAGTGGCAGAGATTTTACTCTCTAGCTCCATGTATAGAAACAGGCATTATCCTTTATTGAGCTTAGCTCACCAACTCTATCCAAATACTATTATCTACCCACTAACCTTCTGATCAGTTCCACTTCTGCTTTATGAGAATTTGTTTAACAACAGCAAAGAAACCTAACAACTCTATTTACTGTGTTATAAAAATATAAATATCATATATACATATATGGTATATGCATATATGGAAAAATAATGCCTGACATACACAGCAAATATCAAGGAAAGATATTTGGGTTTCACATGTGATTACTTTGCATGTTTTAAAAACCCTAAAGATATGTATTGTTATATAGCAAATTCCCTTTTTTCCTTTATCCAAACATCCCACTTGTCTGCCTGAACTGTGTGCCAATGTTCTACACTCCATCCTGGCCAGAAAGGCATTTGCAGAGATATAAGTTGTCAACTCTGTGGACTCCTGAGTATGCGACTTTCCTCTATTCTCTTTCTAGTTTACATTGTAACACCTTTATCTTGTTTCCTTTCTGAATTAAAGGGGAAAAAGAGACCTAAATAATCTCAGTTGACATAATCTGTGCTGCTTGACAAATTGTCTCTCAGGAAAATTGATGATCCCTCCAGCCATAGGCAAGCTACTCTCCTTTTATAGTGGCAGAATGAATGAACAATAGATGCCTTCTAAGCAATAATTGATAAATTTCTGTGTTTACAGAGCATACTTTATAACACTTACTCATGAGCTTCCACTTCAAATTGTACTATCTATAGTAGGATATAAATTGATCAAGGTGCAACAAAGTTGAATATTCACAGAGGAGATGGTTCATTCACACACACCCATGATACCTATTAACACAAGAAATTGTTTACAATATATTATATATAAAATCAGTATCAAATCTTCTCAAGCATGGCACCAATAGTACTGCCTTTCACAGACTGATTCAACTAAAATAGAAAAAAGAAAAAAAATGAAAGTGAAAATGAAGTGAAAGAATCACGTGGTGGCTGGGCACGGTGGCTCACACCTATAATCCCAGCAATTTGGGAGTCCAAGGCAAGCAGATCACTTGAGGTCAGGAGTTCGAGAGCAGCCTGGCCAACATGGTGAAACCCCGTTTCTACTAAAAAATACAAAAATGAGCTGGGTGTGGTGATGCACTCCTGTAATCCCAGTTACTCCAGAGGCTGAGGCAAGAGAATTGTTTAAGCCTGGGGAGCAGAGGTTACAGTGAGCTGAGATTGAACAATTGCACCCCATCCTGGGCATTAGAGCAAGACTGTCTCAAAAAAGAGAAAGAAACATAAAAAAAAAAAAAAAGGAAAAAAAGGAAAAAAAAAAAAGAATTGGGTGGCATTGCATCCTTCTGTGGGGTTAGATACAAAAACCCATGCATAAGACAAAAATTACATAATCTAATTACCCTAAAAATTCCTTAAGTAATACCAAAGTGTAGTGCAGATTGCAGTGCTCAGCTACATAAATTGAAATCCACACAGCACTTGCAGCAAGTGTTTGATTTCAGTGAAGCAATGAAAGGCAGTGGTGGTTGAGAGTGGTGTCTGTTTGAAATCTTACTTCTATCACTTCATAGTTGTGAATTCTTGACACGTTGCTTTCTCTCTCTTTTTCCTAAAGTGCTGAAAAGGAACAAAAACCACATAATAGAGTAAAGATACAATTAAATGAGTAAAATCTTATAAGATACTTAGGATTCCTGGCTGAATTAGTCTATTTTCACACTGTTATGAAGAAATACCCAAGACTGGGTAATTTATAAAGGAAAGAAGTGTAATTGACTCACAGTTCTGCATGGCTGAGGAGGCCTCAGGAAACTTACAATCATAGGGAAAGGCAAAGGGGAAGAAAGTAACTTCTTCACAAGGCAGCAGGAGAGACAGACAGAGTGAAGGGAGAAGAGCCCCTTATTAAATCATCAGATCTCGTGAGAACTCACTCACTATTATGAGAACAGCATGGGGAAAACTGCCCCCATGATCCAATTACCTTCCACCATGTCCCTCCCTCAATACCTGGGGGTTACAATTCAAGATGAGATTTGGGTGGGGACACAGAACCAAACCATATCATTCCACTCCTGGCCCCTCCTAAATCTCATGTCCCTTTCACATTTCAAAACCAATCATGCCTTCCCAACAGCCCCTCAAAGTCTTAACTCATTCCAGCACCAACCCAAAAGTCCAAATCCAAAGTCTTATATGAGACAAGGCAAGTCCCTTCCATCTATGAGCCTGTAAAATCAAATGCAAGTTACTTACTTCGAAGATAAAATAGAGTACAGGCACTGGTTAAATGTTCCCATTCCAAATCACAGAAATTGGCCAAAACAAAGGGGCTACAGCCCCCATGCAAGTCCTAAATCCAGCAGAGCAGGAAATAAATCTTAAAGTTTCAAAATAATTTCGCTTTGCTCCATGTCTCATATCCAGGGCATGCTGATGCAAAGGGTGGACTCCCATGGCCTTGGACAGCTCCCCCTTGGGCTGGTGTTGAGTGCCTGAAGCTTTTCCAGGCACACAGTGCAAGCTGTGGGTGGATCTACTATTCTGGGATCTAGTGGAGAGTGGGCCTCTTCTCAGAGCTGCACAGGGCAGTGTCCCAGTAGGGACTCTTTGTGGGGGCTCCAACTCCACATTTCTCTTCCACACTGCACTAGCAGAGGTTCTCCATGAGGGTTCCACTCCTGCAGCAGACTTCTGTCTGGACATCCAAGTATTTCCATACATCCTCTGAAATCCAGGTAGAGGTTCCCAAACCATAATTCTTGAATTCTGTACACCTGGAGGCCCAATACCCTGGGGAAGCTGTCAAGGCCTGAGGCTTCCATCCTCTGAAACAATGGCCTGAGCTGCATCTTGGCCCATTTAGCCCCGGCTAGAGCTGGAGCAGCTGGATGCAGGGCATCAAGTGCTGAGGCTGCACAAAGTAGCATGTCCTGGGCCCTGCTCAGGAAACCATTTTTACCTCCCAGGCCTCTGGGCCTGCCACAGGAGGGGCTGCCACAAAGATCTCTGACATGCCCTGGATAAATCTGCCCTGTTGTCTTGGTGACTAACATTCAGCTCCTCTTCGCTTATCCAAATTTCTGGAGCCAGCTGGAATTTTTCCCCAAAAAATGAGTTTGCCTTTTCTACCACATGATCAGGCTGCAAATTTTCAAAACTTTTACACTGTCACCTCTTAAACACTTTGCTGCTTGCAAATTTATTCTGCCAGATACCCTAAATTCTCTCTCAAGTTCCAACTTCCAAAGATCTCTAGGGCAGGGGTAAAATGCTGCCAGTCTCTTTGTTAAAACATAGCATGAGTAACCTTATTTCAGTTCCCAATAAATTCCTCATCTCCATCTGAGACCACCTTAGCTTGGACTTCGTCATCCATGTCACTATCAGTATTTGGGTCAAAACCATTCAATAAGTCTCTAGGAAGTTCCAAATTTTCCCACATCTTCCTATCTTCTTCAGAGCCCTCCAAACTATTCCAACTCTGCATGTTACCCAGTTCCAAAGTCACTTTCACATTTTTAGGTTATTATTATAGCAGTGCCCCACTCTTTTTGGTACCAATTTCCTGTATTAGTTTGTTTTCACACCGTATAGAGAAATACCCAAGACTGGGTAACTGATAAAGGAAAGAGGTTTAATTAACTCAGTTCTGGGTAACTGATAAAGGAAAGAGGTTTAATTGACTCACAGTTATGCATGACTGGGGCAGCCTCAGGAAACAAAATCATGGCGGAAGGCAAAGGAGAAGAACCTTCTTCACAAGGTGGCAAGAGAGACAGCCAGAGTGAAGGGAGAAGAGCCCCTTGTAAAACCATCATGTCTTGTGAGAACTCACTCACTATCATGAAAACAGCATGAGGGAAACTGCCCCCATGATCCAGCCACCTCCCACCAGGTCCCTTCCTCAATACCTGGGCACCCAGGCCTGTGATGGGAGGGACTCCCATTATAATAGAATTTTAATAATCTCAATTACAATTCAAGATGAGATTTAGATAGGGACACAAAGCCAACTCATATCACTAGCACACAGTAAATGTTCATTAAAAGTAAATGGGGCATGGCTAGGTGCAATCGTTCACACTTGTAATCCCAGCACTTTGAGAGAACGAGGTGGACAGATCACTTGGGGTCAGGAGTTTGAGACGAGCCTCGCAAACGTGGTGAAACTCCATGTCTACCAAAAAATACAAAAATTAGCCAGTTATGGTGGCATGTGCCTGATTCTGTTGTCCCAGCTACTTGGGAGGCTGAAGGGAGAATCACTTGAACTTGGGAGGTGGAGGTTGCAGTGAGCCGAGATTAAGCCAGTGCACTCCATCCTGGGTGACACAGTGAGACCCTGTCTCTCAAAATAAAAAAAAGAAAAGGTAAATGGGGTAGAGTCTATTTTCCAAAGATGGTTAAAAACCTACCCTACCAATTTTTCTTACAATGTGTCTTTGACATAGCTCCAGTTGAGAATAGGGGTGTCTGCTCTTGAAACCACCTTTGCAAATTTGTTAGTGAGAAAATTATGACAGTGAAAGAGATCTGATCTAGCCCACCCTCTTCTTGCCTTTAGCTTTCAAGTGGCCTTAATTATTCCTGGGCTTAGGCCAAGCTAACTTTGGAAGATAGCTTAAATAATGAGAGTCCTTCCTCAAAACTCAACAGCCTTTGTAAAGCTAATCAGGTTGGGAAAGGAGAGGAATCAGAATTCTGCTAAGGTATAAACACAAGTGATTGCCAGCTGTTCCTGCAAATAACATCAGTATTATAGATTGGCCTTTGGAGATATCTTTTCAGAATTTTTTGCATATCCGACACCCACAGCTCCACCTGGACCCAGCAATCCCATTCCTGTGGCCCCACTGAGAAGCAATTAAATTCGAGGGCACCTTTGACTCCTTATGATTTTATCTCCACCCCAACCAATCAGCAGTAATCCTAGCCACCCCCAGCCCTTCCCCCAAATGGCCTTTGAAAAACCCCTTACCTATGAGTTTTGGATGAAAACAATTTCAGTACTAACTCCATTTCCCACGTGGAGTGGCCTGCCTTGGTCTATTAAATTCTTTCTTTACTGCAATGCCATGGTCTTTCTTTGTGCAACAGGCAGGAAGAACCCCTCAGGTAGTCACATACTCTTCCCATGAATTCAGGCAAAATTGTGATAGCAAAAATGAAGCTATATGATTTTATTATTAAAAAGTGAGATACCTTCCATCTGGTTATCTCCCTAACTCACTTTTACTACCCTGGTCCACAATTTCAGCAGTCTGAGTGCAAAAAGGCTTCCATGGTGCAAGGAAGGACAGGCCATGTGGAAAGTCCATGATCAGTTGTTCTAGACGTCAGTTCAGCTGAGATCCCAGAAGAGAGTAAGGATCAACCACCAGACACATTAGTGAATAAAGCTTCAGATGATAACAGTTCCCAGCATTCAAATCTTCACAACTGAGGCCTCAATGTTCATGGACTCACAGAGACTGTTAACATAATAAAAATGGCTGCTGGTTTTTTAAATTTATTTTATTTTATTTTTAAAGATCTCACTACGTTGAGGGATCTCACTATGTTGCCCGGGCTGGTCTTGAACTCCTGGGCTCAAGCAATCCTCCCACCTTGGCCTCCCAAACTGCTGGGATTACAGATGTGAGCCACCATATCAGGCAAATGGCTATTGATTTTACGCAGTAATAGATAACTGGAACAATTTGCTACTAATAATAAGGTTTTAATAAAATTTTGTATACTAGAATTACATAGTGCAATAAAATGCCTACACTAGAAAAGGAACACAAAACTATACATTCACACCTACACCCACTTTAATACATAGATATGGGAGAAAGCAAAAAGCATAAAGCAAAAACACCAAAAAAGTGACTGAAATGCCAGAAAAACACCAGAAAAGCATCCAAGAGTACATGTCAAAATCAGTGCTTCTTTGAAAAAAGGCCAACAACTTTATGGACTACTTGCTACTTACTTCCCAGAAGAAACATCTTGGACACAAAAGTTTTTAGAAATTAGGATTAAATTAGAAAATTACATAGGAAAGATTAAACTTCAGAATTATTAAACAAACTAGCAAATAAATATGATTTATTAGCAAATTAGGCTATAATTCATTATTTAAAAATTGTTAACCTAAAAATACATCTTAATCTAATTAAATGTTCATGAATGTGTTTTGCAAGAAAAAATATTATATAAAAAGTAGACTTCAAGTTTCTGTCTCGTGTAAGAAGAGAAAAAAAAAAGACAGACTGAGAAAAACTCAGCTTAGTCCGGACATGATAGCTCACATCTGTAATCTCAACACTCTTGAGTGGCTGAGGCAGTGATCTCTTGAGGCCAGGAGTTCAAGAACAGCCTGGGCAACATAGTGAGACCCTGTCTCAAAAAAAATAAAGAAAAATGGAAAAGGAAATTAGCCAGGCATGGTGGCATGCAACTGTAATCCTAGTTATTCAGTAGGCTGAGGTGGAAGGATCACTTGAGCCCAGGAGTTAGAGGTTATATAGTGAACTATGGTGGCCCTGTGAGAGGCACTGGAACTAGAGTAACTCCACCTTGAATAGGGGCTGGGTAAAATAAGGATGAGACCTACTGGACTGCATTCCCAGGATGAGATAGGAGGTTGGCAAAAGACCTCTTCATAGATCATAAAGGCCTTGCTGATAAAACAGGATGCTGTAAAGAAGCTGGCCAAAAACGACCAAATCCAAGATAGCAACTAAAGTGACCTCCGGTTGTCCTCACTGCTCATTATATGCTAATTATTATAATGCATTAGCATGTTAAGAGATGCTCCCACCAGCACCATGACAGTTTACAAATGCCATGGCAATATGAGGAAGTTACCTTATATGGTCTAAAAGGGAAAGGAATCCTCAGCTCCGGGAATTGCCCACCCCCTTCCCAGAAAACTCATGAATAATCTATCCCTTGTTTAGCATATAATTAAAAATTAACTATACATGTACTCAGCTGAGTGGCCCATGCTACTGCTCTGTCTATGGAATAACCATCCATTCTTTATTCCTTTACTTTCCTAATAAACTTGCTTTCGCTTTACTCTATGGACCCATCCCAAATTCCTTCTTGTGGTGAGGTCCAAGAACCTCCTCTTGGGATCTGAATTGGGACCTCTTTCCAATAACAGCACCATTGCATTTCAGCCTGGGTGGCAGAGCAAAATCCCACATCTAAACAAATGAACAAACAAAGAGAACAAAACAAAAAGATCTCATGCCAGCAACTAAGGCCCACTATTAAACTGAGAGTTAATAGTAAGATTATGTTTTCCTTTTCCACACCTTACCACCACCATAAGAGTGCTTCAGTATAATAACGGGGGGTTACAATTTAGAGCTACAAGACATAAACTCTATTTAGATTTCCTAGAGAAACTTTAATTTGAACTAAAAAAAAAAAACCCTAAAACAACATCATACTTTTAAAAAGACATTTCCACTGGTGTTCAGAAAAAACACAGTAAATAAAAGAAAAATTGCTTTTAAAAAGATATGTCCCCCTAAGATCGGGAAGAAGGCAATGATGTACCCTTTCCCCACTCCAATTCAACATCCTACTGGAAGTTCCAGCTAATGCAATACAAGAAAAGGAAATAAGAGCTATACAAATTGGAAAAGAAGAAACAAAACTATCTTTGTTCATAGATGACACGACTTCTCTATGAAGAAAATCTCCCAAAATAAGAAAGAATTATAAAAAACTTCTGGAACTAAGAAACAATTACAGTAAGTGAGAGCTTAATTTTATGCGTCAACTTGACTGAGCCACAGAGTGCCAAGACATTTGGCCAAAAATTATTCTGTGAGGCTGATTTTGGATGAGATTAACATTTAAATCAGTAAGCCGAGTAAAGCAGATTGCCCTCCCCAATGTGGGAGGGCCTCATTCAATCAGTTGGAGACTTGAATAAAACAAAATGACTAACCTCCAAGTAAGAGAGAATTCTTTCATACTGATGGCCTCTGAACTGGAACATCAGCTTTTTTCTTGACTTCAGACTCAAACTAAACCTCTGACTCTTCTTGGGACTCACCCCTGCCACCCTTTGGACTGGAACACCACCATCAGATCTCCTAGGTCTCTAGTTTGACAATTCACCCTGCAGATAATGGGACTTGCCCACCTCCACCATTGCACAAATCAATTCCTTATAATAAATCTCTCTCTCTCTCTCTCCCTCTCTCTCTCTATATATATACACACATACACACATACACACATGCTACACACCCCTTGTTGGTTCTATTTCTCTGGAAGGCCCTAACAAGGTTGAAAGATACAAGCTTAATATACAAAAGTCAACCGATTTCCTATATCAATAACAGCATGAATAACTGAAATTTGAAACTAAAAACACAATACCATTTATATTTGCACCAAAAAAAAAAAAACTTAGGTATGAATTTAACAAAAATTAGAGAGTATGTATGCATAAAACAACAAAACTCTAATTTAAGAAATTAAAGGAGATAAAAATAAGTGGAGAGCTATTCCACATTGATGGATTAGAAGATTTAAGATAGTTGAGATGTACATTCTTCTCAAATTCATCTATACATTCAGTTCAACCTTAATATAAACTGCGGACTTTAGTTAATATATCAGTAATAGTTCATTATCAAATACATCACACTAATGTAAGATGTTAATAATAAAGGAAACTATGTGGGGTGGGAGGAGAGATATATGAGAACTTTCTGTGCTACTTGCTCAATTGTTATGAAAATCTAAAACTTATAAAATACAAAATCTATTTTTTAAAAAAGGCTGTTCTATGGCTTCCAGAAAAAATGAAGTAGACATACTTTTCCCTATTCCCTCCACTAAGTACAGCTGAGAATTCAGCACAGTATATGTAAAACATGAAAACTCTGAAAAGTGGAAAGAAGACAGAAGAACCAGGAACCTTGGGATCTGAGGAATGACAGGACAGTGAGTTCCACATATTTTCTGTTTTGCCTCATTTATCCTAAACTTGGCACTATAGAAGCAGGTTTCAGATTTCTAGGTCCTAGACATAGCAACAGGCCCACCTTTTTTAAAAAGTTCCAAAACAACCTGCTCTTTCTAGCCATAGGATCAGGAAAGTGGCAGAACTGCTCAACTCCAGTCAAACAGCATAGAGAAAAAACACAGCTCTATCCCCATTCCCATCAGATAATGTGGAGTCTAGACTTCCACCTTAACCAGGTGTAACAAGACACACCTCTTACCCTCCAGGGTGATGTTGGGGAAGGTTGAACTGGGATTCATGATTCATGATTTCCAGCCTAGCAGAAAGAGTGCCCTCCTCTTCCTTGTCAGGGGTGTGAGGGGTGAGGGTGGAGGTCAGGTGGAGAAACTTAACTTCCACCCATTACCAGGAAGTAGTGAGACACCTCTCTCCCTTTATGCTGTGGTGACTTTAGTGAAGGCTAAATGGACAGAAAGGACTTTCATCACCCCACAACGATGGTGGAAGCCACATGGAGAATACTAACAAGGCACCCCTGTGCCTCCGGGTGGTTAGTAGTGGAGGCCTAATTGGGAGCCTGGATTATCAAACCCATCTAGCAATATAATAAGGCAGCCCTCTTACACCTAAAGTGTAAATGGAGGCTCAGTAGGGAGCCTGGGTATCCACTCCCATCTTGTAGCAGGAAGGAAGCAACCTCTTTCCCTGACTGCACAGTGTCAGGTATGTAAGAACAGGTGTCAGAGGACTGCTAAATAGATGGAAATAAAATCCAAATGTAATAACAAAATATCCAAAATGTTCAGGATTCACATGAAAATCACTCCTCATACCAAGAAATAGAAAAGTCTAAAATTGAATGAGAAAAGATAATCAACAGACACCAATGTCTGGATGATACAGATTATAGAATCTAACAAATATTTTAAAGTAATCATCATAAAAATGTTCCAAGGAACAATTACAAATTGAATTGAAACAAAAAATAGCAAGTTTCAGCAACTGCAAAATTCAATGTCCCAACAAAAAGACACCAACGTCAGGATGATACAGATTATAGAATCTAACAAATATTTTAAAGTAATCATCATAAAAATGTTTCAAGGAATAATTGCAAACTGAATTGAAACAAAAAACAGAAAATTTCAGCAAGTGAAAAATACAATGTCCCACTAAAAGATGCCAATGTCAGGATGATACAGACTATAGAATGTAACAAATATTTTAAAGTAACCATCATAAAAATGTTATGAGGAACAATTACAAAATGAGTTGAAACAAAAATTAGAAAGTTTCAGTAACTGAAAAATACAATGTCCCAATCAATTAATGAACTCAAAAGTAGAATGGAAGAAACAGAGGAAGAAAAGAGCGAACCTGAATACAGAACAACAGAAATTATTCAATATGCTGGGCGCAGTGGCTCACGCCTATAATCCCAGCACTTTGGGAGGCCGGGGCAGGCGGATCACAACGTCAAGAGATCGAGACCATCCTGCCAACAAGGTGAAACCCCGTCTCTACTAAAAATACAAAAATGGGCTGGGCGTGGTGGTGCGTGCCTGTAGTCCCAGCTATTCCCAGCTACTCGGGAGGCTGAGGCAGAGAATCGGCTGAACCTGGGAGGTAGAGGTTGAAGTGAGCCGAGATCTTGTGGAGGCAGAGGCTGAGGTGAGCCGAGATCCTGCCACTGCGCTCCAGCCTGGCGACAGAGCAAGACTCCATCTCAAAAAAAAAAAAAAAAAATTACTCAGTATGAATAACAGAAGGAAAAAAGATAAAAAAAAATACAGCGCCTCAGTAATATGTGGGAATTTAACAACAACAAAAAAATCTAACATTTGTGTCATCAGAGCCTAGAGGGAGAAAAGAAAGAGGGTGGCCTTGAAAAGTATTTGATGAAAGAATGGCTAAAATATTCCTAAACTTAGCAAGATACACAAACCTACAAACTCAAGAAGCTGAACAAACACCAAACAAGATAAACCCAAAAAGTTCACATTCAAGACAATTACAAAAAAACTTCTGAAAACCAAAGATAAATCTTGAGAGGCACAAGAGAGAAATGTCTCAAGTCCAGGGGAAAATTTCAAATGGCAGTGCATTTCTCATCAGGAAAGACTGAGGCCAGAATGAAGTGTCCCAGCATTTTTAAATAACTAATAGAAAAGAACTGTTAACTTAGAATTCTATGTCTAGTGCAATATCTTTCAAAAATGAAGTGAAATAAAGATATTCTCAGATGAACAAAAAACAAAACAATTTGTCACCAGCAGACCTATCAACAAAAGAATGGCTAATAAAATTCTGCAATAAAAAAGAAAAAATAAATCTTGAAATATCAGGAAGAACAAAGAACTACAAAGAGAGTAAGTATATGGGTAAATACAATAGATTTTCTTTTTCCACTTGCCTTTTATAAACTATGTTTTAAAGCAAAAATTCTAATACTGGTATGGTTCTCAATTGATACAGAAGAAATATTTAAAAATCAGTTACATATAAAGGCAGGCAAAGGGATGTAGATGATGCTAAGATTTCTATACGCAAATATGTAAAGTAGTAACTCGTGTATGTATGTATAATATTTTATTCTACGTATTAAAATACTATATAAGCAGATAAACTAAAAATGCTACAGATAAATTAATTCTACAAAATGATAAGCAAGCCACTAGAAGGGAGAAAAAAAGACAGAAACAAAAAACAGGGAAGAAACTGAAAAAGTGAAATAGCAGACAATAGCCCTTCCATATGAATAAATGCATTAGAAGTAAGCAGTCTAAATGTCCCAATTAAATGACAAAGATTTGGTGAGGTGTATTAAAATAAAACAAAAACAACCAACTAGGCACAGTGTCTCATGCTTATAATTCCTGGACTTTGGAAGGTTGAGGTAAGCAGATCACTTGAGGCCAGGAGTTTGAAACAAGCCTGGGTAACAAAGCAAGACCCTCTCTCTATTATAATTAAAAACAATTTATTTTAAAAAACCACCATGATCCAACAATATACTGTCTATAAGAAATTACGTTCAAATATATCAATGTGGGTAAATTGAAAGACAAAGAATAGGAAAAGATATCATTCATACATTAATTAAAAGAAAGAAAGGGTTGTTATATTGGTATGAGATAAAGCAGACTTCAAAGAAAATTACCAGAAACAAAGATGGACATTATATAATGTAAACAGTACATGATAGAAACTTAAAAAAAAATTATCTCAATCCTGCTCCTTCTGCAAGAAACTCTTGATACACTAGTAATAGTGGGAAACTTCCTCACCTTGATAAAGAACATAATAAAAAAGGAGCCAAGAACACAGAGCAATCCCAAGTGTGTATGTACCAAACAAATGAACTTTAAAATATGTGAAGCAAGCAATGATAGAACTGAAAGGAGAAACAGACAAATCCACAATTGTTGGAGACTTCAGGCTCCTCAATCTCAACTGATAGAACTAGGAAAAAAATCAGCAAGTATATACATGAACTCAACACCACCATTAACAAACAGGATCTACTTGACATTTTTAGCAAATTCCACACAATAAAAGCAGAATACACATTTTCTTCAAGTGCCAACAAAATATATACAAAAATAGGCAATATCTTGGGTCATAAAACAAACCTCAGCACATTTAAAATCATTACCAGCATACACTGTATTCTCTGAATACAGTAGGCTCAAACTAGAAAACAGTAATAAAACATAACAGAATTTTTTTTTTTTTTTTTTTTTTTAATCTTAGAAACTAAACAATGCACTACTATAGAATCCTTGGTTGAAGAAATCTCAAGGGAATTAAAAGATATACACATTGAGCTGAATGAAAATGAAAATACAACCTATAAAAATTTGAGGCCGGGCGCAGTGGCTCACGCTTGTAATCCCAGCACTCTGGGAGGCCGAGGCGGGCGGATCACTAGGTCAGAAGATCGAGACTACGGTGAAACCCTGTCTCTACTTAAAAACAAAAACAAAAACAAAAACAAAAAACTTAGCCAGGTGTGGTGGCGGGCGCCTGTAGCCCCAGCTACTCAGAGGCTGAGGAAGGAGAATGGCGTGAACCCGGGAGGCGGAGCTTTCAGTGAGCCGAGATCGCGCCACTGCACTCCAGCCTGGGCGACAGAGTGAGACTCCGTCTCAAAAAAAAAAAAAAAAAAAAAAAAAAAAAAAAAAAAAAAAAAAAAATGAGACACATATAAAGCAGTGCTGAGAGGGAAATTTATAGTACGAAATGCATACATTAAAAAAGAGTAAGAGTCTCAAGTTGATAGTCTAAGCTTAGAAGTTAGTCTTAACTTAGAAAAAGATCAAAATAAACTCAAAAGTAGCAGAAAATGGAAAAAATAGAGCAGAAATCAATGAAATTGAAAACAAAAGACAGGAGAAAAATCACTGAACAATAATAAGCTGGGTCTTTAAAAAGATCAGTAATATTGACAAATCTCTAGCAAAACTGGCAAAGATGAGAGAAGGCACCAATTACCAATACCAAGAACAAAACAGAGAATTATCACTCTAGACTCTGTAGAAAACGAAAAGAAAAGAGAAAAAAAGAAAATATTACAAACATATCTATACACATAAGAAAGAAAAACCACATGATCATATCCACAGATGCAAAAAAGCATTTAACAAGATTCAACACTCACTTGTTACTTAAAAAATTAGTCCTCGGCCGGGCGCGGTGGCTCAATCCTGTAATCCCAGCACTTTGGGAGGCCGAGACGGGCGGATCACGAGGTCAGGAGATCGAGACCATCCTGGCTAACACGGTGAAACCCCGTCTCTACTAAAAACTACAAAAAACTAGCCGGGCGACGTGGCGGCGCCTGTAGTCCCAGCTACTCGGGAGGCTGAGACAGGAGAATGGCGTGAACCCGGGAGGCGGAGCTTGCAGTGAGCTGAGATCCGGCCACAGCACTCCAGCCTGGGTGACAGAGCGAGACTCCGTCTCAAAAAAAAAAAAAAAAAAAAAAAAAAATTAGTCCTCAACTTGACAAAGAACATCTTAAAAAAAAAAAAAAAAAAAAAAAAAAACTTATGGCTAACATCAAACTTAATGGTGAAGACTAGATGTTTTCCCCCTATAATTAGGAAAAAGGGTAAGGATGTCTATTTTCACTACTGTTATTCAACATTAAACTGGAAGTTCTAATAGTGAAAACCATTCAGATAGGACAGAAAGAAAATTGGCTCTATTTGCAGATGACATGGTGGTCTCAGTAGAAAATCTTTAAAAACAAATCTTTGAAAAACAAAAGCTTCCTAGAACTTGTAGTGACTCTAGCAAGTTTTCAGGATGCAAAAATTGATATTTAAAACTCAGTTGAGAGCCTGATGAGGTGGCATACATATGTAGTTCTAGCTACTCAGGACACCAGAAGTTCAAGGCTATTGTGCACTATCATCATACCTGTGAATAGCCACTGCACTCTAGCCTGGGCAATATAGCAAGACCCCATCTCAAAAAATTGTATTTATATAACTCTAGCAAATAGCCTGTGTAAGCTAAAAATTGTATTAAAAATACAATATCAAAGAAGTCAAACAAAAGAGGCTGTATAATCCAATGCTATGACACTCTAAAAAAGGCAAAACCTTGGAGATTAAAAAGATCAGAGGTGAGGGAGATGGGAAGTATAAATAAGAGGAACATAGAGAATTTTAAGGCAGTGAAACTTTTCTCTACGACACTGTAATAATGGATACATGTCATTATATATTTATCAAAACCCACAGAATACCCAACACCAACTGAAAACCCTAATGTAAACTATAAACTGTGGGTAATAATGATGTGTCAATGTAGGTTCATCAACTGTAACAGATGTGCCACTGTGATTCAGAGTGTTGACAGTAGGAAAGATGCATGTGCAGGGGCAAGCAGTGTACAGGAGCTCTCAGTACTCTCTGCTCCATTTTGCTGTGAACATAAAACCGCTCTAATAAATAAAGCCTACTTCTAAAATATGCAAGACACTCTGTGTGTTCCACAAAGCCTAAGATATTTATTTACCTTCTAGCCCTTTACAGGAAAATGTTGCCTACCCTGACCTTGTTATAAAGTTTCTGATTTCCTTTAATAAAGCTGTTTCCAGACTACTACTTTTATTCCTCCTCTGAAGCTTCAATTTACAATCTCAGAACTTCCTGAAGCTATTTTAATTTAATCTAGTGAATATCATGAAAGTTACATGTAAAAATCAGAAGAATACATTCTGATATCAGAAAGATAAGATACTTTTTAATGTAAAATCCTAAAAGACTAGGAAAGGCAAAAATGCTAAAGAAATAAATCACAGAACACATACTATAGAAAAATTACCATTACGATTCCTCAAAAAATATATCTAAATCTAACAAAACATGTACATGACTTTTATACAGAAAATACACAATACTAATGAAAGAAATCAAAGATCTAAATAGATGGAGAAACATATCCTATCAAGTTAATGGATTAGAAGACTTCAAGAGAGCAAAAATGTTAATTTTTCCCCAAAATGATATATGTTTAACAAAACTCATCAAAATCACAGAAGGATTCTTTGTGCATAATGATAAAAATTATTCAAATTTACATGAAAAGGCAAAGGAATCAGAATACCTAAAATAATTCTGAGAAAAAACAAAATGGGAGGACCACTATACCCAATTTCAAGTCATACATAATCAAGGCAGTGTTGTATTGGCAGAGAGGTAGACACGTGGATCAACAGAGAATCTGAGCACAGATTGCCTGGAATCTAGCCAGCTGCTGCTAATGAAACACTGCGGGTGTGATACCCACCTTGCCAAGTGCATGGGAGCTGGATGGGTTTACTGTCCCCTGCTACTCCCCACTCCCTATGTGAACTCTTATGTGCAACAGAGGCAGCTGTACTCCTACCTGTAACATCATCGCGGCGGCCAGAGAAGTGTCCGCTGACTGCTACTGGGACCACTGCTTGCCCTACACACAGAAAGTCAGAGCACAGACTTACCTGATCCAGCCTCCACTTGGCTTTGCCCCACTAACTGCCCTGGTAGCTTAATACAAACAATAGAAACTTTTGGGAGCACTATGGCACTGCCCATTGCCTGAGACACCAGGGTACCTTCCCTGGGTAACATAAAGCAAGCACAAATCTCACTAGTACCACTGCGGCTGGCACTCTTTGGCAAGCACCACCGCCTAGCTGGAGGCCAACTAACAGTCCATTACAGCATCTGTAGGTAGAATAACACAGTGCCAAGGAAGGAAAAAACCTGTGTGTGACTTCAGCTATCACCATTGCCAGTACCACCATGGCTAACTAGGAGGTACTGAGTCTTGTCCATGTGACCAGTTCATAACTACTGCAACTGGCATCTGAGAAAGCAAACACACTAAGGCTATTTAAAACCAAGGAGTCTCAGAGTCTATGTCACTCCCCTGCCACCTCCACCACAGCTGGCCCTGGTAGCCACTACTGGAAAATCTGAGGACAGCTCACATCACTGGATTCCTTGCAGACATTCCCCTGCACCAGCCTAGAGTGTGGCAGCCCCACTGGGTGGCTAACCCCAGCAGAGCATTAACAGTAGTCTGGCTCTCAGGGACTCCCACTACTGCAGGAAAGGGGAGTATACCATATCAAGGGAGCATCCCGTATGACAAAAGAACCCAGACGGCAGGCCTTGAGTTCCAGAACCTTTGTGGAAAGTTTCTTTCAGCAGAGGAACAGGTGCAGTGCTGGGCTTAGCGTGGAAAGTGTAACTCTACTTTGTCAGGCAGCCCTCATGCTCATGAAGGGTCTTAAAGAAAGAGCACGCTAGCTAGCCGGGCATGCTGGCTCACGCCTGTAATCCCAGCACTTTGGAAGGCTGAGTCGGGCAGATCATGAGGTCAGGAGTTCGAGACCAGCCTGGCTAACATGGTGAAACCCTGTCTCTACTAAAAATATAAAAATTAGCCGGGCATGGTGGCGGGCACCTGTAATCTCAGCTACTCGAGAGGCTGAGGGAGGAGAATTGTTTTAACCCAGGAGGCAGAGGATGCAGTGAGCCAAGATCATGCCACTGTACTCTAGCCTGGGCAACAGAGCAAGTCTCCATCTTTAAAAAAAAAAAAAAAAAAAAAGAGACTTATTTTCCCCCTTAATCTAGCACTGCAGACAGAGCTAGGGCTTCTCCCATGGGAGCTTCACGTGGGTACACCTATAGACAGCCTTTCTGGAACACGTCAGGTTTATCCTGCATCCCCACAGGAAGAGTGCCCTCCAGCTTCAGGCTTGCATGTGGGGTAGAGTCATACTCCCTCTCTACTTGGAACACGAACGTTCCTGCAGATGAAAAGAGGTACCTGTCTGATCTGAATAGCCGGAACACTGGGTCAGGAGTGTGACTAGGTGGATCGTATTCCTGATGGCCTGGCAGTGAAACTGAGAAGTCAGAGGGCAGAATATCTATCTACTTTTTTTCCTTGGGATAGATATGGGGAAGCGGGGAGGGGAGCAAGGGTTGAAAAACTGACTCTTGGGTGCTCACTACCTGTGCTCACTACTTGGATGTGCTCGCTACTTAACTGTGCTCACTACCTGGATGCAATATACTCAAGTAACAAACCTGCACATGTACCCCCTGGATCTAAAATAAAACTGAATTAAAAAAATAATGTATTTTGCAGCAACGTGAATACAGCTGGAGGCCATTATTCCAAGTGAGGTAACTCAGGAATGGAAAACCAAATACCCTATGTTCCCAGTCATGAGCTAAGTGAGAGGGAGCTAAGCTATGAATGTGCAAAGGCATACAGAGTGGTATAATGGACTTTGGAGACTCAGAAGGGGGAGGATGAAAAGGGAGAGATTAAAAAACTACATATTGGGTACAATGTACAAAACTTGAGTGACAGGTACACTAAAATCTCAGACTTCACCACTATGTAATTCATCCATGTAACCAAAAACCATTTGTACCCAAAAGCCACTGAAACAAAATTTTTAAAAAAATTTAAGCCACATATCAAGGATAGCAGAACCATCCTATTTCGGCCTTTGTTTCAGTGGAGTAATAAACTTCTATCATATTAAAAAAAAATAGATACAGAACTCAGAATAGCTCCACACAAATATGCTCAACTGATTTTTGACAAAGGTGCAAAAGCAATTTAATGGAAGAAAGATAGCCCTTTCAACAACTGCTGCGGGTACAATCAGACATCCACAGCCAAAAAACGAATTTTGACCTAACCCTCTCACCTTATGAAAAAACATTTAATTCAAAATGGATTACAAAACTGAAATATAAAATGCAAAACTATAAACTTATAGAAGGAAATAGGAAAAAAATATTTTGGATCTAGAGATTGATGAGTTTGCAAGATGCACTATGACTCATAAAAGAATAAAAATCAGTTAGACTTCATCAAAATTAAAAGCTTTGCTCTTCAAAAGGCCTTGTTATAAAGATGAGACAAGCCACAGAATAGGAGAAAATATTTGCAAACCATATGTCCAACAAATGACTCATATCAAAAATATATTTTTAAACTTCCAAAATTCAACATTTAAAAATCCACATAAAAAATGATCAAAATACATGAAAAGGCATTTCACTGAGGCGGATATATGGATAGCAAATAAACACATGAAGAAAAGATGCTTAACATCACCAGTCATTAAAAGAAATGCAAATTAAGTTCAACAGACAATATCCTTACTCACTTATTAGAACAGCTAAAAAAATTAACAATACCAAATGTTTGGTGAGGGGGCAAAGAAACTAGGTACAGCAGTCCGCCTTGGGGTTTAGGTTCCCAAGACCCCAGTGGATGCCTGAAACTACAGACAGTACTGAACCCTATATATATCTATAGATAGATACCTTTAGATTTTTTGTATGCATGTTTTAATTTATAAATTAGACAAAGTATGAGTTAACAATGAAACAAAAATTATAATGTGTTGTAGTAAAAGTTTTGTGAATATGGTCTCTCTCTCTCAAAATACTTTCTTGTACTGCACTTACCCGTCTTTTTGTGATGATGTGATAAAAGGCCTATGCTGATGGGATGAAGTGAGGTGAATGATACAGGCATTGGGACGTAGCGTTAGGCTACTACTGTCAGGAGGATCAACTGCTTCAGGTGATTCTGGATCACAGAACCATGGTGGTATCAATGGTTAAAAGTCAACAGCAGAAAATAATAATGACTAACAGGCAGGTAGTCTATAGTACACATATGTTGGACAAAAGGAGGATTCAGGTCCCAGGTAGGAGGTCATGGTATTTCATTATGCTATTTGGAACAGCACACAATTTGAAACTTACAGATTATTTCTGGAATTTTCCATTTAACATTTTTGGACCACTGTTAACTGTGGGTTAATTGCATTCAAGGAAAGTGAAACCATAGATAAGGGGTTTATGAGACCACAGTGTCTCATAAATTGATTATGGGAATCTGAAATGGTATAGCCAATCTGGAAAACAGTTAAGCAGTTTCCTAAAAAATCAAACGTATGCTTCCTATATGGGCATTACTAAAAAGAAACAAAAACTTAAATTTACACAAAAACCTGTAGGAAGTGTTCATCTTTATTTGTGGTACAGTTATCCATACTAGAGAATACCACTTAGCAATAAAAAGAAATGAGCTATTGATAGGTACAACTGCTTGGATGATCTTAAGGGCTTCATGCTGAGTGAGAAAAACCAAAGGTCATACACTATATTATTCCATTGTTACAATATATAAGTGACAATATTACAGAAATGAAGAACAAATTAGTGATGAAACAGTTCTATGTTGATTGCAGTAGTTACATAAATTCACACATGATGAAACAGAACTATACACATGCATTGTATCCTTGCCAATTTTTCAGAATTGTAGTTACACAGATGTAAGCAACCACTGGAAGCAATTAAAGACACATGCATCCATGTGGTAAGTAAATGGACAAGAAACTGTGGAATCCTACCAAACAATAAAAATTAGAAAAATCATTAAAAAACAAACCTCTCTCGTGGGTGATGCACATGATGGACTAATGGGGGTCGAATTTGTCTTCCTCCAACAAACTTTAAAATAGAAAAAGATAAAAGGTAACTCTATGCAGACATTGGATAGAAGTGAATTCTTTTATTTTTCTTTTTTTGAATCAGCGTCTTGCTCAGCTGCCCAGCCTGGAGTGCAGATGCGTGATCTTGGCTCACTGCAACCACCATCTCCCAGGTTCAAGCAATTCTTCCATCTAAGCTTCCGAGTAGCTGGGATACAGGCACCTGCCATCATGCCTGGCTAACGTTTGTATTTTAGTAGAGATAGGGTTTCATCGTGTTGGCCAGGCTGGTCTTGAACTCCTGACCTCAGGTGATCCACCTGCCTCAGTCTCCCAAAGTGCTAGGATTACAGGTGTGAGCCACCACACCCTGCCAGGACTGTGATTCTTTCAAGACATGAGATTAACTCCATAGTCACCCAATTTTATGCCTGGGGGCACTCTGCAAAACTGGACAGAGAGAGTTGAGTTCAAAAAGAACAGTGGTCTTAATGGTCAGAGAAAGATCACAATTTAGGACTGCTGAGAAGACTGAATTGTGATGCAGGGTACAGAAGTGGAAACTGAAAAAGAGCTGAAAAAGAGCTCCAGAAATCTGCATGAGGTGCCCAAGAACAACAGAACTTTCTGCAACTTATATCTGTGGGTTAATTGCATAATAATTATATCTGTGACATCTAATGTGGTAGCAGCCACTACCATGTGCTACTAAGCACTTGAAATGTGGCAAATGCAAGTAAGAAACAATATTTTAAATTTAAATAGCTACAACTTGTGACCTCTGTATCAACCATTACAGCCCTAGAAGTTGGCTGAACAGTAGGCTGCAAATGTGCAGAGCAAAATTCTGAGACATGACAGAAGTCTATGAGCTGAACAGAGTTCAGAGGTGGCAAAATTCAGATGTTGCTCTGACCAAGCAGACTGGAGAGCCTTTGCTGAACCATATAGGCTTTCAGTTTAGACACAGAAAGGCTACACTTAAGCTGGGCACAGTGGCTCACATCTGTAATCCCAACACTTTGGGAGGCCGAGGTGGGTGGATCACCCTGAGGTCAGGAATTTGAGACCAGCCTGGCTAACATGGTGAAAATTCGTCTCTACTAAAAATACAAAAATTAGCCGGGTGTGGTGGTGAGCACCTGTAATCCCAGTTACTCAGGAGACTGATGCAGGAGGATTGCTTGAACCCAGGAGGCGGAGGCTGCAGTGAGCCGAGATCATGCCATTGCACTCCAGCCTGGGCAACAAGAGTGAAACTCTGCCTCCAGAAAAAAAAATAAAGAAATAAAGAAGGAAAAAAAAACAAGAAAAGAAAGAAAAAAAAAATTGCTAAAGCTTTGGAAAAGAACTGTTGGAATCTGTGGCCTTCTTGAGTGAGGTCTCACCCACCCCTAAGTTGATCGGTTAAAAACTACAGTTTTGTCTGGCTGTAGTAAACTGAAAACTAGCAACTTTGCTGTAAGAGGAGTCTTGATTTCAGCAGAGGTATAAACCTACAACTCTGTAAGTCAAAAGTAAAAAATCACTTAGGAATGGACAAGGAATATCTGTAGTTATTAACCAAAGATTACAGTCCTAGTTCTTGAAGAGCAACAGAGCAGCCAGAAATTTAACAAGGTCCTGGAAACAGAAGGGCGGAGAAGAGTAACATGAGCTCTCCAAACATCTTTGGCGAACTGAAATGATGCATGCACAGAGGAGACTCAAGAGAGCATGGCAAATGTAAAAACCAAGGGGGATTTGGGAACTGCCTGCTACACTGAATGCAGCCTCCATCCCACACAGAACAACCAACACTGGGTGGAAGGCTTACAGACTTAAGTGTTTGATCTTAACCTTTGTCCAAATGATTGGCTGACTGCTAAGCTATGCAGACACAGGAACTACCCCTAGCAAGCAAGAATAAATACTGAAATAAAGAATTTAAAAACAGAGCACAGACTTCACATCATATATAAGATAGATTCCACAGTTTGAGTCCAGTCAAAATGCTAAATTTAAAACACAAATCCCTTAGATACAAGACAAAATTGAGTTGCTACAATATGCTACCTAAAATGTCCAACTGTCAACCAAAAAGTATTAGATATGTAAAAACATAGGGAAGTGAAATATACTAAAGGAAAAAAAGCATTCAGTGAAAACTAAATCTGTATGAGCCCAGATACTTGGTTAGTCAAGCCTTCAATAAGACTTCATAACAAATATATTCAAAGAAATAAAGGTAAAAAAATAAAAATGATTCAATAAAAATCACAATAGAAAATTATAAAGTACAAAAAAAGAGCCATCACACTTCATTCTTCGTAAGTCCTACACCAGAGTTGCTTTGAATGTATTTAATATGTAATACCTGAAAAGGGAGTTGACCTAAAAATAATTTACTCTGAAACATCAATTTCTTCAGAGTTAATGATAATTATATGCTAACCATACCAAAAACCATACCAAAAACAAAAAACTTTTTTTTAATGATTTTTCTAATTTTCTAATTAACCAGAGTTAATAATTATATGCTAACCATACCAAAAATATTGAATAGAATTTTTAGCTTAGATTTATTTATTGAGGGAAAGTTGAGGCCACATACAGAAAGCAATGGCAAAAGACACTGCCTCCAACAGAAAATATGAACCAAAAAGCATGATGAAAAAACATTTACATGTAATATACTAAAGAGATGTCATGCAAACACAGACACAGAAGGTGAGAATACCATGTGATAATGCAAGTAGATTGAAATGCTACCAGTGCAAGTTAAGGAAAGCCAGAAATTGCCAGTAAACCACCAGAAGTTAGGAATAAGGAAGGATTCTCCCTTACAGGTTTTCAAACACATCACAGCCCTGACAACACCTTGATTTCAGGCTTCTAGCCTCTAGAACTGAGATAATAAATTTCTGTTGCTTTAAGTCACTCATTTTGTGGTATTTTGTTACAGCAGTTTTAGGAAATTAACACAAATATGCCATTTACCACAGTTTTCTCCCATTGGATTATTTAATAATTAATGATTTAAAATTCATATTTGGAAAAGATGTTTTTTAATGAATAGACATATTAATCGGTCTCTTTTGACACAGAAATGTTCTATATTTCATTTTCGTATTCTTGTCAAATTATAAAAATAGTATCATAAACATGGGCATCGCTACAAGCTATTATTATGTATAGTCACTGAAAAATCAGAAAAAACATGGGAGTTAGAAATGTTTATCAAATACAAGTCTACACAAAAATGAATAAAATTTTTATTTTAAAACATCACAAGTAATTACAAAGACAAATGTCCCAACTATACAAACTGGTTTTCACATATACATATATATACACACATATTTAAGCTTGGTTGATCTTTCATCTTTTTATCTGAGTAAAAAGAAGAACACTTTCCTCATTCAGGAGATTTTTGATGTTATAATAGTTACCTAAAAGTAAAGTGATAAGAAAATAAAAATTATTTCCATAGGAAGCATTCCTTTTGATTAAGTATACAGTCATCACCTGACAGTTGTAGTAAGGCACAAAATAAAAACAATTCACCTAACCTAAGTAACTTACTTAATTCCATGAACTACAACATCAAGAGCTAACCATGATACGTGATGCAGATGAGGCTTGAGAGAACAGAAATACAAATTTCACATCGTTATGGTAATAAATGCAGGGATGAGTCAGTCAAGAGTGTAAGAAAAGAAAATATCTTTCTGAAACCAATCTTTATTAGGTCTACAGAACTGCTGTGGATTCCTCTAAACCAGACATACTCATATATATATAAGTATAAAGGTACAATGTTAAGTAGAATAAAATCTCAAAATTTTAAAAAGGCAAATGCTACTCTTAAATAAATGAGGTAACAAATAACAGCAAAAGTGAAATACAGATGGACCGCAATTATCACATGTGACAGGCTTATTAGAATTGAGTACTATCACTGTGACTTTCTATATATTAGAAATTGAGAAAGTATTCACAACAGTGCTGACATACTAAGGACTATGCAAGTATGGCTATTATTATTGTCTCCTAACAGAATGTAAGCTCTATAAGAGCACGGATTTTTGCCTGTTTTGTTCATTTATATATCCCAAATCTTGCAGCAATACATGGACATAATAGACACTTTGTTTTCTTTTTGTTTTTGAGACAGAGTCTTGCTCTGTCACCCAGGCTGGAGTGCAGTAGTACAATCATAGCTCACTGCAACCTTGAACTCCTGGGCTCATGCAATCCTCCTCTCCCAGGCTCCCAAGAGCTAGGACTGTAGGTGTGCATCACCATGCCTGGTTAACTTTTGCATTTTTTGTAGAGACAGGGTCTCCCTATGTTGCCCAGGCTGGTCCCGAACTCCTCACCTCAAGCCCTCCTCAGCCTCTCAAAATGTTGGGATTACAGGTATGAGCCACTGCACCTGGCTCACAGCAGTCTCTTAATCATACTTGTTGAATAAGTGAATGAATGACAAGTGGATTAAAATGCCTATTTACAATAACTTCTGCTGTTCAATAGCTGATGAAGCATACCATTCTTTAAACAGTTTAAAATAATGTTCTAAAAACATAATTTCTTAGAGATAACATAGGGTAATTTTCATTCTACTCTGGAATACAACATATCTGCTGACTATGTATATATACATATTTATGTATATATATATAAATATATACATACATATTTTTTTGAGACCGAGTTTCACTCTGTTCCCCAGGCTGGAGTGCAGTGGTGCAACCTCCACTCACTGCAAGCTCCACCTCCTGGTTTCATGCCATTCTCCTGCCTCAGCCTCCAGAGTAGCTGGGACTACAGCTGCCCGCACCACACCCGGGTAATTTTTTTGTGTTTTTAGTAGAGATGGGTTTCACCATGTTAGCCAGGATCGTCTCGATCTCCTGACCTTGTGATCCACCCACCTTGGCCTCCCAAAGTGCTGGGATTACAGGCGTGAGCCACCATGCCTGGCCAATATTTTTATAGTCAGTAGTAAACAACTCTTGTTCTCATGTATCAAAACATTAATTGGTTGGGCACGGTGGCTCACATCTGTAATCATAGCACTTTGGGAGGCCAAGGTGGACAGATCACTTGAGGTCAGGAGTTTTAGACCAGCCTGGCCAACGTAGCAAACTCCCGTCTCTACTAAAAATACAAAAAGTAGCCAGACGTGGTGGTTTGTGCCTGTTGTCCCAGCTACTCGGGAGTCTGAAGCACAAGAATTGCATGAACCCGGGAGGTGGAGACTGCACTGAGCTGAGATCATGCCACTGCACTCCAGCCTGGGTGACAGAGGGAGACTCTGTCTCAAAAACAAAACAAACCACCACAAAATGCTAATACACTTACCTGATGATCAAATGAAAGGAAAATATGTACCAAACTGTTTCGACATCCATCAGTCATATCACACTTCATTTTGACCACTGTGGCTTCCATTTCCATGGTGCCCCAAAACAACCATATACATGTTGTCTAAGTGAAATAAATTGTCTTTAATTATACTTACCTGAAGGAACATAGAACGAATCCCCAGTACTTATTATATAAGGTGTTTCGTGTAAAGTACACAAAAGGTCACCAAAGTTAACATAAAAAACCTGTAAAAATAAAAATAAAAATCTCATTCAAAATTGAATCATGACAATACTCCAAAGGAACCTTAAAATGTAGTGGGAAGAATAACAATTCCCCACAAATGTGCCTGCTTTAATCTCCAGAACTTGTAAATACATTACATTTCATGGCAAAAGAGACCTTGAGATGGGGAGATTATCTTTGATAATGTAGGTTGGCCCAATCTAATCACATTAAGCCCTTAAAAATAGAGTACTTTCTCCTGCTGGAGGCAGAGGAGAAATGAAGCAGAAGGAACAGTCACAGAAATTTGAAGCATGAAAAGGACTTGCACTGTTGCTGGTACTAAAGATGTGGGGCCACATGCCAAGAAACATGAGTTATTTCTAGAAACTAAGAATGACACCCTGGCGAACAGCCAGTGAGGAAATGGGAACCTCAGTCCTACAACCACTTGAAACTGAATTCTGCCAACAATCTGAATAAGATTGGAAGCAGACTGGAAGCAGATTCGTCCTTACAGCCTCCAGAAAGAAATACAAACCTATCAACATCTTGATTCCAGTCTTGTAATACTCTAAACAGAATACCTGGTCAAGCTCATGGTTCTCTCTACATAACGGTGCGATAGATAATAGAAGAGTATTGTTTTAAGCCATTACATTTGTGTAACAGTCATGCACTGCCTAACAATGTTTCAGTCAACAACAAACTGCACACATGATAGTGGTCCTATAAGGTTACAACGGCACTAAAAAATTGTATTGCCTAGTGACTTCACAGCCATCATGATGTCCTAGTGAAAAGCATTACTCATATGTTTGTGGTGATGCTGATGACTGCACTGCCAGTCACATTAAAGTATAGCACACACAGGAAAAAGTGGAGGACAGAAGGTATGACTAACTTGCAGCTCCCACTCAGATGGACAGAAGAGCGTGCGGAAACTCACATCATGAACTTTTTTGCTCTAAGAACTATCGCAGGAACATACCAAGAAAACTGAAAGAATTCACAGACTCTTTGAAAGAAATGGCTTGCCGCTGCAAACTCCATGAGACAGCTGAAAAACCATGAGTGCCCAAAGTGTGAAAGGGGGAAAAGTCTGCCTCCAAACACATCCTTACTGGGGAATCTGAAAATCCAGGTCATGAGAGAAGGATTTAACCTTACCTAGAGCTGAAAGGAATTGAGAGAGCCAAGGGAAATATAATAGTAGAAGCAGAGGTGGGAAGAGCCCTGTAAGTACTCCTGGTTTCCAAGGAAGCCCAAGGAAACCATTTCTGACTTTCTCTCACAGGGTAGCTTGGGGAGGGCTGCCAGTGGAATTGGGGAAGGACCACAAAAGAAGGAAACTTCCAGCTGAACTTTAAATAATTTTGACCAAGCGTGAATTTTCCTGGGCAGAATTGGGGGAAGGGCGAATAGGAAGTTCAAATACAAGCCAGGGTAGGCAGCAAGGGGCAGGGCCTGAAGGTCCAGCTTCCTTTCTCAGCAGGGAGGCTTGTAGCCTGGCGCAAAATGTCAGTCCTGCTCACTGGTTGCCTGGATACAAACTTGGTTTGGTGGGGCACAGTGGGAGTGAAACTGGCCTAGCCTGGCTGCATAGGAGCTGGGTGAGGCCAGTCTGCCGGCTTCCCCCACTTCCTTGGTGACCAGTATGATGCAGTGGAGACAGCCATAATCCCCTTGGGAACATAACTCCAGTGGCCTGGGAACCATACTCTCATCCTCTAAAGTGGTCACAAGAAGCTCAGCCCAAGGAGAGTCTGAACTCAAACACACCTAATGAATCCTACCTCCACCTGATGGTCTTTCTCTAACTGCCCTGTAGCCTAAGACAGGAGCTCTAAGGCCCCACCCATCACCTGAGAAAACTGAATACTTATCCAGGCAACCTTGTATCAGCAGATGCTCTCTTCAAAGTACCACCTCCTGGCTGGTGGCCAGCCACCTGCTAGCACAACCAATATTAAAGAAAACCAGCACACTAAACAAAACTACAACCAAAGACCCTCACAGAGTCTGCTTCACTCCCCTGCTACCTCCACCAGAGGAGGTGCTGAGATCCATGGTTGAGAGACCTGAAGACAGATCATATCACAAGACTCTTTGCAGGCACTTCCCAGTACCAGCCTGGAGCCCCATAGCTCTGTTGGGTGGCTAGACACAGAAAAGCAATAGCAATTACTTCAAACTGCCTCTCAGGAAATATAATCCCTAGGGGAAGGAGAACACCACATCAAGGGATCACTCCATGAGACAAATGATTCTGAATTGTAGCGCTTGACCTCCAGATGTTTCCTCTGACATAGTCTACCCAAATGAGAAGAAATCAGAAAAACAATTCTGGTACTATGACAAAGCAAGGTTCTTTAACACCCCCAAAAGACCATACTAGCTCCTGAGCAATGGATCCAAACAAATAAATCTCTGATTGCCAGAAAAATAATTCAGAAGGTTGATTATTACATTACTCAAGGAGGCACCAGAGAAAGGTGAAAACCAACTTAAAGAATTTTTTTTTAAAAAAATACAAGACTTGGATGACAAAATCTCCAGAGAAATAGATAGCATAAATAAAAAACAATCACAACTTCTGGAAATGAAAGGCACACTTAGAGAAATGCAAAATACATTAGAAAGTTTTAACAACAGAATCAAACAAGTAGAAGAACTTCTGAGCTCAAAAACAAGGCTTTTGAATTAACCCAATCAAAGACAAATTAAAAATAAAGTTAAAAAAAATGAACAAAGCCTTGAAGAAGTTTGGGATTACGTTAAACAACCAAACATAAGAATAACTGGTGTTTCTGAGGAAGAAGAGAAATGTAAAAGTTTGGAAAAATTGAGGAAATAATTAAGGATAACTTCCCTGGCCTTGCTAGCAATCTAGACATTCAAATACAAGAAGTTCAAAGAGCACCTGGAAAATTCATTGCAGAAAGATCATCACCTGGCCACACAGTCATTAGGTTATCTAAAGTCAAGACAAAGCAAAGAATCTCAAGAGCTGTGAGGCAAAAGCATCAGGTAACCTATTTTAAAAAAAAACCTATCAGATTAACAGCAGATTTCTCAGCAGAAACCCTACAAGCTAGATGGGACTGAGGTCCTATTTTTATCTTCCTTAAATAAAACAATTATCAGCCAAGAATTTTAGTATCCAGCAAAACTAAGCTTCATAAATGAAGGAAAGATCAAGTCTTTTTCAGACAAACAAATGGTGACAGAAATCCCCACTAACAAGCCAGCACTACAACTGCTAAAAGGAGTTCTAAATCTTGAAACAAAAACTCAAAATATACCAAAATAGAATCTCCTTAAAGGATAAATCTCCCAGGGTCTATAAAACACACACACACACACACACACACACACACACACACACACCCACCCAAAATATTCAGGCCACAACTAGTACAATGAATACTAACATCTCAATACTAACATTGCATATAAATGGCTTAAATGCTCCACTTAAAAGACACAGAATGGCAGAATGGATAAGCATGCACCAACCAAGTACCTGCTGTCCTCAAAAGACTCACTTAACACATAAGGATTCACATAAGTTTAAGGTAAAGAAGTAGTAAAAGATATTCCATGCAAATGGACACCAAAAGAGAGCAAGAGTAGCTATTCTTATATCAGACAAAACAGACTTTAAAGCAACAACAGTTAAAAAGACAAAAAAGGCCATTATATAAGAAATGGACTAGTCCAACAGGAAAATATCACAATCCTAAATATATATGCACCTAACACCAGAGTTCCCAAATTTATAAGACAATTTCTACTAGGCCTAAGAAATGAGATAGATGGCAACACACTTACAGTGAGGGTCTTCAATACCCCCACTGACAGCAGTGAACAGGTCATCAAGACAGAAAGTCAACATAGAAACAACGGACTTAAAGTATACACTGGAACAAATGGACTTAACAGATATTTACAGAACATTCTACCCAACAACTGCAGAATATACATTCTATTCATCAGCTCATGGAACATTCTCCAAGATAGACTGTATGAGCGAGACCACAAATAAAGTCTCAATAAATTTAAGAAAACAAAAATTATATCAAGTACTCTCTCAGACCACAGTCGAATAAAATTGGAAGTCAATTTCCAAAATGAACCCTCACAACCAAGCAAATAGATGGAAATTCAATAATCTGCTCCTGAATGATTGTTGGATCAACAATGAAATAAAGATGAAAATTGAAAAATTATTTGAACTGAACAACGATAGTGACACAACCTATCAAAACCTCTAAGATACAGCAAAAACAGTGCTAACAGGAAAGTTCATAGCATTAAATGCCTACTTCAAAAAGTCTGAAAGAACACAAATACACAATCTAAAGTCACACCTCAAGGAACTAGAACTAACAAGAACTAGAGAAAGAACAACAAACAAAACCTAAACCCAGCAGATGAAAAGAAATAACAAAGATCAGGCCATTTGGTAGAACTAAATGAAAATATAATCAAAATTGATAGACCATTAGCGAGGTTAACAAAGAAGACAGAAGATCCAAATAAACTCAATTAGAAACAAAATAGGAGATACCACAACCGATACCACAGAAAGACAAAAGATCATTCAAGGCTCGTATGAACACCTTTATGTATACAAACCAGAACTAGATGAGACAGATAAATTCCTGGAAATATACAACCCTCCTAGATTAAACCAGGAAGAAAAAGAAACTCTGAAAATACCAATAACAAGCAATGATATTGAAATGGTAATAAAAGAATTGTCGACAACCACAAACCGTCCAGGCCGGGTACAGTGGCTGACGCCTGTAATCCCAACACTTTGGGAGGCTGAGGCACGTGGATTGCCTGAGGTCAGGGGTTCAAAACCTGCCTGGCCAACATGGCAAAACCCCATCTCTACTAAAAACATAAAATTAGCCGGGTGTGGTGGTGCATGCCTGTAATCCCAGCTACTTGGGAGGCTGAGGCAGGATAATCACTTGAATCTGGGAGGTGGAGGTTACAGTGAGCTGAAATTGCACCACTGCACTCCAGCCTGGGCAACAAGAGCAAACCCTGTCTCAAAAAAAGAAAAAAAAAATTCCAGGACCAGATGGGTTCGCAGCTGAATTCTATCAGACATTCAATTTATCTATCAGAAAGAGAGCTAAATTCCTGGAAATATACAACCCTCTTAGATTAAACCAGGAAGAAATAGAAACTCTAAATAGACCAATAAGTAGTAAGAGTGAAAGGGTAATAAAAGAATTGTCAACAACAAAAAATTCCAGGACCAGATAGATTCACAGCTGAATTCTATCAGACATTCAAAGAAGAATTGGTGCCAATCCAATGAAATGATTCCAAAAGACAGAGAGATGTCTGTAATATGTAAGTCAATAGATGTGATACACCACATAACAGAATTAAACATAACAGAATTAAAACCAAAAATCACATGATCAGCTCAATAGATGCAGAAAAGGCATTTGCCAATATCAGGCACTGCTTTATGACTAAAACCCTCAGCAAAATTGGCATAGAAGGAATATAACTCAAAGTAATAAAAGCCGTTTGTGATAAACCTACAGCCAGCATCATACTGAACAAGGAAAAGTTGAAAGTATTTCTCCTGAGAACAGAAACAAGACAAGGTTGCCCACTTTCACCACTTGTATTCAATATAGTACTGGAAGTCCTGGCCAGAGCAATTGGACAAAAGAAGGAAATAAAGGGTATCCAAATTAGAAAAGAGGTAGTCAAACTGTTGCTGTTTGCCAATGATATGATCATATACCTAGAAAACCCTAGACTCATCCAAAAAGCTCCTAGATCTGGCAAGTGAATTCAGTAAACTTTCAGGATACAAAATCAATGTACACAAATCAATAGCTCACAAATCACCAGCAGCAATCAAGCTGAGAAACAAATCAAGAACTCAACTCCTTTTATAATAGCTGCAAATAATAGTGATAATAATAATAATAATTTGGAATATACCTAACCAAAGAGGTGAGAAATCATAGATGACATAAACAAATGAAAACACATCCCATGCTTATGGATGGGTAGAACCAATATTGTGAAAATGACATACTGCCAAAAGCAATCTTCAGATTTTCAAATTCAATGCAATTCCGATCAAAATACCATCATCATTCTTCACAAAACTAGAAAAAGCAATCCTAAAATTCATATGGAACCAAAAAAGAGCCTGCATAGCCAAAGGGAAGACTAAGCAAAAAGAACAAATCTGCAGGCATCACATTACCTGACTTCAAACTGTACTATATAGTTACCAAAACAGCACAGTACTGAAATGATAATAGGCACATAGACCACGGAAGTGAATAGAGAGCCCAGAAGTAAAGTCAAATACTTATAGCCAACTGATCTTCAACAAAGCAAACAAAAACATTAAGTAGGGAAGGGACACCCTATTCAACAAATGGTGCTGGGATAATCAGTAAGGCACAGGTAGAAAAATGAAACTGGATCCTCATCTGCCACCTTATACCAAATCAACTCAAGATGGATCAAAGACTTGAATCTAAGACCTGAAGCCATAAAAATTCTTGAAGATAACATCAGAAAACCCCTTCTAGACATTGGCTTAGGGAAAGACTTCATGATCAAGAATCTAAAAGCAAACACAACAAAAACAAAATAGATGGGACCTAATTAAACTAAAAAGCTTCTGCAAAGCCAAAGAAATAATCGGTAAACTGGCAACAGCAGAGTAAACAGACAACCCACAGAGTGAAAGAAAATATTCACAAACTGTCCATCCAACAATGGAATAATATCCAGAATCTACATGGAACTCAAACAAATCAGCAAGAAAAAAACACTCCCATCAAAAGGTGGGCTAAGGACATGAATAGACAATTCTCAAAAGAAGATATAGAAATGGCCAAGAAGCATACAAAAAAATGCTCAACAATAACTAATGATCAGGAAAATGCAAATCGAAACCACAATGAGATACCACCTCATTCCTGCAAGAATGGCCGTAATCAAAAAATAGCAGATGTTGGCCTGGATGCAGTGAAAAGGGAACAATTTTACACTGCAGGTAGGAATGTAAACTAGTACAACCGCTATGGAAAACGTTAGTAGAGCTAAAAGTTGATCTACCATTTGATCCAGTAATCCCACTACTGGGTACCTACTCAGAAGAAAAGTGACTCATTATATGAAAAAGACACTTGCACCTGTATGTTTATAGCAGCATAATTTGCGACTGCAAAAATATGGAACCAACCCAAATGCCCATTAATCAACGAGCAGATAATGTGGTATACATGTACCATGGAATACTACTCAACCATAAAAAGGAATGAAATAAGGGATGGCATTTGCAGTAATCTGCATGGAGTTGGAGACCATCATTCTAATAAAGTAACCCAGAAATGGAAAACCAAACATCGTATGTTCTCACTTGTAAGTGGGAGCTAAGCTATGAGGATTCAAAAGCATAAGAATGATACAATGGACTTTGAGGACTCAGGGGGAAAGGTGGGAGGAGAGGGATAGAAGACTACACGGTGGGTACAGGGTACACTGTTCAGGTGATAGGTGCACCAAAATCTCAGAAATCACCACTAAATAAATTATCCCCTGTAATATGGTTTGGCTTTGTCTCCCCACCCAAAACTCACCTTGAGCTATAGTTGCCATAATCCCCACATGTCATGGGAAGGACCCAGTGGGAGGTAGTTGAATCATGGCGGCAGTTACCCTCATGCTGTTCTCGTAAGAGTGAGTTCTCACGGGATCTGATGCTTTTCCCCCTTGCGTGCCAATTCTCCTTGTTGCCACCATGTGAAGAAGGACATGTTTGCTTCCCTTTCTGCCATAATTGTAAGTTTCCTGAGGCACCCCCAGCCCCACAGAACTGTGAGTCAATTAAACCTCTTTCCTTTAAAAATTACCCAGTCTTGGGCAGTTCTTTATAGCAGTGTGAGAAAGGACTAATACATCCTGTAATCCCAGCTAGAGAGGCTGAGGCACGAGAATTGCTTGAACCCGAGAGGCAGAGGCTGCAGTGAGCCGATACTGTGCCACTCCAGCCTGGGTGACAGAGGGAGACTATCTCAATGAAAGAAAAAAAAAAAAAAGAAATTATCTATGTAACTAAACACTACTTGTTCCCCAAACCCTACTGAAATAAAAAATAAAGTATAACACAATTTTGTGCAGTACAAAACACTTGGTAATGATAATAAACAACTATGCCACTGGTTTATGTATTTACTATACTTTTATCCACTAACTTAGAGTGTACTCTAACTACTTATATAAAAAAAAGTTAACTGTGAAGCAGTCTCAGGCAGGTCCCTCAGGAGGTATTCCAGAAGAAAGCAATGTTATTACAGGAGATGACAGCTCCATGTGTGTTATTGTTCCCAAAGACCTTACAGTGGGACAAGATGTGGTAGTGGAAGACACTGATTAATGATCCTAATCTCGTGTATCACAAGGGTGATTTGTTGTTTGCGTCTTAGTTTTTAACAAAAAAGTTTTAAAAGTTAAAAAAAAAATAGAAAAAAACTTATAGAAAAAGGAAATAAAATATTTTTGTACAGCTGAACAGTATGGTTAAGTTTTAAATATTACAAAAGAGTCTAAAAGTTAACAATAAAAAAAGGATATAAAGTGAAAATGTTAGTTAGATGAGGTTTATTACTGAAGAAAGAAAACTTTTGTTTACGAATTTAGTGTGGCCTAAGTCTACAGTATTTATAGTCTACGGGAGTGTACAGTAATGTCCTAGGCCTTCACATTTACTCAGCACTCACTCACTGACTCATCCAGGGCCACTTCCAGTCCTGCAAGCTCCATTTACGGTAAGTGCCCTATAAGTGTACTATTTATCTTTTATGCCGTATTTTTATTGAACTTTTTATACATTTAAATACACAAATACAACTGTCTACAGTATTCAGCACAGAAACACGCTGTACAGGTATGAAGTACGGAAGCAACAAGGTATCCTATATAGCCTAGGCTCATAGTAGGCTATATCACCTTACGATGTTCATAAAACAAAATAGCTTGATGACCCATTTCTCAGTGACCTATAGCGGTAATTTGTTAGAGCAGCAACTGAAAACTAATACAGCAGGTGTCCCCAAAACCCAGGACAGGGACCGCTACTGGCAGTGGCCTGTTAGGAATGGGCTCACACAGCAGGAGGTAAGCAGCAGGCCAGTGAGTGTTACCGCCTGAGCTCCGACTCCTGTTAGATCAGCAGCAGCATTAGATTCTCTCAGGAACATGAGCCTTATTGTGAACTGTGCATGTGAGAAATCTAGGTTGTGTGCTTCTTACGAAAATCTAATGCCAACTCCCACTGCCAAGACCAATTTCTGTGGAAGAAAAATCGTCTTTCTGAACCAGTCCTTGGTGTCAAAAAGGTTGGGGACCCTTGTAATACAGGAACAGATTTCTTTCGTTTTTCCTTATTATTTACTGGCTTATGAAAATTCTAGAGCCACTGTAAAGATTATCACCTACAGGCTGAGCGCAGTGGCTCACGCCTGTAATCCTAGCACTTTGGGAGGCTGAGGCGGGTGGATCACGAGGTCAGGAGATCGAGACCACTCTGGCTAACACGGTGAAACCTCATCTTTACAAAAAATACAAAAAATTAGCTGAGTGTGGTTGCGGGCGCCTGTAGTCCCAGCTACTCGGGAGACTGAGGCAGGAGAATGGCGTGAACCCGGGAGGCAGAGCTTGCAGTGAGCCGAGATTGCGCCACTGCACTCCAGCCTGGGTGACAGAGCAAGACTCTGTCTCAAAAAGATGATCACCTACACTAAAAAATACCTAGGCTATATGTATGCCTCTTTAAAGGTCACATGTTTAGGACAACAAACTACTCAAT
This sequence comes from Rhinopithecus roxellana, assembly GCF_007565055.1. Lineage (NCBI taxonomy): Eukaryota > Metazoa > Chordata > Mammalia > Primates > Cercopithecidae > Rhinopithecus > Rhinopithecus roxellana. Next base: position 40,882,242 of record NC_044550.1, on the reverse strand, counting down.
CTGATTGAAAAATCAAAGAAAACAAAAAGTTAAATCCCTATTCCCCTCAAAATCATATGTTAAACAAGCATCAAGATTAAGAAAGTAAAAGAGGATAAATCTCTCAATCATGCTGACTTCCATATTCAAACGTGTCAAATTTCATACTTTATACATAGGTAGCATCCTGGCAGTGACCTGGTTTTTTGAGCAACTAAAATAAACAGTGTAAGGCCTTCAAACTTTGAGATTCAGCCATTGTTAGAAATTAATGTGCCCCCTGAAAATTCATATTCTGGAAACTTAAACCCCAATGTGATGGGATCAGGAGGTAGTGAATTTGGGACATAATTACATCCTGAGTGCAGAGCCTTCAGGAATGGGACTAGTGTCCTTAAAAGAGATACAGATCAGGGGCGGAGCAAGATGGCCGAATAGGAACAGCTCCAGTCTCCAACTCCCGGCGCGAGCGACACAGAAGACCGCTGATTTCTGCATTTTCGACTGAGGTACTGGGGTCATCTCACTGGGGAGTGCCGGACAATCGGTGCTGGTCAGCTGCTGCAGCCCGACCAGCGAGAGCGGAAGCAGGGCGAGGCATTGCCTCACCTGGGAAGCGCAAGGGGGAAGGGAATCCCTTTTCCTAGCCAGGGGAACTGAGACACACAACACCTGGAAAATCGGATAATTCCCACCCCAATACTGCGCTTTAAGCAAACGGGCACACCAGGAGATTATGCCCACACCTGGCCGGGAGGGTCCCACAGCCACGGAGCCTCCCTCATTGCTAGCACAGCAGTCTGCAATCTAACCGCAAGGCAGCAGTGAGACTGGGGGAGGGGAGCCCGCCATTGCTGAGGCTTAAGTAGGTAAACAAAGCCGCTGGGAAGCTCGAACTGGGTGGAGCTCACAGCAGCTCAAGGAAACATGCCTGTCTCTGTAGACTCCACCTCTGGGGACAGGGTGCAGCTAAAAAAACAACAGGGAAAGCAGCAGAGGCCTGTGCAGACCCGAACGACTCTGTCTGACAGCTTTGAAGAGAGCAGTGGATCTCCCAACACGGAGGTTGAGATCTGAGAACGGACAGACTGCCTGCTCAAGGGTCCCTGACCCCTGAGTAGCCTAACTGGGAGACATCCCCCACTAGGGGCAGTCTGACACCCCACACCTCACAGGGTGGAGTACACCCCTGAGAGGAAGCTCCCAAAGTAAGAATCAGACAGGTACACTCGCTGTTCAGCAATATTCTATCATCTGCAACCTCTGCTGCTGATACCCAGGCAAACAGGGTCTGGAGTGGACCTCAAGCAATCTCCAACAGACCTACAGCTGAGGGTCCTGACTATTAGAAGGAAAACTATCAAACAGGAAGAACACCTATACCAAAACCCCATCAGTACGTCACCATCATCAAAGACCAGAGGCAGATAAAACCACAAAGATGGGGAAGAAGCAGGGCAGAAAAGCTGGAAATTCAAAAAATAAGAGCGCATCTCCCCCTGCAAAGGAGCGCAGCTCATCGCCAGCAACGGATCAAAGCTGGTCAGAGAATGACTTTGACGAGATGAGAGAAGAAGGCTTCAGTCCATCAAACTTCTCAGAGCTAAAGGAGGAATTACGTACCCAGCGCAAAGAAACTAAAAATTTGAGAAAAGAGTGGAAGAATTGACAGCTAGACTAATTAATGCAGAGAAGATCATAAACGAAATGACAGAGATGAAAACCATGACACGAGAAATACGTGACAAATGCACAAGCTTCAGTAACCGACTCGATCAACTGGAAGAAAGAGTATCAGCGATTGAGGAGCAAATGAATGAAATGAAGCGAGAAGAGAAACCAAAAGAAAAAAGAAGAAAAATAAATGAACAAAGCCTGCAAGAAGTATGGGATTATGTAAAAAGACCAAATCTACGTCTGATTGGGGTGCCTGAAAGTGAGGGGGAAAATGGAACCAAGTTGGAAAACACTCTTCAGGATATCATCCAGGAGAACTTCCCTAACCTAGTAGGGCAGGCCAACATTCAAATTCAGGAAATACAGAGAACGCCACAAAGATACTCCTCGAGAAGAGCAACTCCAAGACACATACTTGCCAGATTCACCAAAGTTGAAATGAAGGAAAAAATCTTAAGGGCAGACAGAGAGAAAGGTCGGGTTACCCACAAAGGGAAGCCCATCAGACTAACAGCAGACCTCTCGGCAGAAACTCTACAAGCCAGAAGACAGTGGGGGCCAATATTCAACATTCTTAAAGAAAAGAATTTTAAACCCAGAATTTCATATCCAGCCAAACTAAGTTTCATCAGTGAAGGAGAAATAAAATCCTTTACAGATAAGCAAATGCTTAGAGATTTTGTTACCTCCAGGCCTGCCTTACAAGAGACCCTGAAGGAAGCCCTAAACATGGAAAGGAACAACCGGTACCAGCCATTGCAAAAACATGCCAAAATGTAAAGACCATCGAGGCTAGGAAGAAACTGCATCAAATAACGAGCAAAAAAACCAGTTAAGATCATAATGGCAGGATCAAGTTCACACATAACAATATTAACCTTAAATGTAAATGGACTAAATGCTCCAATTAAAAGACACAGACTGGCAAACTGGATAAAGAGTCAAGACCCATCAGTCTTCTCCTGTATTCAGGAGACCCATCTCACACGCAGAGACATACATAGGCTCAAAATAAAGGGATGGAGGAAGATCTACCAAGCAAACGGAGAACAAAAAAAAGCAGGGGTTGCAATCCTAGTCTCTGATAAAACAGACTTTAAACCCTCAAAGATCAAAAGAGACAAAGAAGGCCATTACATAATGGGAAAGGGATCAATTCAAAAGGAAGAGCTAACTATCCTAAATATATATGCACCCAATACAGGAGCACCCAGATTCATAAAGCAAGTCCTTAGAGACTTACAAAGAGACTTAGACTCCCATACAATAATAATGGGAGACTTCAACACTCCACTGTCAACATTAGACAGATCAACGAGACAGAAAGTTAACAAGGATATCCAGTAATTGAACTCATCTCTGCACCAAGCAGACCTAATAGACATCTATAGAACTCTCCACCCCAAATCAACAGAATATACATTCTTCTCAGCACCACATCGCACTTATTCAAAAATTGACCACAATTATTGGAAGTAAAGCACTCCTCAGCAAATGTAAAAGAACAGAAATGATAACAAACTGTCTCTCAGACCACAGTGCAATCAAACTAGAACTCAGGACTAAGAAACTCAATCAAAACCGCTCAACTACATGGAAACTGAACAACCTGCTCCTGAATGACTACTGGGTACATAACAAAATGAAGGCAGAAATAAAGATGTTCTTTGAAACCAATGAGAACAAAGATACAACATACCAGAATCTCTGGGACACATTTAAAGCAGTGTGTAGAGGGAAATTTATAGCACTAAATGCCCACAAGAGAAAGCTGGAAAGATCTAAAATTGACAGTCTAACATCACAATTAAAAGAACTAGAGAAGCAAGAGCAAACATATTCAAAAGCTAGCAGAAGGCAAGAAATAACTAAGATCAGAGCAGAACTGATGGAGATAGAGACACAAAAAACCCTCCAAAAAAATCAATCCAGGAGTTGGTTTTTTGAAAAAATCAACAAAATTGACAGACCGCTAGCAAGACTAATACAAAAGAAAAGAGAGAAGAATCAAATAGACGCAATAAAAAATGATAAAGGGGATATCACCACGGACCCCACAGAAATACAAACTACCATCAGAGAATACTATAAACACCTCTACGCAAATCAACTAGAAAATCTAGAAGAAATGGATAATTTCCTGGACACTTATACTCTTCCAAGACTAAACCAGGAAGAAGTTGAATTCCTGAATAGACCAATAGCAGGCTCTGAAATTGAGGCAACAATTAATAGCCTACCCACCAAAAAAAGTCCAGGACCAGATGGATTCACAGCTGAATTCTACCAGAGGTACAAAGAGGAGCTGGTACCATTCCTTCTGAAACTACTCCAATCAATTGAAAAAGAGGGAATCCTCCCTAACTCATTTTATGAGGCCAACATCATCCTGATACCAAAGCCTGGCAGAGACACAACAAAAAAAGAGAATTTTAGACCAATATCCCTGATGAACATCGATGCAAAAATCCTCAATAAAATACTGGCAAACCGCATTCAGCAGCACATCAAAAAGCTTATCCACCATGATCAAGTGGGCTTCAACCCTGGGATGCAAGGCTGGTTCAACATTCACAAATCAATAAACGTAATCCAGCATATAAACAGAACCAAAGACAAGAACCACATGATTATCTTAATAGATGCAGAAAAGGCCTTCAACAAAATTCAACAGCCCTTCATGCTAAAAACGCTCAATAAATTCGGTATTCATGGAACGTACCTCAAAATAATAAGAGCTATTTATGACAAACCCACAGCCAATATCATACTGAATGGGCAAAAACTGGAAAAATTCCCTTTGAAAACTGGCACAAGACAGGGATGCCCTCTCTCACCACTCCTATTCAACACAGTGTTGGAAGTTCTGGCTAGGGCAATCAGGCAAGAGAAAGAAAGAAAGGGTATCCAGTTAGCAAAAGAAGAAGTCAAATTGTCCCTGTTTGCAGATGACATGATTGTATATTCAGAAAACCCCATTGTCTCAGCCCAAAATCTCCTTAAGCTGATAAGAAACTTCAGCAAAGTCTCAGCATACAAAATCAATGTGCAAAAATCACAAGCATTCTTATACACCAGTAACAGACAAACAGAGAGCCAAATCAGGAATGAACTTCCATTCACAATTGCTTCAAAGAGAATAAAATACCTAGGAATCCAACTTACAAGGGATGTAAAGGACCTCTTCAAGGAGAACTACAAACCACTGCTCAGTGAAATAAAAGAGGACACTAACAAATGGAAGAACATACCATGCTCATGGATAGGAAGAATCAAGATCGTGAAAATGGCCATACTGCCCAAGGTTATTTATAGATTCAATGCCATCCCCATCAAGCTACCAATGAGTTTCTTCACAGAATTGGAAAAAACTGCTTTAAAGTTCATATGGAACCAAAAAAGAGCCCGCATTGCCAAGGCAATTCTAAGTCAAAAGAACAAAGCTGGAGGCATCACGCTACCTGACTTCAAACTATACTACAAGGCCACAGTAACCAAAACAGCATGGTACTGGTACCATAACAGAGATATAGACCAATGGAACAGAACAGAGTCCTCAGAAATAATACCACACATCTACAGCCATCTGATCTTTGACAAACCTGACAGAAACAAGAAATGGGGAAAGGATTCCCTATTTAATAAATGGTGTTGGGAAAATTGGCTAGCCATAAGTAGAAAGCTGAAACTGGATCCTTTCCTTACTCCTTATATGAAGATTAATTCAAGATGGATTAGAGACTTAAATGTTAGACCTAATACCATAAAAACCCTAGAAGAAAACCTAGGTAGTACCATTCAGGACATAGGCATGGGCAAGGACTTCATGTCTAAAACACCAAAAGCAACGGCAGCAAAAGCCAAAATTGACAAATGGGATCTCATTAAACTAAAGAGCTTCTGCACAGCAAAAGAAACTACCATCAGAGTGAACAGGCAACCTACAGAATGGGAGAAAATTTTTGCAACCTACTCATCTGACAAAGGGCTAATTTCCAGAATCTACAAAGAACTCAAACAAATATACCAGAAAAAACAAACAACCCCATCAAAAAGTGGGGAAAGGATATGAACAGACATTTCTCAAAAGAAGATATTCATACAGCCAACAGACACATGAAAAAATGCTCATCATCACTGGCCATCAGAGAAATGCAAATCAAAACCACAATGAGATACCATCTCACACCAGTTAGAATGGCAATCATTAAGAAGTCAGGAAACAACAGGTGTTGGAGAGGATGTGGAGAAATAGGAACACTTTTACACTGTTGGTGGGATTGTAAACTAGTTCAACCATTATGGAAAACAGTATGGCAATTCCTCAAGGATCTAGAACTAGATGTACCATATGACCCAGCCATCCCACTACTGGGTATATACCCAAAGGATTATAAATTAGTCTACTACAAAGACACATGTACACGTATGTTTATTGCGGCACTATTCACAATAGCAAAGACTTGGAATCAACCCAAATGTCCATCTGTGACAGACTGGATTAAGAAAATGTGGCACATATACACCATGGAATACTATGCAGCCATAAAAAAGGATGAGTTTGCGTCCTTTGTAGGGACATGGATGCAGCTGGAAACCATCATTCTTAGCAAACTATCACAAGAAGAGAAAACCAAACACCGCATGTTCTCACTCATAGGTGGGAACTGAACAATGAGATCACTTGGACTCGGGAAGGGGAACATCACACACTGGGGTCTATCATGGGGAGGGGGGAGGGGGGAGGAGGGAGGGATTGCATTGGGGAGTTATACATGATATAAATGATGAATTGATGGGTGCTGACGAGTTGATGGGTGCAGCACACCAACATGGCATAAGTATACATATGTAACAAACCTGCACGTTATGCACATGTACCCTAGAACTTAAAGTATAATAAAAAAAAAAAAAAAAAAAAAAAAAAAAAAAAAAAAGAAAATGTGGCACATATACACCATGGAATATTATGCAGCCATAAAAAAGGATGAGTTTGCGTCCTTTGTAGGGACATGGATGCAGCTGGAAACCATCATTCTTAGCAAACTATCACAAGAACAGAAAACCAAACACCGCATGTTCTCACTCATAGGTGGGAACTGAACAATGAGATCACTTGGACTCAGGAAGGGGAACATCACACACCAGGGCCTATCATGGGGAGGGGGGCAGGGGGAGGGATTGCATTGGGAGTTATACCTGATATAAATGATGAATTGATGGGTGCTGACGAGTTGATGGGTGCAGCACACCAACATGGCACAAGTATACATATGTAAGAAACCTGCATGTTATGCACATGTACCCTAGAACTTAAAGTATAATTAAAAAAAAAAAAAAAAAAGAGATACAGACCAAAGTCTATGATATTCTGATTACAGCAGCCCAATCTGACTAAGACATCCATCAAGAATGTTTTGCCTCAGATAATTATTCGCCTCCTTTTTTATTACTACTTTGTACAATGATCATAATATACCAGAATAACAATAATAGCTAGCACTTATATAGCACTTACTCTGTACCAAGTAGTATTATGAGTACTTTATTCTTATTCATTTAATGTATATGCCCACTAATGAGACAGTTACTACTTTGGTAGCTTTTCATGAAGAAACTGAGGCACAGAGAGGTTAAGTAATTTTCCAAGGTCACAATGTAAATGGCAGAGCTGGGGTTTGAACTCAGGCATTTAGATTACGGAATTCATTCCCTAACCACTGTGATATACTGCCTCCCTAAATAGGGAAAAAAGCCCCCTGAAATGTTCCAAAGGTATTTTTATAACTTAATAAGACAAAAAAAAAAAAGTTCTTATTACATCCAAAAATAATTTGCCTCAATCAAAAAGACAAAAAAGTAATACTAAAAGTCAAGTATATATTTCTACTGTTTTTTTTTTTCTCATCTATTCAATTTGGTTCTCTAAGCACACCTCTCCTCATTTCTGTACACATTTAATTAAGAAAGCTCTTGAAACATACAAAAACAGAATGATGAACTCTCATGAATACTTAATACCAACCACCTGCCCAAGCCAGAGTCTACTATCCTCACTCCATCTTATTTTGAAATAAATGCCAAGTATCATAATTCATCTGCAAATATTTCAGTATGTACTGAAAGATCAAGTGCTTCTAAAAAACATAACCACAATACTGTTATCACACCTAAAAAATGAATATTTAATACCAAATACCCAGTTAATAGTCAAATTTCCAAACATCAGTTAAAATATATCTTCAAGGGTTTCTTTGAATCAGGATCCAGGTTAGCACCACATACAGTGATTGGTTGATCTGTTTCTTAAATTTCTCAATCAATATTAGTGGTTCTCAATCAAGGTGATTTTGCCTCTCAGGGACAACGGACAATTTCTGAAGATGTATTTGATTCTGTCACAACTAGAGCGGTGCTACTGGAATCTAATAAGTAGAGGCTGGGTAAGCTTCTAAATATCCTACAACAAACAGGAGAGCCCCCACTACAACAAAGAAGTATCTAATCAAAAATGTTACTAGTGCCATGGTTGAGAAACCCTGATTCCCTAGGTTCTACCTTGTTCTTTTTTTTAATTTCTTACATTTAATTTATTGAAAACATTAAGCAGTTTGTCATAAAAATCTTCATGCAGGTGGATTTTGCTGACTATATCCCCAGGTATCATTTGAAAGGTTTCACTACCCTTTATTTCTTGTAACCTGGAAGTTAAATCTAGAGACTTGACCAGATTCAGGTTTTGTATTTGCTTTTGGGTTTTTTTCTTTTTTAAGGCATGGGGTTGGCAAGATTACTTCTTGGATAGTGTTGTATTTTTCTATCAGGAGGCACATAATGCCTGGTTGTATTCTTTTTAGATATCTGTCAGCCACTTAGCTGGGCCTTGATGCCTAGATCCCAATAGCTTATCAGGGATTGCAAAATGGTAATATTTTAACTCAAACAGTCCTTCTTCACTCATTAGCTGGAATATTATTCTAGTAAGAACAAACATCTCATCTATTATTTGATTACTTAATAGCAGAGTGTATACAGAAAAGGCAGAATCAGTTGTTAAAGTGAGTTGGCTTCCTAGAATCCTCCAACAGTAACAAATTTTTGTTGCTGTTGTAGTACTAGTAGTCTTACAGATTCATGGATTTAGATATAATTATATCAATCTACTGAAGCTATTCTTGTTAACACTCAAGTTTCATATCCTTAGTCAGCCAGTGGTAGCACTTCAAGTTGGAAGCTGAAACATGACCCAATCTTAATGGTTTCTGATTAGTAGTTTGCTATCAACTCCAAGCTCAGTTTCAGGCCTAGAATCAGGCATTCCTCCAAGGAACTGGTTCTTTGAAGTAGATTGCTGTCACCTTTTTGTTTTTTTAGCTCTGGAACATTCATTGTCTAATTTTAAAAATATTCTCATTTTTCATTGGGTTTTTTCTCTCGCCTGATATTCTTATTATTTGAATTTAGGCATGTTTTTCTCTCTTCTCTACATTATTGAACTTTAATATTTTCTACTTTTTAATTTCCTTCTTGTCGCCTGGGAAGTTCTACAACCAGCTCTCATAATTAATTTGTAAATTCTTCTGTAGTTTGATTTTAATAAACCTACTACTCTTTTAAATACTCTCCAGTAGTGTTTGAAAGAGAGTTAATGGCCTATGCTGGTTCTCCATCTTGTCCTCTTCATTATTTTTTTTCAAAAGCATATATTTGTCAGTGTGCTTCATGTTTTAAAATGTAAAAATATTAGTTTTATTAAAAAAAACTTCAGCTTTAATTTTCATTGTAAAAAGTTAAAGGTAATATATAGAAGAAATAAAATCAACTAAAATAACTACATAATCACACAGTAAAACATGTATTCTCTTCAAGATTTTATTTACATTTTTAAATTCTAGTTAGAAAAATAGATACTACATACAAAGAACTTTTAGCTTGTATATTTGCTTAAACATTTATCCCAAGGGTCTTCATATACAGCTATTCTTCAAAATAAAATGTTCAAACTAATTTTCATGTGCTTAGTGCAGTGCCTGGAACACGTATAAGTTCTGTATAACTGTTTATTATTATCACAGAATGCTTTATCATTACTAAGTCAAAATTAAAATGCAACCATTTTCTTCCTGCAGCACACTGTAGTGGTTTCTAATTCTGCCATTACCATCAATGATTCCATAAATAACTACATATGTTCAGCATCCCTCACTCTGAACTTTCAAATTACTTCCCTAGGAAAAATTTCTAGAAATGAGATTCACAGGTCACAGGGTATGAACATTTTTCTAATAATTTCCATTAACTCAGTAACTATAAAGTGTCATTTGGATTTAAATGTGTATTCCTTTGAATATTAGCCAGATTACACACTTTTAAACATCTACTACTCAAATTTCCTTTTGTATAATAAAGGCATTACAGTTTAATAGGTAACTGCTATTAGTTCAGTGATGATATTTCATGTTTATCTTCATTATTAGTTATTTTATTATTATACAGGGACCATCTATGGTTTTTAAATGTGTTACTTTCACTCATAATAATAACTGGAGGCCTATAACATTTTCAGTTTGAATTAATGAATATTGTTAAATTATTTTAAATCATGATTCTAGCTATACTGATGTAGTAACAATCTTTGACTTTCATATGTATCTTTTCCTTGCCTTTCCTAAATTTGCCCTTCTTTGTTAATATAAACTCAAGGGTGTTCACAATTTTTCCCTCCTTTCTGAATTTAAGTTTGCCAGTAAAGAGAATCATTCTGTATGTGATACTTTAGTAGCACAATTTCAGACTCCTGAAATGTCAGATACTGAAAAATGTTCCTTATATTTTTTTAACTGCTGGTATAATGTTATATATTCTTAAAATTTGGTGCTTTTCAAATTTTATATTCAACAATTTTCAAACTCAGAATACAAATATTTTATACATATAAAAAATATTCCTGTTATACATACACACACACACACACACACACACACATACACACATATAAAACAGACCAATGTTGCAGAGGTGTATGTCTCTAAATGGGGATGGGAGTGGAAGAAAGGAGATAAAGAGAAAGAAGAAGATAGAGCCTGACTGACCTTGAATCTCATTACAACTTCAGCTAGTAATATTGTTACATATAATAGTATATTATTTAGTACTTATTGAAGCAACTAGCTCTTAGTCCTGAGTCTACTGCTAAATAGTTACGTAGTTTTCTTATAATCTCACTCATTTTTATTTACTTTTTTCTCAGGTTACTGTTTTATTGATATATAATAATTTTACATAATTTTGTGGTACATGTCACATTTTAATATCTGTATGTAATGTGTAACGATCAAATCAGGGTAACTGGGATACAAGTGATTTTTTAAGAAGTCTTTAAACCTATTTCTCTACTGTATTATCATAGAAATGTGGAATTAGATTTAATCTCTATAATCCCCCCAGAACTAAAATTCTAATGATTTGTTTGCAAACCTATATTTAAGATGTTTTTAAGTAAAGAACATTCCTTACATTTCTGAATCTCAAAAGAATACAGTGCTATGCAGGGAACAGATACTGTGACATAACTGTTGGTTGGTTGACTCTAAACAGATTTAACGAATAAAAATCTTTCTCTGTGTGGTATAGTAACAGAATTTCATTTCTGAGGAAACAGCATTTTAATGTCTCATCAAATCCAATAAATCAGAGTTCTACCAATAGTGAAACATAAATATATAAAAAAAGTACTCACCAATATATCTTGGCCAACATGCTGCTTTCCCTTTTCTTCTTGTGGTCCTAATATCAATTTCCCAGTAGAAAAAAAGGGTGTGTCCAATGTCTTATATACCTTCAACTCACCATGCTTAACAAAAAATTGATATGTATCTTGTGGCCTTACAAGATCTAGGAGTAAAACAGTAATACAAACATAAAACAACAGCAATGATATTGATTAATATAAACATATATGTAATAAAGAGTTATTTCTGAATATAAGTCTGCCTTAGAGAGATAGAGCTGTTTCAGATCATTAACTCTAGAGCTAGAATGCCAGAGGTCAAATCCTGTCTCTGTCTTATAAGCTGCATGACGTAAGGCAAGTTAACTTAAGCTCTCTCTCACTGTGCCTCAATTTCCTTTTTGGTAAAATGAAATAATAATAAGTTCATCTATTCGGTGTTAATGAGCTGCTGTGAATATCAATGAGTTAATGTGTGTACATTATTTAAAATATTTTCTGGCAAAAAGTAAGCATTGTTAGTACCAGCTGAATAATAAGAATGGCAGCATTATAGGAACTGAGACAGAAAATAAAATTAGCTGAGATACAAAAAAGAATTCCTTATTTTTAAAGTTTAACGTAAACCACAATGTGTCATCACCATGCCAATAGATATTTTTTCCCGTTTGACTAATAATTTTTATTAGGTAAAGTTTGTGAGAAAGCAGAGCTCTAATGGTTGCTCACAAATTACTACCTCACTTACAAAAATTTCCACCACTTAACAAACCTTTCCAGATCTATAATAAATAAACTATTCTGTCATCAACGTCTGATTCTGTTTCCCAGGATATTTGGGAATGTTAGTGATCCTACAGACTACATGATATAGAAACAAATATATATAGAGAGAGAGTAGATTCAAGAAACAAATAAGAAATGAACTTTTGACAACACTCACAATAACCTGATAGAGTATAGCAATGCTTTCAGTTAAGACACTAAACAAAACTCCATACTTCTAAGCTCTGTTGCCAAATAAATAATCTGCATAGAGATACCTTTGCTAAGATGTTAAGATATTAAATGAAATCTATTTTCATAGTCAAAATTTTAAGTAGGAGTACCATTATTACCACCTTTCTTTTTTTTTGAAATAATTTTATTATTTTTTTGAGACAGGGTCTGGCTCTGCACGCCCAGGCTGAAGTGCAGTGGCATGATCTCGGCTCACTGCAATCTCCGCCTCCCAGATTCTAGCAATTCTCCTGTCTCAGCCTCCCAAGTAGCTGGGACTACAAGCACCCGCCACCATGCCCGGCTTCCATTACTGCCTTTCTGATTTGACCTACTTCTCCTCTGATGTAGGAAAACAGCCCTTAGTACTCAATGGTACAGTCATAACAGTTGTTAAAATATTTAAATATTTCTTGTATATATATATATATATTGTCTGGTTGTTAAACAGTTGAGTAATACATAAACTCCTATCCCACTATAGCTCATCCCTTGGGCATCTTAAATGACCTGCTAGAGACTAAATATTTAATACCTATTCAAGACAGCAGGAGGCTTCCAGGACTTTGCAGCACCAGCTTTAAGGTTAAACCTGGCATTTGTACAACTGATTGATGCCCTTGCTAGTCATTCTCACAAAGGACTCATATTCCAGGTAACATTACTGCCACCTGTAGGCCCAAAAGTTTGTCTGTGCCCTATCCACGATCCCTGCCTAGCCTCATGTTAAGAGTATCCTTGAGTCTGCCAACTATCTACCTATAATTCCCCATAAACAGCCTCTGTTCCCATATGTCCTCCTGGTCAAAAAGGCCTAGACCCTGTTGGAGGGGGACAACATTCCTGATTGTAGCACTTGTGCCCCAGAGAACAAGTCCAGGGTGTTACGTGTACCCTGGAGCTGTCTGACATCAATATTCCCCCACAGTTGTCTTCACATAGGCTGCTCATTGGAATTCGACTCTCTTCTGGAGTTTAGCACTGATAGAATTGGGGAGAGAAAGGGAAAGTAGACAGGCCAACCATCAAGTAAGCAATGTTTTCTTACAAGTTGTTTAATTAAGTATTTTCAATATCATCCCTGATCTTACCCATGAGAATAATCTCTCTTGTTTCTGGGTCCTTTACCCTCGTTGGCTGCAAAGGATCTCCAAGAGGTATATCTAGATTTACCATTAAGCTAGTCTCTGCAAAAGAAATACCATTAAAATACAAACTACTTACTTAAAATTATTCTCAATCATAAAAAAGTTCAGTACAAAATATAGCTATAGAGAAGTTATAAAAGAAAAATGTTAAAAGCATAAAAGTATCTTCCTATTTATAAATCACTCTGATAAAGAAAAATTCAAACTTAAACACCCATAATGATTTAATATAAAAGCAAACACCCTAAACTTCCTATTTTCTGTAAGCCTTAACATGTAAACTCTTGCATCATCAATGAATTAAGTGATGTTCTGCATAATCTCTAAGTGAGACAGAGGTATATAATATACTTTAGAAATGTCTATTTCAACCATAGTTTGGGCATAGGAATGGTAGGTTTCATTTGACTGGGCAATTTATTCATGAAGAAATTTATAATATGCTATTAATAATTTTTAAGAATAAAATTAGCTTACTTTCTATTTGGAAGAAAGTAGACATTAAAAAATGAATTTTACCTATGGTATTATTTCTGAAGTTTTTGGAAGTAAATTTCATATTTTGCAAAGAGCTTCTTCTCAAAGTACTCCTATTTAAAGTAAAATCTAAAAGTTACTTTCAGAAATAAGTTCATACTTCTTTCATCGTTATCAAGACAGATCCTTTTCTTATTAGACTTTTTGTCGACTTTTCCATTTTCTTTTGCCTTCCTTTTAGACGACATTGTGTCTGGAGACAGTATTCCACCAATCACGAATCCTCCTAAAATTTAACAAAAAAAGTAAAATGTACATGGGAAAGATAAAATCTTGCAACAAAACTCCTTAAATTTAATCCGGCACATTTCCTTTCAAAGTACCAAAGAATATATATGTCTGCAGCTAATAGTTAAAATAACACAAATACCAACCAATTTCATTATCTCTCTACCACCTTAAATCAGAGGCTGATAAAACAGGATTAGATGATGGAACATGATTAGATGGTCCTATTGCTCGCCTGAAATCAACAGTCATCAGCAGAGGCTTTAAAAAAAAAAGCAGGGGGGCTAGCAATGAACTATTTATAGAAATCCACATGAGTTTAGTCCTTTGACTTAGATATATCCATCAAAGAAACAAATATGGCCAGGCACAGTGGCTCATACCTGTAATCTCAGCACTTTGAGATGCCAAAGTGGGAGGATTGCTTGAGCCCATGAGATCGAGACCAGCCTGGACAACATAGCAAGGCCTCATCTCTACAAAAATAAGAAAGAAAATAATTCTTAAGATTAACACTATATTTTCTTGCCCACCCTACACTACTTTGTAGAAAACTATGAGAAAATGGAAAATGGTTAATAGGAAAAATAATGAAAAATACTTTACCTTTACCAGTTACAATTTTCTCATGTTCTAATCTAATGTTTTATATTATGCAACTGGAAATCTTGTCAGATAATACAGGAATAACATTCAGCTACCAAAGAGAAAATATCAGCATCTCTACATTAATCAGACAAAAATGAATTTAAATCCTGTTATCAAAATTTGGGGGGTGATGATTAAGTAAGGTAAGGTATATAAACATGTAGTGTAGTGCTTGGCACATAGTAAACAAATTTCTTATTGATAGACATTATAACATAAATAAGTTTTACCTGATGGCCTTCCTTGATAATCTATTCGCTCTCCTCGCCAGTACTCCAAAGGTTTCAAACGTGTTCTCTTGGTCCTGCGAACATTTGGTGTGTTGGAGGGCAATACTATAAAAATATGTCAGACAAAAGTGTATACATGTTTTTTAGTTGATGGTACTTAGCAGTGGAAAGACTATCTTTTAGAACATGAATGCTTTATTTTTTAAAATATGAGTATTTTTCCAGACAAAAGACTAGAAAAAACATATATTTATGCTAATAATTAAAGAAATGCCAATGGAAACACAGGCTACCAAATTGGCAAATAGTTAAAAATTTAATAATAGTGCTGACAATGTTAAATGTCCACTCCTCTTATCTGAACAATGCAAAGTTCTGTATACTAAACTGAGTTTGTTGGCTATATCTTCAAATTCCCATGTTCTTACCTACTTTTGTTTGCTAAAGCTCTCCTGAAGCTAATGAGAAGTTGCCTACTGCTCTTAGGCATAATGCTCAATGTTCCCCTGTGTAAATACTGAAGCCCTGCTCAGGAACATTTTTATTTCCCTTTCCCTACTCCTGATTCATCATTTCACTTCAAGACAAGCATTAAGTATTGAGAGGTACAGCAGTCTCTCATCACATAGGCCCACAAAATACTGACAAGATCGAAGTTCTTGAGTAAGGCAATGAGAGAAAGCTTCACTTCTTATGGTAATCTCTCAGTATGAATGCAAGAGCACTCACAGCCTCAAATAAAGGGAGAAACATGGAAAGCCAACATCACAGAAAGGTGGGAACTATCATGTATCTCGACTGGCAAATCTCTCTTTGGGAACCATGGATTGTTAATCTTTACGTGGGCCTCTCCATGGGATCCACAGTTCTCTGCTTTGTCTACTTACTACCCTAGCTACTGCTTTGTTCGGGAGTCAAGTGGATTAAAGTGGAAGGAGATGCTGTCAAGGAAGCCATCTATCTGGTAGTTACAGTTTCTTTGATAAAATTATCCACCCTAGCTTCATAGATAAGGGAGGATCATGCCCCCTACTATGGGGCAACAAGTGAGAGGGCAATAGGATTTATAAATGGACAATAGACTAACTCAGGGGCTGTGGTGACTTACTACGAAATTCATAAAAACTAAGTGCATAATTTTAATTTATCTGCCAATTAATCCAAGTAATCGTATTTTTCCTGCTTAAGAAAAATAAGTTATATTTAGAAACAGAAACTTAATGAAAGTATTTTTCTCAATGAAAATATTAAAAAAGAAAAATATTCTTACCTAGTTTATGATGGATTCTGTTCTTTGGTATCACTTTAGATCGTTTTGAGTCATCTACAAAATGCAAAAGATAGTATCACAAGAAATGACTGCTAATTCCATGTTAAATTAAAATGTGTTTCCCGGTCAATTTCAGTATGAGGATTTTAAATAAAGTTTGACTTGATAATATATTTTATTACTCCTGCTTTTCATTGCTCAACTATAAAAACTAAGGAAAAGAACTATTTCTCTAGACTTTGCTAGAATGAATACCATCGCAAGCTTGTCCAATTCACCTTATTCTGTTGTTGTTCTGTTTTGTTTTGTTTTAGGCCTTTAGCAGCTGAAACCATGCCTTTTAGTTTCTGTCTCTGGGAACAAGTGGAAAAGAGGGATGAGGAACGGGTTTTACTGGATCAACCAGAAACAGAAACTAAAAACTCATGACTGTATTCACTCCCTAGGACAGTCCTGGTTTTTATTCTAAAGAGTATAACAGCTTAAAAAACAAACATGGCCACTGCACTCCAGCCTGGGAGACAGAGTGAGACTCCGTCTCAAAAAAACAAAACAAAACAAACAAACAAACAAACAAAAAACACAGATTTTCTACTGCTCATGGAAATAAGCCACTGGTAGATAAAATGTAGGGCCTGATAATGGATAATATGTTATTTATGAACTACCTGTAACTTTCTCCTTAAAGTTCTAAAATAGTGTAAGTGTACTGAATTTAGCAGTGTGCCAATGACCTTAGGGGTTCTCAACTTTGGTAACTAGCACCTAAAGATGGTGTGATCCTTTCTTTCCCTTACTATGCACAAATGTTCTGTATCAAGAAGCAGAATATTGTTCCCTTCTCTTTCAATCTCTGCTGGAGTTAGTGACTTGCTTAACTAATAGTATGCAACAGAAATGATGTTCTGGGGCTTAAAAGGCTAAGTCCTAATACAATCTACAGGTTCCATCTAGAAGTCTTGGGATCTCACTCTAGGGGAAGACAGCAACAATATGAAGATTAACACAAGACTACCATGCTGTAAGGAAACCCAATGTGGCCACATGGAAAAGCCACATGGAGGAAAAGAGATGCTTAGCCAACCTCAATGTCCCAGCTCTTCTAGCTGGGTTCAAATACATAAGTGAGGAAGTTACCTTGAATGTCCAACCCAGTTGAACTTTCAGATGACTCCAGTCCCAGCAGCTTGCATTTAACTATAAATTGATGAGTGTACTCAAGTGACAATTACCCAACTAAGCCAAGTCAATTCACAGAACCATGAAAGATAAATCAATCATTGTATTAAGCCTTTAAGTTTTGGGGCGGTTAGTTGTACAGCAATATACAACTGGGACACAATGTCCATGAACCACCTAAAACTGCAAACACAATTTTGTATGAAATATATACCTTTTTTCCCTGAAAAGTGGGTCTGAGCTTTTATCATATTCTCAAATGAGTCCATGAAAGCAAAAAAAAAAAAAAAAAAATTGTTAGGAATGATTGAATTAGATATTGTATAAAATTGCTGGTTTGGAAGAAACTTCAGTGATCATAACATCTAATTTCCCTGTCATAAATAGGCAAATCTCTAGACATCAAAAGTAGATTAGTAATTGGGTAGGCCCAGGGAAAGGAAATGAAAATCGGCTACTAAAGGGTAAAGGAGTTTCTTTTTGGCGGTTATGAAAACGTTCTAACATCGATTGTGTCAATGACTACATATCATTGATTTGTATACTATAAGAGGATTAATTATATGGTATGTGAAGTCTGGCTCAATAAATCTGTGTACTCCCCACCCCCAAAAATCCAATTTCCCATGCAGTCTCCACTAGAACAAGTAGAGGTCTCCTCTCTGTTGGAAATTCTCCTGTGATACTGGGCCTCGGAGGCAGCGTCAGAGTCATATAAGGAACCAAAGAAACAAGTAAATATACTGAGGATAATGGGAGTCAGGTTTGTCACTATTTGAGAAGAGGTTTATAAAAATGGAAAAGGGGAAGTCTATGTTGGACTGGAAGAGCAGGTAGAAATGTGAACTTCCAATAAATACAGGGGGCCGGGCGTAGTGGCTCACGCCTGTAATCCCAGCACTTTGAGAGGCCGAGGCGGGTGGATCAGAAGGTCAGTTCAAGACCAGCCTTACCAACATGGTGAAACCCCATCTCTACTAAAAATACAAAAATTAGCCGGGCGTGGTGGCACACGCCTGTAACCTCAGCTACTCAGGAAGCTGAGGCAGCAGAACAGCTTGAACCCGGGAGGCGGAGGTTGCAGTGAGCCGAGATCGCACCACTGCACTCCACTCTGGGCGACAGAGGGAGACTCCATCTTAAAATAAATAAATAAATTAATTAATAAATACAAATACAGGCATACCTCAGAGATATTGCCAGTTCAGTTCCAGACTACTGCAATAAAACAGATGCTGCAATAAAGCAAGTCAAACAGTTTTTTAGTTTCCTGGTGAATATAAGAGTTATTTCTTTTGCTGTTTTGTTTTGGTTTTTTGAGACAAAGTCTCACTCTGTCACCCAGGCTGCGGTGCAGTGGTGGGATGGAGACTCACTGCGGCCTCAACCTTCTGGGAGCAAATGATTCTCTCACCTCAGCCCGCCAAGTAGCCGGAACCACAGATGCACACCACCATGCTCAGCTAATTTTTGTATTTTTTGTAGAAACAGGTTTTTGGCATGTTGGCCAGGCTGGTCGCCAACTCCTGGGCTCAAGTGATCTGCCTGCCTCACCTCCCAAAGTCTTGGGATTACAGGTGTGAGCCACCATGCCCAGCCAAAAGTTATGTCTATACTATACTATAGTCTATTAAATGTGTAAGAGCATTATATCCAAAAAAATCAGTGTACACACACCTTAATTTAAAAATATTTTATTGCTAAAAATGTTAAAGATCAGCCAGGCATAGTAGCTCATGCCTATAATCCCAAGACTCTGGGAGGCCCAGGAGGGTGGATCACTTGAGGCCAGGAGTTTGAGACAAGCCTGGCCAACATGGCAAAACCCCGTCTCTACTAAAAATAAAAAAATTAGCTGGGTGTGGTGGTGCACACCTTGTAATCCCAGCTACTCTTTGTGGCTATGGCACAAGAATCGCTTGAACCCAGGAGGAAAAAGGTTTCAGTGAGCTGAGATCGTGCCCCTGCACCCCAGCCTGGGAATTAGAGCAAGACTCTGCCTCATTCTCAAAAAATAAAAATAAAAAATAAAAATAAAAATGCTTATCATCTGAGCTTTCGGTGAGTTTTAATCTTTTTGCTGGTAGGGTATTGTGCCTCATTGTTGATGACTGCTGACTGATCAGGCTGGGGTGCTTGTGGCAGTTTCTTAAAATAAGTCAATAATGAAGTTTCTCTGGAGAATATAAAACGCTGTTTTATAGCATTTTACCCACAGCAGAACTTCTTTCAAAACTGCAATCAATCCTCTCAAACTCTGCTGCTGCTTTATCAACTAAGTTCATGGAATATCCTAAATCCTTTTTTGTCATTTCAAGGGTTCACAGCATATTCACCAGGAGTAGATTCCACCTCAAGAAATCAGTTCCTTTGTTCTTCCATAAGAAGCAACTCATCTGTTCAAATTTTGTCATGAAATTGCAGCAATTCAGTTTCATCTCCAGACTCCACTTCTAATTCTAGTTCCCTTGCTATTTCTACCTTATCTAGTTACTTCCTCCACTGAAGTCTTGAATCCTTCAACTTCACCCATAAGGGTTAGAATCAACTTCTTCCGAGCTCCTGTTAATATTGATATTTTGACCTCCTCCCACAAAACATAAATATTTTTAATGGCATCTAGAATGGTGAATCCTTACCAGAAGGTTTATTTTGTCCAGACCCAACAGAGGAATCACTACTCATGACAGCTACTGCCTTACAAAATTTATTTCTTAAATAAGACTTAAAAGTTCAAATTATTCCTTGATCCATGCATGGGCTGCAGAACGAATGCTCTCTTAGCAGGCATGAAAGCAACATTAATCTCCTCACCCTTGTCCATTAGAGCTGCTGGGTGGCCTGGTGCAGTGCCATGGATATGCTGTCACTCAGGCTTTTTTGTTCTACTAATAGAGCAAAGTAGATTTAGCATAATTCCTAAGGATTCTAGGATTTCTGGAACAGTAAATGAGCACTAGTTTCAACTTAAAGTCACCAGATGTATTAGCCCTTAACAAGAGTCACAGTCTCGGCCGGACGCGGTGGCTCAAGCCTGTAATCCCAGCACTTTGGGAGGCCGAGGCGGGCGGATCACAAGGTCAGGAGATCGAGACCATCCTGGCTAACATGGTGAAACCCCGTCTCTACTAAAAAATACAAAAAAACTAGCCGGGCGAGGTGGCGGGTGCCTGTAGTCCCAGCTACTCGGGAGGCTGAGGCAGGAGAATGGCGTGAACCCAGGAGGCGGAGCTTGCAGTGAGCTGAGATCTGGCCAGTGCACTCCAGCTTGGGTGACAGAGCGAGACTCCGTCTCAAAAAAAAAAAAAAAAAAAAAAACAAGAGTCACAGTCTGACCTTGGAAGATCTGAAGTCACGCATTGACTTCTCATTAGCTATGAGCGTCCTAGATGACATCTTCTTTCAACAGAAAGCTGTTTTGTCTACAGGGAAAATCTGTTGTTTAGTAAAGACACCTTCAATTATCTCAGCTAGATTTTCTCGATAACTTGCTGCAACTTCTACATCAGACCTTGTTGCTTCACCTTGCTCTTTTATGTTATGGAAACAGCTTCTTTCCTTAAACCTCATGAACCAGCCTCTGCTAGCTTCAAACTTTTCTTCTGCTGCTTCCTTAACTCTCTCAGCCTCCACAGAATTAAAGAGTTAGGGCCTTGCTCTGAATGAAGCTTTGGCTTAAAGGAATGCTGTGGCTTGTTTAATCCTCTGTCCCGACCACTGAAACTTTCTCTATATCAGCAAGTAAGGCAGTTTCTCTTTCTTATCATTCATGTGTTCATTGTAGTAGTACTTTTCTTTTCCTTCAAGAACTTTTCCTTTGCATTCACAAATTGGCTGTTTGGTGCCAGAGGCCTAGCTTCTGGACTAGCTCGGTTTCTGACATGCCTTCCTCACTATGCTTAATCATTTCTAGCTTTTGATTTAAAATGAAAAACATGTGACTCTTTCTTTTACTTAGAAGCCTTTGTAGGGTTATTATTGGCCTAATTTCAATATTGTGTCTCAGGAAATAGGGAAGCCTGAAGACAGGGAGAAAGATGGGGAACTGGCTGGTCAGCAGAGCAGTAAGAACACATGAATTTTCACTTTCTTATGTAGGTGTGGTTTGCGGTGTCCCAAAACAATTACAATAGTAATGTCAAAGATCACCTGATCACAAATCATCATAAAAGACAGAGTAATGAAAAAGTCTGACATACTGTGAAAATTACCAAAATGTGACACAGAGACACAAGGTGAGCAGATGCTATTGAAAAAAAAAAAAAATGGTGCCAATAAGGCTTACTCAACAAAGGGTTGCCATAACCTTCAATTTGTGAAAAATGTAGCATCTCCAAAATGCAATGATATGCACAATAAAACAAGGTATGCCTGTAAAAATATAAATACAGAAATAGATATAGATGCCTGTATTATATATGGTGTATACCTATGTGTATGTGTGTATGTATATTTCCTATCTCTGTACACTGAGAAAGACCAGAAGCAATGGTATCCCAAACAAGGATCACATCAAGTATCCAAATCTTAGTTTCTAAATGTCATCCTCCACTAAAAAGAACTAGGTTTCCTGGAGCAGTAACTGATCCCAGAGCTGGGGCAGGAAAAAGACTGGAACATCTTATGCCAAAAAACAAAAACGGTATTCAGAGAATTATGACAAAAGCACACAGAGACCAGCTGAAAGAAAATCCAATGACCAAATCTATCACAATTTGAGTACCATAATAAATGATCAAGATTTTACAACCCCATGGGATAAAATATAAACCCAGTAGTCCATACTGATATAAATAAAATGAATCATGAATAAAATAATTGGCATGGGGGAGAAAAACTGGCAACTAATTAATGGGAAAGGAATTAAAGAAACAGAAAATAGAAAATAATGTGGTACCATCATTAATGGCTGATAATTCAAGTGGGAGTCCTGAATGTATGTTAAGGTTGGTGAATGGAGGTTCGACAAGAAACATGCTATTAAAATAGTATTGGAATATCACTCCACAATAATATTTATCAATTATAAGAGAAAAGCAGTGTCTTTACAGTAAAGAAACCTGGAAGACAATAACATGAACAGGTGATTAGGATTGACATCATGTCGGCAGGGCATGGTGGCTCACATCTGTAAACCCAGCACTTTGGGAGACTGAGTTGGGCAGATCACTTGAGGTCTGGAGTTCGAGACCAGCCTGGCCAACAAGGTGAAAGCCTGTCTCTACTAAAAATACAAAAATTAGCCAGGCATGGTGGCACGTGGCTGTAATCCCAGCTACTCAGGAGGCTGAGGCATGAGAAGTGCTTGAACCTGGGAGGTGGAGGTTCCAGTGAACTGAGATCACACAACTTCACTCCAGCCTGGGTAACAGAGCAAGACTCCGTCTCAAACAAACAAACAAAAAACAAAAGCATCATGCAGATGGGTGAACGTTGTGTGCCTCCTGTGTGATGCACAAATTACAACCCCTGACTCCTAACCCTATAGCATAATTTCTATAGTATTACTGTCAATACGAATGGCACACATTTGATCATGAGTTAAGTTAGGAAAAAAACTAAGAAACTGTTCCATGTTGAAGGAAACTAAGGGACATGACAGCTAAATGCAGTCGACGATCCAGGACTGGATCTTGAACCAGGAGGAAGAAGAAACACTGAGATCCAGGACTGGATCCAGAGCTGCAAGGGAAAAGGAACTGCTAGTGAAATCTGAATGGAGTCTGTGAATGAATCTGTGTTGTGTTAACGCTGATTTCCTTATTTGGATGGTCCGAGGGTAGTTATATCCTTGTCTTGCTGAAATACATTATGGGGTATTTAAGGGAAATAATACATCATGTCTACAATTTCCTCTCAAATAGTTCAGAAAAAAAGATGAATGATAATAAACGTGTATTTATTAGACGAGGCAGGGAGAGAGATGGAAAAATGTTGTAAAATGAGGACAACTGTGAAATCTCGATGAAGGGGATATGGGATCTCTGTATAAGACTGAAATCCTTTCAAATAAATTATTTTTTAAGTGACTAACGCAAGGGACAACTCCTACATTTCAAAGATTAAAGGATCCTAGTAAGTATGGGATGGAAGAAAACAGATTATCTACAAAGGAAAGAAGAAATAAGGCTGCCTTCGAATTTCTATTCATAAGCATTAACTCTCATGAAGCAAATAGCAATAGGGTGATACTTTAAAGAAAAAAAGATCATGACTGAAGATTATGTTCTCTATTTAGCTGGTGGTTCATCATGTTTAAAAAGAAAAAAAATCCTGAGTCCCTGCTAGAATATGTGAGAATGTCTACCAAGTTTTACAAAGAAGTAACAAGTATATCTGTTGACAATAAGTGTATATATATATTAAACATTTTATTAAAGGAAAAAGTACTGACACAGCAAGTCAAAAACAACAATTCAATCATGTGCTCTTTCTTAGCCACTTTTAAAATTCTCTAATAAGTTAAATAAAAAGATAAGAAACAAAGAAACAACAACCAACCAAAAGAAAGCGGAAGTCACAATAGTAATATTAGACAAAACAAACTACAAAGTAAAAAGCATTTAACACAACGAAGCAGATAAATTTGACCAAAGCAGGTACACTCCATATGAAGGCTTATGTGATCAGTAACAGCACTGAAATGTACATAACAAAGACTACAGAAAATACAAGGAGAAAGTCAGTTGTAGTGGGAACACTTTACTTCAATTCTAGCAGTCCTTAATAGATCTCAAATCAAAAGAATACCAAGGTTCAGAATAATATCAAGCTTAGTATGTCCAAATCTAACACATGTTCTTTTCCCCCAAATCTGCTTCTTCCCCAATAGTCCCCAGATCATGTAGCAGTATTGCCATTCTTCCAGGTGCTCAGGCCAAAAACCTTCAAGTTCTCTCTAACATCTCTCTTTCTCTTATACACCACATCTCGTCCATCAGAAAATCCTGTTGACTTTACCTTCAAAAACACCTAAAAATCCTCCTCCACCTTCTACTGCTACCACACTGGTCTAAGCCAACACCTCTCACTAGGATTATTTCAACATCTCTCTAGCTAGTCTCCTTGCTTCTAACCTTCCTGTCCCTTCAACCCCAATGGTCAACTCCTAACAGAGTACCTGCAGTGATTCTGTTAATACAAGTCAAGTCATGTCTCTCTTCTGCTCAAAACCCTCTAATGGCTTCCCATCTCTCTTAGTAAAATTTTGCATTTAACATACTATGTGATCTTTCACTCTGTTGCCTCTGTGACATCATTTTTCCTACTATCCATTCGCTCTCTTCCTCTGCTCTAAACCCCTGGCCTTCTTGGTGTTCCTCAATCAAGACGGACTCTTTACCACATTGGAACCTTTGCTCTTCATCTTCCCTCTACCTGGTACACTATTTACCCAGAGAGCCGCATGGTTTGCTGTCTCATCTCTTTACATCTTTGCTCAAATGATCACTTCCTTAGTGAGGACTTTTCTGCCCACCTACCTAAAAATGTAAACTTAATTTCCCACCCTAAAAGCCCTGCTCTATTTCTCTACTCTCAACACCCAACAACTCATAAACTGTTACCTTTTTATATTGTCTGCCACCCTGCTCTTGCAAAAATTAAGCTGCAGGAGGGCAGAAAATTTTGTCAGTTTTGTTCACTGACACATCCCTACCCTTAAAATAATATACAGTAAATATTCCATAATTTTTCATATTTAAGAATTCCATAAATATTCAAAGTATATTCAAAAAAATATATCCACTTATGCTATCAATGAAATAACTGGACATATATCTTTAAATCCACATCTGTATACAAATTATTCTTTTTTTTCAAGCACCAATGGAAAAATTATAAAAACTAAGCATCCACTAGAACACACAGAAAAACACTTAATGAATTCAAACAATAAATAATATGGGCCAAGTTTTCCAGAACAATAAAATGAAACTACAAAATAATAAAAGAACAAAATAAAACACAACTTCTTAGAATAACAGCAAAAATTGGCTATTTAACATACACTTGATATTAAACTAAGCAAAGAACACGTATTCATCTTTGTATCAGCTTATGGGATTGGAGCTGATATCATTTTACAGATAAGGAAACTGAAGTTTAAGAACACTGAAATTTCTTACTCAAGATAATATAATGATGCTTCCTGATCAGTGGTGAATGGGGAAAAAAAAAGAAAAAGATAACGTAGCAAGTAAGTAGTAGAGCTACAACCAATCCCAGGTCCATGACCCTGGAGACCAAGCTCTTAACTAACATATTCTTAAATAATTCCTGGGTCAAAGAAAAATCACTACAATTCAGAGTACACTACAATAACACTACATAGCAAAACCTATAAAATTAAGCCAAAACTATACTGAGGGAAATTCAATGCTGCTTCTTTACCAAAGAAAAAGCAGAAAAACACAGACAGCATTCAAGTTAAAAGAGAAAATATGATAAATCTAATGACGGGGGAAAAATTAAAAAGTTAAAAGAATAGTGATTATTAGAAAAAAAGTATAACAGATTACAATCAAGCACGCATTTTTAGGAGCATGAAAAAAATTATAAAATTCTCTATTAAGAGGCATTTTTAAACTTCAGTATGAAATTTTTCAAGTACTGAAGGCTGGGCATGGTGGTTCACACCTGTAATCTCAGCACTTTGGGAGGCTGAGGCAGGTAAATCACAAGGTCAGGAGTTCAAGACCAGCCTGGCCAAGACGGTGAAACCCCATCTCTACCAAAAATACAAAAAAATTAGCCAGGCATAGCGGCACGTGCCTGTAATCCAAGCTACTCCGGAGGCTAAGGCAGGAGAATTGCTTGAACCCAGGAGGTAGAGGATGCAGTGAGCTGAGATTGCACCACTGCACTCCAGCCTGGGCGACACAGCAATACTCTCTCTCAAACAAAACAAAACAAAAACAAAAACAAAAAAAGGAAACTTTCAAGTATTAAAAATAGAGAAAATAGTATAATGGACCCAATATACCCATCACCCAGCTACAGTAATCATCAACAGATGACTAATCTGCTTCATGTATACGCTTATCAGCTTAACAATTTTAAATACTGGAGTAGACACCTTAAGTGCCAATATTTCATTATGTTCTACTTCAAAAACTGTCACTCATTTTCTTTCTCTCTCACTTAGGTACAGCGTCTTAGTAATCTCTAACTAAGGGTCTTAAGAGGTAGGTACTCAATATACATTCGCCATCAGTGACAATGGAAACAAAACATAGCACTCCTTACTCCATATTCATAATGCCATAAAAATCAAGACAGAAAAAAAAAAAAAAAAAAAAAAAAAAAAACAATAGCTTACCTGAACTTCCATGAACTTCCTCCTCATGCACATCATTATTATTCTTTCCAGACATCAAATAATTATTATTGAGCCTGGAAGGTCCACTTAAGAAAAAAAGTAAACCATAAAATTAATGCTTTTATAATGCATATATCTAATGTATTTGCCTTAATGGTCATTTTTCTCCTAAAACTGCCATAAGTCTTATAAAACCAATAGTGATGTTATAAGTCATCAAGAATATATAGTCATCCCTAAGTATTTGTGGGGGATTGGTTCCAGGATCCACTGTGGAAACCAAAATCTAAGGATGCTCAAGTCCCTTATACACAATGGTGCAGTATCTGCATATTACTGTCACATATCCTACTGTATATTTCAAATCATATCTAGGTTACTTATAATACCTAATACAATGTAAATGCTATGTAAATAGTTGTTATACTGTATTTTTATTTGCAGTATTTTTAATGTCATATTGTCACTTTTTATTGTTTTATATTTTATTTTCTGAGTATTTTCAATCCATGAGGGTTGAATCAGTGGATGCAGAACCCACAGTTATGGAAGGCTGACTGTACTTGCAGCATTAAACAAAGACTACAATTTCATCCCATAACTGATGGCTGAGCATCATAAGTACTGAATTTATGACTTATAGATCAGAGTTATGGACTTAGTAAATTCAAATGACAACATCCTGTGGTGAAAATCAAATTATAAAAAAAAAAAGAAAGAAATCATCATATCTTAATTAAAAAAAGAAACAAACAAAAAATAACTACAGCCAAAAACCAATGGAATTTAAAATATGGTCCAGAAATTGTCACAGATGATTCAGCCTCTCCCAGTCCTAGATCTCTTTCTACCTATTATGAACCCAGGATAAGCCTAGTCATAACCTCACAAACAGTAAAGAAATCTTAGCCATCCCTTAAAAGTCTGAGAATTTGCTAAAATTTACCTTTTATTAATTTTTTAAAAGGTTATATGACATCAGATATAATTAAGAGTAATTCAATTTGATCACTAAATGTGGTCATTTTAACATTATATGTCCAAATTCTTTAATACACCACCTTTCAAGAGGTGGAGCCTAATTCCACCTCTCCCTGAATATAGTGTGGCCTTAATAAGTTGTTTCTAATGAATAGAATAAAGTAGAAGTGACAGTGTACAAGTCATTAAAAGACACTATGATATCCATCATAGTCACATCTTCTCTTGGAGCATGTGCTTTGTGGGAAGCCAGTTGCCATACTCAGCAGCTGAGAGGGCCACACGGTAAGAAACTAAGGTCTACCGGAAACAGCCAGAACGGAACTGGGGCCTCCAGCCAATAGTGTGGCCTTAATAAGTTGTTTCTAATGAATAGAATAAAGTAGAAGTGACAGTGTACAAGTCATTAAAAAATGACACTGCGATATCCATCATAGTCACATCTTCTCTTGGGGCATGTGCTTTGTGGGAAGCCAGTTGCCATACTCAGCAGCTGAGAGGGCCACAAGGTAAGAAACTAAGGTCTACTGGAAACAGCCAGAACGGAACTGGGGCCTCCAGCCAACAGCGATGTGAGACATTTTATAGGTGGATTCTCCAGTTCCAGACAAGACTTTAAAGCGCTAAAACCAGAAAGATATCTTGACTGCTACCTCCTGAGAATATCCGAGCTAGAACTAGCTAGCTAAGCCTCCCAGATTGCTGACCCATAGAAACTATGAAACAATAAGTGTTTTTAAGCCTTTAACAAAATTAAAATAAAGTTTTTGGGTAATCTATTATACAGCAATGGGTAACTAATATATGTAACTATTATCCTTACAATACATGCATACCTTTCCTCTAAAACTAAAGTCTTACGCTCTCCAGAATCCAAGCTTGATTCTGTTGGTGTGTTATATGTATATCCACTCGTCTGAGGCTTTAGGGGAACATGCTGTGCAGTCATAACATTATCTTCATTGTTTGAGCTTCTTGCAGATCTATAAAAATGATAAATGTATGAGTGTTTATACTTCTTCAAAATAAAATTTTCTTCCAGAAACAATATACGGGTGGGTACAAAGACAATATAATATTGGCTATAAGGAATATCAGATCACCCTGTTCAGGTTCTGACACTTGCAACTAGCTAAGGAAGGAAACTGGTTTCTAGGACCTACCAAGAGTCCTAATTTGAAAAATTCTGATGAGAGGAATGGAGAAGACACCTGCCCAGAAAGGTGGTGAAAGGCACATGAGGAGATCCTATGTATAAGCGGCTTATGATATGTATTACAGTTAATCCATGATGTTTTACTGGAGAATCCATAAACAACTAAAACTGTCTTCTTTGATATCCCTAGTCAGCCTACTGAGGGGCAATAGAGTCCTCAGAGGGACTCAGCTCATCTCTTTGGTAGTTAGTTTATTTGTATATGCAAACAAGATACACTATTCCTAGTGACTGTATATTTCCTCAGGTTCCAGTATCCTCCTGGGTCCTACCATTCGAGTCAAAAGAAATAAAAGTGATTACAAGAGAATACTATGAACAACTGTGTGCCAACAAATTAGATAACCTAGATGAAATGGACAAACTCCTAGAAACACACAAATTATCAAAATTGATTCAAGAGGAAATAGTCTCAAAATACCATGAAATCAGTAATCAAAAACAAACTACCCATATAGAAAAGCTCAGGCACAGGTGGCTTCACTGCTGAATTTTACCAAACATCCAAAAAAGAATTAAGACAAATTATTTACGAACTGTTTCAAAAAATAGAGAGATCATACTTCCCAATTCATTGTATAAAGCCAGTATTACCCTGATACTAAAACTAAACAAAGACAACAGAAGGAAAGCAAGCTACAGATTGGAATCCCTCAACAAAATACTAGCAAATTCCAGCAACATAATAAAAAAAAGAGAGAGAAAATCAGAGAATGGCCCGAAAAAGTGAAACAGAAGGTGTATGGGATTTCTTTATGCACTATAATGACATACACTAATATATTTTAGGACCCACTGCCATTTATTTCAGTACATCCTCAGCACCTTACTGCTTCTAACACAAAGTATGTATTACCTCAGTAGGTTTTTGGAACTAATAAGAATTCATTAAAAGCATCTAGCAAATATTTGGCACATAGTATGAACTCAAAAAAATGTTAACTATTATCATCCTAAGAAGAAAAGTATTAAGCTATATTCCTAACTATTGAAATCACATTAATCTCACTTAAAAGGAAACAATTTCAACTACACACCTAAAAAAGATAAAGATAGTAAATTTTATGTTATGTGTTTTCTGTTTGTTTGTTTTGTGAATCTCTACTTTGGGAGCCCAAGGCAGGAGAATCACTTCACACCAGGAGTTCAAGACAAACCTAGGCAACAAAGCAAGACCTCATTTCTATAACAAATTAAAAAATTAGCCAGGTGTGGTGGTCCACACCTGTAGTCCTAGCTACTCAGGAAGCTAAGGCTAGAGGATTACCTGACCCAGGAGTTTGAGGTTACAGTGGGCTGTAATCATGCCACTGTACTCCAGCCTGGGCAACAGAGGAAGACTCTGTCTCTTAAAAAAAAAAAAAAAAAGTTTAACTCTTGGACGACAATATCTTACTAAATTTAACAGTCATAATCTCAGGTGCTATGTACTATTCCCTATTTTAATATCAGGAAACAAGTGCAGAGTACTGCTTTGCCTGTGTGTCACCCAGCTAATGGTAGAGACTGGATTTAATACCGGGTATGTCAGAGTGCAGAGCTCTTCATGCTAGTTACTGCCTGTCTATAAATGATTAAATAGCACAAATTATTAAATGCTGAACAACAAAACTAACTATATTGTACACATAACAGATATTACCTAGAACAATCAAGATTTTTCTTCTTAGCCAAGTCTTCCTCATCACTTTCCAGTGGCTCACTCAGCAAACAACTGGAAATTTCATCATGACCAACGGTACCTCCAGAACCTTTAGCATTTAAAAACTTCTGTACTCTTTGGCTGCCTTTAGTTGCTGTCTTCTGCCTTTTAAGTGGAATAGTTTTTTCTCCAATATTCTTAGATGACTGATTTGTTTTCTTAGCAGATTTTTGTCTACTGTTGCGATGCACTGGTAATTCATTTCTTATTGAAGAATTGCTATAAACAGGACCTGAAGGATTCAACGATAACCTAAAGTTAGTATGTTTGTCCAGATGATTTGGCTCACTGAAATACCAACAGTATTTATATTTGCATATAAACATATACACACACACACACACACACACATCTCATAGGCTAATTTCCAAATTAAATTCTTCAAATAATGTAGCTCTTCAGTTTATAGACACATGAAACAGGTCCTTCAAATCTGTCACAGGCTTCAAGAAACACTCTCTGGCTCTGCCCACCGCCCTTTTGGTCATCCTTAATATTGGATATTCCCCAAGGTGACAGCTTCAGCTTTTCACTCCATATACCTTCTTTGAAGGACTTATCTACCCAGAGCTTTAATTACTATCTATATGCTGACACCTATAATATCCACCTACTGCTTTCCTCTAAAACTGCCTCTCTTGCTTTATTTCCTATCTTAATGAAAAATACAACTACCTATTCTATCCAGATATCTAAATCAGAAATTTGAATCATGCAAGACTAGTACTCCTTCCACAATCATGCCCTAAATCCTATCAATTCTACTTTATTAATGCCTTTCAAATCTTTCAAACTCTCCCTCCTGTCATTAGCAGAAGCCCTCATCATTCCGTATCTGGATTATATCAGTCTCTTTACTAATCTCCCCCATTCTAGTCTTGTTATTTTTCAATCCATTCTTTACACTGCTGCAAGAATCACCTTTGGAAAACAAAAACTGGATTATTACAACCCTGCTTAATTATTTTAGTTATTATGTACAGATTCAGGATAAAGTCCAAATACTTTCAACATCAATTCATATCTACATCTAGATTTGTTTATTTCATAAACCGCAACTCCCAAAACCCCCCTCCAAACAAACAAACCAAAAAAAGCCATCAGTCCTGAACTATCTATAGTTTCTCTAAAGCACTGGTTGTCAAAAGGCAGTCTCTAGACCAGCAAGATCAGCATTATCTGGGAATTTGAAATGCAAATTATCATGACTCACCTCAGACCCAGGGAATCAAAGACTTTTCAGAGTAGGGTCCAGTAACCTGTGTCTTAAGCCCCCAGACAATTCTAAAGCACACTAAATTTAAAAAAGAAAAGATCAAGCTCTCTGCTCCAGATCTCTGCACAAGCTACTTCTACTTAAAACATTCCATAACTTCCTCCTTACTCCACTCAATCACTTAGCTAACTCCTAATTCTTCCTTCAGGAAGCTTTCCCTAATTTCCAAGTCTGAGGTAGCTTGCTATCAACATACGACTGTTTACTTACCTCTACCCGGCTCCTCCAGCAGACTGACAATTCCTTGACCCCAAGTAATTGACTGGTATTTTATCTATGTATATTCCCAATGCCTAATGACAGGGGCAGGACTATGGTGAAACAAGAGTAGCCTCAGCTGTAAAATTCAAGAAGGTGCTCATTTTCAGGTCTGTGCAAGTACAGAGCCCGAACTAATACAATCCTGTGACTGAGTGCCTTAAATTCTTCACCCTAGTGTCTCATTGTCTTACCCTAGTCCTGGTCCTACTTTACCTCATTCCTGTCCCATGGCAAGTACTCCATATACATACATTTCTTCATACATATGAAAGGGCAACAGTGTCACATATACTACAGGCAGGCTGGGGGCAAGTCAAGTTGTTCTTCTTAACTTCAGACTTCAATTTCTTCTCCCATCAGATGACAGTTTAGACTATATGATATATAAGGATTCCTCCACTTTTTCAACTCCCAGCTTGATCAAAAATCCAACATCTATTTCACGACTGTTAAATAAGTGTGTTTTGAGTTTCAGAGATCTAGCACATTTATCCAAGTTCTGTAAGAACTTATTTACTCATCTATTTATGTGCTCATCTGCCACAGTTGTGATGCACTAGTAATTTCTTTAGCATTTCAGGCATCCTGGGGCAGAAAAGTGAGTTCCTCAAAGCAGTAACAGTATTACTTAACACTTCAGTACTAACATATGCCAAACCTACTATGCTAATAGCATTTAAACCTTATAAAAACTCAATGAGGTAATCATGTTACAGAATGAGAAACTAAACAAAGTAATCTACTCAAAGTGGAAGAGTGATACTCTGAACTCAGATCTGACTCCAAAATCCAAAGGCTGCAACAAAATAAATACTTGCTGCTATCAATCAAGAAACTCAATCATTTAATAATTCATAACGGGGGGTGGGGAGGGATAGCATTAGGAGATATACCTAATGTAAATGACTGAGTTAATGGGTGCAGCACACCAACATGGCACATGTATACATATGTAACAAACCTGCACGTTGTGCACATGTACCTTAGAACTTA
Source organism: Rhinopithecus roxellana (assembly GCF_007565055.1). Classification (NCBI taxonomy): domain Eukaryota; kingdom Metazoa; phylum Chordata; class Mammalia; order Primates; family Cercopithecidae; genus Rhinopithecus; species Rhinopithecus roxellana. The sequence goes on along the minus strand of NC_044550.1, from coordinate 40,848,869 downwards.
AAGTATAATTAAAAAAAATAAAAAAATAATAATTCATAGCAATAAGGCCTCACAGATACAATGCCATAGTTGTACTAATCTTTCACTTATTAATCTAAATGCCCAACAGTCAATAGTATTTGTGTATGAGAATGCCACCTTATGATCCACCAATCTTTTCAGGATCACTTCCTTTAAAAAAGTGACAATTCTTCCAAAACAATAAATGTTTCATATTGTAAAGAAAAAAGTTAGCAAAGTAGCTCTGAGTATACTACCTTTAAAAGGGCCTGCTTTCAAAGTTAGCCCTGTAAACTTAAATTTCAGGAGTGTTCCTGTCATTTCCTAATTGGCAAATGTGGTGTTGTGGGCTTAAACCTTATACAAAAAATATGGTTTAGGCAAATATTGCCTTCCTTCAGGGAGTCTGGAATTGTAGTACTTGCTAGGTAGAGAGTACCTATGTGACCACCCCCAGTAAAGATCTTGGGCACTAAGTCTCTAGTGAGCTTCCCTGATAGACATTTTGCCTATTTGTCACAACTCATTGCTAGAGGAATTAAACAACTCCTGTGGGAATCCACTGGGAAAGGACTCTTCAAGCTTCTGCTGATTTCCTCCAGACTTGGCCCACGCACTTTTTTTCTACTGAATTTGCACGGCATCCTTTCACTATAATGAATCACAGCCATGAGTACAACTATATGCCCAATTATCCTAGCAAATTACCAAATCTGAGGGTAGTCTTGGGAACCACCAACACAAGTAATTTACCTTTTTATGTGTAATAAACTATAATCTTTTAGATTATAAACTCCTTGGTGGCAGAACCTCGTATGATCAATCTTTGTATCCCTCACAGCCAAGACATTAAAATAGCTAGATTATTTATATTGCCTTTCCCAACTAGAACATAAGCTCCATGAGAGCAGGGATTTTTGGTTTGGGGTTTTGTTTTCCCACAGCTATTATCCCTCTACCTAAAATACTGTATATATTAAAGTTTTAAGGAGTATCTTTACAACTGACTTAATACTCCTTTTGATGACCTACTTTAACTTGGTCCTCATGATATTCTCTCTATAGAAATATAAAATCAAACATAATGTCCCTTACAGAATGATTTTATCTATGAACAAACATAATTTAAATAAAAATACTTACTCTCCTCTGATTTTACCACCCACCAATCAGATGGACGCCTGGAAATTCTTCGACTTCTCGTGAAAGTTGAAATCACTTCTTCAGGCACAAGTTTGTTCTTGGACTCACTGGAGAAGTGCTTCTTTTTAGCTTCTCCCTTATCTTTTCTAGCGCTACTTTTCTTGCTTCCTAAAATAAAGAAAACCATAAAACCAATTCACAATCTACTAAAGAGTTTTCAGAAAACCACAAGATTATAAAAAAAAAAAACACCCTGAATTATAGGAACTTCTTAAATTTATCCTGTGGCCTTCTTTTCATCTCTATTTTTAAAAGTCACATGTTCTCTTTCTGCCAATTATAAATGCTGCTGAAGTAAGTACTTCCTATTAAAATGCAAATTTTCCGCACTGCTTGATAACTCTTATATACTCGTCACCCCAAAAAATAAGTATCTTCTGAAACTGAAAAAAAAAAAATACAGTTCCTTTCTACAACGTCCCAAGTAAAAGTAGGCAATTACTGCTTTCCTGTTTTGAAATGATTTTTTTCAGCCTAAGAAGAGGAGATTTAAAGTGTGATTAAATTATAAACTCTGAAATAGAGGCATTATTTTGCATCATCCAGGCTGACACAATCTAGTTATGTTTCCTTTAAAAGCTGTGGTCAGAGAGATGAAATGATGGAAGAAGAGGCAAGATAAATTCACAACATGAGAAGGCTGGTATTGCTAGTTTTACAGATGGTGGAGGAGGACCATGAGTCAAGGAATACAGGTAGTTTCCAGAGGCTAGAAAAGGCAAAGAAACAGATTTTCTCCCAGAATCATTAGAAAGAAAGAAAACCCCACCAATACCTTGATTTTATCCCAGTGGGACATCTGATCCACAGAACTATAAGATAATCAATGTTTGTTGTTTTAAGCCAATAAGTGTATAGTAACTTGTCATATGACAGCAATAGAAAATTAATACAACTGGCATGGTAATTAATGACATTATATTCACTAACCAATCTAGATACAGAATATATGTAAAAATTAGTGTGTAGAACATAGCAGATACTCAGTAAATGTTTAATATTGACAATTATAGAGAGCATCCTTCAAGTGTACTTCCTTCATATGTCTTTTCCTAAGAAATTATGGATAAATCAAAATTTTGTACCCTCCCTTTTAATCCTATGCATGTATGTATATTTTCTATTGTTCTACAGAACCCACCAGAATGATCTTGTTAACAGTAGAAATAACGGGTTAGTAATTTTTGTGATTACAGTGCCTAATGCAGTGTATGGCTTTCAATAACTGTTAGATAAATGAGTGAATGATGGAAGATAATGGATTTTTATCTCTATAAAAAATAGTCCCATGGTACCCTAGGATTTTTTTTAACATTTTTATTTTCTAAAGAATTTATCATTTGTCTTAGTCATGTTCTGATACTAACTTGTTTACTAGCCTTTCCTTTTCACTTTGCCCTCTATGTATACTGCCATCTCATAAGATAAACTCCAGCCTGAGCGATAGAGCGAGACTCTGTCTCAAAAAAACAACAACAATAAAATGGTTAGAATAATGATCACAGTTATATTTAATATAAACACTTACCCACAGGTGACATCTGTTTTTTGGAAACACAATCATTTCCTATCTCTTCACGCTCTTCCATATTTCTGTCTGTGTTTCTTTGAAATTTGTCTTGGGTAGTATGTGACATACGTATGTTTTCATCTTTAGACTGTCCCACATCAAGCTGTTCTTCAGCTGGTTTAGCCTTAAATTTTCTTCTCTGTTTTTGTTTTATAGTCCTTTTGCTTCTAGATGATTTTTCTGCATCCTTGGAACACATTTCATATTTTGTAGATCTACAATCATTTTCCGTTTCACCTGTCAAAGCAGTAACTTGTATCCAGTACTGTTTTATCAGAGGACTGAGATGTTTCTACTGGGTGAGGTTCATGAGAATGTTTGCCATTTGCCAAAGTCTTAGGTAATATATTATGACGCCTTTCTCTTGACTTTCTAGTTTGAAGCAGTGCAGTGCTCTCAGCTGGAGATATTGGGCGTTGTTTCAGAGGCCTTGCCTTTCTTGGTATTGTAATCCAAGATCTACTGGCAAAACTTTGATCTGATTCATCAATTATAAATTCATCCTCTATCACCTTCTTATCATCGGGAGGACACGAATGAAGTGGAGCAGTTGTCGCATGCCTAACAACGGGACTGAAACAGGGTGATACTTTTAACAGTTCAAAAAAATAAAGCTTTTATATTTGTTTAGTAAAGAAAATCATCTAGGAAATAAAATCTAAATATCTTTTAAACAGTTTATGCATCTCCTCAATTTACACTTAATCTTACAAATCTTTCCCTCCTTTTACATTTCTACGCCTGTTCACCCTCATTTATAATAGTAATGACATCACAAAAATTTAGAACTAGAAATCTAGACATCAACTAATTTGATCCCACCCACCTACCCATTATATATACTAAAACTGAAGTCCAAAGAGATATAATTATAACCCAGATACATTGACTCACAATCCAAAATGAATGCCACTATTATATATAATCTTATATTAAATTACATATTTGTATATATACCTTTTGGGGTCTGAATTCCTTCACATTCAAATGAGTCAACAAGATTATTTCTGACAACACTCCAAGTCTAATATTTAACTTGGACTACTACTAAATTATGAGAGATTGGGGAGGCCAGGCATGGTGGCTCACGTCTGTAATACCAGCACTTTGGGAGGCCAAGGCGGGTGGATTACCTGAGGTCAGGAGTTCAAGACCAGCCTGGCCAACATGGTGAAACCCCGTCTCTACTAAAAATACAAAAATTAGCCAGGCATGATGGCGGGTGCCTGTAATCCCAGCTACTTGGGAGGCTGAGGTGGAAGAATCGCTTGAACCCAGGACGCAGATGTTGCAGTGAGCCAAGATCAGTGCCACTGCACTCCAGCCTGGGTGACTGAGCAAAACTCCATCTCAGACAAAAAAAAAAAGGGAGATTGGGGAAAATTTCTTCCTATCTTTTTTTACATTCCACGGTTCTTCATACACGGCAACACCAAATACACAGATGGTTGAATGAATGTAAAAATTACTAGTATTACTATAGGACTATAAATTGTAGACCCACAGAACTATAAAATAATAAATGTTGTTTTAAGCAGCTAAGTGTGTAGTAACTTGTTATATGACAGCATATGTGTAAAAATGCATTTCGTTTGGATATTTCATATATATTTCCATATTATAATCATGGTATAGAAATAAATGAAGCACATCTAGAGAGGTAGCATAAGCACAAAAGAAATCTAGTGCCACAGAAACAGGAAAAAATAAAAGGCAAGTCTTATCACAAAGCATACAATGCTATAGATGTCATAAACAATGTAGTCAATGTTTCCCAACTCTAGACCTTTCTCCATAGTCCTAGCCCAAACTACATATTTTACTAAAAGGCAGAAAGCCTATATGATGAATATTACTGTTGTTTCCCACGCCCAGTGTTGGAAAAGGATAAAGAGTAAGACAGACAATTTCAGCTACTATCTTATGGCTCATAATCGAACATCAACATTAACTCTTAAATTTTCATAAAAGCATGTACATGTTAAGTACATACAAAGAGATTCATGCATTTAATGACGTGTTGAATAAATTAAGACTAGTGCATTGAAATGACAGAGTACCTCCTCCAATTAGTCGGAAAAGTTTCCCAGAGAAGGAAGGAATTATTCCAAGGATGGTAATCTGATAGACTAATTTTACATTTCCCTGATTGTTTTAATAGCTTTGAGCACACCACATATTGCAGTGAGATACACAAAATAAAAAACAAGGTAAACATCCAAACTCCAAAGCTGGCATACGCACTCGTTTCCACTTTTTCACTTGGATAAGGCTCAGTTAGCTGTGTTTAGCCATAACAGAAACAAAGACAGAATGCAAAAATTAGATTATGTTTTTCTCTTTTAATTAGAACATACAAAAGGAATCAGAAATGAAAACGCCTTTATTCCTCTAATCGCAAACTCCTGACAAATCTTATAATGTAAAATAGTAAATACTCTAAGAAATATTCTAACGGTAGCATTTCACAAATTTATATAATTACTCTATAAAAACTAATAAAGAACAAAGTCAATACAAATACTATAATGAATGTATGTTTAACAGAGATGATATCCTTAGGAAACAACCTTGACACTCTGAAAGTTTAGAATAGGGAAAAATGGCTTCTAATTAGCTAGAAAAACCAGGAAAGGTTTTGTAGCATTTAGGCTGGATGTTGAAGGATTTATAAGATTTGGTCACAAGGAAATGCAAGAAAGACAATCAAAAGGAAGAGCATAAGTGGAAGCAATGAGGGTAGAAAGCACTGGGAATAATGAATAGTTATATTTGACTACAACAATTAAACATAAAATTAACTTTACTCACTAGAACATCAAAAAGAACATTAAAAATAATTTCTCAGACATACTATAATTAGCCCACAAGTATAACGCATTTGTTTTGGATGGTGGTGACAATATCCATATGAGGTTTAAAATATATACATAAAAATAATTAATCAACTACAGGAAGCGGAAGCAGAGACTGAACAAAAGGGGAATTTCATTCATTCATTTAACATGTTTTTATAAAAACTTCCTTTTTATTTTTGAGACAGAGTCTCACTCTGTCACCCAGGCTAGAGTGCAGTGGCGCAGTCTCGACTCACTGCAACCTCCACCTCCCAGGTTCAAGTGACTCTCTTACCTCAGCCTCCCGAACAGCTGGGATTACAGGCATGTGCAACCAAGCCCAGCTAATTTTTTTATTTTTAGTAGAGATGGGGTTTCACCATGTTGGTCAGGCTAGTCCTGAACCCCTGATCTCAAGTGATCTGCCTGCCTCGGTCTATCAAAGTGCTAGGATTACAGGCGTGAGCCACCACATACAGCAATAAAAACTTCCTAGTATGTTCACTAGCACTCTGATACCTATGATAGTGACATAAGGGCAGCCTAATTTAACAATGTCTAAATATAGCATTGCTGGTCAGGTGTGGTGGCTGACGTCTGTAATCCCAGCACTTTGGGAGGCCGAGGCGGGTGGATCACCTGAGGTCAGGAGTTCGAGACCAGCCTTATCAACATGGGGATATTCCATCTCTACTAAAAATAGAAAAATTAGACAGGTGTGGTGGCAGGTGCCTGTGATCCCAGCTACTCGGGAGGCTGAGCAGGAGAATCACTTGAATCCAGGAGGCGGAAGTTGCAATGAGCCGAGATTGTGTCACTGCACTCCAGCCTGGATGACAGAGAAAGACCTTGTCTCAAAACAAATACATACATACATACATACATACATAAATACTGCATTCACTTCATTCTTTGATATCACACAGACAAACTAGAAGGCAATGAAAACTGAATGAACCTGTTTTCTTTCAAGTCTAATTTAGTATCTATTAAAAAATGGCTTTGGTAGTGACTCACTGACTGGTAAAAAACCACCTCTCCTTACAAGTCAGACAAAAATTTCAACTAAAGTATTTGTTAATTAAATTACTTATTTCTAAGTTAAATAGCATTAGGAATCCTCATATATGGTTCATAGAATATAAAAAAAAAATGCCTCAAAGGGAAGTTTCCTAATAACTCACCTGGATTTACTTTTTCGTTTTACTGTTTCTAAAAACAATGTTGAAAAACTTTTTTTAGCTTTTCGTTGAATTTCATATTCTGAATCTCGTGTTATACTCTGAGATGATCCTGATGGTTTTCTTTCTTGTCCTTCTGATGTTTTACACTCTTCATCTGATACTTTATTATCTATTTCTATTTTCTTTAACATAACTTTATCTTCAAAGTTTAACCTAAAAGGTTAAAAGGAGGGTAAGTTGAATGCTCCCATAACGTTTCTTGAGTTATGAGTCTTCCTGAACTACTTTACAGAGACAATACAGACCAATTTAAAATTCTGTACTAGGCATTTATTTAACACATAAATGCTGATTTGTGCATTCCAAATACACAAGATAAACCGCTCAGGAAGATTAACTTTTGTATTTACCAACAGAAAAACATGAGAGAGAAAATAATGGTTAAAGTATACATTAATGAAATGTATAGCTAGGCAATGGTTCTCAGGGCAATCTTAGAGCACTGAGACAGACCAAACTTTGAATATCAAAGTCTTAGAATATACTTAACTCCTTGGCTCCAGTAATCACACAATACTCTACATAGAAATTACACTCATTACAGAGATCTCCAAATGCAAAAGACCTTGAATAATCTACTTTGCTTCCTAAAGGCCAAAGGTAAGGCCAAGAAGAGAAACCAGCAGTCCACAAAGCATAGCATCCTCAATAATACTTATGCACTGCTACCCTAGAAGTGACCTGATACATATTTACACTTGCAATTACAAAAAATATTGAGAAAATACAAATTGTTTCTCTTAGGAAGCTATCAAATACTATCAGAGAGAAAACACATTTTTCCAGACTATAGAAAAGTTAATCTCTAAACTTCTCTGAAGTACACTTTAAGGCCTTCCTTAATTATTATCAACTGAATATATGCTAAAAGTATACTTTCTCATAACATGTTAATATTCCTCCTTCCTTACTGTAAAATAACAAGATTGAATTACCATTTTTTAATACAAAAAGTAAAATTTTTAAAGTGCAATTAACATTATTTAAATAAAATGTTACCTTTTTTTGGTTTTAAGTGAAACCTCTGTACTTGAAGGCAGTATATTTACTGAATTTTCAAAAGTGTAAGTCTCTCTCTTTTGGGCACTAGATGGAATAACATTTTGCGATACAGATGTTTTTGCATCCAAAAGAACAGAAGGTGAGCCAACAGATAAGTAAAATTCTTCATCAGCATCACTGTGATAATCATTTACGTTTCTACTTGATATTTTTTTCGAGTCAGATGTATTTCTGGAACTAACATCAGTTGCCAGAATTTTCTGACGAACTTCATGGGCCTGAACTAGAAGAAAATTACATAAAGATACTTGTCAATTAAAAGAATAATAAGAGAATCAAGCAGGCTTTTTAAAATCCTGCAATAATTTAATCAGAAATAGGTTTCAGAAAACTCAAAGTCATTAAGATTAGAATCAAAGGTCTATGATTTTAAAAAGTACTTAAGGTCCAGGTGCGGTGGCTCAAGCCTGTAATCCCAGCACTTTGGGAGGCCGAGATGGGTGGATCATGAGGTCAGGAGATCAAGACCATCCTGGCTAACACGGTGAAACCCCGTCTCTACTAAAAAATACGAAAAACTAGCCGGGCGAGGTGGCGGGCGTCTGTAGTCCCAGCTACTCGGGAGGCTGAGGCAGGAGAATGGCTTAAACCCGGGAGGCCGAGCTTGCAGTAAGCTGAGATTCGGCCACTGCACTCCAGCCCAGGCGACAGAGCGAGACTCCGTCTCAAAAAAAAAAAAAAGTACTTAAGATTCTTCTATCTTTGGGCTAAAAGTTGGTGACCTAGCGCAGCTAGACGATCACATATTTACACATACACACATGGAATATAGATATAACAGATATATAGAGACATGACATAAGCATGTGTGTATATATGCATACAGTATATATGTATATGAACATTTATGTATAATGAGAAAATATAAGAGAATATATACATACTCTCTTAACCCTCACCCTTCAGAATGAGATGGCATTTTCCTGCTTCTCCCTGTAAATACAACTAAATTCCCTGGAAATTTTCCATCAATCAACAACAGGACTCTGAAAGCTGGAAGAAAAAAAGGTAGACTAGCCAGGAAACTCAAGACCAGGAACAGATAAGCCTTGGGTTTTCTGTCTATCTCCCATATACCCCCAGACTGGTTACTGGAGAAGCCTATAACCTGGAACCACCAATAGGTGAAAGACAGGGTGGAGGCTGGGTGGAATTGCATTCTCTGAACAAGGTAAACCCAACGAAGACCTAATGAGGAAACTCAAATCCCATTCAGCATTGTGGGCCATGGAGCACTCCTTACTACCTGCATTGGCAGAGCAACAAAGCCCTGGGCTGTGCTATGGGACTGTAGCAGCAAAGGAGCTCATACCAAGCCAGTCCTGCTTCCACAATCATAGATGGCAGGCGGTATGACCCACATGAAGCTGTAGAGTAGTGAAACCCCTGATCTTCACAGCCCAAGGCAACATTTTGATCCACTGATAGAATTGACACCCAGGCCATCCTAGTCCCTACTTTACAGCCAGGGCACCAGCAGACAGTCTAATCTGAGGCAAGAACAGGGTAAGAGAGGCCAGCATCCCCTGTCCTCCACCCAATGATATAAGAAAACCAGGTCCAGCAGCTTCTAACCAGAACCCCACACAGGTGAACAAAGACATCAAAAAGCATCTTCCACCCACCCCAGACAGCACCAACAGGAACTGAGCTAGAATCCTAACAGCATTAGAAAATGAAATAGAACAAAACACCACTGCTATTACTCTGAACACTTAACTATCATTGAAAATAAAACTCATAAAACTAAGAAAGAGGGGCTGGGCGCAGTGGTCCATGCCTGTAATCCCAGCACTTTGGGAGGCCGAGACGGGCGGATCACGAGGTCAGGAGATGGAGACCATCCGGGCTAACACGGTGAAACCCCGTCTCTACTAAAAAATACAAAAAGCTAGCCGGGCGACGTGGCGGGCGCCTGTAGTCCCAGCTACTCGGTAGGCTGAGGCAGGAGAATGGCGGGAACCCGGGAGGCGGAGCTTGCAGTGAGCTGAGATCCAGCCACTGCACTCCAGCCCGGGCAACAGAGCCAGACTCCCTGTCAAAAAAAAAAAAAAAAAAAGAACAAAGTGGAAGGCATCACGCTACCTGGCTTCAAACTATACTACAAGGCTACAGTAACCAAAATAGCTTGGTACTGGTACCAAAACAGATATACAGACCAATGGAACAGAAGAGAGGCCTCAGAAATAATACCACACGGCCGGACGCGGTGGCTCACGCCTATAATCCCAGCACTTTGGGAGGACAAGACAGGCAGTTCAAGAGGTCAGGAGATCCAGACCACGGTGAAACCCTGTCTCTACTAAAAAATACAAAAAATTAGCTGAACGCGTTGGCGGGCGCCTGTAGTCCCAGCAACTGGGGAGGCCGAGGCAGGAGAACGGCGTGAACCCGGGAGGCGGAGCTTGCAGTGAGCCGATATCGCGACACTGCACTCCAGCCCAGGCGACAGAGCGAGACTCTGTCTCAAATAATAATAATAATAATAATAATAATAACAACAACAACAACAACAACAACAACATCACATATCTACAACCACTTGATCTTTGACAAATCTGACAAAAACAAGCAATGGGGAAAGAATTCCCTGTTTAACAAATGGTGCTGGGAAAACTGGCTAGCCATATGCAGAAAACTGAAACTGGACCCCTTTCTTACACCTTATACAAAAATTAACTCAAGATGGATTAAAGACTTGCATGTAAGGCCTAACATCATAAAAACTCCAGAAGAAAACGTAGGCAATACCATTCAGGACATAGGCAGGGGCAAAGACTTCGTTACTAAAACACCAAAAGCAATTGCAACAAAAGCCAAAATTGACAAACGGGATCTAATCACACTAAAGAGCTTCTGCTCAGCAAGAGTGAACAGGCATCCTACAGAATGGAAGAATATTTTTGCAACCTCTCCATCTGACAAAGGTCTAATATCCAGATTCTACAATAAACTTAAACAAATTTATGAGAAAAACAAAAACAAACAATCCTGTCAAAAAGTGGGCAAAGGATATGAACAGACACTTCTCAGAAGAAAATGTTTACATGGTCAACAAACATAATAAAAAAAAGCTCATCATCACTGGTCATTAGAGAAATGCAAATCAAAACCACAATGTGATACCATCTCACACCAGTTAGAATAGTGATCATTAAAAAGACAAGAAACAACAGATGCTGGCAAGGATGTGGAGAAATAGGAACACTTTTACACTGTTGGTGGGAGTGTAAATTAGTTCAACTACTGTGGAAGACAGTGTGGCAATTCCTCAAGGATCTAGAACCAGAAATACCATTCGACCCAGCAATCCCATCACTGGGTATATACCCAAAGGATTATAAATCATTCTACTATAAAGAGACATGCACATGTATGTTTACTGCAGCACTATTTACAATAGCAAAGACTTGGAACCAACCCAAATGCCCATCAATGATAGACTGGATAAAGGAAATGTGACACATATACACCATGGAATACTAAGCAGCCATAAAAAAAATGTTCATGTCCTTTGCAAGGATATGGATGAAGCTGGAAACCATCATCCTCAGCAGACTAACACAGAAACAGACAACCAAACACCGCATGTTCTCACTCATAAGCAGGAGTAGAACAATGAGAACATACGGACACAGGGAGGGGAACATCACACACCGGGGCCTGTCGGGGGAGGGGGAAAAGGAAAGGGAAAGCATTAGGACAAGTACCTAGGCTTAAAACCTAGATGACGGGTTGACAGGTACAGCAAACCACCATGGCACATGTATACCTATGTAAAAAACCTGCATGTTTAGCACATGTATCCCAGAACTTAAAGTAAAAAAATACATATTAAAAAAAACTCACAAAAAAAAAAAATAGGGTAATGCTATGAACAACTTCATGCTTACAAACTTGACAGATGATTAGAAAAAATGGATCGATATCTCAGAAACACAAACTACTAAAATTTGGTCATAACGAAAATGATAATCTAAATAGTCTTATAACTACTCAAGAATTAATTTTGTTATTTAAAGTTCTTGAAAAAAAAAATCTCCTGGACCAGAGGACTTCACCGGAGACTGTTACACCAAATAGTTAAAGAATTAACACCAATTTTACACAGTCCCTTCCAGAAATTAGAAAAGGGAATAATTTCCAACTCATTTAATAAGGCAAATATTACCTTGATACCAAAACCATACAAACACAGCATTGAAAAATATATAAACCAATCTCTCCTTACTTAAATACAAAAATCCTCAAAATACTCTCCTGAGTAGCTGGGATAACAAGCACTTGCCACCACACCCGGCAAATTTTGGTAATTTTAGCAGAGATGGAGTTTTACCACGTTGGCCACGCTGGTCTCAAACTTTTGCCCTCAACTGATCCGCCTGCCTCAGTCTCCCAAAGTGCTGGGATTACAGGCATAAGCAACCACTCCTGGCCCCAAATTAACATTTTTATAAGAAAGAAACATAATTTATTTTGTAAAAAACCTAAATAACATAAAAAATGTGAATTCTCACAAAATTACTACATAAATTAAACGCAATTCTAGTTAGAATTCCAAAAGTTTATTAGGAATTGGATAAAACTAAAAGCTCATAGAAAGAAAAAAGGCTGCAGAATGGCAGTGGAATAGGGAAGGTATTTATCTTTATATCAGGACATACTATAAAGCTACTATTAGTAACAAGAGTATTGTGTTGACAGAGGAAAAAACAAATACATCAAAATTCAAAAGTACGTTGAATGTTATGTGAGATTTAATATAGAATAAAAGTAGTACATTTAGAAGAGAACGGATTTTTTTTTAATTTAATAAACAGATCTGACACAACTGACCACCCAGAAGAAAAAAAGCTTAGAAGATTGTCATGTTATATACCGAAACACATTCCAGATGGTTAAAGACTTAATTTTCTTTTTTTAAAAAAAAAAAAAAAAAAAGTTTTCAGATGAAAAATCTAAGTTGGGATAAGACAGAACTTTTAACTACAACAAACTTAAAGCTATAAAAGTCACACATTTAATAATTAAAATCCAACAGCCAATAAACACAAGGTGCTCAAACTCTGGCAATCATGGAAACGGACACTAAAGTCAAAATGAGATTGCTTAATATCAATGAATGGGCAAAAACGTAGAATAGTAAATAGACTATCAGGTAAAAGGTACTCTTACACTATTAGTGTAAAAGGAAATTATAATAGCCTTTTCTGAAAGCAGGTACACACAGACACATACAAACACATGTTTTTTTTTTTTTTTTTTTTTTTTATGGGCACCAATTAACGTATAGAATGATTCAAAGGCTACCTCAGCAGAATGATAGGAGTAACGACTAAATTCTTATTTTAAACCTTTATTAACTCAATGGAGTAACATAACACTCTTTTAATCTGAAAAATGAAAATAAATAAAACTTTAAAAAGTAGTAGCACATATCACTGACTAAAGGAAATGGAGAAGAGAGAAAAAGAGCCCTGACCATGGAGCTGTAAGGAAATCAAAAACGAATTCATCCATTTCACAATTCACAATTCTGCCTAGGCTGACCCTGACCTTCATACTCAAAGCAACACATGCACCATTAGCATTTCTCACTTTTTAAGTATATCCAAGCAAATAATGCCCATGCAATGCCACCAACCTGATCTGTTGGAGGCTTCACTTGGTTCTACAACAAACTGCAGAGAGGCTTCTTTCTTCCTTGAAGAAACTGGAACTGACTTTGGATGTGATTTCTGGCACTGAGCACAGAAGAAATACAACATTAGAACTATTTTATTAACTTATCAATTCTGATGAAATATATTTGTTTTTTAAATGGGGGGAAAAACAAGTATTCTAAAACAACAAACCAGCTGTTAAGAGTTTTATACTACTTTTTATTTTATTTCTAAAGTAATAGCTACTTTGGAAAACAATTTGGCATTATTCAGCAAAGATGAAATTTCATACAACCTATCACAGAAACAATATTGCTCTAAACAGCAAACAACTACGTGGATAGAAGACTGAATAAGCTTATTGAATAAATATAGTATAGATATATCATATTACATATGTAACAGTGGACCAAATAAACTACAATAATATAAATTATTATTTTAACCAGAAAAAAAAGCAAGCTGCAGAAGTACATAACAATCCTATCTATGTAAAGTTCAAAATAGCCACATAAAACACTACAGTATTTAGAGATTCATTCTGCAGGAAAGAGTTAACGTAGCAGACCTGATATATTTAAAGGGCTAGCTTACAGGGCTACCCCTTGGTTGGCATCTGGAAACTTGACTTTTAGAATATTCCCTCCATTACCAACAGACAAGGTTGCACCTGCTATGCTAGCCTGCCTAGACTGTTTGCATAAACACTGTGATTTGTGGTGAACATCTGCTTTCTTTCCTTCTGGGAGTGTGTAAACTTTTGGTAGGCATAGGGTGCTTATGGGACCAACCCTCAGTGAAAACAGGCTGAGTTTCAAAAGGCTTCTCTGAGGAGAAAGAATATATACACGTTACTGTATTTCACTGCTGGAAGGAATGAGTACACTCTATATGGCCCGTTGGGGAGCACAGGAAGCCTATACATGGATTCCTCCAGACTCTGCTAATGTGTATTTTTCCCTTACTGACCCAGCTGTGTATCCTGGCTGAATGACTATAAGAAGTGTCAGTCATGAGTTCAACTATATGTCAAGTCTGCCGAGCCCTTTTAGTGAAGCACCCAAATGTGGATGGTAGTGGGACTTCTGTCACAGGTGGTAGCAGAAGTGTGGACACAGTATCAGCACAGTACAGAAATGAATAAAAGACAGGTTGATATGGTTTGGCTGTGTCCCCACCCAAATCTCAACTTGAATTGTATCTCCCAGAATTTCCCTGTGTTGTGGAAGGGGCACAGTGGGAGATAAGTGAATCATCAGGGCCAGTCTTTCGCATGCTATTCTCATGATAGTGAATAAGTCTCACGAGATCTCATGGATTTATCAGGGGTTTCCACTTTTGCTTCTTCCTTATTTTTCTCTTGCCACCACCATGTAAGAAGTACCTTTAGCCCTCTGCCATGATTGTGAGGCCTCCGAGCCATGTGTAACTGTAAGTCAAATTAAATCTCCTTTTCTTCCCAGTCTTAGTAATCTCTTCATCGGAAGTGTGAAAACGGACTAATACACAGACCCACTATACTGTTGTTGAGTGACCACAGTATGGAATTCAATTCCATAAAAAGACAGAGGCAGGCTTTCATTTCATCTCTGCTCCCTCTTAATATCTCATTAAAGATTTTTAAAAACAAACTCAGAAGGATGAAGAGAAAGACAAAGGAGTAGATGGGACATGTCAGCAAACATTTTTAGGTTGAAAAGCAAATTACTGGTAATTAAGCAACCCAGAGAGAATGGAAACATGCTAGCAATGGAGAAAACCCAGAAGCAGACAGATTACTGTTTATGGATAAACCTATAAAGATTAGTAAAACTGAAAGACACTGCTAAAAAAAAGGGGGGCAGGTCAGATGCAGTGGCTCACACCTGTAATCCCAGCACTTTGGGAGGCCAAGGCAGGAGGATCACTTGAGGTCAAGAATTCAAGATCAGTGTGGGAAACTAAGCAAGACCACATCTCTATGTAAAAATAAAAAATTAGCCAAGAGTGGTGGTGCATGCTTGTGGTCCTACCTACTCAGGAGGCTGAGGCAAAAGGATCACTTGAGCCCAGAGGTTTGAGGTTGCAGTGGGCTATGTGCACGCAACTGCACTCCAGCAACAGAGCGAGACCCTGTCTCAAAAAACAGAAGGGGCACGTAAATAGAGGGTGTTAAAAGTGTGTATAGTTGAATGTGTCTTTTGTCACAGAAAAAAAAAAAGTGTGTATAGAAAGTAGTAAAACTGGCTGGACGCAGTGGCTCACACCTGTAATCCCCATACTTTGGGAGAACGAGGTGGGTGGATCACCTGAGGTCAGGAGTTCAAGACCAGCCTGACCAATATAGTGAAACCCTGTCTCTACTAAAAATACAAAAATTAGCCAGGCATGGTGGCAGACACCTGTAGTCCCAGCTACTCGAGAGGCTGAGACAGGAGAATTGCTTGAACCCAGAGGCAGAGGTTGCAATAAGCTGAAATCGTGCCACTGCATTCCAGTCCAGGAGACACAGCGAGACTCCATCTCAAAAAAAGAAGGTAGTAAAACTGAGAAGCCCCTCCCAAATCTATCAGGAGATTAGATATTTACTCTCAAGTTTCTAAATCAGAGAGACTGTGACATTAGTGGCATAAGATACAGCTGAAGTTAAGGGCAATACATGAAAACCAGAGATATTAAGTAGGAGCATTCAAACTGCACTTTCCCCTCTGCCACATCTGACTGAAACTGAAAACAATCGCAGTTAGACTCCAACAGCCAAGTGGGAGAGATTTCTTTGTCAGAAATACTTACCAGGCCAAGAGAAAAGAAAACTACAGATATTAACACCTGGACACCAACAATGAAATGGATCAAACTACACCACGGTGACATCCACCAGTTTACAAATTTTAGCAGGCATATAGAGCTTCCAATGCATTTTAGTTTCCCACTTTCAAATAAGAAGAGACAGCTAAGGATCACCAGACATATGAAAAAAGGCCAGGTAAAGAGCAAAGTCAGTAAAAAAAAACTTGCAGAAAACAGAAACTGAAGAAATATGTATGAAAATGGTTAGAAGAACCTAAAGTCAAAGAATATAATAAAAATTTAGATCACTAAAGACAGATGACATGATCCTAAAAGCCTGCAAAGAGGAAAAAAATAGTCACAAACGATCATGGAATCAAAACAGTATTCTCAACAGAGAAGCTAAAATAAAAGAAAGCAACATTTTTAAAAGTCTAAGGGAAAATATACCTGACTAAAAGGGAGGCTTGACATGAAAAAAATATACTATTTTTTAATTAAAGAAAATAATTTCTAATCTAGAATTCTGTACTCACCCAAATTACCCATCATGAAGGTAAAACCATGGTATTTTTAAACAATTAAGGTCTTAAATTATCAGAAAGCTACTAAAGGATAAGTCCCACCAAAAAATGAGAGGCCAAGAAAAAAGGAAGATTTAAGATCCAAGAAATAAGAGTTGCAATTCAGGAGAAAAGCAAAGTGACTCCCTGTGATACAGGGAGAGTACATGAGAAAACCTATGTGACAGATCTAAGGGTAGATCGCAGAAAAAAAAAAAGAGCAGAGATAGAAAAGTTGAAAATGATAAATTAATGTGTCTACATATACTAAGACATTTATACTTAGACTTTTGTCATAGAAAACTGGTGACGAATCAGTCATTGGTGCACAGAAAGTCAAAAATGGAAAAACCAAAATTAAAGAGAAAACTAAGAGCTGTACATAAAGAAAATTTAACCATTAGTACTCTACATAGCTGTGACTACTGGAACAGTCGTAATAATACCGTAAACACTAAATACTAATCCTACTAAAAATTATGATGTACTAAAGATGGAAGTTTATGTGTTGTGGTGGGAAGTAGAAACTATATGACAAATAGTCTAAATTTCCATAGTAGAAAGCCAATAAATAATAGCAAAGACTGAAAAAAAAATCCAGAAACAGCAATATAAACATTATTTAGAAATATGGAGTCAAAATAACTGGAAGAAATAGCTAAGACTAAAAAGTTGGACTTGGAGGAGGAAAAGTAGGGTCTATTTTTTTTTGTGGAATTTATGGAACTATTTTAACTACCATGTACATAATGCCTTTGAGTTTTAAAATCATTCTTCCAACAAATTAAGAAGAAAATTATGTAGAAAGATAGGGAACAGAATAAAATAGTGAACCAGAACAGACTGCTGATTCTTTGAAAATGCTAATGACAGAAAAATACCTCTAACAACACAGATTATTTAAAAAGGTGAAAATCACCAATAAAAAGAGAGTACTAACTATGAGAAAGATCATAAAGTTAACTATACACAAACTGAGAACAGAGGAAATGTTTCAAGAAAATTATAAAATGTCAAAACTGGCAAAAGAAATACAAAAAATGTAATAGATCATTAAATAAAGTGGTAATCACAAACACCCCACCAAAACAGCCCCAACCATATGTTTTACAAACGATCTAAATTTTAAGAAACAGATCATTTTTGCTTAATCAAGCTATCCCAGAAAACAGAAGAGAAAAACTAATTTCTTTTATGAAGCTCGGTTGTGTTTCAGTTAAAACCTAAGGAGTCATATCTTATTTTACTTAAAGACAAACAAATATGAAGTAATAACTAGACCTAGGAATCTCAAGTTCTCAAACAGAAAAGCCTGTAAGATAGTTAAGTCTTAAGTCTGATTTTATTTTCAAATCAAGTAAACAAATTCCATTTCTTATGTGGAAGGCCTAGGCCAAGCTTGCTGCATGGAAAGGACCTACCTGAAAAAAAACCTGAACACCTACAAAGTCTCTGTTGTTTGGAAGCATCCATCTCAAGGATTAGAAAAAAATTAATAATATAAAAATAAAAATAAAGAATATATGAAAAATAAAATTAAGAAAAAAATAATGAAACTAAAAACAATCAAATGAGAGGACCAACAAAGCCAAACTTGGTTTTCTGAAACACCAAAATTGATAAACCCTGACAAAACTAATCAATGAAAAAGACAAGGCATAGCAGGCACAGTGGCATGTGCCTCATGAGCAGTAGTCCCAGCTACTCCTTAGGTTAGGGAGGATCACTTAAGCCCAGGAGTTCTAATCCAGCTTGGGCAACATACCAAGATCCCTACATCTAATTTAAAAAAAAAAAAAAGGATAAGGCATAAATAACCAATGTCAGGAATAAAAAAGGGGTTATAACTGTAGATCCCACAGACATTAACAAGACTGTAAAAACACAAGACAAAGAGAGACATAAGACATATACAGACACATTCTAAGTCATTTAGAAGTCATTGCAGTGGACCTTGGCTTTAGAGCACAGAGTCTTGCTCTCTCTTTGTCTTACATGACTTCAATGTATAAATTTTCAAAATGTCTTAAAAGGGACCAGATTTACCCTCCTGCCTGAATCGATTTTAAAAAAAGAAAAAATACACAAGATTCTCAAGAAATATGAAACTGAAAAACCAAAAAGAATGATTCTTGAGATGGTAAACAAACGAGGTGAACCCTCTCATCACTCATTTCCAGGATGTGACACACAGGAGAAATCCTCAGTTGAGGAGCCAAAGCTGAGGATTCAGGAAGACGAAAGTGGTTAGAATTTGCAGGGTAAAGTACTGGACAGGAGACAGTTACATAGAGAAAACTGCAGAATGTGCAGATCTCTCCCAGGCATTCAATCAAATATTGATCAGATAAAGTGTTGTAGGAAAACCAGAGAAAGAACCACCCGAAGCCTTGAGGGGGAATATCCTCCCAGTTACAAAGGACCTAGAATAATGCCTGTACCTACCAGCCAGAGTGGAAAACCTCCATAAGTAACGGGACACAGTAGAGAAGAATTTTGCCTCAGAAGGAGAGAAAATTAGCTATAGACTATATTTTGCTAGCCTTTATTGTTTCCATGGCTTCTCATATCTCTAAAATTTGTTTCCATTTTTTTAAAATAGCTGCCTTAGCAGGAGTGTTAGCCTTCTGTGACTTACTGCATTCTACCTAGAAGAGGAACCTCTAGCATAACCTTGATACCAAAGCCCTGTAAGAACATTTAAAAAAAAAAAAAAAAAGACAATATTACTCATAAACATAGATGCAAACATCTTCAGTTATTAGGCAAACCTAATCAAAAAAAGTTAATACTTTATGACCAAGTCAAGTTTATCCCAGAAAACCTCAAGTTGCTTTAACTTTCAAAAACCACTGTAATTTATCATGTTTCAGAAGGCCTCTCAATTCTGAAAGAAATGGTTTTGTCTTCATTCCTTGGAACCAAAAGGCTACATATGTTTAATACGTTGATTGCCTTTTACAGTTTTCTAGTAAATGTTATTTCTAGCACTATATGATTTTTCTAATTAGTACTGTGCTTTTGAATAATTTGCCTTAGATTAGCTTCAAATGCTTTATTTGAAAGTCTGCTATTTAGTATAGTTAAGTCAACCAATACTTTATTTCTGATCAAACTAACAGCAATTAAAATATATAATCAATACAAGATTGATTTCCCCGTATAGCAATGAAGTACCTTCATTTATTAGAATATAACCAACCCTGTCAACCTGATTAGCAACTTCGATTGCTGCCCATTTTCCTAAAAACCTAATTTGAGTATTATTTTAGGGAAGTGAAAAATGTTTGTTATAATTTGATAATTCTAATTCCCATAACCCCAATTCCAACACAGAAAATATCAAATAAAACTTTTCACAAAATACCTCCAAATTTTACAGAAAGTCAATGGGAATATAGAATTCCCTTTCAAGAATAAGACTTACAAACAACTAAAATATACATAAGTATATTGTGTATACCTTTATTGATTAAAATATTAAACCTATACCAGCTCTTCTTCATCACTTACCTCTTTGCTTCGTGACTGAATACAAGTGTCTTTTATTTTGTGTGTGGAATAAAGCACTGATTTTGTAGAATTTGTACCAAAATCATTGGCAAGACCTAAAACAAAAGTATGAAATTTTCAAAAACAAGATATAGTGTAATATCTATTAGTTAGAATTAAAAGTAGCTGTATATGACATGTGAAGAACCATCTGTTGACTCACTGACCACAATTAGCTTCAATCAAGTAGAGACCTCAGTTCAAGATTCAAATGTTCCTGAGAAGCATCAGGAAATGAGAAAAGCAAACAAAACACCTGAAGTATCAATATATGCCAGTTCTTCTTTCAGAGCTTGTACAGAAAGCATTCTTTTCTATCACCTGCCCCTATTCTTTGGGTGGCTTATTCTCTTATTCCAATACCTGCTGATGCTAATCAGCAACAGGAAAAGTTTTTGCAGTAATTTATGACTTCCTTAAACAGATATGTAAATCATCAAAGATTATCTCAAATTCTCCAGCGATCCCAACAATTCTACACATCTGTTTTCACTATCTATTTTTTCTGGCTGGAAGCAGTGGATCATGCCTGTAATCCCAACACTTTGGGAGGCTGAAGAGGGCAGATTACTGAAGGGCAGGAGTTCAAGACCAGCCTGGCCAACATGGTGAAACCTGATCTCTGCTAACAAATACAAAAATTAGCCAGGCTTTGTGGCACACACCTGTAATCCCAGCTACTTGGAAGGCTGAGGAACAAGAATCACTTGAACCTGGGAGACAAAGGTTGCAGTAAGTTGAGATAGCGCCACTGTACTACAGCTTGGGTGACACAGCAAGACTATATCTCAATAAATAAATAAATAATAAAATACTTTTTCTTATGTATAATTATGTATGGACTTCTAGATTACAGTAATCTAATGTGAACTAAAGGGGATGACAAATTATTGCCAAATTATTATTTTTGTAAGTATTACCCTAAGTATACCAGAAGGTACACAAAGGATTGCATATGAACTCAAAATACCAGGGAAAATATTTTACATATATTTAAACCCTAGAACATATTTGCTGCATTTGATATTAATTACCATGACAAATTCATATTTTCATCCATCTAACCCTCAAATTCCATCTTGAAATGAAGCCTTACTTTGTTCTTCAAAACAGTCTTGTAAGATTTCCAGAACATTCTGGCCTTGCTGTGTGTTAATGTCACGTGCCCTAATAAAGAAAGGAAAAATACAGCCTATCATTTTCAGAAGATATTTCTTTATATTACCATCTAGTTGAAAATTCCACATCTCATTATAAAATATTAATTTACTTAATATGTAAAATATCTTCACTATCTGAAGACAAAACAAGTACTTGAGGGTCTATACATTCCCTGACGTGAACTCTTTCCTTCCTAATAAGAATTAGTATATAATCTACATTAATAATTAATATTTCTTAGTTGAACAGCCATGTCTAAAGCTGTTTTAGATTACTGCTGTATCTCAAAAACACAAATTTTTTGAATGAATCCAATCAGTCCTGAAATGCTTCTTTAACAGACTTTACAGTCACATCTCCAAATAACATATTCCTCCCTATAAATTCTCAAATGCATTTTTGATTCAGTATCACTGACTAATCTTAACAGTTTATGAATAAGTATAAATTTTAATTAAAAATTATATTGAGCTTGTAGATTCACACACAGCTATACAACATAATAGAGATCCCTTGTTCACTTTACCTAGTTCTCCTCAGTGCTAATATTTTGCAAAACTATAGCATATTATCACAATCAGGATACTGATACTGATAAAATCTACCAATGCTATTCTGATTTCTCCAGTTCTACATGTACTCATTTCTGAATATACTCATGTTTGTATTTATTTCTACACAATGTATCACATCTGTAAGTTCAGATAAAACAACCAGAGTCAAGATACTGAATAGTTCCATCATCACAAAGATCCTCTATTGTCCTTTTGTAATCATAACCACCTTTCTCTCATCTCCTTCCTGCCTCCTCTCATTCCTAACCTCTGGCAACCACTAATCTGTCCTCCATTTCTAAAATTCTGTCATTTGGAAAAAATCATATATAACTAGAATCATAGAGTATGTATCCTTTAGCCTTGGCTTTTTTCACTCAACACAATTCTACGGAAATCAATCCAAGTTGAATGTATCAATATTTCATTGCTGTTTAGAGTCAAGTAGTGTTCCATGCTATATGTGTACCACAGTGTTTAACCATTTACCTGTTGAAGAACATCTGGATTTCAATCAGTAAAAAAACTGACATGCATCTCTAACAGGGTGGACAAACTTTTGCTTAAAGGGCCAGATAGTAAATATTTTAGGCTTGTAAACCATAGTTTCTGTCACAACCAGTCGACTCTCCCATTCTAGCCGGAAAGCAACCACAGAAAGTATGTAAACAAAGAGGCATGGCTGTGTGCCAATAAAAAAATTGAAACAAAACCTGTGACAAAACATTTGGCTGGCCTATTATCAGCCAGAATTTACTGATCCCTGATCTACAACATTCCTATTATTCTTAAGAGCTCAAAAAGTACTATATATGCAGCATAAGTTACTTTTGGAGCTTTGCAGAGATACACATAATTGGTCACTTCCCACAGACCAATTTAATCAGATTTCCTAGGGTGACGCAGATAATTCTGATGTGCAAATCTAGTTAAAAACCACTAGCTGAATCCTATGCTCTCATTTTGCAGATAGGCTAAGTGAAATCCAAACTGGTCAAATGGCCTACCTCAGTTTGTAAACCTAATTAGTATTAGTGGCCGGTTTTCTACCAGAATATATATAGATGACTGTTACAAATTCTGGCCTTGACACCACCCCAAAATACCACCTACAGCTATAAATACACTACCATTACCTATTTCAAGGAGGAGATCCAGAAAGATCAGATTTTCCAAGGTGATAATGCATCGTCACTATTAGAACACAGGTCACATTAGTCTAGGCAACAGCTTTTTCAAAGTTTATCAAATTCATCTTTTCTTCCCCCTTGTCATTATTACCTTAGCATAAAAGCACCTCCATCATGTCTAGATTACTACAACCCCTTCCTTAAGCTACTCTGTAAACATCAAACATCTTTGCTTTTTTAAATGTGTGTGTGTGTTTACATAAGATAGCCCTTATTCCACAGATGATGTAGGACAGCTTATTCAAACCTATAATAGATACCTAAAGCCTAACATATCCATTTTATGGCTCAATCCAACTCATACGGTCTTGTTTTCCACTTCTACCCAACATATTCAACCTTCTTAAATCAGGTCTCTGCTACCGACAAATGTATGTATTCCTACTTTGGTTCCTTTGTTAAGTTACTTTCTATGTCTGGAATGTAATTTATCTTAGTCTTTAAATACCTAACCTATTCAAGGTCCACCAAAGTTACACTACAACTTTAAAGCTTTTCTTAATACCAACAACACAGAAATCCCTAATTTCTCACATGGCTGTCTATAGTGCAAGTTAATGCCTAATTAAATATAGGCATACTCTCTATGATACACAAGTCATTACCTCAGTATTATAAGTACTAATTTTTGTCCATTAAAGTATTTCACAAATGTACATATACATCTTCCCAACAGAAATGAAAGCTTCTTGGAAGCAAAATAACATACTTCTGTGCCCCATCGGAGCTACTAAAATCACAGCTCAATAAACAAGATGTTATTCACAAGTAAATTTTTAACTAGAAAATTTACTTTTTACAGGTTTTACAACTAAAAGAAGGACCAAAACAACCCAAATAAGCATCCAACAAATAAATGCATGACAGCATGTATTATTTTTCTTTTTGCCCCACTGAATAAGCTACATCCTTCTAATTTTACCATTTGATTCATTCTACAAAATGCTTTTTCCATGGCAGTCACTTAGTCAGAACTGAGACTCCCTCTTCTTGGTTCCACTATTTTATCAGGTGAATTTCTTTTTTCACTGCCACAAAGTCATTGCACTGCTTGCATTAACATTCCATCAGTATAAGATGACTACTCTTAATCAGTGGGCATAGAAATCATTATTTTAGTCAGAGGTGATAGTTTTTCCTTTCTTCATTTAAAAATCTATTAACGATGAGAATAAAAATAATCTTAAAAGCTTAAGTATATAAATCACCTGGAAGGTCGACAAAATCTTCTTCTGTAGCCATTTTTGAGATGATCCTGAAAGAAAAGTAAATCATCAATTTGGTTTCTTTAAGATATAGCAGAATAAAATTTATTTTCAAAGTAACTTCATCCAGCATGGGCATGCTATACACCAAACATCTTCTAAGGGCTCAAAACAATTCTAAGGTTATGACAGGCATTTAAAAATTGAACGGCCGGCATCTAGTAAGCTTTATTCCGCTTCTCTCCCCACAGTGAGAATGGCTTTATTGCTTTTTTCTGATCATATATAATGTAAACAATGTATGTGCTCATAGTAAAAAGTACAGATTATATTATTCTTTCGTACAACTCTTTATGTTTATATGTATAACGTCACATAATGGGAGATCATCGAAGCTGAAGATTTTCTTTGAAGAGGAGATAAATTAGAAAAGAAATGATACGGGTTTGATATAGCAACCATAACCAAAGTATTAAATATAGAATAGTGAACACCAAAGAAGTCCAGAAATATGTAAACAAAATATGAGTTGCCGCCCCCATTAGTCATTCACTAATGACATTTTAAAAGGTAAAAGCTTGTACCTTTTAACTAATAGCTGTCTTTCAGAACACCGTCGATAACTGATGCTCCATATATCAGCCTCAAGAACTGCATATAAGGCCACCATTTTGACAGAAAAACTGAAAACGTCAAACTATTTCGAGACATACTTGTTACATAATCTGTTTCTCCCAACTAGCAAGTGTGACGCAAAGGCACATTTTTAAGGCGTTTCAATACTTCTACCATGGGGAGAAAAGTATTTGGAGGCCTAGGAACTGGAGATAGACTAAAAAGCAGAAGCAAGATCGCGCCACTGCACTCCAGCCTGGGGGATAGAGCGAGACTCCGTCTGGAAAACAAACCCCAACAGAAATCACGAGCACCTCTCAAGAGTAAGACGCAGGCACAGACGAAATGAATACACGAAAACTTAAGAAATAATAAAAGTACAGTAAATTAACTCCGGTTATCGACACACGATCACACTTGATTTCAAAAATTCCTGCGGCTTTCCCACTGAAATCCCTCATGGACCACAGCCCCAGCCTAGCATTTCCTTCTCCCCTCCTGGGGCGCCCGTGTCCCCAGCCAGCCGCTCAACCGCTTGCCTGGAGCGTGAGGGCCCGCACTTACCAGACCCGACGCAGCCATGTTCCGGCCCAGCTGAGCCAGCGCAGGGGTCTGAGGTGGAAGCCCACACGGACCACAACTCCAGGAGACCGAGCAAGAAATGAACCGCCAGACTGCCAGGCGGCGGCCAAGCAACACCCCAAAGTCGAAGGCGACGGCCGCGAGCGCCGCGATCCGGAAGGCGCGCGCTAACAACACTTCCCGGCCATTAGCTCCGCCCTCAACAAACAAGAAAGCTCAGCGCCTGCATGGGTTTGAACGCGGCCGCACATGCGCAAAACGGGCTGCGCCGTCCAATAGGAAGCAAGCGGTTAGGGAGCTCGCCCCTTCTTGCTCTAGGCCAATGGCCCTCCCGCCCGCAGCTCCGCCCGCCCTATCTCTAGCTGCTCTGCTCTTCCCACCTCCCATCCACAGCGCCGCGTAGGGGACAGGCGCGGAAGTGGGCTTTTATTTGGAAGGCACGGTCGTGGGAACCGCTCCTTGTTCCCAATGTAAAACTTCTCAACAGTTCTGTTAAAGAATAATAAGTAATACTTGGAAGGATGAGAGGTAGAAATTGAAGAATTTTTTTTTTTTTTAACAGAATCTTTTTTTTTGAAGAGATTTTTCTAATGCAAATTCGTCAGCCACGCCCAACCCATCTAACCATCATCTCTGAAAATAATTGAATAATTATGTGTAATAATGGTGATAATGGCTTGTATTCTTTTTCAAGTATGTGGGTGATGTTTTTATGATGCATTGCCAACAAATGACCCACGTAAATAGCTATCATTTAAGTATGATGCACTGAAAAGAATTCTATACAGAATCCTGAAACCTGCCAGCCAATGACTAGCTGTGTTATAGAGAGCAAAATTTCGGCACCATTCTGGGTGTTTCCATAGTGATAGAATGGAAGTCTAAATTAGACGCTCTGAAGACTTCTCACCTGACCAGTGTATGATTCTATGAAGCTGTGTCTTATTTTATTATTTAATTTAAAATTACAATAAAATTCTAATCAGAAAGTAGTTTACTCATTGAATAAATACATTAATCAGGAGTTGAGCTAATAGATTTTTAAAACATGTAGTGCTTTAACAAATGCTGCCACCTATGAAAGCCAATTTTTTATTTTATTTATTTTTTTGATAGGAAAGAAAGAGGAACTATGAACTCTGACAGAAATTAGGCCTGAATTGCACTCCATTCCATTAATTCTGCCATTATGGGCAACTAAGTTATCTGTTCCTTAATTCTCTTGTCTGCAAAATTAGAATAATATTAAGTGGTTGAGATGTTGGAATTGAATAATTCCTGTTAAGATCTAAGCACAATGTTTGGAACAGAGTAAGAATTCAATAATAAAGCTATTGGAATCATTATGGAGACTTTTTTACTATGTTTGACAGTTTTGCCAATCAGTCCACATTATATATAATTTGGTACTGTCACATTTGTAAGAGATAGTAATAAACACTAACATTTATTGAGTGCATACTCTATGCCCAGTTCTGTAAATGCTTCGCATGCATTGAAGAGAACAATTAATATTCCTGTTTTATAAACAAAGGCACTGAAACACAGAGAGATAAGTGTCTTGCCCAAGATCACATCACCACTAAATGGTAGGATGGGATATTATCTCAAGAATTCTGACTCCACAACTGAGCTCTTAATCACTACACTCTTTGCCTCTGGGTAAGAAATTTTAGCAAGCACAATTATAGATGTAAAGTCCCATATGTAAAATTATATCCTCCTGCTTCCACTGGAAACTAAGTCCCACAGAGGGTTTTGAGAAATTTGAAATGCAATGGTTTGTGCTGCTATAGAATGCAGGCCACACAGGGTGCTGAGGATGAACTGTTCTAAAGAAAATGGAGCAGCACTCTTATAAAAACAGTTATGGAGACTCCACAGTTTCCAGACAAACGTTTTACTTCCATATTGTTGTAGTGCTTAGTAGCCCCACCATGGTTTTTGCATCCTAAAATAGGATTGCTAATTAATGGGGGGGAGTAATATTTATTTAAAAACCCAGGTTTGTCTTTATAAATCTCCCCCCAAAATACATCAAGATTACTTCTTATGAGCTGCTAATGCAATCTTGAAGTTTTCTTTCACAACTACTTACCTAATTAAGGGGTGTGTGTGTGTGTGTGTGTGTGTGTGTACTTACATATCAGTATACGGAAGTATTAACATATACATAATTAGATGTGTATACGGGAACATAAAGTATCCAGAAATTTGTCTTGAAAGAGAAGTAAAAAACTTTTCATTACTTATGGTTTTAGGTAGATAATTTAAAATTTGTAAATATTAAAATTATTTCAAGAATATTTTGTTTTAGATCTTTGATTTCCATCAAACAATTATGGTATGAGTATTTACTATCAAAGTGTCTTCCATTAAGTGTTAGCACAAAAATATTCACAACTGAACTAACCACTTAAAAATTAGTCTGTATTCATTCCCATCCCACAGCTTAACATGTGCATTTGTCCATTGAGGTACAAATGTACCTCAATGCAGTGCAATACTCTTCAGCAATAAAAGCAAACCACTGATATACAATATGGATGAATCTTGAAAGCATTGTACTAAGTGAAAGAAGCTGGACATCAATGACTGTATGAAAAGAAGTCAAATCGATGGTTACCAGGGGTTGAGGAGGGTGGGGGAAAAAGACTATAAAGGAATATAAGGGAACTTTTTGTAGTGCTGAATATATTCTATGTCTTGATTATGATGGTAGTTACATGGCTATATGTATTTGTCAAAATTCCTAGTTAGAACTGTGCCCCTGAAAAAAGGTGACTTTTTTTTTTTTTTTTTTTTTTTTTTTCCGAGAAAGATCTTGCTCAGTCGCCCAGGCTGGAGTGCAGTGGCACAATCAAGGCCCACTGCAGCCTTGACCTCCTGGGCTAAAATGATTCTCCTGCCTCAGGCTTCTGAATACCTGG
This sequence comes from Rhinopithecus roxellana, assembly GCF_007565055.1. Lineage (NCBI taxonomy): Eukaryota > Metazoa > Chordata > Mammalia > Primates > Cercopithecidae > Rhinopithecus > Rhinopithecus roxellana. The sequence goes on along the minus strand of NC_044550.1, from coordinate 40,820,169 downwards.
GACCACAGGCATGCACCACCACACCCTGCTAATTTTTTTTTTTTTGTAGAGATGGGATCTTCCTATGTTGCTCAAGCTGGTCTTGAACTCTTGGGCTCAAATGATCCTCTGGCTTCTGCCTCCCAATTGCTGGGATTACAGGAATGAGCCACTACACCTGGCCAAAATAGTGACTTTTGCAATAAATTATACCTCAGTAAATCTGTGAGAGAGAGAATGAAAGAAAGAGAAAATGAGAGAGACTCAAAGGCACTGTATGAAAACCAAATGCAATGTGTAAACTTTGATTAGAGTCTAGTTCAAAACAAAGTAACTGTAAAGAGCATTAAGCAATAAGTGAAAATGAAAAAATTAATTTTCAGATGATATTAGAGAATTGTAAAGTTTTCTTAGGTATTATAATGTGATTATATTTATGTAATTTGTCATTACTCTTAGGATATGCATATCAAAGTATTTAGGGGTAAAATGTCTTGTGATATTTGTAAGTACTTTGAAATTGTTAATCATAAAGAGACTGAGATAGTTAAATAAATATGGCAAAATGTTAACAATTATTGAATCTAGTTCATTGTATGTTTATTAACATTACTCTTTCAGTTTCTCTGCATGTTTGAAATATTTCATAGAAAAATGATGAGGAAACTTGACCTTAATAAAATTGCTTAAGTTCTAAAAACTTTTGCAAAAACATTTATTATTTATTCTGTAAAAGTTAAAAGTGAAAATATTAGCAAATGATTATCATATAATTTTGTCAGAAAAATTATACATGAAAAATGAATTTCTTCTAAAAAGTATAGCATAGTTGCAATTATAACAATATTTGCTAAGATAAAACAGACTTATTTTTATGATTTTGGTTTTTTTTATAATGTAATTTTTTTTCTTTTACTCCTTACTGCCAAATGTTGGTCCCTCTGTTAAGGAGATTCATTTAAGTATCCTTTTCTGATAAAAAATTATCCTCCAATAGAAATGCTATCTATGCTATGTAGATCATAATGGAAAAGTTAATAAAGTGTGCTTGCAATGTACAGGTAGGTGGCAGCATTGTTTACAAAAACAGTTTTACAATGCTATGAGTTGTTAAGGTCTGCAATGAGTCCTTAATTGTAAAGTGCTGTATAAATTAACAGATCTTTACATTTCCTAAATTACCTTTGTGTCAATCATTGCTTATTAGTTATAGTTATATTCTATTATGTACACATTGTTTCTCTTAACTCAAGATCACAACAAATAACACTATTCTGTAGATCTCCATTCTGCATCCTAGGATAGTTTACTTCTAGTCAACTTATTTTCTACTCACACAAAGGAAATTTTGTCATTGAAAACATATTAAGATTTTCAAAAGCTTAATAAAATGGTTCTGCATTATAATTTTACTCTTGAGAAGACTTAAATTACCTTGAGTGAAAATTGGCAAGTAATGTAGGATACAGTTTTTAAATTTCAGACAGTCATTGCTTTGCAAAGTAGTGCAGGACCCTAAAAAAGACCATGTAAGCTGAAACCATGCAAACCAATCTTTGCTTGGGAAAAATTCTGATTGTTTCATGATCTTTTTAAAAAAATGTATCAGCTGGACGCGGTAGCTAACGCCTGTAATCCCAGCATTTTGGGAGACTGAGGCAGATGGATCACCTGAGGTCAGGAGTTCAAGATCAGCCTGGCCAACGTGGCGAAACGCCGTCTCTACTAAAAATACAAAAATTAGCTGGGTGCAGTAATCCCAGCAGTAAGCTGGGCACGCCTGTAATCCCAGCACTTTGGGAAGCCGAGGCAGGTGGATCACAAGGTCAGGAGATCAAGACCATCCTGGTTAACACGGTGAAACCCTGTCTCTACTGAAAAATACAAAAAAATTAGCCAGACATGGTGGCGGGTGCCTGTAGTCCCAGCTACTCAGGGGGCTGAGGCAGGAGAATGACGAGAACCCGAGAGGCAGAGCTTGCAGTGAGCTGAGATTGTGCCACTGCACTCCAACCTGGGCAACATAGCGAGACTCTGTCTCAAAAAAAATAAAAATAAAGATACAAAAATAGTCAGGAGTGGTGGTGAGCGCCAGTAATACCAGCTACTCAGGAGGCTGAGGCAAAGGAATTGCTTGAACCTGGGAGGCAGAGGCTGCAGTGAGCCGAGATCATGCCACTGTACTCCAGCCTGGGCAACAGAGTGAGATTCAGTCTCAAAAAAAAAAAAAAAAAAAAAAAATTATCAAAATATTGACATGTCTCTTACTGTCAGTTATAAATTTATGGGGAAAAGAAAAAATAGTAAAACTAATACTTATTTAGCACATTTTAACTCAAAGCATTAGAAACATTGATCATTAAAATGCTTTAGTTCTCAGTTTTCTTTTCTCTTTTTTTATTTTTGGCTCCTGACAGGAAACATGCTTAAGTTCTTTCTAAAAAAAAAGAAAGCTATCAAGAATAGTTTGAATAGTGCCTGCCTTCTTCTCAGCTGTAACTTATGATACAGAGTGAGCATCTTTTGGTGAATTGTTATACTACTTTCTAAGCTTGGGTCATTTTAAATTAAGTATATGTGGCATAGGATATATAACATATTTGTAAATTCAAGTGTCTATAGAAACTCATAAACATAAAATACCAAAATGGTAACTTGCAGATAGTACCTAAAGTAAGAGTTGTTTGGTTTTGTTTTTCCGAAGGCTCCATCATTCACCTAAAAGTAAGAGACAATAAGGAAGATAAACTAGAAGCAAAGACACAGGGCAGAAATGATGTGCTGTTGACACAGAGAAAACCTGACTTATACTGAAAAGTGTGGCCAGGCACAGTGGCTCATGTCTGTAATCCCAACATTTTGGGAAGCCAAGGCAGCAAGATCACTTGAGGCCAGGAGTTCACAACCAGCCTGGGCAACACAGTGAGACCCAGTCTCAACAAAAAATCAAAAATTAAAAAATTTAGCTAGGTGTGATTGCATGTGACTAGTTTCAGCTACTCAGGAGGCTGAGGTGGGAGGATTGCTTGGGCCCAGGAGTTTGCACCATGGCACTCTACCTAGGCAATAGAGCAAGACTCCTTCTCTTAAACTAACAATAAAAATTTTAAAAGTGTTCATGTTGACAGAATGGAACTAGATTATGTGGCAACTTCAATGTCAGGATAACTTTTCACTTATCCTATAGACTATGGGGAACTGTGGTCATCAGGGTTCAATTACATAGAAGAAAATTTGTAGCCAGGCACGGTGGCTCACGCCTGTAATTCCAGCACTTTGGGAGGCCGAGATGGGCAGATCACCTGAGGTCAGGAGTTTGAGACCAGCCTGACCAACGTGGAGAAACCCTGTCTCTACTAAAAACACAAAAACAATTAGCCAGGCATGGTGGCACATGCCTGTAATTCCAGTTATTCGGGAGGCTGAGGCAGAAGAATCACCTGAACCTGGGAGACGGAGGCTGCAGTGAACCGAGATTGCACCACTGCACTCTAGACAAGGCAACAGAGTGAGATTCCATCTCAAAAAAAAAAAGACAATTTGTGATGGCTAGTTTTGGCATAAAGGGATCTGCTACCTGCATTTAACAGCTCATAAAATTCTTGAGAGGATGAAGAAACCATGTATTTTGGACTTTCAGGAATAATTCCCAAATGCACATTAAAGAACTAAGCCATTAAGAGGCAGCTGATGTTTCTACAGTCATAAAACAAATAGAAAAATTGAGAAGCTGACATTCATGCTTATGTCTCCAAGATCATACTGACATCATGCAATCAGGAAGCCACCACAATTACAAAGCTGCCATGTCATGGAAATCACTGTAAGAATTAAAGAAAGAGGAAAGAAACACAAAAAGTGACTTGACAGTCAAAGACAGGTTTATTTTAGAGAAAACCCAAGAGGGCTTCTGGCCAAGTTAGGTCAGAGGCACACTCTCTTACAGACTAAGGGTTTTGAAGGATTTAGGGTAGGAGAGTTTATCAGAGGCTTGTACTGCTTCTGTGTCTCTTTGCTATGATTATCTGGGAGGAAGACTTGTGTGTCTGTTCCCATACGTCTTTCTGTGCTGCGGGTATACTCCCCCAAGTCTGCTTTTAGCTTCCCTATCTTAGTGCACCTGAAGGGAAAGGAATGTGCTTATTAAGACCCACTGTTTTACTGGGCCCACTGTATGAGGGTGAAGTCTGGCAGTTACCCAAGAGACTTTCCCCCCACCTCCCTCTGTGCCCAAGCAGTCTTATCTGTTTTACTGTTTGCTCCTCCTGGCTGCTTGTAGTTAGAAGAGAAGTGATCTCCTTGAAATGCATGAGGCTAGAAAGGGAGCTGGAACTTAAAGTGGCAGTGTTTGAGAGGATGATACTCCTGCTCTATCAGTCACCACAAATAAGAATTCTCCAATGAGTCCGGGTATGGCAGCTCATGTTTAATTCCAGCACTTTGGGAGGCTGAGATAGGCAAATTTCTTGAGGCCAGGAGTTGGAGACCAGCCTGGCCAATATGGTGAAACCTCATCTCTACTAAAAATACAAAAATTAGCAAGGCAATCATTGTTACAGAAGTGATATTAGTAGCTCTGTCAGAACAGTTTAATTTGCTAACCCTTATAATTTTCAATACAAAGAGTTGCATCTGGGATGATAAGAGCCTTTCCTAGTTATGTATTTTCAAACTATTTCTGTGGTGGAAAATATCACTTTTGTTACTGAGAAGTAGTTTTTGGATGCCAGGTAAATACAGGACACTGGTTTTCATACTAGGTAACTCACAGAATAATGGTAGCTTGTTCTATACTTATACAGTAGTAGGGGCACACTATAATCCCAGCTGCTCAGGTGGCTGAGGCATGAGACTCGAACTCGGGAGGCGGAGGTTACAGTGAGCCAAGATGGTGCCACTGCACTCCAGCCTGCAGGACACAGCTAGACTTTGTCTCAAAAAAAAAAAAAAAAGAAAAAGAAAAAGAAAAAAGAAAAAAAAGAATCCTCTCATGAGCAGAAAGCCTCCTTACTGCTTCTGGCTCCAGAGTCACACCTTACCTAAAATGATATGATGATATGCACCAGCAAACTGATGTCTGTGACTTGACTATCAATACCCATGAAGTTAGTGATCAGACATTGGGACTTCTGATAACATTGCCACAGAAAAATTAGATGCCTACAAGCCACACATGCCTTTTTATTGGTTAGAAAACCAAAGGTTGCCTGGTGCAGTGGCTCACATCTGTTAATTCTAGGTACTCAGAAGGCTGAGGTGGGACAATCACTTAAGCCCGGGAGTTTGAGACCAGCCTGGGTAACATAGCCAGACCCCCTCTCAATGGAGTTTAAAAAACAAACAAACAAACAAACAAAAACAAAGGCAGCATAAGAATGAACGCTGCCTCCCTTCTGCCTTGTCAATCATGTTGAATGCTTTTCAATCTTAGCTGCAAAGAAGTCTGAGAAATGTAGATTTTATCTTTTTAGCCTCTGCAATAAAGAAAAGCACATTAGAAGGGTTTGGAATGATGGTAAGCACCAATCCACCTTATTCCCTAAGGAAGCCATGAAGGATGAGAAATAAAAGAGAAAACATAGACTTAACCTTTGTATACATTGAGTTTGAAATGGTTAAAACTGAATTCATTATCCCTCTATCCCCCAAACTATCTCCCCACTCTGAATTTCTAGTTTCCATTAAAGTTACTGTTATTCTGTGAGTTACCTAGTATGAAAACCAGTGTCCTATATCTACCTGGCATCCAAAAACTACTTCTCAGTAATAAAAGTGATATTATTTTCCATTACAAAAGTAGTTTGAAAATACATAACTAGGAAAGGCTCTTATCATCCCAGCTGCAACTCTTTGCACTGAAAATTATAAGGGTTAGCAAATTACACTGTTCTGACAGAGCTACTAATATCACTTCTGTAACAGTGATTGCCCACCTTTTTTTTTCTGTTTCAAAAGACTTACAGGAAACATTTTCTGAGTAACAATGGCTATGTCTCAGGCAAAGGAGTAGGAAACTCCATATTGTATGTCTGATAATCTCTGGAGTTGTGGTATTACAATGTGCATTTTCTCCACTGAAAATGCTGCTTGTCTGGGTGTGGTGGCTAATGCCTATAAATCCTAGCGCTTTGGGAGGCCAAGGCGGATGGATCATTTAAGGTCAAGAGTTCGAGACCAGCCTGACCAACATGGTGAAACCTTGTATCTAGTAAAACTACAAAAAATTAGCCAGGTGTGGTGGTGAGCACCTGTAGTCCCAGCTACTCAGGAGGCTGAGGCAGGAGAATGGTATGAATCCGGGAGGCAGAGGTGGCAATGAGCTGAGATCGTGCCACTGCACTCCAGCCTGGGCAACAGAGCAAGACTCAGTCTCAAAAAAAGAAAAGAAAAGAAAAAGAAAATGTGGCTTAATTCTATCAATAGTAATAAAAAATGTACTCATAATAAAGATGGTATTGGATTCATACCAGCCATTGATAAGCTATAAGCATTTCATGATGTGGTTAAAATTAAAGCTGTATTCTTCAGGTATGAGTTATAAAAATAAATGTATTCAATTAAAATATCTTCGAAATATACTAATGCAAATTATAATGCATATGGCAATAAATCATCAATAAATATTAAGCAAAACAAAGGTCAGAAATGTGGAAGTACTAGAGCAGAGTTGGAGCCTCCTATTCAGACTTGATTGATTCAGTACTAACAAATGGATAGAAAAGTATTTTAGAGATCCTCAATTATTGTAAAAAAGGTGGATTTTTACTCAAATGACATTATAACGTAGAGGACTCAATAGAGCACTGACATTTTGGTTTATATGAGTGAAATGTTATACTTTACCCAAAGTCGTTAAGTTATATTTGCCATAAAACCTGATTTATAACAATCTTCTGTGACACAGATGCTACTGATGGCTGTAATATTGGGCTCCAATAGTTTCATAGTAACATGATTGTTCTACAAGGCAACATAAGAATCATATCTCAACCAATGGTCACATATATCAGAAAAAAGGAAACTCCTGTCACAATGGAAGCTAATAATTCTCCAAACTAGAATCATATTTTTTATCTGGAAGCCATTCGGTAAATAAATGATATTGCAATCTACTTATAACCAACCCCTACTTCAACACAATCTTTCCCTTGGAAAAACTGTTTCTTGTTGATACTGAATGTATACAAATAACTACAACCGGACAAATACTATAAAAAAGAAATCATACAAAGTGCATTGGGAAAGCAGAAATGAGAGTAATAACCTTTTTGTGTGTGTTGGGGGAGGGTGAAGAAAGATTCAGGAAATTAGGAAATCTTCAGAATTAAGGTTAGATTCAGCCTGGGTCTTGAAGGATGAGTAGGACATTACCATATAAACAAAGGGAAGGAGGGGCATCTAAGCAGAGTACAGTGACTGAAAAGGTATGAGGAGATAGGGAAGATCATACGGTATTCAGGCAACTGAGAAAAAATGAAATTACCAGAGCAAAGGATATTTTGAGGAGTTATTATTTAAAAGGGCCCTGCTATGAAGGACCAGTGTGCCATGCTTGAGCCCATTGTTGGTATTCAATAAATATTTAATGTTCAATAAAAAAATTTTAAAAAGAAACCTCAAAAGCAATGAAAATCCATTAAAGTCTTTTCAGTAGGGGAGTATCTTGATTAGGCTGAATTTTAAATGAATCGGAGAAGAAAAAGTGGAAACTAGGAGACCACTTAAAAGCCTTTTGCAGCTCTTCAGACAATAAGTCATGTAGTCCATCGCCTCATTGTATAGGTGAGGAAGCTATGATACCAGAGAAGTCAAGTGGTTTGTTCAAGGTCTCCAGAGCCGGTTAGTAGCAAAATTAGCTTCAGCCCTATGTCCAGACATATTTTCTACTGTATTTCCTTACCTACAAATTTATTATTTGCTGTCTAAGACTTGAGATATCTGTAAGAGGATTTCCATTATAATGGTGCAGTGGTACAATGACACTAGTAATTGCAGACAAGACTAACTGGCTAATATTGTTTAAGCAAGATTTTTGCATTTTGTAGTCTTTTTTAGGGAGATTTTTGGTATATTAAAAATAAATTTGATGTATAAATCAGTAGACCAAAGTAACTTACTATGTCTGATTAGCTGTTTTTAAATTGTTGCTTATTTTTTTAAAGGCAAAAAAACATAACCAACTGCTTATTTGACAACAACAACAACAAAAAAACTCCTCTTTACATTTTTCTAGAGGTATTATTTTCTCTTGCCTATGAAACTTTCTGGCCATAAAGTCAGTGCCTAATCACTGATGATTCCCAGCATTCTATCTTTCTCTATCCTTGCTGCTTCTTTTCATTTTTCAATTCTTAATTCTTCCTTTCACTTCCCCCCTGTATTACAACAACTAACAGCTGCCAAGAAAGTGGATTAGGTCATATATTAAATCAGGAGGTTTTCCTGTTATTCAAGTCACTTTCTTAGTATACTGAAACTAAAAAAATAGTTATGGTTTTTGTCTCAAAAAATTAAGTTGGACTTATATTTTATTATTTGAAGGTTGGGTAGCAAGTAGCAGGTCTAAACTTATAAAAGCAAAGCAGTACTTTTTGGATCTTCAACTCCCTATTTCTGTCTCTAGCTGTTTTCATTTTGATAATACATCTGAACACTCTTCTCTAACTTACTGATAATCAGTCTGTATTGTTCTACCTTACTTTGTAGACAATTTGGCATCTCATATCTACAGCTGCACGATCAGTGGGACCCATACTGGTAGAGAAAATCATGCAGTCTCTCCATTAGGAAAGAAGAATCAGACTGAAGAATCCTGGCTTGCTCTGATTTCTAATAATAGGCTGGTCTCACTGGGCCCAGGCTGTTCTAAATCTAGAGTAGTTCTGAAATACTGAGTGTGAAATAGGCAATGGTAGAAATTCTTAGGACCCCTGTAAGACAAATCAAAACTCCTTCTAATATTCTTTTCTCCCATCATTTCCTGCACTGTGCTAGGTCAAATCCAATCTCTTAAGGACCATTTCCTACATGCAACCATTGAGTGCACTTTGGCCCCAGTATAGCTGTATAAATCTCACTAGATAACTGTGGGAACTCCATCCATGAATCATAGTATCAATGATCTGCAGCTCAGAAAGCACAAAGAACAAAATAAAAGTTTGAAAAGTTCCAGCTTTCTCTGCCAGATATTTTTTGCCAAATATCTTAGACTCCTTTGTGTTGCTGTAACAGAATACCCACAGACTGGTAATTTATAATGAACAGACATGTATTTGGCTCATGGTTCTGGAGGCTGGAAGTCAAAGAGCATGGCCAGCATCTGATGAGGCCCTTCATGCGGCATCATTCCATGGCAGAAGATAGAAGAGCAAGAGAGGGTGAAAGCATGTGAGAAAGTGCCAAACTTGATTTTATAAAAAACCCACTTCCAGGACAGGTGTAATGGCTCACACCTGTAATCCCAGCACTTTGGGAGGCCACAGCAGGAGAATCGCTTGAGCCCAAGAGTTCGAGACTAACCTGGGCAACATAGGGAGATACTATCTATACAAAAAATGAAAAAGTTAGCTAGGAGTGGTGGCACTTGCCCTGTAGTCCCAGCTACTTCGGAGGCTGATATGTGAGGATTGTTTGAGCCTGAGAGGTCAAGGTTGCAGTGAGCTGTGATTGCATCAGTGTATTCCAGCCTGGGCAACAGAGCAAGACCCTGCCTCTGAAAAAAGAGAAAGAAACCCACTCCCACAGTATTAATTCATTAATTCATTCATGAGGGCAGATGCCTCATGACTTAATCCCCTTCTAAAGGTCCTATTTCTAAACACTGTTGCATTGGGGATTAAGTTTCTAATACACAAACTTTGGAGGACACATTCAAAACATAGCACTAAATATTCATTGTGAACTCATGTACTTGGAATACCTACTGGCAAAAATAAAAAAAGAAAAAAGAAAAAAATTCCATATTCCATGTTCCCATAACTGTGGTTTATATTTAGTGAAGCATCAAATGGGCATGAGATAGAACTATTTTTTTTATTTACACAAAATTTGGCCCTGAAATATTTAACCAACAGAAATAGTACTAATAAAATTATTATATGAAGCAATTTTTAATGAAGCAGAGTTTATTCAAGTCATGTCTTCTGCAAATAAAAATGGACAGCAGTAAACAAAAACAAAGGTAGAAAGAATAACTATGTTCTTGATGTCTCCCCTAAAGTTCACAATCTCTACACCTGTTTCTTTCATCTTTGGTGATGTTAATCTTCTGTTTATTTTGCTGCTTTAAATCTAAGCACATGTAGATTACTCAGAGATTGCTCTCTAAAAGTCAGATTACACCTGTTCTTTCTTACCTCACAAAAAGTAATGGAAAAAAAAGTGTGTGTGTGTGTGTGTGTGTGTGTGTGTGTCCTGTTGGTGGTTAAAAAGCAATTTGGGACTTCCTCTTTGAACAGTTGCCTTTTCCTCTCACACAAGGAGGATTTCATTTTGTTTGAGACAAGAAACCAAACCACACACCAAAGAGAGGGGTATGATGGCTACGAAGCCCCCAAAACCAGCCCCTCGCAGGATCTTCCAGGAAAGGTTAAAGATCACTGCTCTACCTTTGTACTTCGAAGGTTTTTTGTTAGTCAAGCGGTCAGGATACCGGGTGAGTCTATACATGATAATGTTAAACCTAAGACTTCTGTTTTAATTTAATACTTATTTCATGGTGATGTGATGTGTTGAGACCCCCTTGTTTCTGTTGAAATTAAATCATCTTCTCTTCTTTGAGCTCAGAAATGATTCCAATTTTTCATAATTTAAATACAATGTCTGGCTTAAACCTGTATGTCTATGAATATATAATATGTATAATAACACAGGTTGTAATATTAAGGCACTAATATAGAAAATTCAATAAGCTAAATTTCCAAAGAATTCATTTAAATATCACAGAAGATTTTGGCTTGGGAGATAAAATGTTTCCTGTATTTTCTCCACAATTTATTGCTATGCTTCAATGATGAGATGTACCATTAAGATAAAATGATATCGTTATTGAAATTAAACCTGCTCCTGTTCTCAGTCATTTGAAGTTTATAATGATCAAATTATTAAAAATGGCTTTTGTAAAAATTGTTAAAATGACAAAGTTCGTACTGTTTAACATTATATAGTGTTATGTGTTCTATAATACTATTCAAGATAGTGGCTTTTAATTTTTGGGGTACTACTGTGGATATTAAGTACACTAAGCTACACAAATACCTTTGCTCTAAGAAAATCCATGAAGCATTCTGTATTTTTAAATGTAATAATTAAAACTTATAGTTAGTTAAAATCACTACTTTTAAAATAGTAATTATGGATGACTTGAAATTAATTAGAGAAATGAGCCTAAAATTGCCTGTTATTAAAGAAAAAATCATTAACTTAGGTCAAATTTTATGAAATTGTATATTGACTAAAACTAGAAAAATTTTAAGGTTTTCAGAAATTCCATCAGAAATGTTTAATGATGATAAAATATATTTTCTGAGGATTTATGAATACTTATGGAAAAATTATACATATGAAAAATCTGTAATAGCATATTCATATTTCTTACATATATGATCAGATCATTTACTATTTGAGAATAAAGATATGGTAATTTGTATTCTGTTATGGATGTTAAACATGCATAAATAATTATCTTTCAGTTATATTAGAATATTTTCAGGTTGTTCCTACATGCTTTTAATGTAAATTCAATCTTGTCTTGTCACCACAGGTAAGCCACATAGTCACACTTTGCCAGGAAAGGGAAGTTGAGAAAAAAAAAAATTCTAATTTGTAATTTAAATTTGGTTGTTCATTGAATGTTTTCCAAGGTGTTTGTAATAACTGTTTATGATAGCAGTTTTTTTAAAAATGCTTAAAGAAGGCATGTCATTGGTATGGTTAGCAGAAAGAATAAGAATTTTAGAGTGTCTTTATCTGATGGTTTTGCCACTTACTGCTCGTTATCTTGTGCAAGTTACTTAATCTCCTTGAGACTGTTTCTTCAACTATAAGATAGAGAGTACACTACTTGCTACTTGCCTCCTAAGGCACATTCTGGGACACAGTAGGGACAAATTCAAGCAATTTATTCACTCAGCATTTATTGTGTGCCTTCTATGCACCAAGCATCACTTTTATTTCTGGAGAATATGAAAAAAACACAAAGATTTTATTTTCAAGAGGTTTAATATAGTAGGAATGATGTCTTCCTTACTGAATTTCTACTCTTTACCTTCTCTTAGAAAGCATTATTTGAAGCAGAATGAATAACCATAGGCATAAATATTTCCAATGAAATTAACTTGTGTTTCTATTTGAATTTATAATAAAGTACCTTTGTGTGTGTGTGTGTGTGTGTGTGTGTGTGTGTGTGTATGTGGGTGGCAGTGTCTTCTCTGTTGCCCAAGCTGGAGTACTGTGGTGCAATCACTAGTCATGTAGCCTCAAAATCCCCGGCTCTGGTGATTCTCCTGCCTCAGCCTCCTGAGTAGCTGGGACTACAAGTGCGTACCACACTCAGCTAATGTTGGTATTGTTTATAGAGACAGGGTTTCATCACGTTGTTCAGGTTGGTCTCAAACTCCTGGGCTCAAGCAACCTGCCCACTTTGGCCTCCCAAAGTGCTAGAATTACAGGTGTGGGCCACTGAGTTAGGCTACAAAGTACCTTTTACTTGTATGTCAGGGAGAAGAGAGCAAGAGGATGACAATAATGCCTACTTATGTTGTGGTTTCAGGGATAGCATATGTAAAACACCTGGCTCACACTAAAGGTTAGATTCATTCTCTTACCTTTTCATCACTTACCATATTCTTATTCATGTGCTAAAATTAGTTTGAGGTCTACAAGTAATATGGCTCAAAGGAGAGTGAGCATGTTGATAACTAGAGCTCTTGAAAATAGTAGCTATGAGAAAAATCTAAGGAAAATAAGTGGAAATTCCAAGCAATCAGCAGCAAAGTGCCAGGGAATCTTTGAACAGAAGGTGAGCCAAAGGTATATAGCCAAGTAATCTTCGGAGCTGATTGGCTGGAGGAAGTTGAGAGGCTCTGCAAAATGTAAAGTTGGGTCTCTGCCAAAGTCATTCAGAACATTTAAACTAGAAAAAATATAATTGAAGAGTAACCTGGTCTATAAAGGCATTAAATGTTGAGAGGTGTTTCTTAGTCATTTTTTTGTGGGGCACTTTTAAGTATTAAAGAGCTTTTCCCCAGGAAAATGTACCAACGTATACCATTTTGCATGCAATTCTAGAAGGTTTCTAAATCTGAGGTCAAGAACCCATGAAAAACACATAATCTTTACGGAAAAGATAATGTGGGAAGATTTATTTAAACCACATCACTATGATTCTGGATTAACCAGGAAGATGTATTTGATAACAAAAACTATTAAATGCCACAGTGGAATACCAATGGCCTCGCAGTTCTTACAAATGGGAAAATTGCTCATTTTTTCTGGGACCTTTGAAAATAAGAGAGAGTTTGGGTGGGCCAGGCGCCATGGCTCATGCCTGTAATCCCAGCACTCTGGGAGGCCCAGGTGGGCAGATCACGAGGTCAGGAGATCGAGACCAACCTGGTCAACATGGTGAAACCCTGTCTCTACTAAAAATACAAAAATTAGCTGGGTGTGGTGGCACATGCCTGCGGTTCCAGCTACAAGGGAGGCTGAGGCAGGAGAATCACTAGAACCCGGGAGGCAGAGGTTGCAGTGAGCGGAGATCACACCACTGCACTCTAGTCTGGCAACAGAGAGAGACTCTGTCTTAAAAAAAAAAAAAAAAGAAAGAAAGAAAAAAGAAAAAGAAAATAAGAGAGAGTTTGGGCAATGTCTCGTAATTCCTTCAATCTGTGATGTGCTAAAGTTAAAAAAAAAAACAAAAACAAAAACAAAAAACAAAACAAAACTGTGTGTGTTGACCCGGCGCGGTGGCTCACACCTGTAATCCCAGCACTTTAGGAAGCTGAGGTGGGCGGATCACGAGGTCAGGAGACGGAGACCATCCTGGCTAACACGGTGAAACCCCATCTCTACTAAACATACAAAAAAATTAGCTGGGCGTGGTGGCGGGAGCCTGTAGTCCCAGCTGCTGGGGCGGCTGAGGCAGGAGAATGGCGTGAACTTGGAAGTCGGAGCTTGCAGTGAGCCAAGATCGCGCCACTGCACTCCAGCCTGGACTACAGAGCGAGACTTCGTCTCAAAACAACAACAAAAACAGTGTGTGTAATATGTCTTATTAACCTGAACATAAGCATGGGATCATCATAACTATATCAAAATCGTATTCCTCTGACTAATATTCTACTCACCTCTAATTCATTTAGTGAAACTCCATCTCTACTAAAAACACAAAAATTAACTGGGTGTGGTGGCACACGCCTGTATCCCAGCTATTGGGAAGGCTGAGGCAGGAGAATCGCTTGAACCCGGGAGGCAGAGGTTGCAGTGAGCCAAGATCGTGCCACCGCACTCCAGCCTGGGTGACAGAGCGAAACTCCGTCTCGAAAAAAAAAAAGGAAATTTTTTAGGGCTAAGTTGTACTCACACACAGTTCTCTATGGCAGTAATCTCCTAATTTTAAAATAACACACTCCTTTCAGGGAAACATTTTGAGCACAGATCCTTAATATAAGAATATTGATTCATTTAGAAATTATAAACATATATAGTCCCATACTATTACTCCATGTAAATTAAGATATATAAAAAATGAATTAAGAAACATAAAATATAATTAAATATTCTAAAATTTTCTCTCCCAATGGATCATCTTGCACACCTTTGGAATTTATGCATCCCATTTTGGAGACCACTATACAACGTTCTTCCTTAGGGAAATGTACTTTATTTGCTCACAAAAAAAGAAACAATGAGAGCTTTTTATTGGGGAGAGGGGAAGAGAAACTTAACCGGAGCTTGCATTGTAATTCATTTTTGATAGTTAATTCATTTTTGCTAGTTATATTAATAAGAGAAGAGCACTGGGGAGTCAAGAGATAAAAGTATCAGTCCAATTCTAGAATTTGGGCTATTCCTTCACATTTTTAAATCTGTTCCCTCCTTTCTGAAAAGAATAATTACTCTCTTGCATAGCTGAATAGGTTGCTCCAATGACTAAGTGGACTATAATAATGAGTACAACCTTTTGAGGTATAACATACAATGGATACTATTCTAGGCTCTTAGTGTTCTGTCTCTCTGATCCTTACAGTAACTCTTCTGGGTAGAAATTATTTTATTCATTTCACAAATGAGTGAGTAGGTGGGGCATGCTGGCTCATGCCTGTAATCCCAGCACTTATGGAGGCCAAGGCAGGAGGATTGCTTGAGGCCAGGAGCTGGAGATCAGTCTAGGCAACATAGCGAAACCCCATTTCTACAAAATCAAAAAATTAGCTGGGCGTGGTGGCACACCCTGTATTCTCAACTACTCGGGAGGCTGAAGTGGTAGGATCACTTGAGCCCTGGAGTTCGAGGCTGCAGTGAGCTATGATTGCACCACTGCACCCCAGCCTGAGCAAGAGCGAGACCCTGTATCTCTAAATCAACCCCAAATAAACAAATGAGTGAGCTCTGGCCACAGAGTTTATTCAAGGTTCCTGTTCCATTAAGGAGGCTAGCTTGGATTTTATTGTGATGCACTTGACTATGCTGCTTCTGAAACTCAAGTTCTAATTCCATTTGATTGTAGGTTTCCTAGTTAAGCTAGTGATAAATTCAGAAGTCTTATTTTAGTCTCTTTTCTTATGTCAGTAATTTAACACAAAACGATTGTTAAAAAAGAAGTTTGTGCTTCGTTCCAAAGATATGTCATTCCAAATTAATTTTTTTTAATTTTTAAGTATTCCTCTAGATATGAATAGGTACCTAGATGTTTTTTATTGAGACTGATATTTGTAAATGACTCAGCTTATACGTGTATTTATTACATCTTATCAGAAATGAAATCAAGACTGTGACCTGTAAGTCTCTGCATACTGAATACCAGTTTGGTCTGTCCTTAGGTTTGCAGCTGTATTTGCAGCTCACAGAGTCTAATGCTATTTGTAACCTTACTTTTCCTAAAGGGCTGTCTTTGCTTTCAACTCAGTGCCTTTATACTTGTTTTCCCCCCATTTAATAAATCCTTAATCCTTTCCACAACTATGTATGTTTGCTTACCCATAAAACTCCCATTTTTCCCTATTTAACTCTACCCAAATCATATCGTTCTTTTGAGATTGAACACTTCTATAATGTTTTTCAGTAGTACAATAGAGGTCTGCATGTACATACAGAGGGAATTCAATAAACCTTTACTGGTTATCAGTAATGCTAGTTTTTATACCTTATGGCAGGGTAATACTGTACTTATGAGGCTGATTAGGAAGATGAACAGAGTGGTACGCTTTGACTTCAGGGTTTTCTCTTATATTTTTTTCCTCCAGGAATCATACAGTCCTGGAGGTGGACTCTTAGAAGCCATACTTTAGTAAAATTACACAAATGACACTTTGGGAGGCTGAGGCGGGCAGATCATGTGAGGTCAGGAGTTCGAGACCAGCCTGGCCAACATGGTGAAATTGTCTCTATTAAAAACACAAAAATTAGCCAGGCATGGTGGTATGTGCCTGTAATCCCAGCTACTTGGGAGGCTGAGGTGGGAGAATGGCTTCAACCTGGGAGGCAGAGGTTTCAGTGAGCAGAGATCGAAATCACACCACTGCATTCCACCCTGGGCGACAGAAGACAGAAGGAGACTCTATCT
Source organism: Rhinopithecus roxellana (assembly GCF_007565055.1). Classification (NCBI taxonomy): domain Eukaryota; kingdom Metazoa; phylum Chordata; class Mammalia; order Primates; family Cercopithecidae; genus Rhinopithecus; species Rhinopithecus roxellana. The sequence continues at coordinate 40,803,407 of NC_044550.1, read as the reverse complement.
CAAAACAAACAAACTACACAGATGATAAAGTTCTTGGAACAATATGCATTCTCTACATTCCCATCTCCTCCTGCACTCTTCCTCACCTGCTTCCTAGCTCCAAAAAACAGGATAGCCTTGATTTACTCCTTTCATTGCAGAGGTTTACCATTAACGCAGGGTGGGGAAGCCTTAAAAAGAGTTGGTCTGATAAGCAAAGAAACAAATCAACTTGCAAGACAAATTTTAATTGTTTTGTTATGTAATTATAAGTCAGATCTGAGAAAGTTCAACTATTTTCTAATAGAGTGAAACAAACTAGTCACTCCCATATGGTTTTTACAGAACACCTGTCTGATCATAGTGCCAGTATATATTAGCAACTTCTCAAGCCAGATTTCTCAATGGATTTTTAAATCTCTTTATTTGACAAAACACGAAAGGGTGATTTTACATAGGAATGACAACAGGTTTCATTATTCTGGTTTACAAAATATTTCCTCCTTCTCATACATATTGTCATTGAAAGAGACCTATGTTAGAAATTTTTAGATACTGCTATCACACCCACACATACAAAGCACCACATGGAAGAAGTATTATGTGACCAATAAAGAATGCAAAATTCTTGCCAATAATGTGAGTGTTGAGGCAATGCTCTTCTTTTTCTTTTCTTCTCTTTTTTTAAAGTGCCTAACATTTATTAAACACTTGCTATGTCCCAGGTCTTCGGTGCTTTACATACATACATTATTAGTCCATTCAATTATTTAACAACCCTATGGAGCAATAGCAGGAGGTGGGGTTGTGTTTATGGGGTACTCCTATTTTTGGTCCCTTAAAGTGAACTCTCATATAGGAGACACAATAATTATTATTATTATTCAGTGTCTTTTGATATATTTACAAACTTATACAACCATCACCAGTATCTAATTTTGCAACATTTTCATAATTTCAAAAAGCAGCTACATAGGCAGTCACACCCACTTCTCTTCCTCCAAACCCAACTGCTTTTTTATTCTTTTTTTTTTTTTTTTTTTTTTCTTTGAGACAGAGTCTTGCTCTGTCGCCCAGGCTAGAGTGCAGTGGTGCGATCTCTGCTCACTGCAACCTCCACCTCCTGGGTTCAAGAGAGCCTCCTGTCTCAGCCTCCCGAGTAGCTAGGATTACAGGTGTCTACCACTACTCCGGCTAATTTTCATACTTTTTATAGATACAGGGTTTCACCACATTGGCAAGGCTGGCCTCGAACTCCTGACCTCAGGTGATCTGCCCGCCTCAACCTCCCAAGGTGCTGGGATGACAGGCATGAGCCACCGCGCCTGGCTCTCTTCCCTCTCTTTCCATTTTTATATACTCTTTTATTAGAATTTTTCTTCTCCCAAGTTTGAAGCCAGCCAGACACAGAAATCACACAAATGAAGATCAGTTAGTTACTTTTATTATTGACAAATTATCAATGTGTAGTTTAGATTTAAGGCCAAAGCTATGCTAATATGTTACTCCAGATTTGGGTATCCTTGAGCTACATCAAGTCACTGACTCAGATTAAGAACCACAAGCCTGAACCTCTTGGAGGCCCTTTACCACATGGCAGGGAACACAGCAGTATACTCCCTCTCTCCTGGTAGACTGAGCTGAGAGAGAACAGGAAGGGGCTGGATTGAGCTTGCTGCTTCCCAAACATACCTATTACATATTCAGTCCTACTCTCTGCAAAGGAGATAATTCACCCTGGCCGCACTGAGCAGAATAGATTAGAAAGTAGGCTGGACATGGTGGCTCATGCCTGTAATCCCAGCACTTTGGGAGTTTGAAGTGGGCAGATCACTTGAGGTCAGGCGTTAGAGACCAGCCTGCCCAACATGGTGAAACTCCATCTCTACTAAAAATATAAAAATTAGCCGGGCATGATGGCACATGCCTATAGTCCTAGCTACTGGGGAGGCTGAGGTAGGAGAATCGCTTGAACCCAGAGGGGACCAGGCTGCAGTGAGCCAAGATCATGTCACTGCACTCTAGCCTGGGCAACAGAGTAAGTGAGACTTCCATCAAAAAATAAAATGAAATAAAAATAGAGTAGATTAATAGATTAGAAAGTATAAGAAGGTGGTAGAAAGACAGGTAAAGGGATACTGTTATAGCAATAACACTTTACATCCTATATAAAAAGAAGGAAAGAAAAGACTTTGGATGGGGTTGAAATTAAGATGTGTTTTCTTGTCCTATTCAACTTCTTGACTCGGAGATGTGTCAGGTATATATTGGGCATCTCAATTTCAGACAAGAGAGAGAATCCCTTTGCCTAGTTTTATAACTGCTTCTTTGAGGACCATTTATTGGCTGATCCTCCAATCATGTGCCCTTTTGAATTGTTCTTTTCTATGGCAATTTGTTCTTGGTTCAAGAGGCATCAGAAGGTTCATTACATGTTATAACCAGTTCTCAACCTGGGGAAGGACAGAGTGAAAACACAGCAGGGCTTGAACAAAGATACATTGTCCCAAATTCCAATGTGCCCCTGAGGTTTATTGCTGCAGTCACACTACCAATTTGTTCAAGTCTTACCATATGTACTTCTCTTTGAAATATGACTTTTCTGCTCATCCTACAAAGAGGCTGAATCTATTTCTCTAATCTTTATTTTATTTTTTAAAATTGAACTTACAGCAAACAATAAATTTCTACCTTTGAATCTGGATTGGGTTATGTGACATGTGTTGGTAAATGTGACACAAGCAGAGGCTTAGAATTAGCTTGCCCATTGGGTTTGCTCTCTTTTCCCTGGGAATCCTTTTGCCAGCCTGTGTCAAGTCTAGGCTAGCTGACTGGATAAGAGAGCAGATAGAGTGAGACTCCAGTTGTCCGTCTCTTCCCCGTCATTCCTGCCTTCCCAGCTAAGACCCTAGACAAGTAAGTGAGGCCACCTTAGACCATTCAGCCATAGCCAAGTAAGCCCAGATCAGAAAGGTCATCAGCCAACCATAGAATAGTGAGAAAGAGAAATCATTTGCTTATTTTAGTCCACTAAGTTACAGGGTGACTTGTTACATGGGAGAAGCTAACTGATATACTATCTCATTAGCCATGAAGACAAAGAAAGAAAAGAGTTCTACCAAAAACATAAGAAAAAAAAGGTGATTGTAGTTCAAAATGAATTTAATTGGCCGGGCGCGGTGGCTCAAGCCTGTAATCCCAGCACTTTGGGAGGCCGAGACAGGCGGATCACGAGGTCAGGAGATCGAGACCATCCTGGCTAACACTGTGAAACCCCGTCTCTACTAAAAAATACAAAAAAACTAGCTGGGCGAGGTGGACGGGCACCTGTAGTCCCAGGTACTCGGGAGGCTGAGGCAGGAGAATGGCGTGAACCCGGGAGGCGGAGCTTGCAGTGAGCTGAGATCCGGCCACTGCCCTCCAGCCCTGGCGACAGAGTGAGACTCCGTCTCAAAAAAAAAAAAAAAAAAAAAAATGAATTTAATCTTGAGCTTCCTGGTAGCCAGGGAATTAAAAGCAAGATTGAGTTACAGAGTTGTCACTATTTGAGAAAATAAGCATATAAATTCTGAAGAGCTGACAAACATTTTACTGGCTAAAAAACATAAAGGATATGTCAATATTGAAGAGACACAAAATACCATAAAACAAAGTATCTTCACATGCACAATAAAAGAGAACCCATTATATAACTTTCTTATATTAATCACCAATATATGTCATGATGGTTCAATAAGTTGTAAAACATCAGCTTATCAAACTATAAAGGAAGGAATGATTAACATGTTTATTAAAATAACTGGAATTTTTAAAAACACACTTTTGGAAAAAGCCGCATATGAAGGTAAATCTTTAGATGTGAAAGGATTTTATTTTTAAAACTTACTTGCCATTCTTTTGTAATATAGTCACTCTTCGTATTTATTTAAATAGACTCACTTGAATGAAATGGGAGTTTGACTAGGTTATTTATGTACTTTAAACTTCAAAAGTCATATTTCTGTAGAATCCAGAGTAATATGAATGTATTAATAATTAAATATTCACCATATGAATAAGATTTGGATTTTAAAATTCAGCTTTGATGGTGTTAAATTATCAATTTCTCACATTTTCTTGATCTGTCAATAATATGTACTATTTATTGAACCCCAACTATGAGCCATGTATTCTGCTAAGTGCTTTACATGTATTAATTCACTAAATTCATTCACCATATGAATAAGATTTGGATTTTAAAATTCAGCTTTGATGGTGTGATGGTGTTAAATTATCAATTTCTCACATTTTCTTGATCTGTCAATAATATGTACTATTTATTGAACCCCAACTATTGGGGACCGTGCCGGGGGTGGTGGAGAATGAACAGACACAAGAGACAAAGACAAACAGAGAACATGGCGGCCGCGCCTAGAGCCTCCGCCTCACTTTATTTATACTCCATAAATCCCACGTCAGCAAAAATAACACAATGCAAAACAAACTTTCTGCACCCAGATGTAACCTTCTACTTAGTTCCTTGTCTCTAAGCTCTTTCTTATTTGTCTGCCTTCTTGGCGCCTACTAGAGTTCATTAAAAGTTCAACTAGAGATACTGTCCTTGACTACTGGAGTTCATTGAAAGTGCAACTAGCTAGAGATACTGTCCTTGAGCCTTATCTATTCTTAGCATATTATTTTCAGTGGCCCCTGCACCAACTATGAGCCATGTACTCTGCTAAGTGCTTTACATGTATTAATTCACTAAATTCTCCTGCCTCAGTCTCCTGAGTAGTTGGGATTACAGGTGCACATCACAATGCCTGGCTAATTTTTGTATTTTTAGATACAGACGGGGTTTTGCCATGTTGTTCAGGCTGGTCTGGAACTCCTGGCGTCAAGGGAGTCGCCCACCTCAGCCTCCCAAAGTGTTGGGATTATGGCGTGAGCCACCATGCCCAGCCCCAGTGCATGGCCTTTGGGGTAATAACATGCATGGAGCTGTCATCTCTATAACAGCAATGTCCTCTTTAGGAATACCTCCTGAAGAATGCGCTTGAGGCTGCTTCACAGTTAGTTATGTTTTTTCAAAGTAGAAGTAGTACACTCTAAAACAATGATCAAAAGTATAGTGTAGTAAGTACCTAAACCGGTAATATAGTCATTTATTAATCATTAACAAGTATTATTTACTGTACACAATTATATGTACTATATTTTTGTTTGACTGGAAATGCAGTAGGTTTGTTTGCCATCATCACCACAAACACCTGAGTCATGCATTGCACTACAATATTATGACAGTTGACAGGAACTTTTCAGTGCCGTTGTATCTTATGGGACCACTGTCATATAGGCAATTTGTCATTGACCAAAAGATCTTTTTGTGGCACATGATTGTATATCCTTATCTGAAACTTTATACTAAAATAAATTTGATAATGATTTAATCAAGTGGTGGCATGGGCCTGTAGTCCTAGCTACTCTGGAGGCTGTAGTGGGAGGATTGCTTGAGCCCAGGAGTTCAAGGCTGCAGTGAGCCATGATTGTACCACTATACTCCAGCCTGGGTGACAGAGCCAGACTCAGAAGAAAGAAATAAAAGAAAAGAAAAAAAGAAAAGAAAAAGAGAGAAAAGAAAGAAAGAAAAGAAGGAAGGAAGGAAGGAAGGAAGGAAGGAAGGAAGGAAGGAAGGAAGGAAGGAAGAAAGGAAGGAAGAAAGAGAAAGAGGAAGGAAGGAAGGGGAAAAAGAGAAAAAGAAAGAAAGAAAAGGAAAGGAAAGAAAAGAAAAGAAAAGAAAAGAAAAGAAAAGAAAAGAGGGAGGGTGGAAGGAAGGAAATTAAATGTTAAGCCTAAGCCAGGCATGGTGGCATATGCCTGTAGTTCCAGCTACTTGGAGGGGAAGCTGAGACAGAAGAATTCCTTGAGCCCAGGAGTTGGACAGTCCAGCCTGGGTGACATATTGAGACCACAGAACCTATCTCAAAAAATGAAAATAATTAAATGTAAAATTAAGCTATAAAAATTAGAATTATCCAGGATAAAGAAGTATTCTTATATCACACAAGCAATTAAGAAAGTTACAAAGAGTAATATTATTAGAAAAATAGTTGAATATACACTAATGAAATAAGGCTTATGATTTCTTTCCCACAGGAGTATGAGCATTACTGGACAGAGTTGAGAGGAACTACACTTTTCTTTTATACCGACAAAAAGAGTACAATAGTAAGTAAACACGTTCAGCTGATTCCATTGTTTCCCAATACAACCTTGTCACATAGCATATTATTCATTTTGCATTTTCTGTTATCCAAGAATAAAGATGGTCTGGTAAAATTAATTCAAAAAAGAAAGTTTAAATCTGTGAAGGCCATCAATGATGACAGGAACAATGGCAAATTTTCCTGGGGAATTCAGAAGAAGATATTGACTCATGTTTTTTACTTTTCATTCTTTTCTTTCTGATTCTGATAACTAAACTTAGTTAAAAAGTGAAAAATTTTAACAAGACATCCGCACATATATTGCTTAATACCAAGTGACAGCTTCAATTTCTCCCATTTTTTATCTTGCTGTAGCATGCATTTATAATTGGAAAGGAAGAAAACGATCTCCAGAGCATGCAAAGCCACTATTTAAGTTTTCTGAAAAGACAAAAACATATTTCACAAAGCAGGACTTCTAAGGGCTTAAACATGAGAATAACAATAAAGGGATTCTGAGATTTATTTATTCATATTAATTTCAAATTCTGATTGTATGTTTCAGTTCTTCCAGGAATAAGATACAGTATTTTAGTGGTAAATGCTTACCTACCTTGGAACACTATATTTATAAGAGATTTTCTGAGCCAATAACTTGATTAAATATAAACATTCTGGATCTGGATATAGTAGCCCACACTTCTTAGAACATCATTATTAGAAACCAACATCTAATGAAAGAGACGAAAAATAACCCGTGTAATGTAGAATGTTTTCAAATGCCATAATACATTTTATAAATTAATTCCTCTTTTGTGCATTCCAATTTCCCACTGATGTCAGTAAATATAAAAAAGCTTTCATTCTAACCTTTTCTAATGCACAGTAAGTGAGAGAGCTAACAATTGTTGCTCACTTACTACATGGCAAGAGGCAGTAAAGCTTAGTAATCGAGAGCCTGGTCTCTTCCGACAGCCTGCCTGGGTGTTTGTCCTAGCCCTGCCACTGTTAACTGCAGAATCTTGGGCCAGTTACCGACCTCTCTGTCTCAGTGTTATCAGACAGGAAACTGGTAGGAAACAGAAGACATCTCAAATTGGGCAATTTGAAGAGAATTTAATAAAGTTTTAACAAATATGCAAAGCAGTGAACAGGGTGTAGGAAAATTACAAAGATAGTACAACAAAATCCTGAGGCTAGCAACAGTGTCCATTACCACATCTAGGATTGAGAGCAAAGAGTGGGAAAGTAGTGAGAATTGTATGGAGATGACTGCCTTGAGGAGAGTATGATCTTTGATTGAGGGAGAAACTGAGCAGGGTAATAAATATCCACCCTCACTCTTCTGATCTCCTGCCACTGTTCTCCAGTGGTCCAACCCAATAGGAACTCAAAGGGTACGGAGCTCCTTGATGTTGTCCATACAGGTCTCTCTCCAGATGCAGAGTGTTGGGTGGTGAAGGAATAAAAGTGAATCTAAAAGAGCAAACAAAAGATCTCCAACACAGTCTTCAAATCTCTAAAATTAGAATAAAAATAGTAGTCTATTTTATAAGGTTCTCAAAATAACTAAATGAGATAGCACATGTAAGGACCTAAGACAGTAGCTGGCACATAGTCAGCATTCAGGCATTTTACATGCACTGTCTAATTTAATTCTCACAACTCTGCAGAATGGGTGCTATTTTAATTTTGGCTTTATAGATGAGATTAGTGAAGTTTAAAGATTAAGAAATTGTACAAGGTCATACAGGTAATATGAAAGGTATAGTCCAGGTCTTCTCCTAAGCCAGCCTTCTTCATTACCATGCCATGAAGAGATTGTTATAATGAAATGACTCAGAATTGCCCATCTACCAATTTTTGTTACGAGTATACAGACCTTTTGGGAACTTCTTAAAGTGACAGTCTCAGAAGAAAGCACTGGGATAGACAAGGTGAGAAGTGTAGATTTTTATCTTACAAAAAGGAAGAATTTAAAGCTGCCTTTAAATATTTGAAAGGCTGTCAGGAAGTCATGTGAAAGGGTCACTGAATTTGTTTCATGTTATTCCAAAAAGAAGAGATTAGGAGCAATGGATGAAAATTGGAGGAAAGCTGTGGCTTTACAAGAAAAAACTGGCTAGTAGGCAGAGGTGCTCAGGAGGCATGAGTTCCATGTTAGAGATGTTTGAACACAGACTGGATGACTAATGAAAGGATACCCTGGCAGAGATGCCATCAGATGTCATTGAGGTTAGACAGATGACCTTTAAGCCTCTTCACAAGATACAAATAACAACAAAAAGATATGACTTCCTTTCCTCTAATCAATGGATCAGACTACTGCACTCCATCTAACTGCCTCCTCTTCCTCTGTTGCTTCCTCCTTCGTTGCAGCAAAACTCACTGAGCTTGATCTAGACAATCCCTCAGAAAAAATATTTCTGCTTAATTTTAGATTCTTTCTTCCCTTGTGCCTCTCCTTCCAAATTTTTAAAATTTATTTATTTTTAAAATTGTCATATAAAATTGTTTATTATGTACAACATGATGTTTTAAAGTATATATACATTGTGGAATGGTTAAACTGAAAATAACTAGGCCAATTCAAACCTACTCTCAACCTCATCAATATAGAAATAGCTTTGGAAAAAATTACGTATCTATTTTTATGTCCTACTTTACTCAGAAAAATAAGACTTACAAATATACAGTAAAATAAGTTATATTGGGCACAGTTGAAAGAAACATAAAAAGATAAAAAGAACTCAAGAATGAGGCTAATTTAGTAAATATATATATATATATCATAAAAACCCTACTATACTTACTACAGGTGGTTCTTTCTACTACTAGAAGGCAAGCCTGTTGCATATAGAGAGTGGAAATTGACCAGTTTCTCAGAACAAATATTTTTATTATCTTGGATAGGATAGGAATTTCTTAATAGGATTGCCATAATCAGTGGTGTGTAGTAAATGTTGAATAGCTTTCTGGAAAAAAGTATGAATATATATGTACATAAACTTGTTATAAATATTACTGATATGAACAATGTATAGTACACAATTAGAAAAATACACAATAGTCTTTTTATTATTATTATTATACTTTAAGTTCTAGGGTACATGTGCATAACGTGCAGGTTTGTTACATATGTATACTTGTGCCATGTTGGTGTGCTGCACCCATCAACTCGTCAGCACCCATCAATTAGTCATTTATATCAAGTATAACTCCCAATGCAATCCCTCCCCCCTCCCCCCTCCCCATGATAGGCCCCTTCCCGAGTCCAAGTGATCTCATTGTTCAGTTCCCACCTGTGAGTGAGAACATGCGGTGTTTGGTTTTCTGTTATTGTGATAGTTTGCTAAGAATGATGGTTTCCAGCTGCATCCATGTCCTTACAAAGGATGCAAACTCATCCTTTTTTATGGCTGCATAGTATTCCATGGTGTATATGTGCCACATTTTCTTAATCCAGTCTGTCACAGATGGACATTTGGGTTGATTCCGAGTCTTTGCTATTGTGAATAGTGCCGCAATAAACATACGTGTGCATGTGTCTTTATAGCAGCATGATTTATAATCCTTTGGGTATATACCCAGTAGTGGGATGGCTGGGTCATATGGTACATCTACTTCTAGATCCTTGAGGAATTGCCATACTGTTTTTTCCATAATGGTTGAACTAGTTTACAATCCCACCAACAGTGTAAAAGTGTTCCTATTTCTCCACATCCTCTCCAGCACCTGTTGTTTCCTGACTTTTTAATGACTGCCATTCTAACTGGTGTGAGATGGTATCTCATTGTGGTTTTGATTTGCATTTCTCTGATGGCGAGTGATTATCTCAATAGATGCAGAAAAGGCTTTTGACAAAATTCAACAGCCCTTCATGCTAAAAACGCTCAATAAATTCGGTATTGATGGAATGTACCTCAAAATAATAAGAGCTATTTATGACAAACCCACAGCCAATATCATACTGAATGGGCAAAAACTGGAAAAATTTCCTTTGAAAACTGGCACAAGACAGGGATGCCCTCTCTCACCGCTCCTATTCAACATAGTGTTGGAAGTTCTGGCTAGGGCAATCAGGCAAGAGAAAGAAATCAAGGGTATCCAGTTAGGAAAAGAAGAAGTCAAATTGTCCCCGTTTGCAGATGACATGATTGTATATTTAGAAAACCCCATTGTCTCAGCCCAAAATCTCCTTAAGCGGATAAGCAACTTCAGCAAAGTCTCAGGATACAAAATTAATGTGCAAAAATCACAAGCATTCTTATACACCAGTAACAGACAAACAGAGAGCCAAATCATGAATGAACTTCCATTCACAATTGCTTCAAAGAGAATAAAATACCTAGGAATCCAACTTACAAGGGATGTAAAGGACCTCTTCAAGGAGAACTACAAACCACTGCTCAGTGAAATCAAAGAGGACACAAACAAATGGAAGAACATACCATGCTCTTGAATAGGAAGAATCAATATCGTGAAAATGGCCATACTGCCCATGGTTATTTATAGATTCAATGCCATCCCCATCAAGCTACCAATGAGTTTCTTCACAGAATTGGAAAAAAAAACTGCTTTAAAGTTCATATGGGGCCGGGCGCGGTGGCTCAAGCCTGTAATCCCAGCACTTTGGGAGGCCGAGGCGGGCGGATCACAAGGTCAGGAGGTCGAGACCATCCTGGCTAACACAGTGAAACCCCGTCTCCACTTAAAAAATACAAAAAATTAGCCGGGCGAGATGGCGGCGCCTGTAGTCCCAGCTACTCGGGAGGCTGAGGCAGGAGAATGGCGTGGACCCGGGAGGCGGAGCTTGCAGTGAGCTGAGATCCGGCCACTGCACTCCAGCCTGGGCGACAGAGCGAGACTCCGTCTCAAAAAAAAAAAAAAAAAAAAAAAAAAAAAAAAAAAAAAGTTCATATGGAACCAAAAAAGAGCCCGCATTGCCAAGACAATCCTAAGTCAAAAGAACAAAGCTGGAGGCGTCACGCTACCTGACTTCAAACTATACTACAAGGCTACAGTAACCAAAACAGCATGGTACTGGTACCAAAACAGAGAAATAGACCAATGGAACAGAACAGAGTCCTCAGAAATAATACCACACATCTACAGCCATCTAATCTTTGACAAACCTGAGAGAAACAAGAAATGGGGAAAGGATTCCCTATTTAATAAATGGTGCTGGGAAAATTGGCTCGCCATAAGTAGAAAGCTGAAACTGGATCCTTTCCTTACTCCTTATATGAAAATTAATTCAAGATGGATTAGAGACTTAAATGTTAGACCTAATACCATAAAAACCCTAGAAGAAAACCTAGGTAGTACCATTCAGGACATAGGCATGGGCAAGGACTTCATGTCTAAAACACCAAAAGCAATGGCAGCAAAAGCCAAAATTGACAAATGGGATCTAATTAAACTAAAGAGCTTCTGCACAGCAAAAGAAACTACCATCAGAGTGAACAGGCAACCTCCAGAATGGGAGAAAATTTTTGCAATCTACTCATCTGACAAAGGGCTGATATCCAGAACCTACAAAGAACTCAAACAAATTTACAAGAAAAAAACAAACAACCCCATCAAAAAGTGGGCAAAGGATATGAACAGACATTTCTCAAAAGAAGACATTCATACAGCCAACAGGCACATGAAAAAATGTTCACAATAGTCTTTATTGTAATGTCCATACAGACAATTCATTCTCACAGAATGCTTTCCTTGATTTTTGCCTAACTTTTGCATTGGTAAGCAACTGTCAATGTAATTCAATCATAATTTGACAGATGGAGATTTAAATGGTATTTAAATCTATTTCCATAATAAATTTATTATCATTAAATATGATATTTGACATGAATATTGTCTAATATTTTCATTTACATTAAAGAGTAAAAAGAAAGTAAAACAATAATGTATGTCAAAACATCATGCATTTATTAAAATCAATAAATGTGAGCAATTTCTTTGCTGAATTGGAAGAATATTTTGTAATTTTTGTTCTATTTACAGTGAAACAGATTCAGACACAACAAACCTATCTCATCTGCGTATTAACATTTTTTCTTTTACTTTTGAAAGCCTACCTCAGGGGCCAATAATCTGGATGATGGGCCAATTCTGGCCTATGGTCTGATTTTGTTCAGTGTTTGAGCTAAGAATGTCTTTATATGTTTAAAGTGCTTCTAAAGAAAAAAACAAAAACAAAGAATGTGCAACAGGCTGTATGTGTGCCTGAAGTAGGTACTGTTTGGCCTTTTGCAGAAAAAAAGTGCTGCCCCTGGACATCAACAAAATAATAAATCAAGCTTGATTTGTAAGGTTTACCAATTTCCATGGTGTAAAATACTCCTACCATGGCTGATTGCAACCTATCACTATGACCTCACTGAACATGTACTTGGGAAGAAAAGCACAGTAGTACAGTATTATATGGTATTTTCACCATACAGAAATGAAGATGTAAATAACCTTAAGAACATAGAGAACAGTAAAATATAGAAATACAATTAGAATGTAACAAATTTGTTTTAATTACTTTTGCTTTGAATGTAATTTATTTACTGGTATGTTTATATAATTCGATTTTTTAAAATAATGGCTGTGTTTAACAACCTGCTTACAAAATTCCTGAAAATTTAACAATTGCCTTTTGCAAACCTATGTGAGCCAGGTTCAGCACACCACCACATAATACATTTTCACATGTCCTCTGGGATTAGGAAAACCAGGGTATCATACAAAGTACTAATCAGTTGAAAGGAAGCTATTACTTATTTTGCTTCCTGCTAGAACTAATACGTATTACCCATGAAATAATGTAATGTGATCTTCCTTTATCTTTGCAGTATATCGACAAATTAGACATAATAGACCTCACATGCCTTACTGAGCAGAATTCAACTGAAAAGAATTGTGCGAAATTCGCCCTTGTTTTGCCGAAAGAGGAAGTACAACTGAAGGTGAGTGAGGAGAAACGGTAGTCTGTAAAGGGTTGTGGTTATAAATAACATTCTTCACATTCAGTGGCTAAAGAGAAATTGTAAGACAGGCTAAGTCTTATACTTTATTAATATTTTTCGCTTGCGTCTGGGCAAGAGCTAGTTTTCTGAATTGGAATATAAAAAGACATGGTCACTTGTTTAGCATACAAGCACCACGAAACCAGATACTCCTGCGCTCTGACAAAGTCAGGGATCCCACCTGGTGTTTGTTAAGGTTGTTCTTGAATCAGCCAATAAAAGTCAACCAGTAACTACAGTAATAACATAAAGAGAACAACATGTATTAAATAAGATATACTCAGAGACTTTTCCTGGGAGATTACTGATTGACCTTGAAAAGCACTGGTCTAAACTTTAGTGTAACAGGAATCACCTGTACTAAGGAAATAGGCCAACCATTCCCCAACCCAAAACCTGTATTTTAAGCAAGCTCCCAGATGATTTGCAGATATGATGGTGAAGAGCACAGGATTGGTGTCGGATACTTGCGTCTGAATTTGGGCTGTTTTATTCATTCATTGTGATTATAGGCAAGTTACTTACCCTTTTTGTGTCTTTGTTTCTTCACTCAGAAGTAAGTCTTTGCTCAGATGAAACCCCCTCATCAAGGCCTACCTGGACCACTTTATTACAGTGGCAACCTTTTCCCCCTCTCCTACCCTCTAGTTGCACTCCTAATCTCTCTTACCCTGCTGTACCTTTAATTTTTCTAATTTCTTTCTTTTTGACACTATAAAATTTACTATTATGTTTATTATTTATCGTTCCTTGCTAGACCCTAAACTCCATGAGTACAAGGATTTTTGTTTCGTTCCCTGATATAAACCAGTGCGTAGAATAGGGCTTAGCACTTAAAGGTACTTAGTAAATATATGTTAAATGAATAAATCTGTAAAACCATCAAACAAGCAAAAATAATAGGACCTTTGCCAAGTTGTCTTGAAGGTTAAATCAAGTAATACCTGTGAAGTGCTTAGAACAGTAGCTACCACTAAAAGTGCTCAAAACATGTTGGCTGCAGTCTTGACCTTCCAGGTTCAAGCAACTTTCCTACCTTAGCCTCTCAAGTAGCTGACACCACCACACCAGGCTAATTTTTTGTATTTTTTGTAGAGACGGGGTTTCACCATGTTGCCCAGGCTGGTCTCAAATCCCTGAGCTCAAGTGGTCCTTCCACCTCAGCCTCCCAAATCGCTGAGACTACACACATGAGCTACCAACCCTGGCCTGGTATTGTTATTGGTAATAACAAGTAATAGTATTTACAGCTAAGAATTGGAAGTTTCTACTTCCAAATTTAGTTGTCCTGAATTTAAAGCCAGTCCATTTTAACTGCTAATGGAGAGAGTCACTGTGAACTGACATACTGCAAAAGTAAGTTTTCTAACATTTAATTTTTTTGAGTAAATTTGTACATGTTCATTTGTTTTAAGTAAGCAAAGAGATTACAGCTATACGTCTTCTGACAAAAGAAAATAGTATTGAAATATTTCATAAAAAATACACATTAGTAATTCTAAGCCAAAAAAAGAAAATGAATTATTTATTTTAGGCTCAGCCATAATTATTTATTTTATGCTCAGTCACTCATGTGTTTCCTTCTTTGGCTTTATCTGTTTTTGTCTTCAACTTTAGACAGAGAACACAGAAAGTGGGGAAGAATGGAGAGGCTTCATTCTTACGGTAACAGAGGTAGGAAGCTCACTGGTTTTGATTGATTCTTTTTTTTTTTTCAACAAATATCTGCTGAACACCCTATGAACCATGCAGAGTCAAAGTGGCTGAAGATATAGCAATTGAAAAAGATAGACCTAAACTCTTGCACTTACTTATGAACGTTATATTTTCATCAGGTGGTGGAGAGGGAGAAAGTAAATAGGGAGAAAGTAAACAAGTAAACAGATGATCATTTCACATTGTGATAATTGTTATGAAGAAAATAAGGCAATTCGTTAGGGAGTAACAGGTGGTAAAGGAGCTCTACTTTTTGGTCTTATCTGTTTGACTCAGTGGTCCTTTGTATATTCTGATATTTGTAGCTAATACAGCATGTTTGAAAATACTTTCCAACTTCTTTTTTTGTTGTTTTTTTTTTTTGAGATGGGGTCTCACTATGTCACCCAGGCTAGAGTGCAGTGGTGTAATTTGGCTCACTGCAACCTCCACCTCCAGAGTTCAAGTGATTCTCCTGCTTCAGCCTCTCAAGTAGCTGGGATTATAGGCATGCACCATCATACCCAGCCAATTTCTGTATTTTTAGTAGAGACGAGGTTTCATCATGTTGGCCAGGTTGGTTAGGAACTCCTGGCCTCAAGTGATCTGCCTGCCTCGGCCTCCCAAAGTACTGGGATTACAGGTGTGAGCCACTGCGCCTGGCCTCCAATTTCTTTTTTATTTATTTAATACATATTTATAGAATACTAGACAAGATGAATTTTATAAATAACATAGACAATGTAACAGGGAGAGACCACAAAAATGAAAACTCACCTTTAAACATTTCTTTAGTGAGTCTTAAAGCAACAGGATACTTACCTGTTCAATTCTGTGGTGTTTTATCAGAGGCAAATAGTAAGATCTACTGCTTAGAGTTAACTCTTGCAGTCAGATAATGTCTGTTATTTTAAATAAAGCCACTGTAGCAATTGCCTTGGAAATATGAGGTTCTTTGATAACCAGCCTCCCAAGGAGCACCACGTTCTCTAGTAATTTAAAAGGATATAAAAACTGTGTTTGTTAGAGTCAGTTAAACACAGATTCTATCCAAAGCTAGTTTCTAAGTAAGGCATTGCAGTCATCTGAAATAAGCACTGCACTTTACCAAGCTGATGGATGGAGGTTCTTTATTTCAGCCAGTAACAGGTAAAAGTTAGAGGTTCAACTACTGTGTAGGGAAGCTATATGAGGCTAGAAAAGTGGACCAGTTAAAGATGTGAAGAACATGTTGACTTCTGAGAGGGAGAGGAAGAAATCCTGGGGAATTGCACTCTTTCCCTCTGTTGTTGAAAGTATCACTGTGTGGTATGGTGCTTCCAATACCGGGTATAACTATCCCAAGGGCGTATGTGACTAAGTGTCAATGAGTACACTAAAAACACTGGCAAAAACTTGTTGCATCTTCCTGGTACACTAAGTACGTCTAAAGCTTTGGCTAAACATTTTGTTTTTAGTTTCTTTCCTGGAGGAAGAATAAAAAGCATTATTTTTATATTAAAACACACACATAAATAAGTAACTGAATATAAGATAAAATTTATGATAATTTTTTTTTTTTTTTTTTTTGAGATGGAGTCTCACTCTATCACCCAGGCTAGAGTGCAGTAGTGAAAGCTTGGCTCACCGTAACCTTCACCTCCTGAGTTCAAGCAATTCTCCTGCCTTAGCCTCCCAGGTAGCTGGGATTACAGGTACCTACCACCATGCCCGGCTAAGTTTTTTAAAAAATGTTTTTAGTAGAGATGGGGTTTCACCATGTTGGCCATGCTGGTCTCAAACTCCTGACCTCAAGTGATCCTCCTGCCTCGGCCTCCCAAAGTGCTGGGATTACAGGTGTGAGCCACCATGCCCAGCCTATGTGAATTTTTAAGAGAAGACAAGTTGCCTCAATTTTGTACTCTGTAAATGTTGTTTTATGTTATGATTCCAGATCATGGCATATGAACAATTTACAGTATGTTGTTATTAGGATAACTTTAGTAGAGAAGTGAGAGCAGCTCAGACTGTATGTAGTTGAAAGCATGGAGACATTGCTTTTGAATCAAATAAACCCCATTTTGGGTCCTGGTTCCACAACTTACTAGCTATGTGACTCTGGATTAGTTATTTAATCTTTCTGAGCTTGATTTTTTTTTTTTTTTTTCCATTTGTATTAGGCCATTCTTGCATTGTCATAAAGAAATACCTAAGACTGGGTAATTTATAAAGAAAAGAGGTTTAATTGGCTCATAGTTCTGCAGGCTGTACAGGAAGCATGGTGCCAGCATCTGCTCAGCTTCTGGGAAGGGCCTCAAGGAGCTTTTACTCATGGCACAAGGTGAAGGGGGAGCAGACATGTCACATGGCGAGAGTAGGAAAGACAGAGAGTGGGGAGGAGGTACCACACACTTTTAAAAGACTAGATCTCACAAGAATTCACTCACTAACATAAGAAAAGCACGAAGCCATGAGAGACTCATCCCCATGACCTAAACGCCTCCCACCAGGCCCCACCTCCAACACTGGGGCTAATTCAACATGAGCTTTGGTGGGAACACATATCCAAACTATATCACCATTTGTAAACTGGGGATAACAATACCATTTTTTTTTTTTGAGATGGAGTCTTGCTCTGTCACCCAGGTTGGAGTGCAGTGACTTGATCTCGGCTCACTGCAACCTCCGCCTCCCAGGTTCAAGCAGTCCTCCTGCCTCAGCCTCCCAAGTACCTGGGATTACAGGCACATGTCACCCAAAATTTTTGTATTTTTAGTAGAGACAGATTTCACAACGTTGGCCAGCTGATCTTGAACTCTTGACCTCAAGTGATCCACCTGCCTTGCCCTCCCAAAGTGTTGGGATTACAAGCATGAGCCACTACGCCCTCCCGTGTAACAGTACTTTGCAGCATTTCTGTGAGGAGTTGCAATACAACATGTACAATGCTTGAGCTATAATAGTCAATTAATAAAGATATGTGTTTCATTAGGTATTTTTCCCCATTATTTTATTTTTTCTGGTATATATGGAAATTGTTTTACTGGTTATTAGCTTAGTTATCTAAAAATGTCTCTAAGCCTTTTTTATTGTATATCCCTATTAGTAAATGTTTATGTAAATTTTATATATACTTGTACACATATTAAAACATATATAATAATACAAATTAGTGAAATAGTAACTTAATAGAAAGTGAAGTTATAATGTTTTCTTCCCATACTCTAATGAACTTTCTTGTATACCTCCTGGAAAGCATGCACCTTTCTCTGAAGATAAAGGTGATAATCACATAAGGCTGCCTCCAAATACAGACTTGCTAGTGTCACATACAAAAAATATCCTACCATTCAAACTACACCTTTCAAGAGCACAGAGCTGGTCATAATGAGGTCAAAATTGGAGGTATGAATATAAATCAGAAGGATATATATAGGTGAGTCAATATGAAATACATCTCTAGGAAAGGTAACAACTACCACAAAACCAACAAATAAGTAGAAATATCATAATTCTAACATGTGAATGAATGTTTGAAACACACCACAGACACAAAATAGAGACCTCTGACTGCCGCTCTTCAGTCATCTAATGAACCGTTCCATCTGAATCCCATGTTGCCACATAGCTGGAGGAAATCATTTCTGATTACTTATGAGAGAGTAAGGTACCTTGAAGGTGTTCTGGAACTTCCCTGGCATTGATGAACTAGTGAGCTCAGAATGAAAAATATGAGGTTTGTTGTTACTTGAATTAGCTTTTAGTGTAAGGTGGGGTATTCTTTGCTTTGGGGCCAAACCAAAAGGAAGATTCCTTGGAAGAAGGGTAGGCATTCTGTGCAGGTTGTAGTTGGTGCAGAGGCAGTTCTGAGACACCCACCCTAGACTAAAATCCTCTGTTTCTTATTACCTTATTCCCTACTCACTCACCTCTGTCAGGTAACTGCAGTCCTGTAGGATCAGAACAGGTTCATCTTTACTAAAGTTGTAAGTTATTAAGCTGTTCTCTTGCCTGCCTACTCTTTTAATTGGTTTCAGCTGTCAGTTCCCCAAAATGTGTCACTCCTACCTGGGCAAGTAATTAAACTACATGAAGTCCTAGAGAGAGAAAAGAAAAGGAGGATTGAGACAGAGCAGAGTACATCTGTGGAAAAAGAGAAGGAACCAACTGAAGATTATGTGGATGTACTGAACCCTATGCCAGCGTAAGTGCACAATGAACTGCAGTTTGTTCATTCAATTGTTAAAACTAATTTATAATTATCAAGGAGAGTTAGCCACTTGCTCTTGCTAAACCAGGGACAATATGCAGTCTTGGGGATAAACTGTATATCTCTGAGTACATGCCACATTTCCTCTTCTATGTCATGATGAACAAAATGCAGATTTGAACTAACCATCTTACCACACAGGAAATCCCCTCCACCCACATCTTTAGAACAAATAGATACTCTTTCCAGAGCTCACACCTAAATAAAAACTCCTATGAAGAAGGCAGGAAAAGATATTTTTTCACTATGCAAACTCCATGATTGACTGATTCTCTATGATAAAATTATACCAATAAATTTTCAATATCTAGAATGTTCTATTCAACTGACCAATTAGTGAGTAGTCATCGAGCTTGTACTTTGTCAAAGGCCTTGTATAAAATGTTTAAGGTATTGGAAAAATAAAGAGGTGCAGAAAATGCTAAATTCACCAACGTCCTACATTTATTTTTTATATTATTGAAAAGATTCTGAGCTCTTTCCTCCAGGAATCTTGGTGGTGTTGTCAATAAAACTTGTCCTGGTACCCTGTTTGACATCCGGTTCTGTTGCATACTATATCTGTGCTACAATCACTGAAACCTGACAACCATCATTTTTACCTGAAACCACCAGCAACTGATGGATTGATTAAAAGTCACATGGACTGCTAATTTTTCTCTTTTCTCAATAAAACAAGTAATATACGTTTATTACATATAAAAGATTAAAATTATTCCTTGTTCCACCACTCAGAGATATTTGCTATTAACATTTTTGGGTTTTTTTTTTTTTTTTTTTTTTTTTTTTTTTTTTTTTTTTTTTTTTTTTTTTTGAGACAGTGTCTCATTCTGTTATCCAGGCTGAAGTGCAGCAGCACGATCTCAGCTCACTGCAATCTCCACCTCTGGGTCTCAAGCGATTCCCATGCCTTGGCCTCCTGAGTAGCTGGGACCACAGGCACCTGCCACTGCACCTGGCTAATTTTTGTATTTTTGTAGAGACAGGGTTTTGCCATGTTGCTCAGGCTGGTCTTGAACTCTTGAGTTCACGTGATCCACCCGCCTTGGCCTACCAAAGTCCTGGGATTACAGGTGTGAGCCACCATGCCCAGCCTTCTACCAGATCTTTTCTATGAGTTTTTTTTTTTCTATGAATATAACTATATATTTTCTTGACTACGATGTACAGGTGGTCTGTATAAGTTGAACAATGGTTAAATGACTTTTTGACTTTAAGATGATGCAAATGCAATATGCATTCAGTATAAACTCTACTTTTCTAGTACCCATACACCATTCTGTTTTTCACTTTCAGTACAGTATTCAATAAATTGCATGACATTCAACATTTTATTATAAATAAGCTTTGTGTTAGATGATTTTGCTCATCGATAGGCTAATGTAAGTATTCTAAGCATTTTTAAGGTAGGCTAGGCTAAGCTATGATGTTCAGCAGGTTATGTGTATTAAATGCATTTTCAGCTTATGATATTTTCAACTTACAGTGGGTTTACCGGGATATAATCCTATCATAATTCAAGGAGCATGTGTATATTACAAAAATGAGAAGTGCTTTTTTTATTTTGCACATAAAAATAACAACAATGCCATAGAAAGACATATTACACCAAAAGAAATGAGTGCAAACATATTTAAATATCCGTTGTTTAAAACTTAGACCATACAAGAGAAACATTGACAGATGTTTTGTATCGCTGAAAGGAAACTCCCAATAAATATTTATCCAAGAACCTACTTATCAACTGAGACTGGGGATACATTGTTAATTCTTGTTGGTAATGATGATTATATACTGATCAGTAGATAACTTTTCAGGTTCTCTTTGTATAAAAAGGCTTTGGAAGAATTAAGGAAGGAAGACCTTAACATTAGCATACACAGAGTGACACAGGCTTGTAATAATAGATCATTGTAATTACATAATTGGAATAATCAAACCAGAAGTTTTAAGAAAAGTTAACAACTGTAGCTCTCAAAGTTATTTTGGTAGTATTTTTTTCAAGTAATTATCTTTGTCAGTTAAAAAAAAAAATTCTGTTTTTTATCTTACCTCTGTAGATGTTTTTATACAGTGTCCCGGAAAGAGGCAACTGAGATGCTCCAGAAGAACCCTTCTTTGGGAAATATGATCCTGAGGCCTGGTAGTGACAGTAGAAACTACTCCATCACTATCCGGCAGGAGATAGAGTATGTTTAATTTTTTTTTTTTAATGTATGGAATTTTTAAAAGCATGGTATCACTTAATACAAGTCCAGATCAGCACCTGCTATGTGTTTTGTTGGGGCTAAAAATATGAACATAAGGCCGGGCGCGGTGGCTCAAGCCTGTAATCCCAGCACTTTGGGAGGCCGAGACGGGCGGATCACGAGGTCAGGAGATCGAGACCATCCTGGCTAACACGGTGAAACCCCGTCTCTACTAAAAAACACAAAAAACTAGCCGGGCGAGGTGGTGGGCGCCTGTAGTCCCAGCTACTCGGAGGCTGAGGCAGGAGAATGGCATAAACCCGGGAGGCGGAGCTTGCAGTGAGCTGAGAACCGGCCACTGCACTCCAGCCCGGGCAACAGAGCGAGACTCCGTCTCAAAAAAAAAAAAAAAATATGAACATAAGTGGCCAGGCACAGTGGCTCACGCCTGTAATCCCAGCACTTTGGGAGGCTGAGGCAGATGGATCACGAGGTCAGCAGATCGAGACCATCCTGCGTAACACAGTGAAACCCCATCTCTACTAAAAATACAAAAAAGTAGCCAGGCGTGGTGGCACGTGCCTGTAGTCCTAGCTACTCGGGAGGCTGAGGCAGAAGAACTGCTTAAACCCAGGAGGCAGAGGTTGGTGAACCGAGATCACGCCACTGCACTCCAGCCTGGGCGACAGAGCAAGACTCTGTCTCAAAAAAAATAAAAGAACACAAGAATAGGAGGGAATGTCATAAAAGCAATGCTAAAGACTGAGCCAATGCTAACATTGGCAGGGAAGAAGAAAGAATAACACATTATTTTGGTCCTGGATATAGTTGTATTGTTCATTCATTCAACAAACATTTATTGAGCAACTGCTATATGCCAAGCAATACTCTAGGCACTGAGAATACAGCAGTGAAAAAAACAAACATCTCTCTTTCAGTTTGAGTTGTCTAGCAATAAAAATATAAAAAGGAAAACATCCCTGGCTTCAATCTTCCATGAGTTTACAATTTTGTAAGGAGATATAGACTTAAACACATAACTAAAAATACGTGGCAATAAGGTCCATAAAGTAAAATAAAGCAGGATGAGAGAGACGGGAACCCTCAGGGGTGATAAAGGGAGCCACATTTTTATGGTTGCAGTTGTTTTAATATAGAGTGGTCGAGGAAGACCTACTTTATTAACTGATTTAAGCAGAGAGCTGAAGGAAGTGAGAGAATAAATCTTAGCTATATCTGGGCCAAAAGTGCTCCAGGCAGCAAGTGCATATGCTTTGAGACAGAAGAATGTTTGACTTGTTCAAGAAAAGAAAAAGGCTGCTGTGACTGCAATGAAATGACCACAGAGAAAAGTGGTAGGAGACGAGATTCCAGAGGTGGGGGTAGGGACACATCACTCAGAGCCCTACAGATCATTGTAGGGACAAGGGTTTTACTTTGAATGACATGAGAGGCCACTGAACTGTTGTCATAATCTGACTTATTTATAAAAAAGGGCCACTTAGGAGCCTCTTTGTCAAGGTTACTAATTTTTTTCTGGTAAAATGGTCTAACTTTGATAAAGTCAGTAACACTTAAATGCAAGTTATTTTTCTGTGTAGTTAGGGTACTTAGATCTTTTAATAGACTCCAGCTTTCAAAGTCTATGAGAACTTGCACTTCACTGGGGACTCTGGCTTAGTTAATACTTCCACAACTGATAATATAATTTAAATATCGAGGTTTTGTCCTACATGAAAATATTCAATAAGCTGGGCGCGGTGGCTCACGCCTGTAATCCCAGCACTTTGGGAGGCCGAGGTGGGCGGCTCACGAGGTCAGGAGATCGAGCCCACCCTGGCTAACATGGTGAAACCCTGTCTCTACTAAAAATACAAAAAATTAGCCGGGCATGGTGGTGGGCGCCTGTAGTCCCAGCTACTTGGGAGGCTGAGGCAGGAGAATGGCATGAACCCAGGAGGCGGAGGTTGCAGTGAGTCAAAATTGCGCCACTGCACTCCAATCTGGGTGACAGAGCAAGAGTCCATCTCAAAAAAAGAAAAAAAAAAAAAAAAAGAAAATATTCAATAAATGACTTTCTTTAATATACATGCATAAACAGAAATTTGACTTTTGAATTTTCTATTTCTTATGGGGATAATATTATTTTATTAAATTTTATACCGTAACATATCTATCAAGGAATCTATCTACAAATCCACCCCATAAATATCTATAATTCTAAACATGAAGACACATATGGTGAATAACGACAGTTAAAAAGAAACAAGTTCCAGAGACAAATTTAAAACATGGCATTATGTCTACATTGCTAGTGTTAGCCACAGCCCAGTAAGATTTATTCACTTGCCAGTAAACAGATCCTTGTCTTACCCACTAGTCATGGGCACTTTAACAGATGGCAAGAATGTTAGATGGTAAATGAGATCATGGTTCTTTGTGTAAGGAAATGTGTGTGTGTATATCTCTGTGTGTATATTTCTACAATGAATGTCTGTCAACTTAAACTTGTGGTTTCATTATTTTTTGTTTATTATAAACTAACATTTTAAGTTAATGGATTTTTAACTCTATTGAAATATGGTAAAAAATAATATATTTTTTAGTTACAACCTGATTTGATTTATAATTTACTTGACTATCTTGATACAAATCCAAAAGAAATCATTTTTCTTATTGTCATGATTGCCATTAAATATCAGTGAACTGAGAATGATTTGTAGAAGAAAAGTGGATTTTTCTCTTTAGTGTATCCTGGTCAAGAAGTTTGTCCTTTTTCACGATTTAGGAAATTGTGTATCACATAAACTACAGCATATCCTTAACCGTTTACTTCCACTTTTAAAAATGAGAGGATGTAACATTGAATTAAAAATTGAGATAGCAGATTTTTAATAGAAACATAATCTAACTGCTTAAAAGTAAAATTAGATCACCAAAGAGAGTGATTTTTTTCTTTTCCTTAATGTCATTCCTTTCTTGGTCAGATCGAGTGGTTGATCCATTTACACGTGACCTCTGCTTTACTATTCTGCATGAAATGAACAAAATCTCAAGATCTGATAGCTCCTTAAAGACTGCATATTTCGGCCGGGCATGGTGGCTCACACTTGTAATCCCGGCACTTTGGGAGGCCGAGGCAGGCGGATCAAGAGGTCAGGAGTTTGAGACCAGCCTGACCAACATGGTGAAAACCGGTCTCTACTAAAAATACAGAAATTAGCTGGGCGTGGTGGCACGTGCCTGTAATCCCAGCTACTCAGGAGGCTGAGGCAGGAGAATCGCTTGCACTTGGGAGGTGGAGGTTGCAGTGAGCCAAATTACACCACTGCACCACTTGGGCAAGAGAGCAAGACTCTGTCTCAAAAACAAAACAAACAAACAAAAAAACTGCATATTTCTTGCACAATAGCAGCCTGATCCCTTTTAAGGTGGTCTAGATTAGTCCAACTCTTTCATTACATTTTCTATACAATTAACTATGAGAAATAACTGTTTTCTGCTACAGATGTGGTGTGTGACTAAACACAGTGATTTTCTGTACTTAGGATTTGAATATAGTGTCACAGTTTTTACTCACAATTGTATTTAAGTTATATGTTAAGCTCATAAGAGAGTACGGAAAAGGAGTTCATATCAAAGTTGCATAATTCTAAATGTAATAAGCTCACTTTCAGTTTGAATTCATACAGAAATTCATGCTTTTGTTAGCTGATGGTCATCAAAACTTACAACATTTTATAAAACTAATCACTCTCCCCCTATAAAAGTTCATATTTGGAAAGCAAGAAGTATGGTTAAACTAAAGCATTCTAACACTGGAGTCAGTATGCACTATTTAGGCTTTGAGAAATAGTTTATACCTGGAAGTGGATAAGAAAAAATCAACTGTATTGCACAAATTTTCCTTACATGCCAAATCCATCTATGATGTCAAAGTTTGTTAAATGTATTCTCTAATGCCTCAAAACAGGTGTTTCAGAGTACCTGAATTTAATATCTTCCATGTAACAGGTCACTTAATTTTAAAGGACAACAGTTGTGCAGAGTATTAGAATTTTAGCTTGTTATATGGTACAACTTAATGTAAAGAATTTGGTAGAAAACTCGGCTATTGGGAAGCACTTGTATTACTCACAAAACCAATTCATTCTCTTACAGGTTATGGGAGAAAGTTCAGTCATGCAAGTTAGATGACTGTGTCTGGTAAAACATTAGCTGAAAAGTACAAGTTGGTTTACAAAGCAGTACATGAAAATAAAATTATCTCCATCTGTTAACAGAGCAGCTGTGGGAGGGAAGACTTGTTCTCAGGAATAAACAAAAGCCATTCAATGCCAAATTACCAGATGACTCTTGTCTCAGTGTAGACTATCATCCACCTTTACCCAGCCCAGTGGTGCGTGAATTCATAAGACATAAAACTGTTCTTACAACAGAACTTCATGGCTTGGTTTGGTTTTCTTGAAAATGTTATGACTAGGTACCAAGCTAGTAGTATGGAAACTTTGGAAAGCCATTAGCTAACGAAGCAGTAGGAAACATTTACCCAAAATTTATTTATTTGCAAAAATTGAGGTCAGAAGCTAAGAACATTTAAGGGAACACCTTTTCTTAAAAAAAAAAAAAAAAAAAAAGACTTGCTACTTCTGTTTTGAGGTCAGCATAACAAAACCTTAATATAGCAAATTCTATCAATCTTGTTTTTTTTCATCTCTTTTTATTTCTTTGGAAAAGCAGAACAAAACAGAATAAGAAAGGAAAGCACAATGTCTAAAAAGAGAGTCAAAACCTAAGCAACTTCAATGGAGTTTTTTTCCCACCTCTTTCTGTTCCAGAATTTCATTGTATTAGTCAAAAGTTCCAAGATGCCTTGTTGACCTTTGCCTACTTTTCCTCCCATGGCTTCGCCATGGATGATGATGATGATGATGATGATGATAAGATGGCGTTTTTTTTTTTTTTTGAGACGGGGCCTCAGTCTGTCTCATAGGCTGGAGTGCAGTGGCACCATCTCGCCTCACTGCAAGCTCCGCCTCCCGGGTTCACTCCATTCTCCTGCCTCCGCCTCCCGAGTAGTTGGGACTACAGGTGCCCGCCATCACCCCCTGCTATTTTTTTGCATTTTTAGTAGAGACAGGGTTTCACCGTGTTAGCCAGGATTGTCGCGATCTCCTGACCTCGTGATCCACCCGCCTGGGTCTCCCAAAGTGCTGGAATTACAGGCTTGAGCCACCGCGCCCGGCTGATATGATGGCTTTTAATAACAACAACCGTTGTTCTCCTTATAGGTTACCATTTGTGGGTCCTATGCTGAGTACTAGCGAACATTTCCTTCAGGCAAAATAAGAACTTTGAGACAGACAATATTTTCCATGTTTTACAAATGAAGAGGATGAGACTCACAGAAACTACAACATTAAAACAATACATTTAAGAAGTAGTAAAAATGATTATAATTTACCAAGTGGTTAAATGTACCAGACACTGTACTAAGGGCTTTGCAAACATTAACTCACAGCAGCCCCGTGAGGCAAGGCACCATCTCCATTTTATAGATGAAGAAAATGGAGGATCAGAGAACCCACATGAGAGAATCGGAATTTGAACCAAGTTTTCTATCAGTCTTCCAACGAATAGCAATCCCTTATTTAATGGGAATACAGGAATTCTAATTGAAATTGTAGAGTTTTCAAAAGTAACTGTCTGATTAAGAAGATCTTATTATGATGTGATAAAGATAAAGCCAGATACAACCACTCTGAAAGGGTACTATATAATAACCTTCTGTGTCCAAAAATGCTTCCTTTACCAACTTGCAACTGATTCCTGAAATTTCAGCATTAAGGAATGCTGAATGCCTTTTAGGAAGGGAAAGGGTTGGTTGGGTTTTATCCCATGTTTTGAAAGTAGGTTATTGGAATTTATGAGCTGTTTTCCATTGTGATATCCAATTGAGAGGTGATTTGGATATAATGGTGGATGAGAAGAGTCCCCTTAATAGAAGACTTCAGTTTCAGTCCTAACTGAAAACGAAAGGAGAAGCGGTTTTAAAAAAGGTAGAAAGACCCTGTGCCTAGCTTAACCTGATGAACACTTTTGTTTTAGACAGCTTCTATACATAGGACAAATGCTTAATTAGTGTGTCATTCAAGCAAATGACAAAGTAATAAATTCTGTTAACCTGTCAACACTAGAAAAAGTTTTCATCCTAACATGCTTGTCATACAAATCAAGGGAATTCAAGACAAATATACTCTAGTTCAAAACTAACTGACAAGGATACTGACTTCTGATCTCAGTATAAATTTGCTTAGTTCTAGCAGATAACATTACGAGATAGGGGATCCTAATTTTTTTTTGTTTGTTTGTTTTTTTGAGACAGGGTCTCATTCTGTTGCCCAGGCTAGAGTGCAGTGGCGCAATCGTAGCTCACTGCAGCCTCAACCTCCTGGGCGCAAGTGTTTTGCCCACCTAACACCTGAGTAGCTGGGACCACATATGCATGCCACCATGCCTGGCTAATTTTTTGATTTTTTTTTTTCAGAGATGGGGTCTCACTATGTTGCCCAGTCTTTTTCTAACTCCTGGGCTCAGTGATCCTCCTGTCTTGGCCTTTCGAAAGTGCTGGGATTACAGGCATGAGCCATCCCACTCATCCAGCTCCTAATATTTTAAAAACTCAACTTTATAAATACCTATTCTGTGCCTAATGCTAGAATACAGAGATGCATAGGATATGCCTTTTGTTCATAAACATTTCATAATCAATAAAATACCCTGTATTTGAGTGGTAATAATTTTGAGTGCTATGTGACTATAGAAGAGGAAGACATTACAATTCATGTAATGTACTTACGTTATCATCTATATGTTCATATAGTGCCTAAGACCCAGTGTTTTCCATATCTCTAAGTCAGCCCCAAAGTTAGTGGATTTCCAGGGTGGTATATGAGCTAACATGAATAACAGCTATTGAGGGCTTTCTGGTTGGATTGGTGATAATGTAGAGTAGAAAGCAATGTACTTTTAATAATTCTACTTCTCTCTTAATATGGAGAATATATATTTGATTTTATATATCCACATAGAATTTTATTATGTTTTTTACTTTCTAGGTTACTGACATTAAAAAAATTATTTCTGCCTGAAAGATTTTTAATTCTTGATTTCTTTTTTCCCTGTTTATTCTTTCTAATTTACCCACTCAGTGACTCAGATTACCTATATCCCTAGTGAGTAGCCCCCATTAAAAAGACACTCTGCAAACCAGGTTAACAGAAAAACAAAAACCACCAAGGATTTTTTTTTTTTTTTTTTTTTTTTGGCCAAACTACAGTCATGACAACATAGGTTGATTATACAGGTGATATTTTATATTTACTTTAGTTTGCATTTACCCAATTGTATAATAAAATGGAGACTAACCATTTGTTTCATTGTAGCATGCCAAGAATCAAGCACTACAAAGTGATGAGTGTAGGACAAAACTACACTATTGAACTGGAAAAACCTGTAAGTAGCTATTTTTGTTGTTGTTGATGAACTTCCTCCCGATTCCTTATAGCCTCCTAGTGCTTGCAAAAAGCAGCCAAGTTAAGGAGCCCTGAATGTGGCAGATATACAAGGTGAAAGTGAGATTCAGGAACAGGTGGGTGAGGCAGAATAAAAGGTAATTTGCTTCTAAAAATTCTTTCCACTTTTCTTTCTCTGCAAGTCTCTCAAGGTTTGCAGGGAAAGAAAAGTGGAAAGAATTCAGGGAAAGAAAGATATTTTTGTTAAACATTTGCCAATTATACATCTTCAAATATGTTTATTTCTAATGGGAAGAAATCTATAAATGCCTAATCCTCTAATACCTGTAATGCTGAAGTTCAGAAATCCTCTCTTAATAGCAACATAGTAGTGAAGAAAAGATTTCTATTTGTCTTCAGCTTTTCTCCTACCCTAGCTGACTTATCATGGGGCTAATGATATAGCTAAGCACTTGACATATATTATCCAATGTAACTGTTATCGTTACCCTGAGGTAGATATTGTTATGCCTTTTATACAGGTGAGATAATTGGTATTTACACTCTTTTGAAACAATGAGAATGTGGTGATGTGGCCTACATTCCAGGATGCTGAAAAAGAGAATATAGCTCTGTGATTTTAGGCTGCAGTAGTGGGAATATTGAGTCAGGAAAGATGTCTCCGGATATCACTTAAATAGAACTGGTGGGTCTTGAAGATATTTATATTTACCTAGTTCCTTTGCTTCTCCAGGCCCATTGTGTTGATCAAATAGAAAAAGGAACAGTGTGGTTGAATTTCCTATACTTTGGTCATAATTCTTAGAGAGTAAGGTAGCTGCTGATTCCTAGAGCACACTTCCATCGTTGCCATAATTCCCTCCCAAAGCTTCTCAGTTATCAGATCCATTCCTGACTAGACTTTTAAAATAAAATTCAATAAAGAAGGCAGATAACTAGATTGCTAAAGGATAATCCAAATAACTAAGTGACTACAAGCAATGGACAAGGAAGAATAATGTGACATCTTTGTAACTGGGTGAACTGGGGCTCATTTTTGTCATTAGCTCATACAGTCTACAGTGTAAGGAAAACTAATAGCCTGGATTATTCTTTCATTTTTCACCATCCCCAACCCCTCAACTCCTCAATGAGGCTGTATTTTTGTGACTTTTTTTTTTTTTTTTTTTAAAGAGACAGGAGTCTTGCTATGTTGCCTAGGCTTGAGCACAGTGGCTGTTAACAGGCGCAATCATAGTGCCAGCCTGAAACTCCTGGGCTCAAGTGATCCTCCTACTTCAGCCTCCCGAGTAGCGGGAACTACAAGTGCATGCTACTGCTCCTGGCTCAGGAATTCTTTTTCCTCTTCAAGGTTATCTGGCATATTCTGGTATATTTATTCTGACTTCACTTGTATAAAAATATTAGTTTGGGGTAGAGACATATTTTATCTACTCCTAGACCAGCAAATTATCCTGTTACAATAAAATACTAAAATGCTTAAATTCTCTGGTTTTAAAGGTTATTTGCTTTAAAGCAGAAGAAACCAACTACAGCTAACTTAAGAAAAAATAAATTTATTATAAGAACATAGAATGACTGGAAGGGTAGCAAACCTTCGGGGACTAGGAAGCAGTTACTTGTGCTAAGAACTATCTGATTAGGAAACTGGGTATCCTTCTTTGTTCTTCAAGTTCAAATTTCAGAAAGAAAGCATTTTCTGCCTAACTTGAGTCACATTCTTTTGCTCCCATTTTTTAAGGGACAGGGTCTTACCCTGTCACTCAGGCTGGGGTACAGTAGGACTATCATAACTCATGCAGCCTCGAACTCCTGGACTCAAGGAATCCTCCTGCCTCAGCCTCCTGAGCAGCTGGCGCTACAGGTGTGAGCTACCACACCTAGCTAATTTTTTCAATTTGTGTAGAGACAGGATCTCACTACATTGCTCAGGCTGGTCTGAAACTCCTGGTCTCAAGTGATCCTCCCACCTGGACTTCCCAAAGTGCTGGGATTACAGGTGTGAGCCACCACACTTGGCTTACATTCTTATGCTTTAATTGAGGGAGAACAAGCCACCTGACTATTGTCTACCAGATTGTGTTCAATGGGAAAGGTGGTAATTCCTCAACAGGGAATGGACACATGGTCAATTAAAAAGGAGAAATAAGACACAGGGACAGGTAAAACTATGGTCATACAGTATACCATTGAAGTGAAGTAAAGACAGTAATCTCCATTAGATTCCAATTGAGCCTTCTCTTACTCTACCTTTATCCATGTGAGGCTGAGTTTTCTCTCACTCTCTATTAATATAGGTAACACTCCCAAACCTTTTCAGCGTCATTGATTATTTTGTGAAGGAGACTCGAGGAAATTTAAGACCATTTATATGTTCAACAGATGAAAACACCGGTATGTTTTTCACTTCATTGCTATGTTAAGGGAAACAAAACAAAACAAAACTCCCAAAACTCTGCATATGATTTATAGTACCAGCCAGGCAGGAACTGTAGTTCAGTCTTTAAATTTATCCATTTCGAAATCATTTTGTCACTGTCTGTGAAAATAGGAAAGTACCAATATGTATTATGAACAGAGTATGGGTGCATTCTAGGGAATGGAAAACCCTGAGGAAAGTATTATTACTATTAATTTCATTCTATCATTCTACTCGGCTTTATCTAACAAATTCAGAGGTAAGAGAAAACCATAATCATACAAGTTAATGGAAACCAAATGGAATTTAAAGGGATAGTTTGTCAACAATGTTAGATGCGTAATACAGGATAAAATGAATGAAGATTAAGAAGAGACGATGGGAACTGGTGATTAGCCAATACATGACTTGAGAGAGAGAAGTTTTATTCCACTATGAAGACAGAAGTCAGATTGCAAAATAACAAGGAGTGAGTGGGTGGTGAGGAATTACAGATAAAGATTGTAGCTAGGACCAGCTACGTAATTTGCCAGCCCCTTGTTCATAAATTAAGAATTTCAAAAACAGTTATAGCAAACAGTTTACACACCCCTGAAACTGGCTCTCTTTGCAGTCCAATTTCTGGCAGAGCAAGCCAGGCTGAATGTAATAGTAGTCTCTCTCTATCTTATGCAACAGTTCTTGGTACACATGGTCACTGGCAAACTGTAAGCAGGAGAGAGAAAGTATCTCCAGCTTGTTTGGATTTTAGTTATCAAAACAAGTCCCTTTTTCGACAGATTATGGGGGAAAGCAACCTTATTTGGCTACTGGCATCAGGGGCATATCTGGATAGTCTTATTAATTAAAAGGATAGCAAGTTTAAAAGTCCAAGTTCTTAAACATGATTATGAATCTTGTGATGCCAAATAATAACAGTAACCAAAACCACAGAATCTCAGGATTTGAAGGAACTTTAGAAAATTATAGTATCTTACATATTTAGAACTCACCTGCACATTCAGTACAGGAAATATCTCTAAGATATGATCCCTTCAGCTTGATTATAAATTGTGAATGTAAAGGGGCTTACATTTGATTTTTGAAGCAGCACAGTTCATTTCTGGACAGTTCTCGTATTAGAGAATTCTTCCTTGATATTGAATCTGAAGCATTCTCTCAACTTCTACATATTAATCCAATGTCTGGCTTTGAAACATTACGACTTATAAGCCCGTCAAATATTTAAAAATGTCTACAATGTTTCCCCTCAGTTTTTTACTCTGTCATCTAAATTATTGGTTCCTGAATTTCTCTCTCTCATCTTTGATATTCTTTTTACATTGTCTAATTTTTAAACTTGTCACTTAAAATATAACCCTACTGAATAATAATGTTGAGCATCTTTTTATGTGTTATTTGCCATTATATATTTTATTTGGGAAAGTATCTGTTTGAATCTTTTGCCCATATTTTTACTGGGTTGTTTTTTCTTTCATACTTGTTTTGAGAGCTCTTAACTGACACAAGCTTTTTTTTTTAATTTTTTATTTTTTTATTTTTTATTTTTTATTTTTTTTTTTTTTTATGATTGGGAAGTATTTTCTCAATCTGTGATTTGTCTTTTCATTCTTTTAACAGTGTCTTTGGGAGAGCAGAAGTTTTAAATTTTGCTTCTGTAGATTGTACTTTGGTGTTATACCTGAGAACTCTGCCTAACCTAAAATCACAAAGACTATTTTCCTGTTTTCTTTTAGAAGTGTTGTAAATTTATGTTTCACATTTAGACCTATGATACATTTTGGATTTTTAAACTGGGAGGGATGGGTCAAGATTCATTTAGTTGCATTTAGATGTATAATTGTTCCAGCCCCATTTGTTTAAAAAGATTATCCCACTGAACAGGGCAGCCCACACCCATAATCCCAGCACTTTGAGAGGACAAGGCAGGAGGATCACTTTGAGAGCATTGTGGGCAACACAGGGAGACTTCATCTCTACAAAAAAAAAAAAAAAAAAAAAAAAAAAAAAAAAAAAATGCTGGGTATGGTAGCCCATGCCTGTAGTCCCAGCTACTTTGGAGGGTGAGGCAGCCAGAAGTTCTAGGTTGCAGTGCACTGACTGTGCCAATGCACAATTTGAAAGGGCAAGAGTGAGACCCTTTCTCTAAAAAGTAAAAATAAAAATAAATACTTCTCCATTGAATTGTCTTTGCAACATCTGTAAAAATCTATTGACCACTTTTGTATGGATTAATTTCCAATGATATATATTCCTACCATTTTGCCACACTTACTATAACTTCATAGTAATTCTTGAAATCAGGAGGATTACTTTGTTCTTTGCTCTTTTCTTTTTCAAAATTGTTTGGACTAGTCTAGTTTCTTTGCCTTTCATTATAAATTTTAGAATCAGCTTGTTGCTATCCAGAGAACAATTTTCCTGAGACTTTGACTGGATTGTGTCAAATCTGTTGATCAGTTCAGGAAGAACTGACATCATAATACTGAGTCTTCCAGTCGAGGAATGCAATATATTGGTACATTTGGGCTGTCCTTGATTTCTTTCATAGAACTTTGTTTCAGCATACAGCATCAGCACATATTTTGTTTGACTTATAGGTATTTAAATTTTTGTTGCTCGGTAAATGATATTCTGTAAAATTTGAATTCCATTGTTCATTGGTAGTGATATGCTTTGGCTGTTTTCCCACCTGAATCTCATCTCAAATTGTAATCCCCAAATGTTGAGGTAGGGACCTGGTAGGAGGTGATTGGATCATGGAGTTGGTTTGCCCCCATGCTGTTCTCCTGATAGTGAGGGAGTTCTCATGAGATCTGATGGTTTAAAAGTGGCCATTTCCCCTGTGCTCTTTCCCGCCACCTTGTGAAGACGTGTCTTGCTTCCCCTTTGCCTTCTGTCATGATTGTAAGTGTCCTGAGGCTTCTGTAGCCATGCACAACTGTGATTCGGTTAAACCTCTTTCTCTGATAAATTACCTAGTCTCAGGTAGTATCTTTATAGCAGTGTGAAAATAGACTAATACGAGAATTGGTATTGGCAGAGTCGGGTCCTACTATAAAGCAACTTTGGAACTGGGTAACAGGCAGAGGATGGAACAGGTTGTAGGGCTCAGAAGAAGACAGAAAGATGTGGGTATAAGTTTGGAAGTTTCTAGAGACTTATTGAATAGTTTTGACCAAAATGCTGATAGTGATAAGGACAATGAAGTCCAGGCTGAGGTGGTCTCAGACAGAGATGAGGAACTTGTCGGGAACTGGAGTAAGAGTCATTCATGCTATGCTTTAGCAAAGAGACTTGTGGCATTTTGCCCCTACCCTAGAGATCTATGGAACTTTGAACTTGAGAGAGAGAATTTAAGGTATCTGGTAGAAGAAATTCCTTTTCTTTTTTTTTTTTTTTATTATACTTTAAGTTCTAGGATACATGTGCATAACGTGCAGGTTTGTTACATATGTATACCTGTGCCATGTTGGTGTGCTGCACCCATCAAAGAAATTTCTAAGTAGCAAAGTGTTCAAGATGTGTCCTGGCTTTTTCTAAAAGCATACAGTCATATGCATTCACAATGAGATGGTCTGAAATTGGAACTTACGTGTTAAAAGGAAGCAGACCACAGAGGTTTGGAAAATTTGCAGCCTGACCACGTGGTAGAAAAGAAAACCCATTTTCTAGGGACAAATTCAAGCTGGCTGCAGAAATTTGCATAAGAGACAAGAAGCCAAATGTTAGTCACCAAGACAATGGGGAAAATGTCTCCAGGGCATGTCAGAGATTTTCAAGGCAGCCCCTCTTATCACAGGTCTGGAGGTCTAAAAGCAAAAAATGGTTTCACGGGCTGGACCCAGGGCCCCACTGCTCTGTGCAGCCTCAAGATATGGCACATGTCCCAGCTGTGCCAGCTCCAGCCATGGCTAAAAGGGGTTGAGGTACAGTTCAGGTTGGTGCTTCGGAAGGTGCGAGCCCCAAGCCTTGGTGGCTTCCATGAGGTGCTGGGCCTGCAGGTTGTGCAGAAGACAAGAACTGAGGTTTGGGAACCTCTGCCTAGATTTTAGAGGATGTATGAAAATGCCTGGATGTCCAGCCAGAAGTCTGCTCTAGGGGTGGAGCCCTAATGGAGAACCTCAACTAGGGCAGTGCAGAGGGGAAATGTAGGGTTAAAGCCCCCACACAGAGTTCCCACTGGCACTGCCTATGTTAGCTGTGAGAAGAGAACCACTGTCCTCCAGAACCCAGAATGGTAGATCCACCCACAGCTTGCACCATGTGTCTGGAAATGCCACAGGCACTTAATGCCAGCCCATGAAAGCAGCTGCGGGGGCTGTACCCTGCAGAGCCACAGGGATGGAGCTGTGCATGGCCCTGGGAGCCCACCCCTTGCATCTACGTGCTCTGGATGTGAGACATGGAGTCAAAAGAGTATTTTGGAACTTTAAGATTTCATAACTGCCCTGTTGGCTTTCAAACTTGCATGGATCCTGTAGCCCCTTCGTTTTGGCCAATTTCTCCCATTTTGAATGGCTATATTTACCCAATGCCTGTACCCCCATTGTATCTTGGAAGTAACTAACTTGTCTTTGATTTTACGGGCTCACAGGCAGAAGGGACTTGCCTTGTCTCATATGAGACTTTGCACTTGGAGTTTTGGGTTAATGCTGAAATGAGTTAAGACTTTGAGGGACTGTTGGCAAGATGTGATAGGTTTTGAAATGTGTAATGGATGTGAGATTTGGGAGGGGCCAGGAATGGAATGATAGGTTTTGCTCTGTGTCCCCACCCAAATCTCAGCTCAAACTGTAATTCCCAGGTGTTGAGGGAGGGATCTGGTGAGAAGTGATTGGATCATGCAGACAGTTTCTCCCATGCTGTTCTCATGATAATGAGTTCTCACAAGATCTGATGGTTTTAAAGTGGCAGTTTCCCTTGCACTTTTTCTCTTGGCTATTATGAATAGTGTTGTTATAAACACGGGAGTGCAAACATCTCTTTAGTACACCGATTTCCTTTCTTTGGGGTATATACACCTAGCAATGGGATTGCTGGGTCATATGGTACTTCTATTTTTCTTTTTTTGAGGAGCCTTCATACTGTTCTCTGTAGTTGCTCTACTAGTTTACATTCCCACTAACAGTGTATGAAGGTTCCCTTTTCTCTACATCCTTGCCAGCTTGGTTACTGCCTGTCTTTTGAATATAAGCCATTTTAAATGGGGTGAGATATCACATTGTAGTTTTGATTTACATTTCTCTGATGATCAATGATGTTGAGCACATTTTCATATACCTGTTTGTCATTTGTATGTCTTCTTTTGAGCAATGTCTATTTGTATGTCTTCTTTTGAGTATTGCTTTTTGAGCAATGTCAGATATTTTGCCCCTTTTTAGTTGTTTTATTAGATATACTTCCTATTGAGTTATTGAACTCCTTATATATTCTGTCTATAAATTCCTTGTCAGGTGTGTAGTTTGCAAATATTTTCTCCCATTCTGTGCGTTGTCTCTTCACTTTAATGATTGTTTCCTTTGTTGTGCAGAAGCTTTTTAACTTAATGTGATCCTATTTGTTTATTTTTGCTTTGGTTGCCTGTGCTTGTCGTGTCTTATACTCAAAACATTTCTGTCTAGATCAACATCCTGGAGAGTTTTCCCAATGTTTTCTTGGAGAGTAGTTCCATAGTTTCATAGTTTCAGGTAATGAAGGGATGTTGAATTTTATCAAATGCTTTTTCAGAATCAATTGAAATGATCATATACTTTTTGTTCTTCATTCTGTTGATACAATGTATTACATTGATTGATTTATATATGTTGAGTCATCCTTGTATCCCAGGGATGACAAATTCCACCTGATCATGTTGGATAATCTTTTTAATGTGTTGTTGAATTTAGTTTACTAGTATTTTGTTGAGGAGTTTTACATCAATGTTCATCAGAGATATTGGCCTGTAGTTTTTAAAAATGTGTCTTTGTCTAGTTTTCTTATCAAGGTAATACTAGCACTGCAGAATGACTTTGGAAGTATTCCCTCCTCCTCTATTTTTTGAATCATCTTAGTAGGATTGGTGTTAGTCCTTCTTTAAACATTTGATGGAATTCAGCAGTGAAGCCATTGGGTCCCAGGCTCTTCTTTGCTGGGAGACTTTATTATGGCTTTGAACTCTTTATTATTGGCCTATTCAAGTTTTGGATTTTTCATCGTTTCATCTTGGTAGGTTGTATGTGTCTAGAAATTTATCTATTTCTTCTCAATTTTCTAATTTATTGGCATATAGTTGCTCATAGTAGTCTCTAATTATCCTTTTTAATTTCTGTGGTATCAGTTGTAATGTATCCTTTTTCATCTCTGATAGTATATATTTGGGTCTTCTTTTTTTCTTAGTCTGAGTAAAGGTTTCTTGATTTTCTTTTCTTTTTTTTTTTTTTTTTTGAGACAGGAGTCTCACTTTATCACCCAAGCTGGAGTGCAGTGGCACAATCTCGGCTCACTGCAACCTCTACCTCCTGGGTTCAAGTGATTCTGCCTCAGCCTCCCAAGTACCTAGGATTACAGGTGTGTGCCACCACAGCTGGCTCATTTTTGTATTTTTAGTAGAGATGGGGTTTCGCCATGTTGGCCAGGTTGGTCTTGAACTCCTGATCTCAAGTGATCCACCTGCTCTGGCCTCCCAAAATATTGGGATTACAGGTGTGAGCCACCATGCTCAGCTTATTTTTTCAAAAAACGTTTTGTTTCAATAATCTTTTGTATTTTTTAAAATTTAAATTTCATTTATTTCTGCTGTGACCTTTATTTCTTTTTTCTACTAATTTTGGGTTTGGTTTGTTCTTGCTTTTGTAGTTCTTTATGATGCATCATTAGGTTGTTTATTTAAAACTTTTCTACTTTTCTGATGTAGATGCTTATTGGTATAAACTTTCCTGTTAGTACTGCTTTTGCTGTATCTCATAAATTTTGGTCTGTTGAATTGCCATTTTGATTTGTTTCAAGAAATTTTTAAATTCCCTTTTAAATTTATTCATTGACCCACTGGTCATTCAGGAGCATTTTGTTTAATTTCCATATGTTCATATAGTTTCTAAAGTTCCTCTTGTTACTGATTTCTAGTTTTATTCCATTGTGGTTGGAGACAATGCTTGATATTACTTCAATTTTTTTTTTAATGTTTTAAAGAGTTGTTTTGTGGCCTTACATATGGTCTATTCTTGAAAATAATCCATGTTCTGAAGACAAAAATGTGTATTCTGTAGATGCTGAATGAAATGTTCTGTAAATTTCTTTTAGGTTCATTAGGTCTATAGTGCAGATTATGTCTGATGTTTGTTGATTTTTCTGTCTGGCTGAAAATGGGGTGTTGATGTTTCTAGCTATTATGGTACTGGGGTCTATTTCTCTCTTTAGCTGTAATAATATTTGCTTTACATATATGGGTGCCCCAGCATTGGGTGCATATATATGATACATATTTACAATTATATCTTCTTGCTGAATTGACCCTTTCATTATATAATGGTTTCTTTTTATAATATTTGACTTGAGATCTATTTTGTCTGACATAACTACTCCTGATTTTAGATTTCTATTTGCAGAATATCTGTTTCCATCTCTTTAGTTTCAGTCTGTGTGTGTCTTTATACGTGAAGTATGTTTCTTATAGGCAACAGATCGGTGAGTCTTGTTTTTTATCCTGTCAGCCACTCTGTATGTTTTGATTGATGAGTTTAGTCCATTTATATTCAATGTATTATTGATAAGGACTTACTACTGCCATTTTATTACTTGTTTTCTCATTGTTTTGTGGTTTCTCTTCCTTCTTATCTTATTTCTTGTCTTATTTTGTGAAGGTGATTTTCTGTGGTGGTATCTTTTAATTTCCTGCTTTTTATTTTTTGTGTATGTTGTAGGTTTTTAAAATTTTAAATGAAGTTTTCAAATAACATCTTATAATCCATTATCTTAAACTGATGACAACTCAACATTGACTGCAAAAACAAGCAAACAGAAACTAATAATAGTGCTATACTTTAACTTTGTACCCACACTTTTAAATTTGTTATTTCTATCTTCTTATACTATCTATGTCTTGAAAAGTTGTAGCTATTTTTGATTGGTTCATCTTTTAGTCTATTTAAGATATAAGTACTTTACACTTATTTTGTTTCGTCTGTGTATTATTACCAGTGAGTTTTGTCCCAAAGAAATAAGATGACTTCTTATAGCTCATTAATGTCCTTTTCTATCAGATTGAAGAACTCTCTTTAGCATTTCTTGTAGGACGGGTCTGGTATTGATGAAATCCCTCAGCTTTTGTTTGTCTAGGAAAAGAATGTCTCCTTCATGTTTGAAGGATATTTTCACGGGATATACTATTCTAGGAGGCAAGTTTTTTGCCTTCTGCACATCAAATATGTCATGCTATCCTGGCCTATAAGGTTTCCACTGAGAAGTCTGCTGGCAAATGTATTGGAGTTCCTTTGTATTTTATTTGTCGCTTTTCTCTTGCTGCTTTTAGGATGATTTCTTTATCCCATCCTTGGGAGTTAGAATATTAAGTGCCTTGAAGTAGTCTTCTTTGAGTTAAATCTGTGTGGTGTTCTATAACCTTTTGTACTTGAATATTTATATCTTTCTCTAGATTTGGAAAGTTCTCTGTTGTTCCTTTGAATAAACTTTCTACCTTGATATCTCTCTCTACCTTCTCTTTAAGATCAGTCACTCTTAGGTCTGCTCTTTGGAGGCTTTTTCTCAATATATATATATCTCTCTCTCTGCTGGGGAATTGGTCACATTCCTCTTTTTGTATATCAAGTAATTCCTGGGTTTTCATATATCAAGTAATTCTGTACTGTGTCTTGGACATTTTGAATATTATGTTATGAACCTCTGGGTCCTGTTAAAATTCTCTGGAGCATTTTTTAAAAGCAGGCAACCATCTTGATTAGATTGAACCAGTTCTCTCTCACTTTCTGTGGGAAGCCATTCCAATATTGGTTCAGTTTTCAAAGCTTCTGTTATGCTGTTTTGGGTCTGTATGTCTCAGGAATCAACAGCCTGGGACTTGGTCGTGGTTTATACCTTAGTTTAGTAGTCAAAGCCTTTGCCATCTCTTTTGTATCTGGTTCTGTGCATGCACAATTCAGAGGTGAGCCTGGAATTTGTGTCACTTCATACACAGAACTAGGAGATAACTCTTTTCCAGCTGTCACCTCTCTGGGATTTCTCCATACTCTTGAGCCGCCAAGGGTCCTTTTTTTTTTTTTTTTTTTTTTTTAATTTTTGTGAGACGGAGTCTCTCTCTGTTGCCCAGGCTGGAGTGCAGTGGTGCGATCTCAGCTCACTGCAAGCTCCGCCTCCCGGGTTTACGCCATTCTCCTGCCTCAGCCTCCCGAGTAGCTGGGACTACAGGCGCCCTCCACTTCGCCTGGCTAGTTTTTTGTATTTTTTAGTAGAGATTGGGTTTCATCGTGTTAGCCAGGATGGTCTCGATCTCCTGACCTCGTGATCCGCCCGTCTCGGACTCCCAAAGTGCTGGGATTACAGGCTTGAGCCACCGCACCTGGACCCAAGGGTCCTTTTTTTTTGGTGTTCTAACTAGAATGATGGTGCTTATTAATGACACCTGTGCTGTATTTGCAGTTCTGTGAGACTGCAGTTGACCAATCTCTCCGAGACAGAGACAAGAAAGAAAAAAATGTAATTCCAATTCTCCTCTCTGCCCACTTTTCCTGATTTCTCTGGCTGGAAGGATAAATTTTCTCTTGGGGTTTTAGGTGCCCACGCTGTAACTGCCAAAATGCTGCTGCACCTTGACTAGGGGCCCAGCCCTCAGGGCAGGGCCAGGGAAGCAAAAATAGACAATAGAAATACTGCAAAAAAACCAACAACAACAACAACAACAAAAACAAAACAAAACAAAAAAAAAGCACTATTGATGTAAAATGTTAGAAACAGACAACCAGATTGCTTTTGGTAACTTGTTCAGTTTGACTGAACTTGTTCAGTTTGCTTTGTGATCAGGAACAAACTACTCAGCCTCCCCCTGCATTTCAGATGCCTTTGTTATAGGCACTGGGGAATGACATAAGAATAGATGGAATTAGAGGGGCCTGTGAAGAAAGACTTTAAATAATTAGAATATTATCTGTAATGTATTTTCTTTCAAAAGCAGAAAAATGATGGAAAAATACATGACAATATGACAATGAAAATAAGACTTCCTAAGAAAAGCTACACAAAGATCAAAACTTATCTTGACAAATAATGCTGATGTTTTAAGAAAACTTTGTGGAACCCTAACATTGCTTCAGGAATTTGAACTCATAGCTGGCTGTGGCACAGTGAGACTGCTAGTACATCAAACTTCAATTTACCTTGAGTTGGGAAATGGGAGTTGTAGAGCAGGTAAGGGTTCCAATCTGGAGATTTGGAAAAAGTTAATATGTAATAAAATATTATCTAAAAGAAAATAAGATTTTCTTTGATCCCTGTTAACCCATGTCAGCATTTGGCTCTCTCTTACACCAGAAGGCAAGAGCAATAATGGAACAAGAATAGTCAAAGATATTTCCCAACTCCAGAAATTAGCAGTTTAAACTAAAAGCCGCTTCAAAATATAAGGCAGGTAACTCATACTAAGCTAAAGAGGAAGAAAAAAATTATTAGGAATGAAATTACAGGTCAGGATAAAATAAAATTTAAAAAAGCATCTGAATATTCAGTATTTATTTTCCTAACATTTACTAAACACACCAGCAATGTTCCACACAAGAGCAGGAAAATCAACTCACTGAAAATAAAGAACCACCGTTTTCTACAATATTGGTTCGCTAATTAAGTTTTTCTACCCACAATTTCTAGGTCAAGAACCCAATATGGAAGGGAGAAGTGAAAAGTTGAAGAAAAATCCACACATTGCATGAAACACAATGTGAAAGCTCCTTTGTGTATCTTGGTAATTTATATTTTCAAAACGAAGTTCTTACTTTTAAAGAGAATTATCTATATTCTACTGATCCTGTTTACTAAGTCATTCCACCTGAACACCAGAATTAGAATTAAACATTGTACCATACAATTTCATTATCTTATCAGAATGAAACCAATTCACAGGGAAACTAGAGACTACGGCTGTGGTGGTAACCTGCAGATATACACATTCCCATGCACTGACATAAGTTGAAAACACATACTACTTTCTAGATGGAATTTTTTTCTTTAGGCCTCAGTGAAATACATTTCCCCTATATAATTCCCACAGCAGTTTCTCTAGTTCTAAATCCTACCAATTCCCAGAAAACCTAAGTTTTGTTGAAATCTGATTTGACCAATTTATCAAATATGTCATTTTAATTACCTAGCTGGAAGTCAAGAGACATGAAATGTACTAGAGAAGCCCTTTTCCAATGGAAGTATTATATACCACATTTTTTGTTAATGGAAATAAATGTATCCATTCCCATGTTTTTCGTTGGTGTCATCTTTTTGCCACTCAAAATCAGCCCATTATTTCCTTACAAAGACGGTGAAAGGCTGTATCATCTTGTGTCATAAGTATGATGAGCCTGATTATAAGTACCCAGAGTTCTTATAAATATGGAACCATCAGCCCCAGACTACATCTACTGAAGCAAAATAACAGGGATATTTTTTCATAAATTTTTTCTTCAAAAGCAAACTTCTAAATTGATTTTGATGATTAAGTCAATTTGGGAATCACACAATCAACTAACAAGGAAAAGATATGGTCTATATTCTACAGAGGAAAGACTATTTAAGACAGAGGGAGAAAACAGCCATTGACAACTCAAGGAGAGAGGCCTCAGGGGGAAAAAAATAAACCTGACCAAAACCTTGAACATCTAGCTTCTTGAATGGTGAGAAAATAAATTTGTGTTCTTTAATCCACACCGTCTGTGGTATTTGTTACGACAATCCTAGCAAACTAATTCAGTGAGCTCCCTGGGATGCCTGAAAATATGCAGAGTTCTCTCAGACTTACTGAATTATAATTTCGGGGGTGTGGGGGTGGGGGCGGCGCTGAGGCTGGTCCAGAAATCTGCCTTTTAAGCATACACCACAGGTAATTGCTATACATAACAAATTTGAAAACCACTTCTTTAAGATTAAGACATAGACAATTTGAGAACCAGTTCTTTAAGATCTACTACAATATGAAAATAAATAATCTGTCTAGCAATATACGCAAAGTCAAGTAAGGTTTTCTTTTAAATGGAGAGGCAGTGACAATTAATAAGGAATCATAAATATGATAAGAGTTGGGACATAAAGCCTGAGCATTAATATAAGTATTTATTGGAATGTATTATTTATATAAATCAGTTAATTGATGTAAAAATTACAAAAAAAGCACATATGTATTATTCTCAAGGGTTTTACAATTGAGTTGGTCAAAATATAGGTAGACGAGACTAAAGAGCTCTAATTTCTTATCATTTCAAAGTGTTGAGTGAATTCTTGCATTCTATAAGAAATTAGGGTGCTTAATACGAAAAACTTTTAAAAAGTAAGATTCCTAAAGTTGGTGACTTATTGTAGTTGAATGCAATAAATGGAAAAGTAACTGACAAGGGAAACAGAAATCAAAGGCCAGGGGCTGACCAATGTGGAGAGTCTCACAGGAGACCAACAATGCATTTAGCTA
Source organism: Rhinopithecus roxellana (assembly GCF_007565055.1). NCBI lineage: Eukaryota > Metazoa > Chordata > Mammalia > Primates > Cercopithecidae > Rhinopithecus > Rhinopithecus roxellana. Next base: position 40,759,476 of record NC_044550.1, on the reverse strand, counting down.
GAAGAAACAACAGAAACAGGGTCACAGACATTTCAGAAACTGAAACCAGCAGACAAAGACCATACAACAGCCCTCATAGTTTAAAGAACAGACATATTAGAAAATATCTGTAGGGAATAAAAAACTATAAAAGTGATCTAGCAGGTTTAAAAAAGAGAACTAAACAGAACTTTTAGGACTGAAAAATAAAACCACCACCACCACAATAAAATAGATGGCTGTAAGTAGATAAGAAACACATCAAGAGGCAAGTAAACTGGAATATGGGTTAAAAGAAATTGTACAGAATAAAGCATGACAAGAAAGAACAATTGGAAAATACAGGAGAGAGTGTGTTAAAAAGTGAAGACAGAACACTGAAGGTCTATCATGTTTAATGAGAATCTCCATAGAAAAAAAGAGAATGAGGAAGAGGTTATATGTGAAGGAGTAGTATCTGAGAACTTCTCCAGAACTAATAATCAAAGACACAAATCCAGATTTAAAGATCTCAACAAATCTTAAGCAGAATTAGTAAAAATAAATCCATACTCAGAAACATATTAATTAAAATGCATAAAACCAAAGCAGATAAAAAAAGAGATTTTTTTTTTTTTTTTTTAAAGACGGAGTTTCGCTCTTGTTGCCCAGGCTGAAGTGCAATGGCATGATCTCGGCTCACTGCAACCTCTGCCCCCTGGGTTTAAGCGATTCTTCTGCCTTAGCCTTTCAAGTAGCTGGGATTACAGGTGCCCACCAAAATGCCCAGCTAATTTTGTATTTTTAGTAGGTACGGGGTTTCTCATGTTGGTCAGGCTGGTCACGAACTCCCGACCTCAAGTAATCAGCCCACCTCGGCCTCCCAAAGTGTTGGGATTACAGGCTTGAGCCACTGCTTCTGGCCAAAAATTAAATTTCTTTAAAGGTGGAAGTATTAGCCTGCCAGCTGACTCAAGAGCAACAGAGGAAGTCATAAGAAAATGAAAAAAATATCTCTAATGCCAGTGTGCTGAACGACAATAAAGGCCAAATTAGGCATCTGTATTCAGCAAAAATATCTTTGTAGAATGAGGGAAAAATACAGATATGTTCAGAAAACAAATCATGAGCAAGTATGCCATCAGCAGACTCTCACAAAATGAAATTCTAAAGCAAGTATTTCAGACAAAAATTTACCCCAGATGGTGTTTTAGTCCATTCAAGCTACAGTAACAAAACATGATAAACTGGCTTATAGGTGACAAAAATTTATTTCTAGGGATTGGGAAGTCCAAGATCAAGGCACTGGTTCATGCACAGTCTCGTGAGAGTCCACACGCTGGCTCAAAGATGACACCTTCTTGCTGTGTCCTCATATGGTAGGGGTGAGAGATCTCAGGCCTCTTTTATAAGGGCTCTGCCCCTATGACCTAATCACCCCTCAAAGGCCCCATCTCCAAATTACATCACCTTGAAGATTAGAAATTCAACATACAAATTTGGGGAAGACATAAACGTTCAGCCCATAGATAGCAGTAAGCCTTAGAAACAAAAAATACTGAAGAGCAAAGAAAGTTTTATATATATATGTTTATGTATAAACACAAGCACTGACTATATAAATAAAAGTCTTAGAATTAAAGAACATTAAAGTACATGACAACAGAATTAAAACACACAATACAGATAAAATATATGATAATAGTACATAACTTGGAAATTAAAGAGTTGTTCTAATTATTACATCTGCAAAATAAATAACTCTAAAACTTAGTTGCATAAACAATCCATGTTCATACATTCCGTGGGTTAGGGGTTTGGCATGGCACAGCACAGCACAGTAAGAATGGCTTGTTTACATATACACCATGGAATACTATGCAGCCATAAAAAAGGATGAGTTTGCGTCCTTTGTAGGGACATGGATGCAGCTGGAAACCATCATTCTTAGCAAACTATCACAAGAAGAGAAAACCAAACACCGCATGTTCTCACTCATAGGTGGGAACTGAACAATGAGATCACTTGGACTCGGGAAGGGGAACATCACACACTGGGGCCTATCATGGGGAGGGGGGAGGAGGGAGGGATTGCATTGGGGAGTTATACATGATATAAATGATGAATTGATGGGTGCTGACGAGTTTATAGGTGCAGCACACCAACATGGCATAAGTATACATATGTAACAAACCTGCACGTTATGCACATGTACCCTAGAACTTAAAGTATAATAAAAAAAAAAAAAGAATGGCTTGTTTCTGCTCTGTGAAGTCTAGGATCTGGAATCATTTGAAAGTCTGCCTACTCACATGTCTGACCACCTGATGCTCCCTGCAGGCTGGTAGCATGAGATTTTCTCCATGTGTGCTAGTTTCAGCTTCCTCACAACATGGTGTCTAGGTTCCAAAGATTAGCTTTCCAAGAGAGAGCAAGTAAAAGAGTGAGAGAGAGCCAAGAGGAAGCCAGCTATATATCCTTTTATGACCTGACCTCAGAGGTCTTAATGGGGACTAGAGTACAGTAAGCTTCTAGAAGAGTATGTGGGATTGAAAATATTGCTGTAGCCATTTTTGAAAACATACAATCTGCCAAAGGTAAAGGTAATGCTTATTTAATCTGAATATATATGATGGAATATAGAGTAATTATTAAAAGACAAACTAGTAAAGAGAAAAAAATGTGTATTGCTCAAGGAGAACAAACAGCATCATTTATTTTAAGAAAGAATTTAACAAGGAATTGGTAAACAGGTTTTGAGAAAACTGAAAATGTCTACTAGGGACACAATTATTAAAGGCAAAAAGATGGGATTAATAGAACCTAGAAGTCTTTAAGAGATACCCTCCAGAATGCCAGAGAAAAGTTGGAGTCTAGAAACCAACTACAGCTGCTAAAACAAGAACCATTGCTGAGGTGATGCTGACAATATTGGGAGGCTAATGGGAAGGGGAAAAGTCTCTTCTCCATATCTTCAGCATTCTAGTCTCTTAGTACTCTTTCTTTGTGGGACCTAAAAACAAGCCAGATGGCAAAGGAGAAGCACAGTTTGCAAAAAGTTCTAGGTACAAAGTCCCAGAATACAGATAAGTGAGTCTGCAGTTAAGAGACAATCAATTAATAACTAGCAAAAACAGAATAATATAGTAAGTCAATACTAATTTTAAAAGGCAAGAAAACAGAAAAAGAATCACAAAACAGATTAGACCAAAAAACCCAAAAACAAAAACCTTAAACTTTCCCAAAACAAACTAAAATGGCAGAAACAAATCTAAATATATTGGTAATTATATTAAATGTAAATGGCATATGTGTTCCAGTTTAAGACAAAGATTGTTCTATTAGATTAAAAATAATAATAATACTAAAGGCCAGGTGGGGTGGTGCACGTCTGCAGTCTCAGCTACTTAGGGAGCTGAGGCAGGAGGACCACTTGAGCCACTGCACTTTGATCTGGGTAACATAAGAGGGACTCTGGATCTAAAAATAAACAAAACAAAAAACTTTACTAAAATCCTAAATCTATTTTGTTTACTAGATACACATTTAAAACATAAGGATACAGAAATACTAAAATTCAATAGATGAAAAAAGTTACTCTGTGAAAATACTGACTAAAGGAAAGCTAGTATAGCTACAGAGAAAATAGGCTTTAAGGCAAAACATATTACAGATACACTGCATAGTGATAAGTATAATTCATCAGAAAAATGTAACATGTTAAACTACATGCAGTTAATAATCATCCTCAAAATATATAAACCAGAAACATTTACAAGGAGAAAGGGACAAATCAAGATCATAGTGGGCGATTTTTAAACATATATCTTTCAGTAATTGACATAATAGGTATATTAAAAATCAGTAAGGATACAGTAGATTTAAATAACATAATTAACAACCCTAAAAGACACATTAGATGGCTTATTTTTAGGCCCCACAAATAACGAGTACTAGGAGACTAGAATGCTGAAGATATGGAGAAGAGACTTCTCCCCTTCCCACTATCCCTAACTACTACAGAATATACTGTTTTCAAATGCATAAAAATTATTAAAAATTTAACGTATTCTCGGCCATAAAGCAAGTCTCAAGTAATTTCAAATAATTAAAATCAGAAAGATTTTTTTTATGACAAAAATTCAATTAAACTGCAAATCAAAAAACATAATTAGAAAAGCCCATGTTTGGAAAAAAAGAAACTCTCCTAAAAAAGGGTTGAAGAGAAAATTCTAGTGAAAATTAGGAAAATATTTTAACTAAATATGAGCATTATGTATCAAAGTTTGTGGAATATGACAATAGTTGAGTATAATGTAACTGTATTACAATAGTATAGAGATAACTTTTAAATGTATATGTTGAAAAGGAAGACACGTTAAAAATGAAAGAAGTAACCCATCTCAACAAGTTAGAAACAGAAGTAGTAAAAAAATCCCTAATAAAATAGAAATAATATTGATAAAGGCAGAAATTAATGGAATAGGAAACAAACATACTATAGAAAGGATCAACAAAACCAAAATTTGGATCTTAGAAAAGATTAAACTATTTTTGTTTGGAGCTAAGGTTATGTAGAAAATTTTTTAAAATGGGCCAGGTGTGGTGGCTCACGCCTGTAATCCCAGTACTTTGGGAGGCTGAGGTGGACAGATCATGAGGTCAGGAGTTCAAAACCAGCCTGGCCAACATAGTGAAACCCCATCTCCACTAAAACTATAAAAATTAGCTGAGTGTTGTGGTGGGCGCCTGTAGTGCCAGCTACTTGGGAGGCTGAGGCAGAAGAATTGCTTGAACCCAGGAATTGGAGGTTGCAGTGAGCCAAGATCATGCCACTGCACCAGCGTGGGCGACACAGTGAGACTCTGTCTCAAAAAAAAAAAAAAAAAGAAAATTAAAAAAAATGTGCAAATAATTTAGAGAATCACTAGAGAGTTTATTGTTTCCAGGTACAAAAACAATACAAATAAACCAACTGTATTTTACACATAATCAACAGGAAATAATGTGGGCTAAGTAATTTGGATTAACATTCTCAATTGAAAACATTTAGAAAAGCTGGATAAAATATACTTTTCAAAGATGTGGGAAGGCAGCAGAGATCTGGTAAGTTGGTGAGTAATTACCATGCCAATAATATCTGGAAAAAGACATAAATTCAGAAAAATGAACCCTTAATTTGGGATCACTATGTTAGGAGTATTTATAGATTGCAAAAGGCCCTGAATGGTTGAACCCTAGAAATAAGGATGAACAGAAGAGCACTACCAAAGTCTGTGGCTCAGCTTTCAGTCACCTAGGTGACCTGGAAAATCTCAGTCTCTGAAATTGGATCAAAATAATCCTAAATTACTAATGCCCAGGTACCTGTCAGAAGCAAATGAAAAAACTCTGTGGAGGATAAAATATCATTCTGAGCATCAAGTTATTTCTAGTTTTTTCAAATACAATATTGGTAAATAATTAAAGATAATCAGGCACACAAGGAGACAAGACAGTAAGAATGAAGACTAAAAGAAACAAAATAAAAACAGACCCACAGGCGGGTTTTGATTCTGGAATTATTAGACACAGACTAGAAGATAATTATGCTTTTCATTTTGAAGCAGATAAGAGACTGAAAATTTCAGCAATACAATTAGAAACTGCAGGAGTGACAAATTTACATGCTTTCAATGAGAAATTTGAGAACTGAAAATACAAGCGGCTAAGAATAACCAAGACACTCTAAACCAAGACACTCTAAAAGAACAATAAGTTGGGAGGATTTGTTTGGCCAGATATCAAGAATATATCAGCTACAATGATGAGGATGGTATACTAGCACAGGGATAGAAAAAGGGGGGAAAAAGTTAGAAAGAGATGTAAGGACTAAGTTCTGATATTTTTTTATCTTGCCCAAATTCCTAAGAGGTCTGGGGAATCATGCTCTACAAACTATAAATTTTCATCAGATGAGTTTTATTTAACCCTGTATATTGTGACTAAACTTTCCAATCTGACTCTGGCATAACAAGAAAGAAAATCAAAATATTTTACCCCAAAACATGTTTCTCTGCTATATCTTGAAATGGTCCTGCAAAGTCATCCCTTGTGGGAAAAATCTACCTTCTATAAAGAATCCCCTTTCCTCCCTGCATTTTTTTTTTTTTTTTTTTTTGCCCGCCCTTCCTTTCCAAACAGGAGATAATCAACTAAGAGCCAGGCATCCTTTTAGGTCCAATAAGAAACATTTTACAACCTGTTCTCTTTGAAGTCTGCTGAGAGCTCCCTCTGCACAATAAAACTTGTTCTCCACAATCTCTTATTTAAGCTGAATATTTCCTTTCTATTGATCCCAGGTCTTCAGATAAACTCAACCAATTGGTCAACCAGAAAAAGTTTTATGTTTTAAATCTACCCATACTCTGGAAGCCCCTGCTTTGAGTTGTCCTACCTTTCTGAACCAAACCAATGTATTTCTTAAATGTATTTGATTGATGTCTCATGCCTTCCTAAAATATGTAAAACCAAGATGTACTCTGACCAACTGGGGCACATGTTCTCAGGACCTCCTGAGGGCTGGGTCACAGGCCGTGGTCACTCATATTTGGTTCAGAATAATCTCTGAAAATATTTACAGAGTTTGACTCTTTTCATCAACAGATGTATTCACATACGGATATAATACACGACTTTGGTGGCACTATAGAAATGAGGAATAAAACCCAGACTTTTCAATAAATGGTGGTGAGGCATCTCCTAGCATACACCAAATTAATTCCTCACGAAAAAAATTTAAATTTGAAAGGCAAAACTAAAGCTTTTAGAAGACAATATAGAAGACATGACTCCAGGGTAGGGAATGGTTTTTTTAAAACAACTCACACTCTAATTTTAAAACACTCATACTTCCTAGTACTTAACAATTAATAAATTGTTTTTATCAAAGAACATCATAAGGGAAGGAAAGGCAAGCCACAAAATGGGAGAAGATATTTGCAACAATATAGCCAACAAAGAACAAGATTTATAAAGATCGTTTATCAATCAATGAGAAAAAATAGCAACACAACAAAAACATTTGTGGACAGTCCTAACAAGATACTTTACAAAAACAGAAAGTCAAACTGGCCAATAAACTTACGGAAAAATACTCAATTTCACAGGTAATTAGCGAAATGCAGAGTGAAACTTCAATGAGATACAATTGCATATCCACCAGATTGGCAAAATAAAAACAAAAACTGTTAACACCAGCACTGACCAAGATATGGAGAAATACGGTTTGGATATTCGTCCCCTTCAAATATCATGTTGAAATGTGATCCCCAGTGTTGGAGGTGCGGACTGGTGGGAGGTGTTTGGGTTATGGGGATGGATCCCTGGATCCCTCATAAATGGCTTGGTGTCCTCGTTGAGATAATGAGTTCTTGCTCCATGAGTTAATGTGAGATCTAATTCTTAAAAATAATCTGGGACTTCCCCTATTTCTCTCTTGCTCCTCTCGCCATGTGATATGCCAGTTCCTCCTTTGCCTTCTGCCATGATTGCAAGGATGCTGGTGTAATGTTTGTACAACCTGCTGAACCATGAGCTAAATAAACCCTTTTTCTTTATGAATTACCAAGTCTCAGGTATTCTTTTATAGCAACACAAAACCAACCAACATACTAATGCTTAGGAAAAAATTTGTAACCATCTAATAGAATGTAAGATATGAATACCCTATGACCAAAAAATTCTACTCCTAGATATATACTCTTTGTACTAGGAGTTGCGTAAAATAATGTTCATTGTGAAACTATAGTTGCCTGAAACTAAAAACATCCCAATTGTCTACAGTAAATAAATTGTGGTATATTAATACAAAAGTAAATTACACAGACATAATGAAGAATAAAGTACAGCTACAACCAACATGAATAAATCCCATCTTGAACAAAAGAAATGCCAGGCCTCTGAGCCCAAGGCAAACCATTGCATCCCCTGTGACTTGCACGTATACGCCCAGATGGCCTGAAGTAACTGAAGAATCACAAACGAAGTGCAAATGCCCTGCCTCACCTTAACCGATGACATTCCACCACAAGAAGTGAAAATGGCCGATGACATTCCACCACAAGAGGTGAAAATGGCCGATGATATTCCACCACAAGAAGTGAAAATGGCCGGTCCTTACCTTAAGTGATGATATTACCTTGTGAAATTCCTTTTCCTGGCTCATCCTGGCTCAAAAAGCTCCCCCACTGAGCACCTTGAGACCCCCACTCCTGCCCTCCAGAGAACAACCCCCCTTTGCCTGTAATTTTCCTTTACCTACCCAAGTCCTATAAAATGGCCCCACCCTTATTTCCCTTTGCTGACTCTCTTTTCAGACTCAGCCCGCCTGCACCCAGGTGACTTAAAAAGCTTTATTGCTCACACAAAGCCTGTTTGGTGATCTCTTCACACGGATGCGCATGACAAGCAGCAGCTACAAAAGAATGTATGATTTTAAATAAAACTCAAAAACAAGCAAACTGTATTGTTTAAGTTTACACACATAGGTGGTAACACTATAAAAACAAAGAGACAATTATCATAAAAGGTAGGATAGTGGTAATTACCAAAGGGTATGTGGCAGGGAGCTAGCTGGTTGTGACTGGGAAGGAACTACATGGGTAGTTTCTGAACTGCTGTCAATATATTCTATTAAGCTGAGTGCTAGTTATATAGTTACTTTAAAATTATTCCTTGAACTGCATATTTATATTTTATGTACTTTTGAATATATATGTATTTTTGAATATATATTTCTCAATAAAAAACAAAGTTATGACATAGAAAGAGCAAAATGAACACATATTACCAATGGATAATTACTCTGATCCTCAAGAGCTCAACTCTCTGATTTTTGTTTCAGAGAAAGCATTCAGATTATATGTTTTTGAATCTGTGAAAAGTAAAATCACTAAATTCATACACAGTGATTATATAAAATTAGATATGTGCAATCACAATAAATTTGATTATATTATATTCATTATAGTGGAAAGATTTAGGTCACAAGATTTTTTTTCCCCCAAAATTTCAAAAGAATAATTTTCTGTCTTCATTTTACTAATTATAAAATAATTATAAACATAGTTGCTTTTGTAATGTTCCATGAATTCACCAGAGTGTGACATAGAAGATTAAAAAATAAAGATATACATTTATTTCCATATCCTACCTTTGGGACAATTTATGAGGAACTTACAGACAAGTAATAGAACTGCTTTGAACTCTAAAAAGAAATAGACTTTACAAATCCCTAACCAGTAGTATGGTATTTAGCAGATCTTCTAGGTTTTACATGGTCACGACTATTTCTCTCCAACTGTTTTAAAATAATTTCCTGGAGCCATTTGAGGACATTTGAGGAGGACAATGTCCCTCCACACCTAATAACTGCTGTATCTCCATGATTGCAAACTTGAAAATTAGGAAACACCAAAGCAACATTACTCACAAAATAAATAGCAAAATCAGAATCTCTGGAGTCAACTTATGAAACATGATTTACAAAGATATGCTTACATTTCTTAATTTATTTTTAATAAGTAAAAAATTAGTGAAACTGTACAAAAATCAAATCATTAATTTTTGCACCTGTTATTTCAGTCATCAACAGTGATTTCATGGTACAGAAATAAAATAATGGGAATTATCATTAACTTCATCCTGCCTTTCTAGCTCAGTACAACCAAACAGAAGAAATTATGGCAATAACCATTAACTATAGAAAAAAAGTAATGGAAAAATGGTTGCAGATTTAATCACAAAATGAACTTAATTTTTGTTGATTTTGTTTTATATGCTAAAACACTACTATCTATAAATATGCACTGACAGCATCGTTCTAAATTTACTTCTGAAGAGATGTCGAGACTTCAATAAAATATAAGCAAGTTACTGGATCATATTTATGGATTGCTGAATGACTACCCGGAAAATATCAGTTACTTTCAAAGAGCACAAAACAAAGTGAATATGGAAAAAAGTCTTCTTTGCAAAAGTCCTTTTATTAGTCCTATCCTCTAAAATTCCAAGCCACAGAGCCTTGATATTCCTGGATTCTATTTTAAGTAACCTTAATTTTAAATATGACACTTGGGATATGCACAATGGGAAAGGGTAGGCTATGTGAACAAAATTTATTTTTTCCAAAGGTAGTCATTTTCTTTAAATTCATCCTATCCACTTTTGCCCACTTCCCAATGTACAGATAATCCTTTAATCATTCAAATTCACTCTCCACTTCCACATACAGTTTCCTCACTTTGGTACTTTTACAAAAGAGGGAAACAATACAGCTGGTTGATAAAGTAATTTAAAGTATTTGTAAATGAAATAAAAAGAAAGAAAGTATAATACATAGTGTAAAAAGATACCAAATTGGAGTAACACTGATGTTAACCTAGTTTTTTATTTAACAAAGTACCTACTAATGGTCTGAGAAGGAGAGTAGAAGGAAAGGAGCTAGAGGGAAATGACTTCCTATGGTTAAAAAAAAGCCACTTGCTTCAGAATGCATGATAGTCTTAGTAATAAAAGAATCATTTACTATTTTCACTGAGTTTACAGTGTTGGGTACTACTATTTATATCATTTTAATGAAAGTACTTATAAAAACATCTGCAATAGTTCATACCAGAAAACAGAAAGTTTCTCTCAATAAAGACCTTAAAAAATAAATTTTTATCTTCATTAACTCCCTTTCTGGGAATGAGAATGAAATAACATGCTTCTCTTTAAAAAAAAAAAAAAAAAACAACAACAAAATTTAATACCCTAATTAGGTTTCTGGAAAAAAAAAAAAAAAAAAAAAAAGACTACCCTAGCAATAATGTTTAACATTCTACTTTTCATCTATTTCTAAAGACACTCCCTTTACAAAATCTTTTAGTTTTATATATTAGAACAATCAGGTTTAGAGTCTCACATAAATAAAATATCCACATTAGAAGGCATACTGAAGAATCAAATGATTAGCCACATTTGTCTGTTCACATTCACGGATTCTCTAAGAGCGTTGTGTGAGTCCATATAATACTGTTCACATTTAGTCTAAGTTATTATGTCTCATCTGACCTACTGCTCCTACAACACTGATGCTATCAACAAAAATTCTGATTTTTGGGATACAGTGATATAACAAACTCTGGTAAAACCAGTAGAGGTAACAGGACGGTAAACTGTAACTGCACAATTTAAAATGTCCACCCTTCATCCACCACTACCATACCTCTTCCTCCCAGTGGTATTGAATTCTCAAAGCCTAATCATATGAGAGGTGCAGGGTGCCAAACACTATTTGTATAGAAAATCAGTCTTCAATACTAAACAAAAAAGAAATTCATAAAATAAAATAAAACTTTCTGGATAGTTGCATTTGTTGCTTTCAATTTCTTCATCCATATCTGTTCTGGTCATACATATTTTTTCCTTCTTTTTATCCAGAGAGATTAATACACAGATTGATACACAAAACTTTTGTAAATGGCATTCCAGTTCAAAGTTGCTTGTGATCATAGCCATGTGTGAACCGTTAGACAAAGTGTATACTATGCCCCAAAATGTTTTATAATTCTTCAGTGCAGTTTCTTACTGATGTTTCCCTTAAAATTAAGGCTTAATGAAAGAGAAATCCATAGTATCATGAGCTGATTTTTTTTTAGCTTCTGAATTAAATGCACTCTTTCCAAAATTAACTGGTCCTGGAGTAACATTAAGACAACCTGTATTAATCAGTGTCATGACTGAAGTAGTATCTTACTGGAGGTCCAGGCAAATCTTCATCTCCATCAATGTCTGGAGCAAATGACACAGTAAGATCCACATATTTCTTTTCAGTAGAAGGTTTTACAAGTTTATGCATTCTAAGAAAAATAAGCAAAAATGAATACTTCGGTAAATTCTATAAAATGAAAAAATGATTTGCTGACTAATGCCATCCAGAGAACCTGGACTTGTATCTAGACTTTAACATCTAATAATAATCTGCTTTCATATATTCATTTTCCTTTACTAAAAGGTCTGAACTCAAGACACTCATTTACCTAACAGTGAATAAATTTGGACACATTGGTCATGATAAAGAATACAAACCATTTATTAAAAGACAAAAAGGCTCAGCGTGGCGGCTCATGCCTGTAATCCCAGCACTTTGGGAGGCAGAGGCAGGCAGATCACCTCAGGAAAGGAGTTTGAGACCAGCCTGGCCCACATGGCGAAACCCCATCTCTACTAAAAATATAAAAACGAGATGGGAGCAGTGGCACATGCCTGCAATCCCAGCTACTCGGGAGGCTGAGGCAAGATAATTGCTTGAACCTGGGAGACGGAGGTTGCAACGATTTTAAAAAATTGATTCTCCTCCTAAACTTCCTCTTAAGTTTGGAGGCATCATAAATTCAAACATTTCTCTGTAAACAGTAAAAAAGCAAGCTAGAATTTAAACCTTAAAATGCAAGCTAGAAATATGAAATAAAAGACATTCTCAGCTTTTTCCCTTATATCCAATCTTTATCCTGTCTATTTACTGAAAAAAATCACTCTTTGCTATAGTCACTACTGCCTTAAATGAAGTCATCATCTATACATCCCTTAGATAACTGTATTATCTTCTAGCTAGCTTTCTCTAGTCTCTTTTCTACCTCCAATCTACACTGCTCCTAGAATTCTCTTAAAATATAAATTTGTTGTATTCTCCTGCCTAATAATGTTATTTATTATACACTGTGTACCTACTTCATGCCAGGCTCTGAACTATGTAATCAATTTAATCCTCAGTAGCTCTTTCCATTTCACAAAGATATTTTGTCCGGTACATAAACTTTTCATTCTTTCCACCATTCATGATCACCATCTCATGCTTGAGTCATTCCAAAAAAAAAAAAAAAAAAATGTGAATTCTAAATTCCCAAATTTAGAATTTAGTAGGAGTTCTAAATACTACTCTTAATTTATCCAAAAGATACTTAGGCATCCTAATGAAGATCAATATAAGGCAAATTAATGTCTTAGCTAATATAACAGTAGTTTTACTTTTGTATGTATGCTCTTTCTAGCTGCAAAGACTGTTGATTTTACCTGGAATAATCCTTCTTCAAAGGTAGTTCAAATGAAATCTACCCTGAACTAGAGGTCTGAGTTAGCACAATACTCTGTAAAAATTTTCATTATCACAGTTATTCAATTATACTTTAATGATTAACATGACCAGAGGTGAGACCTAGCCAGGTCACTGTCTCAAGAGTTACAAGCAGAGGGAACAACTAAAGCAAAGGTCCCACAATGGAGCATCATTAGAGTGAGTATTCAAGAATAAGGAGGCCAGTGTAGCTGGAATATTGTGAGGGCAAAGTAGGGAAGGAATTTAGCAGGATAATTAGGAATCAATTTCCTTTAATAGACTGTGAACTGTTTGAGGGCAGTGCTTGATGAACATGTATGATAACAAAATATTAACAGGAGTAACAATGGTGGAATACTTCTTACATGCCATTACACTATTAGCCCTATTATTTTAGTGTTCAACTATGGGCACAATCATCCCTATTTGTGGACTTGCAGCTTTTTGAAACTAAGTTTCAAAAGCTACTCCAGGTAACAAAATTAAGTAGCTGGGCAAGAATGTGAACCCAGGTCTTTCTAAAGTCAACCTCATGCTATTAATCACAATCCCACTGACTGACCTAATGTGTTCAGTACTTAACAGGTACTCAATAAATACTTGCTAAAAGGACAATCTAATAAAATGAAAAATATTACTATGCTGGAAGTTTCAAATATTGGCCAAATCTTAAAAGCATTTTTAAATAATTTGCCACAAATTTTAAACTCCACTAGTCAATACACTTTATGACCACATACATAAAAAGTGGACACATATGACCACTGCAGCATGAAATAAAGGAATTCTAAACACTACTCTTGCTTTATCCAAAAGATACTGAGGGATCCTAATGGAAAACAATATAAGGCAAATTAATGCCTTAGCTAATAAAACAGTAGTTTTACTTTTTAAGGTATAGATAATTCAGACCGGATTATAATTTCAGAATGATTAACCTCAACTGATTATCATAGTTAAAGCCAATAGATACGTTAAACACAACCATCATGCAGAGATTCATTTACTCGTCTAACAAATATTTGTTGATAACCTTTTATGTGCCAGGTATTTATCTATGTGCTTGAGATACAACAGTGACAAGATCAAATAAAGATTCCCACTCTTGTGAAATACATGTTTTAGTTGCAGGTAAATAGCTAATATACAGTACATGGGCCAGGTGCGGTGGCTCATGTCTGTAATCTCAGCATTTTGGGAGGCTGAGGCGGGAGAAATCACCTTAGGTCAGGAGTTCAAGACCAGCCTGGCCAACATGGTGAAACCCGTCTTAACTAAAATTACAAAAATTAGCCAGGTGTGGTGTTGGGCGCCTGTCATCCCAGCTATACTCAGGAGGCTGAGGCGGGAGAGTCGCTTGAACTCAGGAGGCAGAGGTTGCAGTGAGCTGAGATCGCGCCACTGCAATCCAGCCTAGGCAACACAGTGAGACTCTGCCTCAAAAACAAAAACAAAAACAAACAATAAATATAAGCAAAATACACAGCAGCACAGCAGTCATATGACAGTAATAAGTGCTCTGAAAAGAAAAAGTAGAGAAGAGTAAAGGGGACTAGGCATACTAGACTGGGGCCAGGGACAGGTTGCAATATTAAATGAGGCCTCTTTAGGAAGTGCAAAGACCAGAGGTGAGACTTGCCCAGGTCACTGTCTCAGAGTTACAAGCAGAGAGAACAACTAAAGCAAAGGTCCCAAGCTGGAGCATGATTAGAGTGAGTATTCAAGGACAAATAAGAAGGCCAGTGTAGCTGGAATATTGTGAGGGGAAAGGAAGGAAGGAACTTAGAAGGATAACTAGGAATCATTTAGAGCCTTGCAGACCACTATAAAGACTTTAGTTTTCTTTGGTTCTTTCCTCCTTTCAGTCTCTGCTCAAATGCCACCTTAACAGGTGAGACTACGACAGGCAGAGGGAAAACCCAGACTACTCAGTATAATATAGCAACTCAACACCCTCAACTCCCCATATTTCCCATATTTCCTTTTCCCTTTATTCTTCTTTAATTTCTCCATAATACTTACTACCACCTAACATACTTGTCTTATTGTTATGCAAACTCCTTAAGTAGGAAAGAACTGTAGTTTGCTAACTGCTATCTCCCTAATGACTAGAATAGTACCTGGCACACAGCTGGCACCTTAAACAATAATTTGTTGAATAAATGTGATTTGGCAGTTTGATTCCTCATAAGCCTGGTCATTAAGTGTTTCAACATAAGAAACGGATCCACTTTTACTTAAGTGTACTGACCAAATCAGGTTTCTAAACCTATTAACTGAAGAGCTGAATCTCTCGAGAAGTAGTCTGTTGGCCTTCACCTGGCAGATTCACTGTCTTTATTAACGTCATTAGACAAGACTAATGCTTTTATCTGAATTATAGTAACCTCTATATTTAATTTTTTAGTGTGCAACAACTTATTTTTAAATTCTTGTTATTTGCTGCATAAAACGTTGAATACTTACGTTAACTTCAATCTTTTTGCATGACCAGGCATTACAGGAACATAAAGCATTTTGACTCCCTGTACCACCATTGTTGGCTCAATTCCATACTTCTCCTAAAAGTGAATATCCAAAAAAAAAAAAAAACGATGAAAGCCTCGCTCAAACATAAAATGCTTATTTAACATTGTTCCTAAACAATGTTTTATGACCAGTAAAAAAAAGCAAATTCATGCTAAATAATTATAACTTCCAATAAAATTATAAATAAAAACAAAACAGAAACCAGACATAAAGCTACTAACGAACCAAACGAATAAAGGTATCTCACTTTGACTG
Source organism: Rhinopithecus roxellana (assembly GCF_007565055.1). Taxonomy (NCBI): domain Eukaryota; kingdom Metazoa; phylum Chordata; class Mammalia; order Primates; family Cercopithecidae; genus Rhinopithecus; species Rhinopithecus roxellana. The sequence continues at coordinate 40,743,596 of NC_044550.1, read as the reverse complement.
CATTTATGAAATCCAAGAGGGTGAAATCTTCTTTTCCATGTACAGTCCATCGATCCCAAATTGTAAACGATATTTCATTTCTGTTATAGAAAAATATTCAGAACAGAAACATTGAAATTTTCTTCCCTTTAGTGATGATACAAGAAAAAAAAAAAAACAAAAAACACCACTTCCAGAAGTCCATTATTTGTGATTGGACTAGAAATTAATGTGGGGAAATAAAGGATAATATACCTTCTAAAATATTCCAATCTTATTTCCCCATCACATCATACAGATAATCACTTTTAATCAGTACCTTGCTGATCCTTCCAGTGTCTCATATTAAATCTGTACGTTTTAGCAAGAGAGTGTTGTCTCTCTCTTTTTAAAATGCATGGGTTTCACTGTGTGGAGGTTCCAGTCCCCTGTTACTGGACAATTTTGTACTCTCATTAGTAATGTACGAGAGTGCCTCCTTTCTCACACCCTTGCTAAGATAGCTTTTTTTCAAGTTTTTGGTTGTTGCCAATCTGAAAACTAAAAAGTACAGGCCCTAGGAATTGTTCTGCTTTGTCACAAGCTTATGGAGTTCTTCTAAATCTCATGACCTACACATTCGGACACCAGGGTACCTTCTAATTCATCTAGCAGACACAGATGAAACCATAATGCCAAATAATGTGGTAGATAAAGTATTGTAAGGGTTCTTTGGCTACTTTAGTCAGAAATATTTAATGAAGATGAGGTCTGAGTTGATCTTGAAGTGACGGCAAGAATTTACACATACACAATAGAAGAAAAAAAGAGGTGAAGCTAGTATTTTTCCCTTTTAAAAGGTAAAGTATTTTATTTCATTCTCACTATACAAGAGAAATAGACCTTCATACATACCTGATTTTAGTTTTCCTTACTTCAGATGTCTCTGTAAATACTATAATTGGAATGGCTAAGTTAAGAAAACAATTTTTGTAAGCTTCAAATGGATAGCCACCAGTTACTTTGATCATCTCCAAGGCAACCTAGATAAGAGAAGGTGATATGATAATATAAATAGCCTAAAACTATCTGTGATTTTAATTGGATCTATTCAATTTTCACAAGTTTTTAAGAATTTCTCTGTAGATAGTAAAAGCAGCTATAAGACTAATGTAAATTTCTTATTATAGGTCTCTATACTTTTAGTATATTTTATACTTTCTTTTTTTTTTTGAGACGGAGTCTCCCACTGTCGCCCAGGCTGGAGTGCAGTGGCCGGATCTCAGCTCACTGCAAGCTCCGCCTCCCGGGTTTACGCCATTCTCCTGCCTCAGCCTCCTGAGTAGCTGGGACTACAGGCGCCCGCCACCTCACCCGGCTAGTTTTTTTGTATTTTTTAGTAGAGACGGGGTTTCACCGTGTTAGCCAGGATGGTCTCGATCTCCGCCCACCTTGGCCTCCCAAAGTGCTGGGATTACAGGCGTGAGCCACCGCGCCCGGCCTATATTTTATACTTTCAAATCTTTAACCTACTCTATACATAGTAACAGTTATTTAAAAAAAATATTAATTCAACCATATAGTCTCCCTACTTTGAAAGCACATGCTAGAACTCAAAAAACACAATGGTCTAAAATCACTTAATACAGGGGTAAATAACTACATAGCTTCATAGATAATTATATAGAGTAATGATGTAATATGGCATAATAACTAGGGCCGCACTTAAAGATTCTGAATCATTATGAATACAGATCAGGGAAGTTTATTTTATTCAAGAAAAACAGAGTACCTGCTTTGTATGAAAGATGTAAAGATCAGTGAAAAGATTATTGCCTATAAGAAAAATTATAATCTATCTTGAGCTTATTTTTTATTTTAAAAATGTATATTTAGGGCCAGGAGTGGTGGCTCATGCCTGTAATCCCAGCACTTTGGGAGGCTGAGACGGGTGGATCATGAGGTCAGGAGATCGAGACCATCCTGGCTAATATGGTGAAACCCCGTCTCTACTAAAAATACAAAAAAAAATTAGCCGGGCATGGTTGCGGGCGCCAGTAGTCCCACCTACTGGGGAGGCTGAGGCAGGAGAATGGTGTGAACCTAGGAGGCAGAGCTAGCAGTGAGCCGAGATCGCGCCACGGCACTCCAGCTTGGGCGATAAAGCTAGACTCCACCTCAAAAAAAAAAAAAAATGTATATTTAGGTAAAACTTCAAAATACAGATGACTGCATTTTCAGAAAGTATTTTGAAATTTTAAATTCTGTGATCCAGTATCTATCCTTCCCTTTCTAATATCTCTGAGTGACTGGGTTGGTATGATGGGGAAGTTAGGGAAGAGGCAATGAAAAAGGAGCATTTTTATTTAAGGAATAATAAACTTACCAAGCCAGAAACTGTAGCAGTGGTTGTTGCGATAGCGGGTATAATTTTACCAGCTACGCGCTTTGTTTTGAAACGGTCAGCTGGTTCAATGCTGTACATTTTGGCACGAAGATTTGATGCAGCTGTGATGAAATCTATGTGTCCATTATGATCATCATCTTTTTCAAACGAAAGCACTGCCATCTGAAGGTCACCTGATTACACCAACCAGAAAAACAAAGTTCCATAGCAGCAGTAAAGATTTTAATAGGTAAAAAGCAATGTGGGTTTACTAACTTTTAAATATTCCTTTTTATATTTTTACATGACTGAGAAACATAAGAATCCAGGCAACTAATACTGAAGGCCATGAAAACAGCTCTTCCCATGATTAAAGAGAGCCAATTTTTTCAAATTAAAAAATAAAAAGAAAGAAAATGATGGTTTTAATGCCACTAAACTAGAGACGTTTCTGTATTTAAAAAAAATTTTAATAAATAGCAAAATAAGGAAGTTGTGTATGGCACATCTGCTATCAAGAGGTTTACAAAAAAAAGCCAACATTAGGTATAGTTCAAAAATTTATTCCACAAATCCTACTCTGCAACATTTTCCTTCTGGTAACTAAGAATAGGGTCAGTTGGTCAAATTAAAACAAGTAATTTCTGAAATCTTTGTAGATCAGTGGTTCCCAAGATCCTTCTAATTATTGTTATTCTGGGTTATTTTTCCTGAAATTCTAGTGGTCCATGCTTAAAATCCCAAAAGTTTGGGAACCACTAATTTATAAAACTAAAAGACGGTGAGCAGCTCAAAACAGATGAGTGTATGGGTGTTTTTAAGGAATTAAAAATTCAGTTTTCCTGTATTTTTATATTTAAGTCCATCTAGCAAGGAAGTATATATAGGTCATTCTGTATTCCCTGTCAGTAATTATGCAGACTAAGAACCTAAGAAGAGTTCTGTTTATAGTTCTTTATCCTAACGTGATTTAAATGGGTCTGTCCAAAGATTAGTTTCCACAAGGACCCCATTAAACTGAATTTTTAATTCCTTAAAAACAGAGCTATTCATTCATGGTTTTAGACCTGCTCACCATCTAAAGAACTAAAACAATCAGAAAAACAACAACAAAGCAGTTAATGTGATTTGGAGAATTAGACTTCAATCTTTGAGGGTAATAGTGGGGAAAATGATGAATTTAGTCACAGTTAAAGATGAACACTGACTTTAATATGATCATGAAATCAATCAATACTATCATCATTATTGTTGCTGTGATTAAATTCCACAAATTCTTAGGTGTAGAGCTTGGTGTAAATAAAAACTCACCCAGTTTAAAACATTTTTATAAAGATTTTCCCTTACTTTTGGTGGCTTCATTAGATAAAATAGCCTTTTCTAGTTGGAAAATTGCATTCCTCTCATCTTCACTGCTAATAGGAACGTGGTCTGGTTTCCTTGCAGTTTCATCGGTTTGAACAACCTTTGAATACATGAATATAATTTTATTAATGTTATTTCCTGCATCTAAGTTTGGTTAGCATTTAACTGTTTCGTCAAATTACAAACAGAAAATATTTTCTCTCTATATTTTCATCAGATTATTAATCATTGGTCCAATGTATTTTATACATTCCTTTAGAAGGCATTATGATGTTATTCATGTATGTATTTTATTATCTATCTTCTCACACAGGCATGTAAGCTCTATAACAACAGGGATCTTTATGTATCTTGTTCACTGACAGAACTCCAGTATATCTAATGTTTAATACCCACGATGATATAGTGGGCATAAAAAATATTTACTGAGTAACTCATACAATCTAAGTCCATACTGATCTTTTTAAAAATTCCACACTAGAATAAAATTAGTATTAATCAACAGTTTGTGATTCTGACAAATCTACTTTAAACTCAAGTTGCACTAACAAGAGCAAGAGCAAGAACCATTCGTTGTGATATTCTCCAGGTTTAGAATGGGACTTGACATAAGTCCAAATTCCCAAACTATTTGCTGAATGAATGAATTTTTAAACATACCTTATTGGAAGGTTTGAATTCCTGAATCTTTACTTCTGAAAGAATATTCAAGAGGGCATCTGCTGATAAGTCCTGTTTTTAAAAAAGTAATTTTACCAACAAACATTTTCTTCTATTTCTAAATTCTAAAGCTAAAAAAAAATCCTACAAAAGGTCCTTAATCATATTACAATATGTGAATACTTCATTATCTGAATATGTAGACATCCATTTGAGACATTTACCTTTATTTCTATAAAAATATCCCCCCATAAAGGTTATGGGGGAGGAGAAGATAAGGGGTAAAAAAGTACTTATTAGTCAACAAACTTGAAATTTTAGTTCTTCTGCAAATTTTTTAAAAGGCAGTTTTAGGACTGGTTGTAAATATAAAACTGAGTGACATGATCAGTCAGTTTTAATTCCCTTAGCTTTATGTTTTATGTTTTTAATGTTTTACAAAGTTCCCTGAAGTAAGTTATACTCAGTAAGTAAAATAAGTAAATGGAATTCATACCTTAAAAAGGAGGGAAATATTTAAATGGTTAAAGATGAACTTACATGAATTTAAAGCTATGTGTTGCATTTACATTTATCATTAAGAAGCTGTTTGGCAAAAGCTGAGACATAGTGCTTTTGAGGTCAATTACCACACTCACCACGAAATTACCACTGATTTTCCCAAAAAGAATATCAGACTGAATGCCACTATTTTTACCAAATATTTACAGTTTATTTGTATGAATTCCAAAAAAGGATTAATCTAAAACATTGTTATCTGAATACAAAATAGCCGATATTAATTATGGGATCTGATTCATATTTCTCTGTTCAGTGCACCTAAAAGTACAGCAATTTACTTAGCTAGAATATGCATTTGTGAAGAAAAGAGACAGATGCCTCTCAAATAAAACCGTATTAGGCTCTTTAGATGTTAGTCAATGAAGATGATGTTTAAGACAATGAGTATGATGCTAAAGTAAGAAATGTCACTATAAGGGAGCATTTTCAGATTTCCTGAAAAGCACATAAGTTATTACAAAATAAATCAAGCAAATGTTAACAAAGAAAATATCTTTGAAATATTTCAAAATTGCGATGAAATGGTTTGCCATGGCTTTTTAGAATAACTAGGATAACTGAAGCTGATAAGCAAGTTATAAATATTTTTAAAACAAAGTTTAACTGCTTTTAACAAATTGTGCTGTTTTTCACTGCTTCAAAATCCGACTTCTACTTAGCAATACTGCAATGAGCTTTTAGCTTCCATTATGTTAGTATGGGTAAAAATACAATAAAAGTTCTACATCAAAAGAATGATTCTTATAACAAATAAATATGTTTTGATGAAATCAATGCATCAGTCATCTAATTCTAATTTGGTTTTGCATCACTTGCTAAGGCTTAAAGAATATCTTACCTCTTCTGTAAATGGAATACAATATACTGTAGCATATAGTTTTGCAGCATTCTGAAGGAAACTGAGGTGCCTTTTGAAATTAAAAAATAAAGCAAAATTTGAATGCACAGTTTTAAAGATAATATTTACCTCATTATGAACCATAGCCTTTAAATGTAGTTTGAAGAAATATAACCACAGAATTATTATTTCAGGATTTTTTTTTAAGTTAGACAAAAATATTCTGGTCTACACCAAAACACTACAGAAGTTATAAAACACAAAATATCAAACAGTTATTCTCGAAAACACTTAACATTCAGGTAGTGATAATGACTACCTTGGGAAAAGTGAGTGGACAGAAGCAGAAAACTCAGACCAGTGAACAATAATTCATTTTAAGTCATAAGAAATAGTATATATTTGGTCTTAATGAGTATATATCAAGTTCAAACTAAGTAAATGTGTTTATTTAAAAACAAAAAAAGAAAGTCTTATAGAAGAAGCAGTCCAGCATAAGGTGACTGGAAGCCTAAAACCACCACCAGATGAGAAAATTAAACATAGAGTTATCTGCTGAAAGGAAGGTTAGTGAAGGCAAGCTAAGTGTTTAAAAATATATATATACATAAGTTTGGGTGTGGTGGGATGCACATGTAATCCCAGCTACTTGGGAAGCTGAGATGGGAGGATTGCTTGAGCCTAGGAATTCAAGACCAGGTTGGGCCACCTTGTGGCCTTGTCTTTTTCAAAAAAAATAGTGAGACCTTGTCTTTTTCAAAAAAAAAAAAAAGAAATAGAAAAAATACATACACACACAAGTATGAATCTAATGTGTATCTAATATAGTGCTTCAAGGTATTCACACAAAGACCAACTCCTTTGAAAATAATTTGAGATTTAGGGAGTTATTCAGTAGTAATTATTTCTTCCTCCATATAACTGAAGATTCTTATATTTGATTTCATTAAATGTAAAAACAAATTTACTAATTTATGGATAAAGTAAAAAAGGTGATTTTGGTTTCACTTTAGATATTTATTATAAATAATGAGGTTATTTACCATGTAAATGAATGGATTCACATTTGTGTGGGAAGGATTGTGGCTGGCTTTCTTGGTCAGAATGACTTGTTAACTCTTAAATGAACAGGGATGAAATAATTTAACATTAAAGAGCCTAAGGGTTTCACTCTGCAATGTACAGTTAAGGAATTTACAGTGAAGAAATATATAATAAAGGATACATATCAAACTAAATATAAATACTTACAAAGGTTCGTTTAAATCAAATTTTATTGGAGAGGGTGGCCTCTTTGGTGATTGCCAAAACAAACCTGGCAAAAATATACAAATGTTATTTTCAACATATGTAGTCAGTAATAAATGTCATTAAAACTTATTCTCAACATTTATACTTACTACCATCTTTTAATCGTATGTCCAGAGGGAAACAGTGAAGAAGCTGAAGAGCCTAAAGAAAAAAGAATGAATTAAAGACACCCACTACTTAATATTATCTGAGAAAAAAATTTTAAAAAAATTAAAAAATGTGTGTAGTAAATATACGCACATGCTTCAAAAATCAAAACACATTAAAAGATACACAGTGAAGTCTCCCTACCACCCTTGTATTCCATCTGTCCATTCTCCCGTCACTGCCCCTCATAAATGAAAAATCTAAAATATCATTTTCTATCACTATTTGTAGGTTTATTGGGAGGTGGTATCTATAGCAAACAAATGTAGATTACTTCACTCCTTTTTATATAAATGGTGGCATATTTTACATGTCATTCTGTTCTTTTTAAAGAGCTAATACTTAAATAACAAAACCAGAAAAAACACACAGTACTTTGTAGTTTTGAAATGATAACATGTTTGAGATTTGCTTCAAAATCACCTGGGGGAAGGTAAAAATGAATGGGGATGGTGATGAAACAAGATTTATCTATGAATTGATAACTGCTAAACCTGGGTGATAGGTAAATGACAATTACATTAGGGTTCATTATACTATTTCCTCTACATTTCTATGGCTGAATATTTTTCATTATAAAAAAAGTTTTAAAAAAAATCATAGAAGATAAGAACTAAAGAGTTCCTTAGATTTTTGAAAAAGGAGTCACTGATAACCATGTTAAGAACAATTTGAAGAGTAATGAGCAAAGAAGTCAAATTTACTGGGTGAGGAAGTGGTAACATTGAGTAGTACAGACCATTTTTCCAAGAAGTAGAGCTCTGACGAAAGTAAAAAGACAGAAGAAGTATTAATGAAATATTTTTAAGTGGGGTGTGGTGGCGTGCACATGCAGTCTCAGCTACTTAAGGGTTGAGGCAGGGATCACTTGAGCCCAGGAGTTCCAGGCCAGCCTGGAAAATATAGGGAAACCCCGTTTTTGTTTGTTTGTTTGTTTTTTCCAAGTTGCTTTTAAGGAAGATGAACTAAAGAGCCTAAAGAGAGGGAAAGACTAAAGAGAATGCAACACACATTTCAGCAACTGTATTTAACTGGAGGTAAGAATAACAGCTAATATTTAGTAATTTTTTATGTGCCAGGCTCTGTTCTAAATGCTTTATAAGTCTTACCTCCTTTTATCCTCACCACTACCTTATGTATTAGGTACAAATTTATTATTTCTATTTTACAGATGGGGAAACAGACATAAAGTGTGATTATCGAATATGGGTGGAAATGGCAAAATCCCAGCAAAATTTCTGACTGAATACGTCTATTTTCTCAGTTTCTTGCTTCTTCTATTCTGAACAAGCTTCTTTTAGATTAGCATGTGCTCTCATTTAACTTACTACTAACTTCTGAAAAGCTTGCCAAAAGAAAAAATATACATTTCAGGTCAATGAAATTAATTTGTTAATAACTAAATAAGTCAAGGTCAGACTTTTTCTTAATGTCTCACAATGCATACTTACCTTATGGTTAAAATATTTTTCAAACTTTATTCTTGCTAATTCTACACACTGGGACCAATTTCTAGGTCTTCTGCTAAGTAACTTTATAACTTGAAAACAGCCTTCTAAACTGTGTCCACTCTGTATCTTCTAGAATGGGAGAGAAAAAAAAAAATCAACATACTTCCAATTACAAATATATATACATCCCCCACCAAAAGTTAGCCTAAGTTTGAAGTGTCAACTCATGTGTTTTATGCTTTTCTTTTTTCACCTCAAGCTCCTTTTCCCTTCCTTCTTCTTTAAGCTCTTTCTTTTCTGTTTGAGGAGGGGAAAGGTAAGAAATAGCACACAAAATTTTAACTCTGATTTGTTATCTTACAAGTTATCCTCATATTTTCCCTAGCTGTTAAGTTATTAGTACTATAATATATGTACTTACTAAAAGTGCTATGAATATTTGATACTAAAAAGTGGGCCTTGTTAGCATAAGATTAAAAGAAAGTGAGAAAACATCTTTAAAGTTGCCTTCACTGTAAGAGTAATAAGTCTTGGAGATAATTGTTCCCCCATGAAATTTTAACTAGAACTTACCTCAATTTTTTCTTTCCAAAGGGCTTAATAAAAGCCCTTTTATTATTTGTAGCCCTTACATCATAATTATCACATCTTTAGTAGCTTGAACCATATGAATTGCTGTTTTGTGAGTCAAACATGGTCAAATATTGACAATTGTGTATAGTTCAACCAAACCAAAAGGATAATTTGTGACCTAATTTCAAGATTCCTTATGTATCATTTCACTTTCTATATACAATCACTCTTTATGGAGGTAAAACAAATCACTTATAGATGACTTGAAAATAAGATTACACTGACACAAAGTGTTAAGTGTGTATTAAAATGTACTGATTATTACCTGTAAGACTTCTTCTGCAGATGAATAGGTTTGCCAAAATTTGTTAAACAATGAAGGTTTGTGGGAAAAGGAACTTTCAAACTGTAACAGAGAAAAGGAAAAAAAATTACAAATAGAAGGCTGTTTAAAGTCAGAAATATCTTCTTTCTCACTTCAAAGAAAATAAATTTAAAAAGGAACCTTTACCTTATCTCTTGCCCACTGTATGGTATGTTCAATAGCAGCTGGAAAGGATTTTAGAGTACAAAATGGTATTTCCTCTTCTGGGGGATCCCGCTAATTTATAAAATATGACAACAGATACTTAAGGAGCAGCAATGACCAATTTTTATTGGTTTAATTTACTTTTGAGCTTTAAGGCTATTAAAAATCCAAAGATAAATAAAATCCAACCATACATTTTTATATCTTCGCTCTCTTAGGCAATAAGAGAAGTTAATTCTTTTGACATTTAACCTATTTGTTAACAGCAATGTAATGTCAAACATGAATCTTATTTATTATTTGTTTACTCATTTAAAGCACCATGTAGTACTCATGACACACCATCATCTATAAATCATTCTTTTCTTCATGAATCAAGGTGAAATTTAAAGTTTTATAACACTCCCTGCTTTGAAAAGTAATTCAGGAATACCCAGTATAGTGCTCGAAAAGCATGAGTTTTTCCATAGAGAAAAACGTCGGGGAGCAGAAATATGTCCTCAATGCCTGATACAGGTTTCTTGCAGAAAGCATGTATTAAATAAATGGCAAATACCTAAGTCGTTTTTTTGTGGATAAAGTACCACTGAAGAAATCCACATTCTATTATAGAGTACATTTTGCCTAGGTTTATTGGTTTACCTAATCTAAAATGACTCACTTCATCTCAGCAAGTGAATAAAATTTTATGTCTTTGTTGACAGTTCTAGCCTCAATCTAATGGTTTGTTCTTATCAAACAATCTTAAACTCAAAGAATATTAGAAAACTAAGCAGCTCTGAGAAATAAATAGTAACCAGAAGAATAATGCTTCAGAGACACCAGACACAAAATTCTGATAATTTAAAAAAAGTTCAATTATATTTTTAAAAATGTGCATGCACATATGTATGAACATCATTGGCACAGCAAAATCAGAAGGATTAGGAAAGCTAAATCAAATTGTTAAGACAAAAATTATAAGATATAAAAAAGACATTTATTTCAAAATACCGATTCACTTACATGACTATTGTAAGATTCAGTCAAATGCGGTACAATAACTTCAGTGTGTCCCTTAGTGCCCATTGTTCCAGAATCTAAGAGAGGCCTTAGATTTGCTAAGCAACGACTATTTGAAAAGATAACAAGTAAAAAACAAAAAAGTGAACAATAACAATGTAACTAAAGGACATCCTACTACTTTCTATTGACCGTTTCACATACTGATCACTTCTTGAATGCAGTATTTTAGGAAAACAGATATAGTACTATCAAACAAACAGTGGATCAATCCTGTTCCCCTATTCTGCACTATATATACAAATTTTGTTGTTCAATCTAGTAATTTCTCTCTTTCCTACTACTAGTACCCTAAATCTGGGACTTTCTTAACCTTTATCTCTCGGTTAATTCCTAACAGTATTACTCCTTTTCCCTTGCTTTGTATTTCTTCTTTGGTTATTTTCTAACTACAAGTTGTATCACACTATCTCTTTTCAATATTTTCTTTATCCCAAATAATATTAATCTTCTTTCTCAATACTTACAATACTTATATTCTACAAATTTTTATTTCTTAAAGTTTTATTTTCTTCCCCTCTTTGGCCCAAGATTATATACTTTTCATATTTTTCAACTGATAAATTATCCTCTGATAATATATCTGGCTCTATACCCTAACACTGAGGAGTCATATAAACATGTAAGGTGAACACATTTAAAGTCATTCATTCATCTACTTATTTAAGGAATATTTAATAAATGACATCATGTGTTCAGCACTGAGGATACAATGACGGAAAGTAAATGGTCCCTGGATGAATGATTTAGTGAGGACACAAACATTAAATAAATATGTATACCAGTAAAAGTAAGTGCCAGGAAGGAAAAAGTACATAGTGCTATGAAAATCACCATAGGAGGATCTAATTTAGAATTTGGGGGAAAAGAAAGTCTGTTTGGATAAAGAAATTTAGGCTGAAACTGAAAGGATGAAGAAAAAAAGCTAAACTAGATGAAGAGTAGATATGTAGATTGGAGATCAGGAATGTTAAAGCAAGAAAAACAGAACTTTCTGAGGCCGAAGAATATTGTGTGTAAGTCCCCTAGGTAAAAAAGTGCTGAAGGCCTGGTAAGAACTTAAAGGCACAGACAGAAGGAGCAGGGGCAGGTCAGAGCTGCTGCGGGTAACCAGCATGAGCTAGCCTGGTAGAAGAATATGAAAAAACAGAAGAATACACAAACAGTTAAGGGAAAGTGCCAAGACGAGGGATTTTCTCCTGCTGCCCACAAGCAGAGGGACTTGGAGACCATGCAGGTGAAGCAGAAAAGGGAAAACAAGAAGGAGGAGGAACCTAAGTAGCTGTATGGTTTGGTGTCCACCCCCGTGCCCTTCGTGCCCTTTGCCTATGGGCCTGAAGCCAGTCCCACCACACTCATGTTTCCTCCTCTAGTGCTCAGAGGACCCAGTACTGATGGCATTTCCTTTGCCCTGAGTTTGCAGTGGGTGTATTTTGTGCTTCCTTCTCAGGTAGCCTCTCTCCCCTGGGCCATTCCTGGGGGTGAAGGAGTTACCCCTTCTGTGTTTTCTATTGCAATGGGACTTCACCCAAAGTATTAAAAATAGCTGTATAATTCAGAAAAAACAAAAGACAGCCAAAAAACTGAAAGACACATACAGCTAGAATAAGGGAGCCAAGGAAGACTGGTAAATGTTACACTGGCGTGGTGAACAGGGAAAAGCACTCCATGAAAAACATTTAGGTTATGTTACAGATTTTGAATTTCATTCTAAGTATAACGGGAAATCATCAAAGGGTTTGTGTTTGAGGAGTACTACAATAGGAACATAAAGAATAATCAGATAATTCCGTAACTTTTCAATAAGTAATGTGGGAAACAGAAGTGAAAACTAAAGATAATACTGTAGGAACATGAATTTCAATAACATACCTGTCTACATATCTCCTGGCTTCCACATTATCTAATGCTGTAATAATTATATCTTGTTTAGTATAGAACTCATCATTGTAAATGGTCTCAGTGGCTGGACATACTTTGTTCAGGTGTGCATCTATCTTTATCTGAGAATTTATTTTCAGAGTAGCATCAGCAGCAGTATAGCTTTTAGGTTTCTAAACAAATAATATAAGCAGAAGGAATATGTTAAACAACAACAAAAAAAAGGACTATGATTTTTCTATATACTCCAGAGTGATAAGAATGTGTTAAGTTCAATCGTAGTCCATATATATATATATATATATACATATATATAGTGAGAGTAATGAGACCAGTTTTCATTTTTGGCTTGTAGAAATTACATTCATTGCAATCACACTACATTAATAATGCACATTAGTTCAAATAATTTACAAATTATTAATAAAAATCTAAACACCTTCTATCTCATAGTTAAGTACTTTACAGTTCTTAAAAAAAGTTAAAAGTCCAATCACAACTTTTCCCTAGTAATAATGTTTGACTTGGTAAGTGCCTAGAAAAAAATGATAACACACTCAGTAAAACATCGGAAATCAACTCTGCAGAAGATAAGTTCTTAGAGATATGAGAGTTTAATACTTTGGTACTAACATTTTAAAATTATTATTATTTCTGGATGGATATATTTTCAGAAATTATTTGTATTTCAGTTTTATAAAAAAGAGTACAGTGGTTCCTCATCTGCCTTCCACAACCCCCCAAAATGCCTAAAACTACAGACAGTAACAAACCCTATATATACTATGTATTTTCATATACACACGTCTATGATAAAGTTTAATTTATAAATTAGGCATAGTAAGAGATTAATAACAATAAAATAAAACAATCAGAACAATATACGTTAATAAAAGTCATATGAGTATGGTCTCTTCCTCTCGAAATACAGAATCTTATTGTACCACACTGTACTCATCTATTTTCAGATCCTGGTTGACCATGGCTAACTGAAACTGTGGCAAGAAAAACTGTGGATACCATTGCTAAGGGGTACTACTGCACTCTAAATATAATTTATTCTTTATTTTCTTAAAATGATTTAGTGACTATTTTTAAATCGTGATCGTTATTTCAGGTGCTGTCACTGTTCATTTGCATTTGCTTTGGCACTAAATATGTTCAGGCCATTCTGTTTAAATTCACACATCTAGTTTTAACGGTATTTCTGTTTCTTCTCACATTCTTAGGCTGACATATTTCACTTATCAGTGTTCTAAGTGTACAAACAAATGAAAACTTTGTTAGAACTCAGTAAAATAAGAATGAACAGGACTTTATAGCTCTTCTCTAAGTAAAATGAACCAAGTTAAGAAAAGACACTTTGCAACATATTTAAGTTCACAACGGACCCTGTTACTTTCTCTATTATATTTGGATAAGGGAGGCAATTAGATTAACTATGACATCTGTTTTAGTTACTTTCTGTTCATGACATTACTAAGCTTAGTTTACTAAGACTTGCAATGAGTTGTTGAACAATAAATAAAAACCTTTTTTGTTTTAATTTTTCAAAAACTTTTTTTAGGGTAGAACTGGTTTTTCCCTAGGTTGCCCAGGCTGGTCTTGAACTCCGAACCTCAAGCAATTCTCCTGTGTTGGCCTCCCAAAGTGCTGGGATTATAGGCGTGAGCTATTGCGCCTGGCTGAAACATTTCTAAAGTAAAAGGAAATTTGCTTGACTAAAAATGCTTTTTTTGCAATGGCAACAAAAGCCAAAATTGACAAACAGGATCTAATTAAACTAAAGAGCTTCTGCACAGCAAAAGAAACTACCATCACAGTGAACAGGCAACCTACAGAATGGGAGAAAATTTTTGCAATCTACTCCTCTGACAAAGGGCTAATATCCAGAATCTACAAAGAACTCAACCAAATTTACAAGAAAAAAACAAACAACCCCATCAAAAAGTGGGCAAAGGATATGAACAGACACTTCTCAAAAGAAGACATTCATACAGTCAACAGACACATGAAAAAGTGCTCACCATCACTGGCCATCAGAGAAATGCAAATCAAAACCACAATGAGACACCATTTCACACCAGTTAGAAAGGCAATCATTAAAAAGTCAGGAAACAACAGGTGCTGGAGAGGATGTGGAGAAATAGGAACACTTTTACACTGTTGGTGGGACTGTAAACTAGTTCAACCATTGTGGAAGACAGTGTGACGATTCCTTAGGGATCTAGAACTAGAAATACCATTTGACCCAGTCATCCCATTACTGGGTATATACCCAAAGGATTATAAATCATGCTGCTATAAAGACACATGCACATGTATGTTTATTGTGGCACTATTCACAATAGCAAAGACTTGGAACCAACCCAAACGTCCATCAGTGACAGACTGGATTAAGAAAATGTGGCACATATACACCATGGAATATTATGCAGCCATAAAAAAGGATGAGTTTATGTCCTTTGTAGGGACATGGATGCAGCTGGAAACCATCATTCTCAGCAAACTATCGCAAGGACAAAAAAACAACCACCACACGTTCTCACTCATAGGTGGGAACTGAACAATGAGAACACTTGGACACAGGAAGGGGAACATCACACACCAGGGCCTGTTGTGGGGTGGGGGAGAGGGGGGAGGGACAGCATTAGGAGATATACCTAATGTAAATGACGAGTTAATGGGTGCAGCACACCAACATGGCACATATATACATATGTAACAAACCCGAACGTTGTGCACATGTACCCTAGAACTTAAAATATAATAATAAACAAACAAACAAACAAAAAAATAAGTGCTGACAAGGATGTGGAGTCACTGGAATTCTCATATATTGCTGGGAGAAAGGTATATAATAAAATGGTAACAGTTAAAAAAAAAAATGTTTTTTATTCCTGACTTAAATATTTTGATCTCTATAAAAAAGGAGAAAATTGAGAACAAGCTTTATTTTACAATAAAAAGGGATGTTGGTCAAACGATCAAAAGAGCACAAAAATTCTAAGTGCTAAACTTTTATCTGATTTATGACAAAGATAAAAAAAGACAGTGCCAAATTTGCTAACTACCAAAACCTCAAATTAGAAACATATTTCTATATACTAACTTTCTAAAATTAAATGTCAGCATACCCTGGTGATTACAAAATGAAAAAAATACTGCCTGTTTCACAACTCAGGTTTCAATTCCAAAATCAATGCAAAGATCAATATTGTGCATTAGATAATTTAATATCTTCCCTTTTGTCATACCCATTCATTGATAATTTGAAAGATTCTAATAAAATAACACATGATTATTCAATCACTGTTTGCTATTTATTAAAAGGAAATTCTACTCTTTTTTGTATAATACACAATTTAAATTTGAAACAGAATAGCAACATACCTGTATGTGATGAGGACGAAATAGGAACTGTCTATTTAAGTTGGATTTCTCTATCAAGTCAGGATCTGTAACTGTAATCTAATATCAAGAAAATACGGCTGAAATTACATAATGGATAAATTTTAATTTATTTTTCTTTTCTCAGTATGACTAAAAAAGTCCTGACAAATTATTCTAAATTAGTCTGGCTGGTAAAGGTTATAATGATACAAACACTCCCAAATAGCTACCAATACTACTCTTTTATATTTTATTTAATTGTAATTAATGTTTTACATAGCACATCAAACAAAATAGCTGAGGCCAATTGCAATTCCTGTTCAAATTTTTCTATTATTCATAACAAAACAAAACTTTTTAGAACTATGAAATGGATTACCTGCAGAGGAGCTAGTTCTTCTTTCTAAACTGATACCTATTCTTAATCTCAATTAATTTGGGAAGAATGCTTATATGTATCAATTTGAAAGGAACTCTGGCTAAAGCAGAGGCCTAAAAACTCTGGTCTTGAACTCCTAATCTCCTAATTAGGCAGGCTCCCTATTTTTGTAAATAAAGTTTTATTGAAACACTGTCATACCATTTAAAAATTGTCTACTGCTGTTTTCATGATCCTAGGGGCAGACCTGGTAAGTTGTGACAGAGATCTTTGGTCTGCAAACCTGAAATATTTGCAATCTTGTCCTTTAAGAAAAAGTCTGCAGACTGTCATTCTAAAAGATGCAAGAAGAAAGCAAACTCAAGATAATCTGAAGAGTATTCAAAATGCATTTGCCACTTTAGCATTTTAAACAAAATTTGCCTAGATGTAGAATGTCTCAGACTATATTCCACATTCATTTTCTTTTAGTTGTTATTTCCCTGATATTTTTAATATTTCTGTGTAATTATGTTAGGGAGTGTCTCTTTCAATGGAAAAAAAGTCAAACAGAAAATATCTTTTAACAAAAAAGCTTAATCAATTCATTGTTCACTGATATTAAGGCTTTTTCTTTCCACTTCCTCCAATTCTGTTTTTCATTCTCCTCTATTTTTGCCTTGTACTGCACTGACCAAGTTTTCTTGATTCCTACCGCCCCCAGCTCCGCAAACTGGAAGCTATGTGGTTATGCTCAAAATTTTAACATGCTTATGTGACTTAAGATATAAAATTAATTAAAAATTCTATCCTCCTGAAAACCGAGACTATCTAAATCATTTAATTTGGAACTCTACAGTCTGCTTTCCATGAGATGAGTTACACTTAAACGTTTAACTATGTCACTCTAAGGTTTTAAAAAATCAATACTCATGTAAATCAAAGAATGCCGACAAATGCCTCTACATATCTTTTACACACTGCCCACACAACCTAACATCTTCCAGTAAGAACCAGTAAGTGTTTGTAATCTTTCATCATTTTATTTGTCGGCTATCTTTGCTCTCCCTCTTGAACTGAGTATGGAAATCTAGGTTAACAGTAATTTTCCCTTACACTAAGATATGCTTCCATTATCTTCTATCTATTGCTGATGAAAAGTCTATTATGCAATCTCTTTTTTTAATCTTTGCTTTTGTTCTGTTTGGTACTAGTTTATCTTTCCAATTTGAAAACACTTGTCTTTCTTTAACTCTGGGAACTTTTGTCATTATCTTTGGAATATATTGCTTCTTCTCCTTTATCTGTATCTCTGGAAATTCTACTAGACCTATGTTGGACCTTGCAAACGCACTCTCTTTCATTAAAAAAAGGATATCTTTCTGCACTACATTCTGGGTATTTATATTCATCTTTGATTTGTCCATTCTCACCTCAGTTATATTTAAATTTTAATATTAGTGATTATACAGAAATTCTTATTTGGCTTTCTGTAAAAATCTCAGCACCTTTTTTCTCGTTTCTAGTCCTCTTAATCTCTGATCATTTTTAACTTTAAAGTTTGTTATATTTTCTGTAAAATATTCTATTATTGGTAGCACTTCTATTATCTATAATTCTTAGGAGACTAAGTCTTTTATTTGCCATGGCTGATTCTTGCAGTGGTTCCCTTTCTAGTGAACAGTCATTTTTTAATCTGAATTGTCTTTAATGAAGGCTGACTTTTCTGCATAGTCCTGAGTGTGTTATTATCATCATGATGCAGTTTTACATTTGTTTTAAAGGCTGTAAGTTTTAGTGGTCTTATATTTGTTATACTCCTTTTTCTGCTTAAAGTTTTTACATGATATAATTTTGGACCCCTTACTCCAGTGTGGTACATGCTCTGAGTCTCAATTTCTCATTAGTGACTTCTGTTTTTACTTAAAGTTTTGGACGGACATTCAAGATAGAAACACTTGTAAGTTCCCATAGCTTTCAACTGAGGACTTTTTCTTCTCTCTTGGTTCCTAGGACCTGGGAATTTCTCTTTTCAGCTTGGTTACATTACACTTTAAAAAAATGTGTACAGTAAGTCTGTGTGTTTCCAGTAGTACAGAAGCATGTCCACATTAACTTACCTTGTTTTGTTATCTGAAGTCAGTAGGTTTCTTCATTCCAGTTATTTTCCTGACCTTTATATGCTAATGTGCATCACGAATTTCCAAGGAGTTAAAGTATTTAGGTGATTCCTAAACTGATGTAACCAAAGACTTTTTTCTTTTTAAAATCACCACAAGTAATAATGGTTTGTGGAGCAGTATTTAGGAAATGTTAATATAAACATAGAATATTTGCCTGTAACTATGATAGTAATGTATGCTCTTTTGAATTGGAATAAGCTAAGTTTAATAAACTGTTACAAAAGGTGAACTATCATATAAATTTTAGCCATTTAATTAATCCTCTGTTAGTCACCTTGATATATCTATGAAATCACCAATGGAAGATAGTTTATCTTAAAGGGCAAACAGCACCAGTGAAATAAACTTCTGTTTAAATATATGACATGGCTTGCAATTAACTCACATTTAGAGTCTTAAGAATTTAAATTGTACACTGAGATTTATGTTTTTCCCACTACTTTTAATACTAATTGAAACTACATCTGAGTACTCTGCAACTTTGTAATGTTAGCTTCAGTTATCTTAAACATTTAACAATAAACACTATCTGACAGAAATAACAACATATTTTATAGTTTGCAAAGCCCTTTCACATTTGATCATCACAATAACGTTACGAGATAGGTAGTACAAATGTCAGTTTCACAGTAGTAGAGAAGGAAACTGAGAAAATAATTTGCTACAAGGGAAAGAGAAGTAATTTGCTACAAGGTAACATCAGTTTCGAAAAGTAGTCAGAAGGGCATGAGAATCTTCCAATTTTTAGTTTAATGCTCTATTTTCAAAAAATTGATACTTCAGATTTATTCAGTCAAATATAGCTGAAAAAAGGGCAACAACAGAAATACAAACTTTTAACTCTCAAGGATTGATATCTTACCATTCCTTTCTCTTTGCTTGTGCCAACACCAAGTAAAGCAAAATTTTTTAACATTTCACAGCCTATGGCTCCACATCCTACCTATGGAGGAGAAAAACGGTACCTATCAGATTAAAATAATCTGACCATTTGTGAATCATTTTACTTTGAAATATTTACCAGGTTTATTTTACCACTGTGTTTCAAAGAAAAAAAAAGTATAAATCAAATAAGCAAAAGCATAATTTTACAATTTCTTTAAACAGAAGACATTTAAAAATTCCAAATAAAATTTAAACGTTGAACTGCTTATGTAATATAGAAATAAATGCAATATAATATTAGTAACATTAAAAAAAAAAGATTCCTCCCTTTTAGACATTTCTCAAAACTCATTTGTCGAATAAAACTATTCTAAGACTTCTATTATTATCTAAAATTGATAATACTAGATTCCATATGCATGTAAAAAGCTCAATAACAGTTGATTTTCAAAACATTATTTTAAAGATGATTAATGAGAATATGCAGTAATTTTCAGGGCTAATTATAATAATTAAAACAATAAATGGCAGGGAGTTGTTTTATGTTATTGGAGAAAATTTCCCTGCAAATGCACTAAGACAATTAAGAAATACAGAATAGTCTGGGTGAGGTGGCTCACGCCTGTAATCCCAGCACTTTGGGAAGGTGAGGAGGGCGGATCATGAGGTCAGGATTTCGAGACCAGCCTAGCCAATATGGTGAAACTCCGTCTCTTTGGAAAATACAAAAAGTACCTGGGCGTGGTGGCACGCCCCTGTAGTCCCAGCTACTCGGGAGGTTGAGGCAAGAGAATCACTTGAACCAGAGGCAGAGGTTGCAGTGAGCTGAGATCATGTCACTGCATTCCAGTCTGAGTGACAGAGCAAGATTTTGTCTCAAAAAAAAAAAAAAAAAAAAAAGGATACAGAATACACTTACATATTCTTTCATTTAGTGAGAGAAAATTTAAAACCCACCAATTTTCAAACATATTTCTAGAAAATAATTTAATTTTTGAAATTATCATACTCATATTTTTACTTTAAATATATTAATTAGACCAGAGGATGGAAAACTTTTTCTGTAAAGGGCCAGACAGTAAACAATTTCAGCTTTACAGGCCACATGGTCTCGGATGCAACTACTCACTTGTACTCTACACACTTATACTCAAATTTGTTTTAATGAATTCAGTTGATATACGATAGCAGTTTGAGCATACTATTCCCATGATTATTCATACTTACTAAGAAGATGTTTAAATTTTGCAGTTTCTGGCACAAAGTGTCTCCAATGCAGGCTCTTAAGGCATCATATCTATCTCCCCTGCAAAAAATAACACATACCAAAAAGCAGAAATATAAAACATTAAAATTAGTTTCACTGTCATTAATACCAACTTAATGTTGTACTTTAAAAGGAAATATTCTTTAAAAGTTTCCCCTAACCAATCTTAATTGAAAAAGAAAAGCCCCCATAAAGAAATCCATTTTTCCTTTTTCCACTTGGCTTACTAGTCTAAATACAAATGACTTAAATGAAGGTGACTTTGGTTTATCTAGAAAAAAAATTTTCCTAAGCCAGAGATTTTTAAGAGAAGTTCTTAGAGGAATCTATGGATGGGCTTTGGAGCTGATAATCCACTTAAATCAAAGGCAGAAATTTGGGTTATGTGCATTTTAGGGAGAATAATTCTAAACTTTTCATTCTCAAAAAGATTTATGACCAAAAAGGTGAAGAATGACTCATATAAATAAAGACTGCAGATAGCAGTTTTTTCCATCTAACATCATTACGGTATTTTAAATGCTAACCCTTCTCATGGCATACAATTTAAAACTCTGCATTCACTATTTATCAAGTAGTAAAGCGATATGACATTATTATGACACTTAAAATGATTACTAAGTAGAGAAAAAACAACTACAAAAGTGATTTAGGAGAAAAGACATATAAAACAAAGGTTTGTTTAGACAAAACTTTTAAAATCTATTTCCCTGTTAATAAAAGCAAGAGAAATTTCATTATTACCGTGGCAGAAATTCTTCACATTCAGGTTTGCCTAGTGATTCAACAATATCTGCTGCTTCAAGATATAACTTAAAGTAGAAGATTAAAAATACAATTATTATGTATAAAACTTAAATTACTATAAAAAGAAGCTCCCTTATAGTTATTTAATAGTCATGAAGGAAAAAATGATTTTAAAAAAGGCACTTCAGAGTAAAATATTTAAAAATATAATTAAAAATATGTAATATACATATTGATATTCTCTCATTAAAATAATGGTAAAAACTGAAGGAACTGTTAACAGATACAATTGGATTCATGTCACTTAGCCATCCTAAACATGATGTATCCTAATTTTAAACCAAAGGAAATTTCACCTCCAAATCTATTTTTCATAGCCACACAAAAGTTTTAGAAGCCCCCATTCAATTTTAGCTACATTTGAATAAGTAATTTGATTACTTTTTGTTTTTTGTTTTTGATTTTTTGAGACAGAGTCTTTCTGTTGCCCAGGTTGGAGTGCAGTGGCGTGATCTCTGCCTTCTGAGTTCAAGTGATTCTCCTGCCTCAGCCTCTCGAGTAGCCAGGACTATAGGTGCGCGCCACCACACCCGGCTAATTTTTTTATATTTTTAGTAGAGATGAGGTTTCACCATGTTGGCCAGGCTGGTCTTGAACTCCCGACCTCAGGCGATCCGCCCATCTCAGCCTCAAAAGTGCTGGGATTACAGGAATGAGCCACTGTGCCCAGCCATAATTTGATTACTTTTTGGGAAGAAAGTACCTACTCTGTATTTATTTTTCAGCTTGGATATATAATCTATAATTATACATACTATGTGTATGTGTATGTCATCTATAATTGCACACACTATAGAAAAATAATCTAGGAAACCAAAATTTCAGCTTTTTAAAAATACCAAAGATAATTAAAATTAATGAAGAAAAGAACTGAGTCTTACTCTCATTTTCATTTAAGTAACTTGTGTGGCTAAATTTGAACATGAACAACTGGTTACTTATTGTATTATAACACAGAATCTATATTAACAATTAACTCAGGCTGGAGTGCAGTAGAACAATCGCAGCTCACTACAACCTCTGCCTCCCAGGTTCAAGTGATTCTCCTGCCTCAGCCTCCCGAGTAGCTGGAACTACAACGGTGTGTCACCATGCCCAGCTAATATTTTGTATTTTTAGTACAGATGGGGTTTCACAACGTTAGCCAGGATGGTCTCGATCTCCTGACCTCATGAGCTGCCCGCCTCGGTCTCTCAAAGTGCTGTGATTACAGGCATGAGCCACCGCGCCTGCCCTAATGGTTATCTTTAAACCAGATTTTTACTAATGTACTTGTATTCTATGTTAAAATAAAGAATTCAGCAGCAAAATAGCATTATGTGAGTACCTTTTAAAATACAAAAAAATGAGCGGGTGCAGTGGCTCACGCCTGTAATCCCAGCACTTTGGGAGGCCGAGGCGGGTGGATCACGAGGTCAGGAGTTTGAGACTAGTCTGACAACATAGTGAAATCCCATCTCTACTAAAAACACAAAAAATTAGCCAGGTGTGGTGCTGCGTGTCTGTAACCCCATCTACTTGGGAGGCTGAGGCAGGAGAATCGCATGAACCTGGGAGGCAGAAGTTGCAGTGAGCTGAGATCGCACGATTGCACTCCAGCCTGGGTGACAGTGCGAGACTCTGTCTCAAAAAAATAAAAATAGAAATAGAAAATAAAATGATAAATGTTATATTCAAAATGTTTATGGTGTTTCAACAGAGAGAGAGCCTGGAGGCAGCATCCTTTCATACCTTGTGCCAATTATTCCTGCTGGTAAAAAAAATGGGGATTTTTATTCCATCTTGTGATGTTCATACCCCATACAACTCTAAAACCTGTACCACTCCCATGTTCTCCACTTTTCTAAGTTTACACATAGAAAGGGAACCTGAAGGTTCATGATAGTAAAATATTCCATGGAACAAATTCAAGAGTCCTGAGAGCCCAAGAATGCTAAGCTTATGGTACTGGAGAACAATTACCTATAAGGATAGAACATTCATTCCCTTACTATCACAACTAAGGGAAATACATTTGAGAAGGCAACTTTGGGTTATATCTCAATAGCCCTAAAATATCATCTTGCTAATTTCAATCACAGAATCAAGTGTTGGAGGCATACTGCTTGCATCTCTTTCATGCATCAAAATGTATTTTAAGGTCGTTTTTCTAATATATTAATACTACATTATAATACGTAACACATTCCATTTCATGAGTAAAGAATTCAACCTTAAAAACTCAGAACTAACCCACTGGCACAAAGGAGAAAATTTTCCTGTTACAGCTTTCAATACTTCTTGGCTGGCAACACCTCCTACTGCTGCAGCAAGTGGAGATAAAAAGCCTTGAGCAGTCCAAGACAGCCAATGCACAATGTCAGCATTTACATCAGGCTAAAACAAAAGCCATAAAAGACAATAATATTAACAGCATTTAAATGGTATACTTAAAATTTCAATGACTAAATGTTAGAATTAGAACTTAACTTCTTGAAAAGCTATTCAATTCCCCTACTAAATAACTCTAAAAATGTCCCGATTTCATGATAACAGACCCATATGCGTGTTACCTTAAGTAGTGTCTCCCTTTACTAGTACCTGCCCATTTTTGTTTTTGGACTCTATATGTCACTCTAGGACATCATTTATAATTAACTCGAGTATCTACCATTATAGTTTTTGTCAAAGAACAGTTCTGTGATGCCAGTCAGACATATTTACAAATAAATAGATTTTTTTTAAAGTTTGTTAATGAAAACTACTATGAAAAAACCCTGAACTATGATAAATGAAAATCAAATGATCTTAAAAATGATAAGCTATCAGTTTGTGCTGAAAGTTGTAAATAAAAACTGCAATGAATAATGACACAATACATTGTTAGAGATAATGTTTTCAATCACGCTTAAAAGTTATGTATCTCAAAATAGGCCGGGCGCAGTGGCTCAAGCCTGTAATCCCGGCACTTTGGGAGGCCGAGATGGGCAGATCACAAGGTCAGGAGATCGAGACCATCCTGGCTAATAACGGTGAAACCCCGTCTCTACTAAAAAAATACAAAAAACTAGCCGGGCGAGGTGGCGGGCGCCTGTAGTCCCAGCTACTCGGGAGGCTGAGGCAGGAGAATAGCATAAACCCGGGAGGCGGAGCTTGCAGTGAGCTGAGATCCGGTCACTGCACTCCAGCCCGGGCGACAGAGTGAGACTCCATCTCAAAAAAAAAAAAAAAAAAAAAAAAAAAAGTTATGTATCTCAAAATAGAACATTTTAAAGGAAATACTGGAAAACTGAATTTTAGATCTATTATTTTAGTACAATGTCTTATATGTGACAAAGATGTTTTCATGAGCTTATTTTCTTTCTCTTCCTATTTAAACATCAGTAATCTTAATTTTATCACTAAACTTCAAGTGTGCCTAATTAATCTTCTGAAATCCTATGTAAAAGAAGAGTTCTTGTACATTTAGGAGCGGAAAGAGAAGAGTTTTTATTACATTCTAAAAAATATTTGTGACACAAAATGGTTACTACTTACTATTCCACCCCTCCATTTCAACTTTCTATATCTCATTATTTACAACTATTGAGCACTAACCTCAACCAAGATCAATTACAATTTAAATTCTGCAATTTTTGAATGCAGATATTGTTGGTGGTGATATTAAAAACAATGATGAGAATAATAACAACAGTATAAGTGGACACTTACCATGCCAGGTTATATATTAAGTCCTTACATAACGTTCAAAATAATCCTTATAGATACAATTTCTATTATACAAGAAAACCAAAACATTGAAAAATTAAGTAACTTATTCAAGATTTTATAGCTAGTAAATGCTGAAGCCAGGATCTAGACCCAAAAAGTCATAGGTTTATTCTCAGCAATAGGTTATGCAACCTCCCAGGATTCATTTTTTAGTAAACAAACATCTAAATTTTGGGAATTTTTGGTTACCATAGGATCAAGACAGCAGCCTATACCTGTTTCCCTACATAATCTCCAAAACATATGCATAATCACAAGAAGAGAAATAAAACAGTGACAGGGCTTCAGTATTACTAGAAAACAGAATATTATAAATTTTTGCAAACTCCATCAGCACTCTCACTGGATTTCACATTGCTACAATCTTGGACAGAGAGCAGAAGATATGAAGAAATCACAGAAGAAAGTGAACGGCCTAATGGTAACAAAACACGTCCTAAGAAAAAGAAATTCCCACACCAAGTGCAGAAACTATTGATGAGAGGTATAAAACTGGTGGCAGATCTCAGCCGTCAAAGAATGCCAATCTGGGAGAGAAAGATGTTAACAAAAGAGGGGAGACATTCTTTGAGAGAGAAAGCTAGAGAGATGTTAAGAATTTGGTAAAAATCAAAGAGACCTACAAAACACACCAGTACCTCTCCACCACAAAAAGGTCATCCATTAAAAGCTCCTTTTCAGTATCCTAAGAGAAGAGAGTACTACAAAAGTAGGAATCTAAAAAGCACCTAAAACCCTTACCCTGTCCAAAAAGTAAGCACAAAAATCACTCTACTATACAAAGCTAATGTAAGAAGAAAACAGAAACCAGAATCAAAACATTTCAGCTAATGAAAATCCACACCCCCACAACTAATCAAAAGTCAGAAGATACTTAAGTGAATTATATATTCTTAACAAGCACTTGGCAACGTGGGGGGAAAAAACATCACAAAAAACCTTGAATCAGGAATTTAAAAACTAAGAACAGAAATGATCCATTCTACCCTTCCAGAAAAGAATTAAACAATATTTGACTCTGCATATCAAAATGGGCTTATGGTGTACATGGGAAACTTTACTGAATAATCAACTCTGAGATATAATCTGGTAAAACTATTAGATGAAGACAAAGATTAAACACATAGGTCCTTAAAGCAAAAAGACCACATTACTTCTAAGAGTATGAAAATTGAGCTGGCATCTTATTTTTCAACAGCAAAAAATAAAGCAACATACCAGTGAACAAAGTAACAGCCCAGAATTTTACATCTAGCCAAGCTTAAAACTATGAAAGCTACAGAAAAAATATGAAACATATAAAAACTCAGGAAATACCGTAATTCTGAGCCCTTTTTCAGAAATAGACTAAACCTGATTTCAAGACTTAATATAAAAGCCACAATAAGCAAGACAAGATGGAGCTGGCAAAAGGACAGAAACAATGTGAAGACAGTAGAGTACAGAAATAGACCTATACATATACGGCAAAAAAACTGTTGACAAAGATGCCAAGACATTTCAATCAAGAATAGCCTTTTCCACAAATAGGCTAGAATAACTGGGCATTCATATACAAAATAATTAACTTTCATCTATACTTTGTGCAGTATATAAAGACAAACTCATAAAACTACAAAAGAGTGCACAAAATTAGTGTAAAGTCATGCACACTGATCTCTACTTTGTATGATCACATCTTTATCAATACTTTGCACCATATGCAAAAATGAACTTATAAAATTATAAAAACATAAACTGTCTACAAGAAAACAGCGTTTTGACCCTGTGTTAAAAAAGCTCTTAAGATAAAAAAGCACAAACCACAAAAAAGTATTCTTTTTGTGGTTTGAAAAATTGAATTTCAGAGACTATTGTAAAACATGTATCTGATAAAGAACTCATATCCAAATATATAAAGACATAAAAACTCTCTCAATCAATAATTAAAAACTATTTTAAAAACAGGTAGAGATTTTAAAAGACAGTTTATTAAAGAAGATATATGAATGGCAAATAATCATATTAAAAGACACTCAAATTCATGGCCAGTGATATGAAAATGAAAACCAAAATGATACACTACCACACACACATAAAAATGTTTAAAATCATATAAACAGACAACACAGAGTATAAGGAAGCTGCAGCACAACTGAAATTCTCATACACTTCTGGTGAGAATGCAAAATGGTACAGCTACTTTGCAAAACAGTTTGGCTGTTTCTTATGAAATTAAACATGGTCTTGGTCCTCCAAGATGGCCAAATAGGTACAGCTCCAGTTTGCAGCTCCCAGCGAGATTGACGTGGAAGACGGGTGATTTCAGCATTTCCAACATGAGGTACCTGGGTCATCCCACTGGAACTGATTGGAGTAGTGAGTGCAGCCCAAGAAGGGCGAGTTGAAGCACAGTGGTATGTCACCTCACCTGGGAAGCACAAGCGGTCAGGGGATTTCCCTTTCGTAGCCAAGGGAAGCCATCACAGACTGTACTTGGAAAAATGGTACACTTCCACCCAAATACTCTGCTTTTCCCACCATCTTAGCAACCAGCAGACCAGGAGATTCATTCCTGTGCCTGGCTTGGCAGATCCTATTCCCATGGAGCCTTGCTCACTGCTAGCGCAGCTGTCTGAGATCCACCTGCAAGGCTGCTGCCTGGCGAGGGAACAGGTGTTCGCCATTGCTGAGGCTTGAGTAAGTAAACAAAGCAGCTGGGAAGTTTGAACTGGGTGGAGCCTACCCCAGCTCAGCAAGACCTACTGCCTCTATAGACTCAACCTCTGTGGGGAGGGCTTAGCTAAACAAAAGGCAGCAGACAACTTCTGCAGACTTAAATGTCCCTGTCTGACGGCACTGAAGACAGCGCTGGTTCTCCCAGCATGGCGTTCAAGCTCTGAGAACAGACAGACTGCCTCCTCCCCATGTATCCTGACTGGGAGACACCTTCCAGTAGGGGCGGGCAAGACACCTCATACAGGTTGGTGCCCCTCTGGGACGAAGCTTCCAGAGGAAGGATCAGGCAGCAATATTTACTGTTCCTTTGTAGTCCTTAGAGACCTACAAAGAGACTTAGTCTCCCACACAATAATAATGGGAGACTGTAACACTCCACTACCAATATTAGACAGATCAACGAGACAGAAGGTTAACAAGGATATCCAGGACTTGAACTCAGCTCTGCACCAAGAGGACCTAATAGACATCTACAGAACTCTCCACCCCAAATCAACAGAGTATACATTATTCTCAGCACTACATCGCACTTATTCTAAAACTGACCACATAATTGGAAGTAAAACACTCCTCAGCAAATGTAAAAGAACAAATCACAATGAACTGTCTCTCAGACCACACAGTACAATCAAATTAGAACTCAGGATTAATAAACTCAAAACCACACAACTACGTGGAAACTGAACAACCTGCTCCTCAATGACTACTGCGTAAATAACTAAATGAAGGCAGAAATAAAGATGTTCTTTGAAACCAATGAGAACAAAGACACAACATACCAGAATCTCTGGGAAGCATTCAAAGCAGTGCGTACAGGAAATTTATAGCAGTAAATGCCCACAAGAGAAAGGAGGAAAGATCTAAAATTGACACCCTAACATCACAATTAAAAGAACTAGAGAAGCAATAGCAAACACATTCAAAAGCTAGCAGAAGGCAATAAATAACTAAGATCAGAGCAGAACTGAGGGAGCTAGAGACACAAAAAACCCTTAAAAAAATCCATGAATCTAGGAGCTGGTTTTTGGAAAAGATCAACAAAATTGATAGACCACTAGCAAGACTAATAAAGAAGAAAAGAGAGAAGAATGAAACAGATGCAATAAAAAAAC
The DNA here is from genome assembly GCF_007565055.1 of Rhinopithecus roxellana. Classification (NCBI taxonomy): domain Eukaryota; kingdom Metazoa; phylum Chordata; class Mammalia; order Primates; family Cercopithecidae; genus Rhinopithecus; species Rhinopithecus roxellana. The sequence goes on along the minus strand of NC_044550.1, from coordinate 40,714,401 downwards.
GATAAAGGGGATATCACCACCGATCCCACAGAAATACAAACTACCACCAGAGAATACTATAAGCCCCTCTATGCAAATAAACCAGAAAATCTAGAAGAAATGGATAAATTCCTGGACACATACACCTTCCCAAGACTAAACCAGCAAAAAGTTGAATCTCTGAATAGAACAATAACAGGTTCTGAAATTGGGGCAATAATTAATAGCCTACCAACCAAAAAGAGTCCACGACCAGACGGATTCACAGCCAAATTCTATCAAAGTTACATGGAGGAGCTGGTACCTTTCCTTCTGAAACTATTCCAATCAACAGAAAAAAAGGGAATCTTCCCTAACTCATGTTATGAGACCAGCATCATCCTGATACCAAAGTCTGGCAGAAATACAAAAAAAAAAAAAAAAGAGAATTTTAGACCAATATCCCTGATGAACATCGATGCAAAAATCCTCAATAAAATATTGGCAAACCGAATCCAGCAGCACATCAAAAAGCTTATTGAACATGATCAAGTCGGCTTCATCCCTGGGATGCAAGGCTGATTCAACATACACACATCAATAAACGTAATCCATCACATAAACAGAACCAATGACAAAAACCACATGATTATCTCAATAGGTACAGAAAAGGCCTTCAACAAAATTCAACAGCCTTTCATGCTAAAAACTCCCAATGACTTAGGTATTGATAGAACGTTATCTCAAAATAATAAGAGCTATTTATGACAAACCCACAGCCATCATACTGAATGGGCAAAAACTGGATGCATTCCCTTGGAAAACTGGTACAAGGCAAGGATGCCCTCTCTCACCACTCCTATTCAACATAGTGTTGAAAGTTCTGGCCAGAGTAATCAGGCACGAGAAAGAAATAAAGGGTATTCAATTAAGAAAAGAGGAAGTCAAATGGTCTCTGTTTGCAGATGACCTGATTGTATATTTAGAAAATCCCATCTTCTCAGCCCAAAATCTCCTTAAGCTGATAAGCAACTTCAGCAAAGTCTCAGGATACAAAATCAACGTGCAAAAATCACAATCATTCCTACACACCAATTATAGACAAAGAGATAGCCAAATTGTGAGTGAACTTTCATTCACAATTGCTACAAAGAGAATAAAATACCTAGGAATTCAACTTGCAAGGAATGTGAAGAACCTCTTCAAGAAGTAGTACAAACCACTACTCAAGGAAATGAAAGAGGACACAAACAAATGGAAGAACATTCCAAGCTCATGGAAAGGAAGAATCAATGTCATTAAAACGCCCATATTGCCCAAAAAGGTAATTTATAGATTCAATGCCATCCCCATCAAGCTACCAAGGACTTTCTTCACAGAATTGGAAAAAACTACTTTAAAGTTCATGTGGAACCAAAAAAGACCCCACATTGCCAAGACAATCCTAAGTCAAAAGAACAAAGCTGGAAGCATCACGCTACCTGACCTCAAATAATACTTCAAGGCTACAGTAACCAAAACAGCATGGTACTGGTACCAAAACAGACATATAGACCAATAGAACAGAACAGGGGCCTCAGAAAAAACACCACACATCTCCACCGATCTGATCTTTGATAAACCTGACAAAAACAAGCAATGGGGAAAGGACTCCTTGTTTAATAAATGGTGCTGGGAAAACTGGATAGCCATATGTAGAAAGCTGAAACTGGATCCCTTCCTTACACCTTATACAAAAATTAACTCAAGATGAATTAAAAAATTAAATGTAAGATCTAAAACCATAAAAACTCTAGAAGAAACCTAGGCAATAACCATTCAGAACCTAGGCATGGGCAAAGACTTCATGACTAAAACACCAAAAGCAATGGCAACAAAAGCCAAAACAGACAAATGGGACCTAATTAAACCAAAGAGCTTCTGCACAGCAAAAGAAACTAACATCAGAGTGAACAGCAACCTACAGAATGGGAGAAAATATTTGCAATCTATCCATCTGACAAAGGGCTAATATCCAGAATCTACAAAGAACTTAAAACAAATTTACAAAAAAAAAAAACACAAAAAACAAACAACCCCATCAAAAAGTGGGCAAAGGATATGAATAGACACTTCTCAAAAGAAGATACTTATTCAGCCCCCAGACACATGCAAAAATGCTCATCATCACTGGTCATCAGAGAAATGCAAATCAAAACCACAATGAGATACCATCTCACACCAATTAGAATAGCAATCATTAAAAAGTCAGGAAACAACAGGTGCTGGAGAGGATGTGGAGAAATAGGAACACTTTTACACTGTTGGTGGGATTGTAAACTGGTTCACCATTGTGGAAAACAGTATGGCGATTCCTCAAGGATGTAGAAATAGAAATACCATATGACCCAGCCATCCCACTACTGGGTATACACCCAAAGGATTATAAATCATGCTGCTATAAAGACACATGCACACATATGTTTATTGCAGCACTATTCGCAATAGCAAAGACTTAGAATCAACACAAATCTCCATCAGTGACAGACTGGATTAAGAAAATGTGGCACATATACACCATGGAATACTATGCAGCCATAAAAAGGATGAGTTTGTGTCTTTTGTAGGGACATAGATGCAGCTGGAAACCATCATTCTCAGCAAACTATCACAAGAACAGAAAACAAAACACCGCATGTTCTCACTCATAGGTGGGACCTGAACAATGAGAACACATGGACATAGGGCAGGGAACATCACAGGGGATGGTGGCTGGGGGAGTGAAATCATTAAGAGAAATACCTAATGTAAACGACAAGTTGATGGGTGCAGCAAACCAACATGGCACATGTATACCTACGTAAGAAACCTGCACGTTGTGCACATATACCCTAGAACTTAAAGTATAAAAGAAAATAAATAAAATAAACATACACCTATCATAAGACTCTGTAACACACTTTAGGGTAGTTATATAAGAGAAGCAAAGACATATGTCCACATCAAAATCTATATGCAAGTAGTTGTAATAACTGTATTCATAATTGCTCAGACCGGAAACAGCCCATATTTGCCATCAAGTGATATAAAAACAAACTGTAGTACACAATGAAACAAAAAAACAAATACCACATGTTCTCACTTACAAGTGGGAGCTAAATGATGAGAACACATGGATACACAGAGGGGAACAACACACACTGGGGCCTACTGGAGGGTGGGAAGGGCGGGGAAAATAACTAACAGGTACTAGGCTTAATACCTGGGTGATGACATAATATGTATGACAAACCTCCATGATGCAAATTTACCTATATAACAAACTTGCACATGTACCCCTAAACTTAAAAGAAAAAACAAAAATGAAATGAACATGCAACAAAATGGATAAAACTCAAGTTAATTATAATTAGTGATAGAAACCAGATTCAAAAGGCTACACATACTATATGATTCCATTTATATGACATTCTGGAAAAGAAAAAATCTATAGTGGATGCTAAGGTTTGGTTATGGGCTGGGGAGGTAATTATAAAGAGGCATGAGGGAACTGTTTTGCATTACGGAATGTTTTATATTTTCATTGTGGTGGTAGACCCATTACTGTACACTTTGACCTAATTGCATACATCTGAATTGATAGTGTACAAAATTTTTTATAACTACACACCTAAAAAGAGTGAAAAATTTGCTTTATGTAAATTTCACATCAATAAACTTGATAAATACCTAATCACATCCTTCTGTTTAATCACAGACTTCTACAATCTATTTCTAGCTTTTCATACATTTTATTTTCTCAAAGCACTATATATGCAATACAAGGTCTTTCACTATGGCTAGTCAGTCACTGTTTTCAGTACATTTATTATTTATTTCTTTGTGTAATTATAGAACATATGATGTTAAAGCTTTTACCACTGATGTTAAGATTCTCACTTCCTGAGATGGTTTGGCTGTGCCCCCACCCAAAATCTCATCTTGAATTGTAATCCCCATAATCACCACGTCAACGTGGGACCAGGCAGAGGTTACTGGAAGGTGGAGGTGGTTCTCCCATGCTATTCTGATGATAGTGAGTTTCACGAGATCTGACAGTTTTATAAGCATCTGGCAGTTCCCCTGCTTGCACTCACTCTGTCTTCCCACACTGCAAAGAAGCTGCCTGCTTCTCCTGTGCTTCTGCCATGATGGTAAAGTTTCCTGAGGCTTCCCCAGTCATGTGGAACTGTGAGTCAATTACCTCTTTCCTATATAAATTACCCAGTTTTGGGTATTTCCTTATAGCAGTGTGAGAACAGACTAATATAGTAAATTGGTACAGCAGAGAGTGGGGTGCTGCGAAAAAGATACCCAAAAGTGTGGAAGTGACTTTGGAACTGGAAAAGGCAGAGGTTAAAATAGTTTGGAGGGCTCAGTAGACGATAGGAAGATGTGGGAAAGTCTGGTACTTATCAGTTTTGACCAAAATACTGATAGTGATATGGACAATGAAGTCAAGGCTGAGGTGGTCTCAGATGGAGACAAGGATCCTGTTGGGAACTAGAATAAAGGTGACTCTTATTATGATTTAGTAAAGAGACTGGCGGCATTTTGGCCCTGCCCTAGAGATCTGTAGAACGTTGCTTGAGAGAGATGATTTAGGGTATCTGGCAGAGAAATGTCTAAGTAGTAAAGCGTTCAAGGTGTGACTGAGGTGCTCTTAAAAGCATTAAGTTTTATGCATTCACAAAAAGATGGTTTGGAATTGGAACTTATGTTTAAAAGAGAAGCAGAGCATTGAAGTTTGGAAAAAATGCAGCCTGATGATACAATAGAAAAGAAAAATCCATTTTCAGAGGAGAAATTCAAGTCAGCTGCAGAAATTTCCATAAATAACAAGCAGGCAAATGTTAATTGCCAAGACAATGGGAAAATGTCTCCAGGCATGTCAGAGGTCTTCAAGACAGCTGCTCCCATCACAAGTCTGGAGGCCTAATAGGAAAAAAATGGTTTTATGGGGTGGGCCCAGGGCCCTGCTGCTTTGTACAGTCTCAGGACATGGTGCCCTGTGTCCCATTCATGGCTAAAAGGGGCCAATGTACAGCTCAGGCTGTTGCTTCAGAGGTTACAAGCCCTAAGCCTTGGTGGCTTACACATGGCGTTGGGCCTGCGGGTGCACAGAAGTCAAGAATCGAGGTTTGGGAACCTCTGCCTAGATTTCAGAGGATGTTAAGAAAACACCTGGATGTCCAGACAGCAGTTTACTGCGGGGTGGGGGGAGCCCTCATGGAGAACCTCTTGCTAAGGCAGTGCAGAAGGAAAATGTGGGGTTGGAGGCCCCACAGAAAGTCCCCATTGGCACTGCCTAGTAGAGCTGTGAGAAGAGTGCCACAGTCCTCCAGATCCTGGAATGGTAGATCCAACGAAAGCTTGGACCATGAATCTGGAAAAGCTGCAACACTCAATGCCAACTCATAAAAGCAGTTGGAAGTGGGGGCTGTACCTTGTATAGCCACAGGGTGAAGATGCCCAAGACCATGGGAACCCACCTCTTGCATCAGTGTCACCTGGATGTGAGACATGGAGTCAAAGAAGATCATTTTGGAACCTTAAGGATTAATGACTGCCCTACTGGATTTTACAGTGTGTGGGGCCTGTAGCCCCTTTGTTTTGCCCAATTTCTCCCATTTGGAATGGGAGCATTTATCTAATGTCTGTACCCTCACTGCATCTAGGAAGTAACTAACTTGCTTCTGATTTTACAGGTTCATAAGTGGAAAGGACTTGACTTGCTCAGATAGGACTTTGGACTTGGACTTCTGGATTAATGCTGGAATGGGCTAACACTTTTGGGGATTGTTGGAAAGGCGCGATTGTGTTTTGAAATGTGAGTACATGAGATTCAGGAGGGACCAGGGATGAAATGATACATTTTGGCTGTGTCTCCATCCAAAATCTCATCTTGAATTGTTATCCCCATAATCCCCACAGGTCAAGGGCAGGACCACGTGGAGGTAATCAGTGAGTGATAGTGAGTGAGTCTCATGAGAGCTGATGGTTTTATAAGAACCTGGCAGTTCCCCTGCTTGTACTCACTCTGTCCTGCCACCCTGTGAAGAGGTTCCTGTTTCTCCTTTGTCTCGTGCCATGATTGTAAGTTTCCTGAGGCCTCCCCAGCCATGAGGAACTGTGAGTCAATTAAACTTCTTTCCTTTATAAATAACCCATCTCAGGATTTCTTCATAGCAGTATGAGAATGGACTAATACACTTCCCTCTCATTTTTATAAAATAAGAACAAAAATAATAGACTCTTCAAATAATTGCACAAACACCACCATGTTTATAGCTGCTTAAATAAAACTGTTGACAAGCAGGCACTGGCATCATAACACACAAAAAAATCATTTTCTAAGTGACATGTTTAAATCTAAATCTGATGTGCAAAATGTGATAAAGAGATGTGAATGTATAATGTATATAACAGGTGACTTAGAAGAAAGCTAACACATATAAGTTTAAGTGGGTTAACAAATCAAGTAAATCATAACAGAATAATAAAGAATAATAGTAAAAAATAGCAGCAGCAAATAGTAATTACTATATGTCACATGACATTTCTAAGTACTTTACAAAATTAAATCATTTAATGTTCACAATAACCCTATGAAGGTAGGTTAATTCTATTTTATAGATTTATAAATTAAAACAGAAAAAAGTGAAATAAAGTTGTCTAATGCCACAGAGTAGCAAAGCTGGATGTGAAGGAAAAGAGAATACTAATATACAGAACACTTATGTATTAACAAACAGATATTCGGACAGCCATAAATTTCAATAGTCACCTTCTCTTCCAAGGTTTCACTTATAGATGTTGCTAGTTTCAACAGTTCTTCTGAATCTTGTTGGCATCTACAACTCAAAACAGAAAACCCTAACTTTAGTTTTCTCAACTGCCATAAACAGTAGGACATACTCAAAATTAAAATTTAGGAAATATATAAAAGAATGTGGGATTTTGCCAACAGGTAGCACAAAATGTTTTACTGATTTAAAGATGATTGGCTTATAAATACATTACTTCAAAATCCCACTTAGTATATAAATAAGCTTAGTCTTTTTTTTTTTTTTTTTTTTTTTTTTTGAGACAGTCTCTCACTCTGTCACCCAGGCTGGAGTGCATTGGTGCAATCTTGGCTCACTGCACCCTCTGCCTCCTGGTTCAAGCGATTCTCATGCCTCAGCCTCCCAAGGAGCTGGGATTAACAGCATGCACCACCATGCCTGGTAACTTCTGTATTTTTAGCAGAGACAGGGTTTCGCCATGTTGGCCAGGCTGGTCTCGAACTCCTGGCCTCAAATGATCCACCTGCCTCAGCCTCCCAAAGTCCTGGGATCATAGGCGTGGGCCACCACACCCAACCCCAAGATTTAATCCAAAATATAAAAAGTAAAAACCTTCTGCAACAGTACTCTGACTTAACAGGGTATAAAGTTAAAAAAAAATTACTATGGATCAATAATTCAGTAATTCTCAGAATTTTTGTTTGTTTGTTTTAAAAAGCTTTAATTTTTAAAGGCTTCAAAGTGGGAAAATTCACATTTAGTATGATTCCACTTTTTTTTTTTTTTTTTTTTTTGAGACGGAGTCTTGCTCTGTCGCCCGGGCTGGAGTGCAGTGGCCGGATCTCAGCTCACTGCAAGCTCCGCCTCCCGGGTTCACACCATTCTCCTGCCTCAGCCTCCCGAGTAGCTGGGACTACAGGCGCCCGCCAGGTCGCCCGGCTAGTTTTTTGTATTTTTAGTAGAGATGGGGTTTCACCATGTTAGCCAGGATGGTCTTGATCTCCTGACCTCGTGATCCGCCCGTCTCGGCCTCCCAAAGTGCTGGGATTACAGGCTTGAGCCACTGCACCCGGCCTGATTCCACTTTTAAAACCAATTTCTCCACTCCCACCAGGAAAAGGACTAGAAGGTCATAATAAATCTTTACACAGCTTGGCATATCTATTGGTATTGTAATTACAAAGGGCATAGTTACTTTTTAAATTATAATTTCTGAACTACTACTTTTATAAAAAGGAAAATACTTATTTTTAAACTTAAAACATTACCCAACATTTGGCTTGCGACTGTATTTCTCCTGAAACTGGTCCAAGGCAAGCATAGCTGTGTGAATCTCTAAAGGTGCCTATTAAGAACATTAAAAATTGGCCAACATTTACTTGTATGTCCCAGGCACTGGGCTAAATGCTTTTAAAACACTATTTAACCATCACAATAAACACATTAGCTTAATACAATTATTAACTCTATTTAACAAATAAGAAAACTGAAGGTTAGAAGTTAAATGACTTAACCTCAAGGCCATGAAGGTAAATGATTTAATCCCCTTTCCTTATTAAAATTTACAAATTTGGAAACTTTTAGTTCCTTCCTTATCACATTTCCTGCTATAAAATTACATCCATTAAAAAGAAAAATAGAATACATACTCAAGGCTTTTTTGGTAAGAAATATGCATTATATAAAAATGGTACGATTCAGAAAATCTTTTAATAAGATCATTTGTACAAGTTATTGAAATCGTCTTTTAATTATCAAAGTTGGCAAATCGTTATAAAAGTGAAACTTTTTCCTTTTACTTTCACATTTTTTCTATGACACAAATTCCTATTTTTAATCCTCGGAAGTCAACTCTCAATATGTGAGTATAACCTTTATTATACTCACATTATAAGGCCCAACAGTAAGATATCTACATGGTTATTCCATTTTAACTTTATAATCACTCGCTAATTCTCATCTCTGATTCTGCTGCCTCTCTCAAACCTGTAAGTGTTTATTTACCTCAGGTTTGCTAAAATCCACAATAAGGCACTTTGGATGTTTTATCTGCCTCTCCAGTGGTTCCTGATATGGAAAAAAAAAAAAAAATCATTACTTCAGAGTAAGTGAGCGATTATTGGACAAAATATACTGTTATATATCAGCGCACTAAAAACTAGGGAACTCTCCCAAGGGTCTGAAATAAGTAGGGTTGGGCTGATATGTTTTAACTGAAATAGAAACTAGCTACCACTCTTATGACCATACTTAAAAAAAAAAAGTTAAATGCAATAAAACAACCCACTCCACACAGTAAATTTGGGAACAATTAGTAAAAACATTTGCATACCTAAAAAAATTTATTATTTTAATCTAAAAGCTACCATATTTTTCTAATACCAGGTTATCAAGACTTATTCAATTCTGTATGAAGAACACAAAGGCAAAACAAACAAAAAAAAACCCAAAACATCCAACCAATCTAAAACTGAGACATATCCAATTAAAACTTGGAGACAAAGCACAAGGAGATATGCAGGAGCACATGTGACTAGATATATTATTTATTTTTTTTGTATTCTAACTTTGGGTTGAACAAAGTCTTGTAAACACCTGGAGTTGTTAATAGTTCTGGAAAAGAAAAGGCAATTACATTAAAACCTTGAGAACTTGTAAGAAAAAACAGAGATGTGTTAGCTTATCCTGAGAAGGAGCCCAAGGATTTTAGTAGCACAAGATCCCTTAGTTCCCTGACACTACATTCTCTATATTCAGCTATTTACATTTTCCTTTCAATGCCAGTTGTTTTTAGAAATTATTTTACATTTCCAACATACATACTGTTTTCTGAAATTTATAAAATTAAATTAAATTTTAAAAACCAGGATTAACAAGTATAATTTGAATATCTTCATTTTAGAAACTTAAATAATAATAAAGTAAAACAACTCTTGCTAAATCTTGAAAATACATTAGTTTTATTTCTTGTCTTAGAAAGTAAGTTGTAATACGTATGATAAACTCTTTGATAATTCACAAAGGTATAGTTCCTTTTGGGTATACCCATTTAGCTCAACTATATGTATATGGTATTCTGGCTATAAAAGATGTGTAAATTTTTTGTTAATATCCATTTTATTCATTTATTTCATTAGATTAATTCCATTTCCCTCAAAGCAGGTATAAAAGAAAAAAAAAATTCTGTTTCACATTTAATCTGTTTGGTTAACTGAGTAGTTACTTCATTGTCTCTTCTGCCTTTCTTTTTCTGTAAAGAAATATTTTTTAAGCAGAAAAAAAAAATACTTACAAAGAAAACTGTTTTAGGAGTCTTAACTTGGACAGCTATGCCTCCATGTAAATATGGTTCCAGTTCCGTAGTGTCACCAATACTAAAAGAAAATGGCGATATCACTAGAAGAAAAAAATTGAAAAGTTACACAGGGAAACAGATATTTAAATTTCAACTCTTATTGTCATAAAATTTTAATTATTCCCAATTTACAAAATTAAAAAATTCCAGCATAGTGGTTTTTTTGTTCGTTTGTTTGTTTTTTAATGAAGAGCTGGGAGGAGTGTGGGGACCTAGACAGTGTTTTTTCCAATGTGAAACTCCAGGACTTAAAAATAACGAAGGAGACTTATAGAAAAAGAGTAATGAGGGCTACTCATTATTAGATATTAAAATATATCATAACATACTAATAACATACTAATAACTACCTATCATAATAATATAATATGGTACTGGTTAATAAACAGACAACTGGAAAAGATTAGAGAATTCAGAAACAGTCTCAAGTACACAAAGGACAAAATTAAGGTGGCACCTCAATCAGTAAGGAAAAGATAAGATTGATTATTCAGTAAATCTGATAGAGAAAAAAGACATCTGGGAAAACACCTATTGCAAATGGACAGAAGTTTTAAGTGTCAAAAAAGACGCTAACAATTTCTTAGACAAAAGCATGAGAGAAAAATTCCTTTAAAACCATGTAGTAAGGAAGGCTTTTCTAAGTAACACTCTAAATAAAAACCATAAAAGAAAATAATTAAAATTTGATTATGAAAACATAAAAAAGAAAATCTCATGACAAAAACCCATCATAAGCAACATCAAAAGATAAATGGCAAACCAGAAAAATATTATGCTCTGTCTGGGCATGGTGGCATGTGCCTGTAGTCCCATCTAATCAGGAGGCCAAGGCAGCAGGATCACTTGAACCCAGGAGACTGTAGTGTGCTAAACTGTATCTGTGAATAGCCACTGTACTCCAGCCTGGATAACAAAGTGAGACCCTCATTTCTTGAAAAGAAAAAACATGGTCCAATAACATTTTCATCTATATTATGACATATTAGGTAGCTTTAAAAGAAAATTTAAAGGAAAAAAAAAAGGAGGTTCTCCAATTACTAATGAGAAAAGATCACAAATATATTTTATTTAATAAAAAGATAAAGGACAGCACTGTATAATGTGCTTCCTTCTGTGTTAAAAACAATCAAACAAACAAATACACAATAAACTAAGACTAACAGTTACCTGTGGTAGTGGATGAGAACTGTGAGGGTGAAATCAAGTTTGGGCAGAACACTTTTCATTGTAAATATTTACTGTTTCTCATTTCTGAACTATTTGCTTATTCAAAAAATTAAGTTAAAAAAACCAAGTAAGCCCTCCCCTTTACTTAATATATTATACAATACAGGCATCTATACTATATAATATGTAATATACACTATATATGTGTATATATAATAAATATATGAAGTAGACAGAATGGTCAGCAGAGTGAACACCAAACTTAGCTGCTGTTACCTCTGGAGAGGAAAGGAAGTCTGAAGTAGGATTCATTTTTAACCCTATTTAAACATATACACATACATATATATCTAGAATAAGTTTGTATTATTTTAGCTATTTAACATTGTTTTTTGGCTGGTCATGAGGTTTTTTTGATCTTCATGCCTGTAATTACAGCACTTTGGGCAGCCAAGGGGAAAGGCTGACTTGAGCCCTGGGGTTTGAGACCAGCCTGAGCAACATAGAGAGATCTTGTCTCTACAAAAATAAAAAAAGTTAGCCAGGTGTGGTGGCACACGCCTGTGGTTCCCAGCTACTTGGGAGGCTGAGGTGGGAGGATCACTTGGGCCCAGGAGGCTGAGGGTACAGTGAGACACGATCATGTCACTGCACTTCAGCCTGAGCAACAGAGCAAGATGCTATCTCAAAAAAAAAAAAAAACAAAACAAAAAAACAACAGACAAAAAAACAAAACATCTTTTCATGCTAGCAGAATATTACTTTAGATCAGTAAGTAGCAATTTATAAATGTTAAGGGAAAAAAAAGCTTCCTAACAGCCACTCTAAACTTATTCATCTCTCCCTCCAAAGAATTATTGGCACAAAATGTGAGTTTTCTTTCTCTTTGTTTCTTGACATGCAGTGGCTCCTCTTTATATAAGCAGCCTCATAATCTGAACCTTCACCACAATTCACCACAACATGGACCCCAAAATTACAAATAATAATCCTAAATGATTAATTTTAATAAAAATAGACATTCTTTAATATATATGATCTGAACCTGTATTTAAAATACTTAGACATAATCAGGAAACAAAATCAAACAGTTTTGTTATACAACATGCATGCTAAAATTACAAATAATAAACCTAAATGATTAATTTTAATAAAAATAGACATTAATATATATGATCTGAATCTGTATTTAAAATAATTAGATGTAATCAGGAAACAAAATCAAACAGTTTTGTTATACAACATGCACGCTAAAATTACAAATAATAATCCTAAATGATTAATTTTAATAAAAAGACATATTCTTTAATATCTATGATCTGAACCTGTATTTAAAATAATTAGATGTAGCTGGCAAAAAAAAATCAAATAGTTTTGTTATCAAAAATACTTATAGATTCAAAGTTGTTTATCTATAAACAGTTTGTAATAAGAATTGATTTTTCCCTCTTCTGAGGATATATTTTGCCGTCATTAAAAAAAAGTAATTCCATTTACTGTCTATAAATTAAATACATAGTTATATTTTCAAATGCCCTAAAGATAAAACTGCATCAATTTTCCCTAAATAGGTGTACGCATGCCATATAGTTATGGGTTGTCCAGTACTGTCTTTGACTCTTTTCAACGTGGCTGAAGGGAAAACACAAACTACATAGATTAACTCTGCTATAAATTCATTATATTAAACTTCAAATGGGCCCTATATGATGCCTGACATCTTTCCATTTTCAAGAATGTCTACTTTCCTCCTGGTTTTGGTACTTTTCATTGCCTTTTGGCAATGACTTCACATTAGTCCAATGAAAAAACAGACTCCTTCAACTGCTTGCCAACAAACCTACAAACTTGCCTGCAGACATGACATTCACCCCTTTTATTCAAGCCACTGAACAAGAACATATATCCCAACCAACATCTAGACATCTTCCTTTAAATACTTCATTGCTACCTCATTTTACAAAGCTAAACTATACTCTTTATCTACAAAACCTACTCCCTTTCTTGCATTCCTTCAGTGAATATGTTGACTGACCATGTAGAAATCTTCACTCACCTATAGTATGTGATCAAGTTTCTTCCTAAATATCTTAAGATTAAGACTTGTGAGTTCAATTCTCCCTGCCAGCCCTGCTGTATTAATTTCTTGTAGTTCCTTTAGTACTGTTTTGCATCTGAGCCTTTTCTGTTCGTCTCTGCATAAATAATCTTTTTTCAATACCTTCCTAAGCCAATGCAACCTTCACATTTTAATCAAGACACCCTGTCCCACTGCTGCTGTCCCAAAACTGGGTAGGTTTCCTTGCTAAGTTTGGTGTCCCCAAAATGGGTATATTCTCTTAATATCATCAGTGTTTAACAACATCTTCACTTGGATTGAATATTTTGAGGCCAAGGGCTTTAGATCATGTCTCTCTGAGTTGACGTTCTGTTCCCAATACTAAGTAAAGTGTCTGAACTATAAATTTGCTGAATAAGTATAAATGAATTAAGAAAACACATTGACTTACCCGTTATTTGTTGTATAGATCCATTTAAACCTGTCATTCCATTAATTTCTCGAAATGTTAGGAATTGTCCTGTCTCCAGTTTGTGAGGATGATTTTCAAGGCAAGTAACAATGCCAGGATTTGCCTAAAAATAAGAGTGATCTATTGAAAAAGAAGTTCACATATTCTTGGTGTACAAATTGAAATCTTAAGCAAAAATGGCAAAGTTATCATAAAATTCTCAAAACCAAAATTCTACGCTATTCTTCTGTTAGTAAAAGCAGGCCTTTAAAAAGCTATCACAAAATAATGATCAAATTATTACTACTTTTTAAATGAATGCTGAAAATATAATTTCTATGTTTGGTAGGAGATGTTCAAAGATTCCATAGAAAGGATCAAATATTTAATAGATTCAAAAACTCTTGTAACTTGTAAAAAACATTCCAAGTTATCTAATAGTTTTAAATGTGAGAAAAAACCATGGGCATAAATGATAAAAGCCTGACACTGAAGATCAAAGAATAGTAAAGAAGGAGGATAGAAATTTTAAAGATGGGAATCTGTTAGTTTACAGCTTGCTCAACGCTTTAAAGAAATATTGTGTAGCTTATCAGCTATATTTCCTATAGTATTCAATAAAAGATAACACGAATGCAATAAGAATCCACACATTTTGGAATTTATTCTCTGTGTTTTTTTCAGGGACAAACTAAAATCAACTAGAGAAAGTAAAAGGTTAAGTAGTAATATGCCTGAAAGAGTAACTCAAGTAGAATAACAAATCACTCCGTAAGCAGAAAGATATACAGAATGACTTTTTGATAAATTTTTCTTAAAAAGGCATGAGAGAGAGAGTACTGGGTCTCTATCACCATGAGATTACACTAGGTTTAAAAATAAAGTATAAAAACAAGAAATACGAATTACAAATACTAGTATGTTAAAGTATACTATCATTCCCTTATTTTGTCTTCTTTTGGACTTCAACGTAAGTTGATTACAAAGAATACAAATAAAGTAAATTATTTGGGTAAAAGGATAGTAAAAGGGGATCATAATGATTTCTCCAGTTCTTTTATGGAATAAAAAATTGAGCTTATGCATGATCAAGAGTATGGTTAGAAAATTTTGAATTTGAAGGTTAATCAAAACTTTCTACACCTTCTAAATAATGCTTTAGAAATATAATAAATTAGAAATGCTTTTCTCTAATATGATTTAAGTGTGCCTTTTTAGAGTATTAGGCTAGGTGACTTACAACATACTTAGTGCATCCACTATCTAACACAATCAACAATTCAGTAAACACTGAATCACAATTCATGACCCATAGGAGGTAACATAGAATAAAATTAAAATTTATGACAAGCAAATGTTGCGCTATCAAGTATTATTATTTTTTTTTTTCTTTCTTTATTTTTGAGATGTGGTCTCACTCTGTCACCCAGGCTGCAGTGCAGTAGTGTGATCTTGGCTCACTGCAACTTCCACCTCCCAGGTTCAAGTTATCCTCCCATCTCAGCCTCCTGAGTAGCTGGGACCACACACCACCATACCTGGTTAATTTTTTGTATTTTTGGTAGACACGGAGTTTCACCATGTTGCCCAGGCTGGTCTCAAACTCCTGAGCTAAAGTGATCCACCCCTGTCAGCCTCCAAAAGTGCTCGGATTGTAGGTATGAGCCTCCGTGCTTGGCCCTATCAAGTATTATTTGTTAGAGGAAATCCAGAATATTTTTAACAATTAATATTCCAGATTTAATTTAGTTTTAATATAATGAAGTCAAGAAATTAGCTACATATTCCCTCATTATCTTAAAACACTATAAAACAAATTTTACATACTGTAATACTTTGCTGACACCGCCTTTTTGAAAATAGCATTCACATCAACTTTAACAAAATTTATTTCAAAAGTTCATTAATATAATCATACTTGCGTTATGTTTGAAATGAAAATTTCTTTTGGTTCTTCTCCTGTTGTATCTAAAACTTCAAATTCATCACCGAAATCACAAAATAACCTTGACCAAATTCCATGTACATCTGCACTGATAAACTGTAAAATGGCAAAAACAAGTTCAAGCTTATTTATATAAAGAAAAAAAAAAACACTCTACTATCCTAGCCCATTTCATGATAATTTCATTTATAATTAAGTATACCCTGTAGAACCTATAGAATACAAAGTAAATAATAAACAGGATAAACTGATGTAGACTGGTTTAGGAATCAAAGATTTTCAGTACTTTTAGTAAATGGATGTCCAGTACAACAAAATTAGAATATCAGCATACCATCTTTAAAAATTCTACGACTTTGAAATAACAAAAATTCTGTGATTTTAAAATTTTGTGCTTGTCACAAAATTCAGGCACAACATAAAAGAAAGAGATACTTTGGCTTAATGGTCCAGCACTGAATTCTTACTTGTTATTTTAGGAAAGAGGAATGAAGTGCTCATTTACCAAAAGCAGCAGAGTTAATGGAAAATAGAATAGAGCTAAAAGCTGAGAGCAGAGTCTACAGAAAAAAAGGCTGAAAAACTGATATCACAAATCAAAGCCATGAAATACAAAACATTAAGTTTTTAAATCATAAATGTTTTATTAAAAGCAGTTTTTCTGACACATGCATTGTCTCCATTCTGAGAATTTGTAAATAAATTATGTTTGGGCTTAAAGCTATTTTTAGAGCTACTGCTAATAAAGAGAGATCCTTATTCTGTAATGCACCCAATCTTGCATAAAATAATGTTTTTCTAACATAATTAAGTATATTGATATTATGGTATAAGAACATATTAAAATAATTTATAATCCCAATTACATGAAATAGTGATATGGATAACAGAAGACCATCTCCCACTTGATCATATATTGACTTTACTGATCAAAATGGGTACATATAGCATTTTTTTTTACAAGACATAAAACTGGACAGAAACCTAGAAGCTTTTTTTTAAAGTTTAACGCTAAAGAATATATCAATTATGTAAACAAATATTTTAATTTATAAACTTGCATAGTTATTTTGTAACATTTCTGTGCCCTATTGTAAGTTTACTGGCTATTCTGTCTTAATCACATGCTTAAATTGTAAACCACAGCACAAATGCTCTACAGAGCATAAATATGCTATGTAAATATCACAATTCAAAAATTTTCAACACACCTACATCATAAATTATGATTTTTGACTTAGTGCCTAACTCAAAGAAACAAGTAGCTTTTTCCTTTTTCCAATGAAACAATCCCCAAAACAAAAGAGATGAGGTTAGTAATGAATTCAATCACATGTGAAGAACTGTGATTTTTCCCATCTAAACCTCTTCCCAAAGTCACTGTGCACCTAATTATGCTGGAGATTTAAAAATCTATGAGTCGGAGGCGTGACAAGATGGCCGAATAGGAACAGCTCCACTCTCCAACTCCCAGCGCGAGCGACACAGAAGACCGGTGATTTCTGCATTTTCAACTGAGGTACTGGGGTCATCTCACTAGGGAGTGCCGGACAATCCGTGCTGGTCAGCTGCTGCAGCCCGACCAGCGAGAGCTGAAGCAGGGCGAGGCATCGCCTCACCTGGGAAGCGCAAGGGGGAAGGGAGTCCCTTTTCCTAGCCAGGGGAACTGAGACACACAACACCTGTAAAATCGGGTGACTCCCACCCCAATACTGTGCTTTGAGCAAACGGGCACACCAGGAGATTGTATCTCACACCTGGCCGGGAGGGTCCCATGGCCACAGAGCCTCCCTCATTGCTAGCACAGCAGTCTGAGATCTAACCGCGAGGCAGCAGCGAGGCTGGGGGAGGGGCGTCCGCCATTGCTGAGGCTTAAGTAGGTAAACAAAGCCGCTGGGAAGCTTGAACTGGGTGGAGCTCACAGCAGCTCAAGGAAACCTGCCTGTCTCTGTAGACTCCACCTCTGGGGACAGGGCACAGCTAAACAACAACAACAACAAAAGCAGCAGGAACCTTTGCAGACGCAAACGACTCTGTCTGATAGCTTTGAAGAGAGCAGTGGATCTCCCCACACGGAGGTTGAGATCTGAGAAGGGACAGACTACCTGCTCAAGTGGGTCCCTGACCCCTGAGTAGCCTAACTGGGAGACATCCCCCACTAGGGGCAGTCTGATACCCCATACCTCACAGGGTGCAGTACACCCCTGAGAGGAAGCTTCCAAAGTAAGTATCAGACAGCTACACTCGCTGTTCAGCGATATTCTATCTTCTGCAACCCCTGCTGCTGATACCCAGGCAAACAGGGTCTGGAGTGGACCTCAAGCAATCTCCAACAGACCTACAGCTGAGGGTCCTGACTATTAGAAGGAAAACTATCAAACAGGAAGAACACCTATACCAAAACCCCATCAGTACGTCACCATCATCAAAGACCAAAGGCAGATAAAACCACAAACATGGGGAAGAAGCAGGGCAG
This sequence comes from Rhinopithecus roxellana, assembly GCF_007565055.1. NCBI lineage: Eukaryota > Metazoa > Chordata > Mammalia > Primates > Cercopithecidae > Rhinopithecus > Rhinopithecus roxellana. The sequence continues at coordinate 40,696,181 of NC_044550.1, read as the reverse complement.
AAAAGCTGGAAATTCAAAAAATAAGAGCGCATCTCCCCCGGCAAAGGAGCGCAGCTCATCGCCAGCAATGGATTGAAGCTGGTCAGAGAATGACTTTGACGAGATGAGAGAAGAAGGCTTCAGTCCATCAAACTTCTCAGAGCTAAAGGAGGAATTATGTACCCAGAGCAAAGAAACTAAAAATCTTGAAAAAAAAGTGGAAGAATTGACAGCTAGAATAATTAATGCAGAGAAAGTCATATACGAAATGACAGAGATAAAAACCATGACACGAGAAATACGTCACAAATGCACAAGCTTCAGTAACCGACTCGATCAACTGGAAGAAAGAGTATCAGTGATTAAGGATCAAATGAATGAAACGAAGCGAGAAGAGAAACCAAAAGAAAAAAGAAGAAAAAGAAATGAACAAAGCCTGAAAGAAGTATGGGATTATGTAAAAAGACCAAATCTACATCTGATTGGGGTGCCTGAAAGTGAGGGGGAAAATGGAACCAAGCTGGAAAACACTCTTCAGAATATCAGCCAGGAGAACTTCCCCAACCTAGTAGGGCAGGCCAACATTCAAATTCAGGAAATACAGAGAACACCACAAAGATACTCCTCGAGAAGAGCAACTCCAAGACACATAATTGCCAGATTCACCAAAGTTGAAATGAAGAAAAAAATCTTAAGGGCAGACAGAGAGAAAGGTCGGGTTACCCACAAAGAGAAGCCCATCAGACTAACAGCAGATCTCTCGGCAGAAACTCTACAAGCCAGAAGAGAGTGGGGGCCAATATTCAACATTCTTAAAGAAAAGAATTTTCAACCCAGAATTTCATATCCAGCCAAACTAAGTTTCATAAGTGAAGGAGAAATAAAATCCTTTACAGATAAGCAAATGCTTAGAGATTTTGTCACCACCAGGCCTGCCTTACAAGAGACCCTGAAGGAAGCCCTAAACATGGAAAGGAACAAACGGCACCAGCCATTGCAAAAACATGCCAAAATGTAAAGACCATCGAGGCTAGGAAGAAACTGCATCAACTAACGAACAAAATAACCACTTAATATCATAATGGCAGGATCAAGTTCACACATAACAATATTAACCTTAAATGTAAATGGACTAAATGCTCCAATTAAAAGACACAGACTGGCAAACTGGATAAAGAGTCAAGACCCATCAGTCTGCTGTATTCAGGAGACCCATCTCACATGCAGAGACATACATAGGCTCAAAATAAAGGGATGGAAGAAGATCTACCAAGCAAATGGAGAACAAAAAAAAGCAGGGGTTGCAATCCTAGTCTCTGATAAAACAGACTTTAAACCACCAAAGATCAAAAGAGACAAAGAAGGCCATTACATAATGGTAAACGGATCAATTCAACAGGAAGAGCTAACTCTCCTAAATATATACACACCCAATACAGGAGCACCCACATTCATAAAGCAAGTCCTTAGAAACTTACAAAGAGACTTAGACTCCCATACAATAATAATGGGAGACTTCAACACTGCACTGTCAACATTAGACAGATCAATGAGACAGAAAGTTAACAAGGATATCCAGGAATTGAACTCATCTCTGCACCAAGCGGACCTAATAGACATCTATAGAACTCTCCACCCCAAATCAACAGAATATACATTCTTCTCAACACCACATCGCACTTATTCCAAAATTGACCACATAATTGGAAGTAAAGCACTCCTTAGCAAATGTAAAAGAACAGAAATTATAACAAACCGTCTCTCAGACCACAGTGCAATCAAACTAGAACTCAGGACTAAGAAACTCAATCTAAACCGCTCAACTACATGGAAACTGAACAACCTGCTCCTGAATGACTACTGAGTACATAATGAAATGAAGGCAGAAATAAAGATGTTCTTTGAAACCAATGAGAACAAAGATACAACATACCAGAATCTCTGGGACACATTTAAAGCAGTGTGTAGAGGGAAATTTATAGCACTAAATGCCCACAAGAGAAAGCTGGAAATATCTAAAATTGACACTCTAACATCACAATTAAAAGAACTAGAGAGGCAAGAGCAAACACAGTCAAAAGCTAGCAGAAGGCAAGAAATAACTAAGATCAGAGCAGAACTGAAGGAGTTAGAGACACAAAAAACCCTCCAAAAAATCAATGAATCCAGGAGTTGGTCTTTTGAAAATATCAACAAAATTGACAGACCGCTAGCAAGACTAATAAAGAAGAAAAGAGAGGGGCCGGGCGCGGTGGCTCAAGCCTGTAATCCCAGCACTTTGGGAGGCCGAGACGGGCGGATCACAAGGTCAGGAGATCGAGACCATCCTGGCTAACACAGTGAAACCCCCTCTCTACTAAAAATACAAAAACTAGCCGGGCGAGGTGGCGGGCGCCTGTAGTCCCAGCTACTCGGGAGGCTGAGGCAGGAGAATGGCGTAAACCCGGGAGGCGGAGCTTGCAGTGAGCTGAGATCCGGCCACTGCACTCCAGTCCGGGCGACAGAGCGAGACTCCGCCTCAAAAAAAAAAAAAAAAAAAAAAAAAAAAAAAAAAAAAAAGAAAAGAGAGAAGAATCAAATAGACGCAATAAAAAATGATAAAGGGGATATCACCACCGACCCCATGGAAATACAAACTACCATCAGAGAATACTATAAACACCTCTACGCAAATAAACTAGAAAATCTAGAAGAAATAGATAATTTCCTGGACACTTACACTCTTCCAAGACTAAACCAGGAAGAAGTTGAATCCCTAAATAGACTAATAGCAGGCTCTGAAATTGAGGCAATAATTAATAGCCTAGCAACCAAAAAAAGTCCCAGGACCACATGGATTCACAGCTGAATTCTACCAGAGGTACAAGGAGGAGCTGGGACCATTCCTTCTGAAACTACTCCAATCAATAGAAAAAGAGGGAATCCTCCCTAACTCAATTTATGAGGCCAACATCATCCTGATACCAAAGCCTGGCAGAGACACAACAAAAAAAGAAAATTTTAGACCAATATCCCTGATGAACATCGATGCAAAAATCCTCAATAAAATACTGGCAAAACGGATTCAGCAGCACTATCAAAAAGCTTATCCACCATGATCAAGTGGGCTTCATCCCTGGGATGCAAGGCTGGGTCAACATTCGCAAATCAATAAACGTAATCCAGCATATAAACAGAACCAAAGACAAGAACCACATGATTATCTCAATAGACGCAGAAAAGGCTTTTGACAAAATTCAACAGCCTTTCATGCTAAAAACGCTCAATAAATTCGGTATTGATGGAACGTACCACAAAATAATAAGAGCTATTTATGACAAACCCACAGCCAATATCATACTGAATGGGTAAAAACTGGAAAAATTTCCCTTTGAAAACTGGCACAAGACAGGGATGCCCTCTCTCACCGCTCCTATTCAACATAGTGTTGGAAGTTCTGGCTAGGGCAATCAGGCAAGAGAAAGAAATCAAGGGTATTCAGTCAGGAAAAGAAGAAGTCAAATTGTCCCTGTTTGCAGATGACATGATTGTATATTTAGAAAACCCCACTGTCTCAGCCCAAAATCTCCTTAAGCTGATAAGCAACTTCAGCAAAGTCTCAGGATACAAAATTAATGTGCAGAAATCACAAGCATTCTTATACACCAGTAACAGACAAGCAGAGAGCCAAATCATGAATGAACTTCCATTCACAATTGCTTCAAAGAGAATAAAATACCTAGGAATCCAACTTAGAAGGGATGTCAAGGACCTCTTCAAGGAGAACTACAAACCACTGCTCAGTGAAATCAAAGAGGACACAAACAAATGGAAGAACATACCATGCTCATGGATAGGAAGAATCAATATCGTGAAAATGGCCATACTGCCCAAGGTTATTTATAGATTCAATGCCATCCCCATCAAGCTACCAATGAGTTTCTTCACAGAATTGGAAAAAACTGCTTTAAAGTTCATATGGAACCAAAAAAGAGCCCACATTGCCAAGCAATCCTAAGTCAAAAGAACGAAGCTGGAGGCATCACCCTACCTGACTTCAAACTATACTATAAGGCTACAGTAACCAAAACAGCATGGTACTGGTACCAAAACAGAGATATAGACCAATGGAACAGAACAGAGTCCTCAGAAATAATACCACACATCTACAGCCATCTGATCTTTGACAAACCTGAGAGAAACAAGAAATGGGGAAAGGATTCCCTATTTAATAAATGGTGCTGGGAAAATTGGCTAGCCATAAGTAGAAAGCTGAAACTGGATCCTTTCCTTACTCCTTATACGAAAATTAATTCAAGATGGAATAGAGACTTAAATGTTAGACCTAATACCATAAAAACCCTAGAAGAAAACCTAGGTAGTACCATTCAGGACATAGGCATGGGCAAGGACTTCATGTCTAAAACACCAAAAGCAACAGCAACAAAAGCCAAAATTGACAAATGGGATCTAATTAAACTAAAGAGCTTCTGCACAGCAAAAGAAACTACCATCAGAGTGAACAGGCAACCTACAGAATGGGAGAAAATTTTTGCAATCTACTCATCTGACAAAGGGCTGGTATCCAGAACCTACAAAGAACTCAAACAAATTTACAAGAAAAAAACAAACAACCCCATCAAAAAGTGGGCAAAGGATATGAACAGACATTTCTCAAAAGAAGACATTCATACAGCCAACAGACACATGAAAAAATGCTCATCATCACTTGCCATCAGAGAAATGCAAATCAAAATCATAATGAGATACCATCTCACACCAGTTAGAATGGCAATCATTAAAAAGTCAGGAAACAACAGGTGTTGGAGAGGATGTGGAGAAATAGGAACACTTTTACACTGTTGGTGGGATTGTAAACTAGTTCAACCATTATGGAAAACAGTATGGCGATTCCTCAAGGATCTAGAACTAGATGTACCATATGACCCAGCCATCCCACTACTGGGTATATATCCAAAGGATTATAAATCATGCTGCTATAAAGACACATGCACACGTATGTTTATTGCAGCACTATTCACAATAGCAAAGACTTGGAATCAACCCAAATGTCCATCTGTGACAGACTGGATTAAGAAAATGTGGCACATATACACCATGGAATACTATGCAGCCATAAAAAAGGATGAGTTTGCGTCCTTTGTAGGGACATGGATGCAGCTGCAAACCATCATTCTTAGCAAACTATCACAAGAACAGAAAACCAAACACCGCATGTTCTCACTCATAGGTGGGAACTGAACAATGAGATCACTTGGACTCGGGAAGGGGAACATCATGCACTGGGGCCTATCATGGGGAGGGGGGAGGGGGAGGAGGGAGGGATTGCATTGGGGAGTTATACATGATATAAATGATGAATTGATGGGTGCTGACGAGTTGATGGGTGCAGCACACCAACATGGCACAAGTATACATATGTAACAAACCTGCACGTTATGCACATGTACCCTAGAACTTAAAGTATAATAATAAAAAAATTAAAAATATTAAAAAAAAATTAAAAATTAATAAAAAATAAAAATAAAAAAAAGAGCTGAAAGGCAAGTAATGAATCATTTTCTAATCAAACCAGAAGTGTTATAAGATCGTGGAACGTTCCCTGAGAATACCTGCCAAAGGAAACTTGAGAAACAGTATTATCAACTACAGAGTCAAAGAAGCAGAAACTCTACTTACAAAGCTAAGCCTTTCAATTTCATTGGCTTTCAGCAAGAGTAGCGATTGCATCTAAACTCAAATAGGAAGCAATCTGAAACCTTCTTCTCAGAACGTGCAGAACATGTGTGTGTGATGCCAAGTATAAAAGAAAAAGGAAGTAAGTAACTTCTTTTTACTAGTGTTTTTACTAACACTGAATTAAAAATGTAAGATTAATATGCAAAAAAAAAAATCTATGAGTCATTCTTGATCACTCACTCTTTCCTTCACAACTCATTCATCTATCTACAAGTTCTGTTAGGCCCCCACTCCACCCCGCCCTTTTTCTTAAACAAAAGACACCTCAAATTCAATGACTTCTGTCTATCTCTATTCCCAAGTCTTCTAAGATACCAGCATCTCTCAGCTGAACTACTGCAGTAACTACTAACTAGTCTAGCTGCCTCTACTTTACTCTTATAATCCAACAGTTCTATTTCTTTTGGTTATCTTTCATGACCCCTTCATACTCTTAAAAATTACTGAGGACCCAAAGAGCTTTTGTTTATGTGAGTTACACTTATCAATATTTACTGTGTTAGAAATTAAAACTGAGAGAAATTTAAATCACAAGAATATACACATTCCATTGTCAGAGCAACGATATCACCACACATCATATAGACTCTGGAAAACTCCACTCTGCCTCCTAAGATAATCAGAATGAAAAAGGCAAATAACATCTTAGTAATATGAAATTAAAAAGTTTGACTGTGCAGAACCACCGAAAGGGTCTGAGGGATTCTTAGTGTCCCTGGACCACACTTTGGAAACTACAATTATAGTCTTCTCTCCATACAGCAAGCCATAGTGATCCTTTAAAAATATAAAACAGATTAAAACTCACAGGCCTAAAAACTCAAATGTCTTCAAAGATCTTATAATGTATGGCCCCAACCTACTTCTCCCAAACTAATCTTCTGGTATATTTTACTCCTACTATCTTCTCCTCTTTACCACTCTGTTTTGGTCCTGCTTGCCTCTTATTGTTCCTCAAAACCACCAACCTAATTTTTACACTTGCAAATGTTTACATTTGCTGATTCCCCTGCTTTGAATGCTTTCCCCTAGATCTTTATATAGCCTGTTCTTTCTCACTATTCAGGGCTCTATTCAAACGTCATCTCCTTAGTGAAGACTTCTCTAACCTTCTAATCTAAGAGAACCAGAACTGGCCCTTCTCCCTACATCATGCAGATATCATTCTCTATTTTTCTTTTTTTTTTTTTTTTGAGACGGAGTCTCACTGTGTCGCCCAGGCTGGAGTGCAGTGGCATGATCTCTATTTTTCTTTATTCAGATTTCTTTTCTTCATAGGACTTGAAACTATTTAAAAACACATGATGTATTTATTTTCTTGTTTATTGTACATCTTCCCTAGCAGAAGGTAATTTTCATGAGTAAGAAAATTTGTCTCTATTCACTAATGTATTTCTAGTGGCTATAACTATCCTGCAGTACATAGATAGTCAATGAATATTCATTGAATGAACCACTGGACTTCTAGAAAATCACCATCATAACGACATTTCAAAATAGAGGCTGGGAGCAGTGGCTCACCTGAGGTCAGGAGTTCGAGACCAGCCTGGCCAACATGGTGAAATCCTGTCTCTACTAAAAATACAAAAAATTAGCCGCGCATGGTGGCGGGCACGTGGAATCCCAGCTACTTGGGGGGCTGAGACAGGAGAACAGCTTAAACCTGGGAGGCAGAGGTTGGGGTGAGCCAAGATAGTGTCACTGCACCCCAGCCTGGGCGACAGAATGAGATTCTGTCTTGAAAAAAAAAAAAAAAATTAGATGATGATTTCAATGTTTATCATCCTTTCCATTCCTAACATTAATTCTTCCTTAGTTTTGGCAATCTGTCTATAAACCAAACTTAGATCCTAGTTTTAAAAACAGGAAATGAATATATCAAAATTAATGAAAAAAATCTTATTGTGATTATTATGTAAAAAGTTTCTTATACAACCCATCAATAAGTTAAAAATTCTAGTAGTGAAAGTGGTTAACTACGTCATTACTTAATGATGCAATTACCTTAATTGGAGGGCACTGAGAACGGCAAAAGTCATTGATCTTCTTCTGCAACGGAAGTTTCATCTCAGTCAATACTACACACTGTTGAGAAAACAACAAATTAAAAACTAGAAAATACATAATTATTTTTGTAATATACAATAATCAGAAGCATGTCAGTTTGCACTGTGCTAAAGACACATCACTAATCTCACTGAAAAGTTACAATCCTTTGGAATTCCATTCCAAGGTTAATACCTTCACAAAGTACAGATAACAAAAATAAAAATAACATATACAGGGGAAAACCTGCACACATAAAACTTGATAACCATCACAGGCTTTAAGATTAGAAGCAAACCTTAATATTCTATGTGGTATTTATGGACTCTAAGTGATTAGATTTGCTTCATGTATTACTATCACACAAATACTAACCTAGCTACCAGAGTATTACTTTCATGCTAGCTTAAAAACCTGACAACATTTTTAAGAGACACATTAGTTGGCTACTAGAACAAGTCCATCTGTGGATTTAGTTTTTTTAAATCTAGCTTGCAATATGGTTTGCTTCCTGTAGGGAGACATTCCTCCATAGGTCTCTCGTCTATACAGTCTCACAACGTATGCCATGAATGCAAGGTCCTTACCACTCTTTACTTGAGGTCATTTCTCAGAATTGTATTTGCTGTGTAAAAACTTAAGGGATGAGGTAAGGTCTTCCTCAGGGACAAAGAGATGTCTTAGCTTACTTTAAAACAGCCAATTCCCCAAGCTCAGCATTCTTCTCTAAAGCAACCTACTACATGTGCAGGCATTCACTGAGCCCTCTGCCTTGAAATAGAGGGACTTGGGGGACAGGGGGCGAGGAAGAAAATGCAATATAATGCTCATGTTTTTTATTATGCACTGAGTAATAAACTTCTTAGTCTCTGACCCAGGAATCTCATATTTCCTGCATCTGTGAAACAGTAACAGGCTACGTTGCAAATAATAAAAAAATCAAAGACTAGACCCAACACATATTGAAACTGATTTGAGTTTTATCAATGTTAGAAAATTCTCAGTCATACTTTCTTTGAATATTGCCCTTTTCTATTGCTATCTAGAAATCCAATCTCATAAATTGGACCTTTTCATTCAAGCTCTCATTTATTTTAATTTGTCCATAGTATTTTCTCTTATTTCTTTTTTGGGGTTTTTTTTTTTTTTTTCTTTTTTGTTTTTTTTTTTTTTTTTGAGACACAGTCTCACTCTGTTGCCCAGGCTGGATTGCAGCGGTGCGATCTGGTCTCACTGCAAAACCACCTCTGTCTTCTAGGTTCAAGCAATTCTTCTGCCTCAGCCTCCCCAGTAGTTGGGATTACAGGCACATGCCACCATGCCCAGCTAATTTTTGTATTTTCAGTAGAGACAGGGTTTTGCCATGCTGGCCAGGCTGTTCTCAAACTCCTGACCTCAGGTTTTCTGCCCGCCTTGGCCTCCAAAGTGCTAGGATATTTTCTTTATTTCTATGTGCTATAGTTTTGGTAATTTCCTCAGGTCTATCTTTCAATTCACTAATGTTTATTCCAGCTATTATCTATTTACTGTTTAATCTATCCAACGAATTTTAATTTTTAAGACTTCATGTTCATTTCCATAAGTTGTACCTCATTCTTTATCACGTGTCTGGTCTTTTTCAATATTATATATTTAATAACTTCTTTTGAGATTTAGTAGTTTTGAACATCTGTATTTTATAATCTTTCTCAAACAATTCTATTGTCCTAAATTCTTGGAGGTTTAGCCTGGGCATGGTGGCTCACACCTGTAATGACAGCACTTTGGGAGGCCAAGGCAGGAGGATCACCTGAGGTCAGGAGGTCAAGAGCAGCCTGGCTTACATGGTGAAACTCCATCTCTACTAAAAATACAAAAATTAAACAAGAAATGGGGAAAGGATTCCCTATTTAATAAATGGTGCTGGGAAAATTGGCTAGCCATAAGTAGAAAGCTGAAACGGGATCCTTTGATCCTTTCCTTACTCCTTACACGAAGATTAATTCAAGATGGATTAGAGACTTAAATGTTAGACCTAATACCATAAAAACCCTAGAAGAAAACCTAGGTAGTACCATTCAGGACATAGGTATGGGCAAGGACTTCATGTCTAAAACACCAAAAGCAATGGCAACAAAAGCCAAAATTGACAAATGGGATCTCATTAAACTAAAGAGCTTCTGCACAGCAAAAGAAACTACCATCAGAGTGAACAGGCAACCTACAGAATGGGAGAAAATTTTTGCAATCTACTCATCTGACAAAGGGCTAATATCCAGAATCTACAAAGAACTCAAACAAATATACAAGAAAAAAACAAACCCCATCAAAAACTGGGCAAAGGATATGAACAGACATTTCTCAAAAGAAGACATTCATACAGCCAACAGACACATGAAAAAATGCTCATCATCACTCACCATCAGAGAAATGCAAATCAAAACCATAATGAGATACCATCTCACACCAGTTAGAATGGCAATCATTAAAAAGTCAGGAAACAACAGGTGTTGGAGAGGATGTGGAGAAATAGGAACACTTTTACACTGTTGGTGGGATTGTAAACTAGTTCAACCATTATGGAAAACAGTATGGCGATTCCTCAAGGATCTAGAACTAGATGTACCATATGACCCAGCCATCCCACTACTGGGTATACACCCAAAGGATTATAAATCATGCTGCTATAAAGACACATGCACACGTATGTTTATTGCGGCACTATTCACAATATCAAAGACTTGGAATCAACCCAAATGTCCATCTGTGACAGACTGGATTAAGAAAATGTGGCACAGATACACCATGGAATACTATGCAGCCACAAAAAAGGATGAGTTTGCATCCTTTGTAGGGACATGGATGCAGCTGGAAACCATCATTCTTAGCAAACTATCACAAGAACAGAAAACCAAACACCGCATGTTCTCACTCATAGGTGGGAACTGAACAATGAGATCAATAGGACTCGGGAAGGGGAACATCACACACTGGGGCCTATCATGGGGAGGGGGGAGGGGGGAGGGATTGCACTGGGAGTTACACCTGATATAAATGATGAATTGATGGGTGCTGACGAGTTGATGGGTGCAGCACACCAACACGGCACAAGTATACATATGTAACAAACCTGCACGTTATGCACATGTACCCTAGAACTTAAAGTATAATAAAAAATAAATAAATAAATAAATAAATAAATAAAAATACAAAAATTAGCAGGGAATGGTGGCACGTGCCTGTGATCCCAGCTACTCGGGAGGCTGAAGTAGGAGAATCGCTTGAACCCAGGAGGCAGAGGTTGCAGTAAGCCCAGACTGTGCCACTGCACTCCAGCCTGGGAGACAGAGCAAGACTCCAAAAGAAAAGAGGGGAGGGGAGGGGAAGGGAGGGGAAGGGAGGGGAGGGGAGGGGAGGGGAGGAGACGGGAGTGGAGGGGAGGGGAGGAAAGGAAAAGAAAGGAAAGGAAAAAAGAAAAGAAAAAGAAAGAAAGGAAAAGAAAAGAAAAGAGAAAACAAAGGAAAAGAAAAAAGAAAAGAAAGAAAGAAAAATAAATAAATAAAAATTATTTGAAGTTTAATAGTTTGTTGACTCTTGGTCATATTGAGCTGCTTTTTTTCCCATCTTGTCATTTTGTACTGTGAACTCAAAGGGACTTTATATACTGCAGTACCCTGTAAGTTAGTTGAGGGTATACTTCTCAAGATTTGTTTAGTTTTGTTTTTGTCTGGCACATTAGGGCATGGCCATTATAGTACTACCTTTTTATCATTTTTTTTTTTTTTTTTTGAGATGGAGTTTTGTTCTTGTTGCCCAGGCTGGACTGCAGTGGCACAATCTTGGCTTAATGCAACCTCTACCTCCCGGGTTCATGCGATTCTCCTGCCTCAGCCTCCCAAGTAGCCGGGATTACAGGCATTCACCACCACACCTGGCTAAATTTTGTATCATTAGTAGAAACAGGATTTCTCCTTATTGGTCAGGCTGGTCTCAAACTCCTGACCTCAGGTGATCCGCCCACCTTGGCCTCCCAAAGTGCTGGGATTATAGGTGTGAGCCACTGCGCCCAGCCTACTAGTACTACTTTTTACATTAAGTTCTCAGTTTAGGAATTTCCAGATCACAAAAGATTATAAAGTTTAATCTCTAAACCTATGTGACAGCAGCCCTGTGGTTATGAATTCCCCAGGAAAACCTTTACTTTTCATCCAGAGCTCAAGAGAAAACAGACAAGCTTCTTGTTCTGATTGGTAAAGATTGTTCTTGTCCACCCTTTCACTGAGGGCATAGCTCTCTGAGGCTCCAGCTTTATGAAGAAGGGGAGGTCTCAATTCCATTTCTCTAGTTTATGTAGTTCTAGGTCTGAATCTTCTGTCTCTATGTGAACATCAATTCCCAAGAACTTTGGTTACTGTGACAGACAACTCCTGTCGCTAAGAGTAACTACAGATAATAGTTCACTAGTCTTTTAGCTAACTGTTCATTTGTGGCCTCTGAGCATTTTCCTAACATTATTTTGAGCTTGGATAGTCATTTAAAAGAAAGTCTGTTTAGAAATTCTAGAAAGTCTGTTTAGAAAGTCTGTTTAGAAACACATAAACAGATTTTCCTAACATTATTTTGAGCTTGGATAGTCATTTAAAAGAAAATCTGTTTAGAAATTCTAGGTGCTTTGTACCAGGATGAATTTTAAGTTATCTAGTCCAGAATAGAAGTCTATATTCATTTTTTAATGGGTAACAGCATAATTTACTCACAGCAAAAAAAAAAAAAAAAAAAAAAATCAGGGTCAACCTACTCACTTTTACAATATACAATGTCTTAGGAATTTTGTTGTTGTTATTTAAGGAATTGTTACCTATAATAGATTGAACTACCGATCCATGTATTTTTACTCCCCTGTAATTGTACCGCTTGCCCATGGCTTTAGGAAGAGTACTTTTCTGCTTCTTGACTTTAGGCTTGATAACGTTGACTTGCTTTGGCTGACAGGATGTTAATGGACATAACAAAAACAGAGGCTTGAAATGTGCATGTGTGTCTGGACTTGACCTTCTGTTTCTGCTACTACCATGAGAACATGGCCTAGGTAGCCTCCTGGTCCCAGAAGAGAGACACATGGAGGAGAACCAAACTCTGGAGTTTAATCCAGGCTGAGTTCAGCCTAGAAACCACAACTGACATTCAGTTACATAGGAGAGAAATAAATGCATGTTGCTATAAATCAAAGTTTTGAGTAGTTTTTAATGGATATTACTGAGAAAAAAGTCAATTGATAAAACTACTTTGTCAGTAGTTCTTAGGTCCCTTCCTTAAAATGGAGAATTTGAAAGGTTTTATTCTGATATGTCTTCTACCTTGAAATTTTTTTGTTCTGTTCCTCAATACACTAGGTTAAATTAGTTAAACATATTAATACTTAACAATTTCGCCCTGGAATCTGTCAATAACATTTAATACAAAATGGAGTACTAACCTGGTATTTGTCTAAAAAGGAGAGATCTGTGGTCTCATTGAAAGGAACAGAAGATGATGTGACATGAACATAAGGATTTAGTTCTGCAATATGTTTAAGTACAGCTTCAGCCCTAAAAAAACAAAATGAACTTTTACTGTCCTTTCATTCAATATACTCAAATCTCTTCAAGCTGGACACTGTAATGACATCAGAGGAACCTGACACGTTACAAAATTTCAATGGAAACTTACCTTGTAGAAGAAAGAAACCAAGACTTACTTGTCTTTACAGATAACTATACAATCTTGAAATAATATACTATCATATTCCACAGTACACCACACAATCTCAAAGTGTACCCTAATAGTTCTAAGCTTCAGGCTCCTTAGCTTTCTTATTAATTTAGCAACACTAAAGTCTTTCTTTAATAAATTCAAGGAAATACATTTCTAGGTAGCAGTGTAATATATATAAAATATGTATTTATATATAATATATATTATATAACACATACTATGTAAATATATAAAAAAATTGACAAATACAAAAAATTAAGTATATACCAATATTTATTTAGCCATAGTAGTATGAATTTATGGTGATCAATTAAACAACTATGACTGGCGTTCTAGATAAAGGAAATATTCTAAGTAAATGAGTAAAAAAAACCTCATAATACATCAAAATATCTTTACCTGTTTTGCTTATTAACAACATCATCTTCACTGAGAAAGAAGTTGGTTCCTAGATCCCATGCTCGGCATTTTTCTGTATCATGAATTGTAAGTGCCTTCAAAAAAGAAAAAAGTATTGGTTGAAGTCAGGAGTTCAAGGATATTCAGTCTCTCCAGTACTATCAACAATGTACTAGAACTATTATTTTGTGTAATTAGATAATGAAAATTAAGCAAAGGCATAAGAATTAGAAAGGATATAAAATTAGATCTATATACATCTGGAGACCCCAATAAATTGATGGAAAAATTTCTTTAAACATGAAGATAATTTAAATTTATAAAAGTATCATGTTATAAAAATCAACACAAAAATCCAGAAAATGCATATAAACAAACACTTCAAAATATTCCATGTTTCAAGTAAGAAAGACAATTAACAAAGAAAAAAATACTTGTAAATTATATTACAGGCCACAAACCTCGTAGAAAGAGGAACATGAACAAGGATCATACTGAAAAAAGAAATGCACATGGTCCTTGAAAATATGTAAAGACGGTCAACCTTGCCAAGAAACGAAACAACTTTTCTCACTTGTTAGACTGGCATAAATTCACAGTTTGACAACACGGTCTATTGGTGAGGGTGAGGTGAATCAGCGACTCTCATACATTACTGATAACAGTGTGAAGTGGCTCAACCTCAAAGGAAAGGAATTTGGCAATCTCTAGCAAAAAGATATCTGCATGTATTCTGTGATGCAGCAATCCTACTTTTAGGACTCTATCTCAAAGACACACTGGGAGAAATACAAAAAGATATATATACAAGAGTATTAAACGTAGCACACCATTTGTAAGAGCAAAAGACTGGAAATAATCAAAAAGCCCACCAATGGGGAACTGGCTATAAGATGATACATCCATACAATGCATAATCATGCAACTATTTTAAAAAAAATGAAAGACGTATTTATAAATATGGAGTAATCTCTAGGATATGCTGTAAAGAGATAGCAAGGTAAAGAAGAGCACTTTAAATGAGAAAGGTGGGAGGAGATAAACATATATACCCACACATAACAGATACACATGTATGTGTGTATGCATTTACCTATCTACAAAAACAAATGAAGAATAAACCAAATATAAAAAGACAGTAACCTAATAAGTGAAGGAGGAAACAAAGTAGCAAGAAGCTAGACTTATCTGAAAATACTTTGTTTAAAAAATCTGACTTTGAATCATAAATCTCACATAATAGTAAAACTAAACTTTTAAAAAAGCAATCTCTAAAAATCCAAAGCAAAACGAATACATGGACTAAACTGTTTATGGAGTCTGCTATATACAGAGATTTATTTAAAGTGACTTTTAAAAGCAGTTAATTTGCCTGCCAAATCCAGGTAGGATCAAAAAACTATTTTTTTTTTAAATAATACATTATTATTAACAATATTGGAATTGGCATTCTGAAACTATGCCATAAGGGTAAAATATAATAGGATAAAGAATATACAGGATATATAGGATAAAGCATCTAATGGATCATTAGAAACCAAAATCCTAATAAGACACAAATATAAAATCACAGAAATAAATATGCTATAATCCAAAGTAAAACTTAGAAAGTTTAGTAATACTTTACAAGCCTAAACCTGAAAATCAGAAATTTCAGTGTTTACTCATTATGAACGTTTCAGCTCTGCCCACTGAAAAGACTTTGTAAACAGTGACAAAGACTACTGGGGGCTGTGTCCAAAAGCCTCAAAAAACATGAAGAGAACCACAATAACCAAAGATGGAACAATCTGAGCATCAATGAAAACAACTATAATAGATGAAAACACATCAAACTATGTTTAAATTCATGAGTTTATCATAATGACCAGAGTCATGCCCGAATCCTGACTCACAGAAACTATGAGACAATAAAATATTGCTTAAGCTACAAATTTTGGGGTAAACTGTTTTACAGCAACAGGTAAACTGATACAATGGTATTAAGAGCTTGTTACATTTTAGGTGTGAAAATAGTATTGCTGCTTCAAAAGATATTCTTACCTTTTAAAGATACTACTAAAATATTTAAGGATGATATAATACAATGTCTGAAATTTATATCAAAATAATTTGGCAGTTGGGGGCAATAAGGAATGAGAAGGAGATATATGAAACAAATGTCCCCAAGAGTTGGTAACTGAAGCCTTCTGATGTGTATGTGGGGTTTTGTCAAACAATTCTTTCTACTTTTGTATATTTCTGAAATTTCTGTGATTTTTTAAAAGTAGAGCATTAAAGACAATAATTAAAACAAAGTATAAACAATATTACCACAACAAATGAGCCAATAAAAGGCTCATAACAATTTTTCTCACAGAGGACATTTACTTACCTTAATCCCTGCAAGAACAAGATTCTTTGCTAGAAAGGCAAAAGAAAAAGGAATAGCTCAATATTGGGAATACATACTGGATATGTCTTCACAGAGCTTAGTCACATATCTGATTGGACACTTTTGACTTCTTTTTTTTCTACTTAAGTTCCTTGTCTTTAAAAAGTTACAAAATACAGGTTAAAAGTGAAAAAATTAAAATGTGCATAATCACAACACCCAGGGATAATCACTCCTAAAATTTCAATGTATTCTTCCAGACATGTTTTTATGAATACAGTACATGTATGTGTGCTACTTATAATGAATTAATGGATATAGAGAACGATAATTAATGGCTATTAAAATCACAAAAAGAAGCAATGAGTCATTACTGGTTATTTGTGGAAGAACATAACAACATCATGAAATAGTCTTGACAAAGATTAAAAACTGAATCTGATCAACATTTTGGATCTAACTTCTGTTATAGGAAATATAAGGGGATGAAGTTATTTAAACTATCTTACATTGCTCAAAGGTGTCATACAAAATTAGGAATATAAATATTGCTTACCAATTTCCAAACCAAGACCACCCATTCCACTTAAGAAAACACGGGACTTGGCCATCTTCTGCATTGCTGTGTCTCCAAGAACATACCTCTGTCGACTACATGGAAAACACAACAAAAAACAAAAAATTATTTCACTAAAATTATAACATCTCTTAAAGTTGTTTGCAAACAAAAAGCCTAGGAACTCAATCCTGCCCACAGACTTGTTCTGAATGATTTGCATAGTGTTTAAACATTTCTGAATTAAATGCCAAATATATGACATATTTTGAAAAATCAGATAATTTGGCACCACAATCTATATTCCCTCAAGGCAATAGACAGATGGAGTTGAGTAGGAGTTGTCCTGTTTAGGCAGAAGTATTATGTGCTCCAGATTTGCCACAATCAACTCCTTCCTGTTCCTCTCATTTATTACCTCAGTGGTCACTATAAGCATTTGAGTTTGCCATCTCCACCTTAAAACTTTCACTATCAACAGGATTTCTGAGACCCCCATCTCTACATAAAAATGTGAAAATCAGCAAGGTGTGGTGGCACACACCTGTGGTCCTACCTATTTAGGAGGCTGAGGTGGGAGGATTGCTTGAGCCTAATGGTTTGAGGTTACAGTGAGCTATGATCACGCCACTGCACCCAAGCTTGGGCAACAGCAAGATCCTGTCTATATCCAGATATAAAGGATGATCTTATCGTAGCAGCTTCATGTCAGAATTCAGAAGTCAGGGAATGTTGTACCTGGCCAGTAATACTGGTTTTTGCCTAAATATGGAATGTATAAGTGCCTTCTTAGTATCATCACTTCTTCTATTGTTAGTACCATCTGCACCTTTTTCAGACTTTTTTGTCATATCCTTAGTTTTGGTTCCTGCCCAGCCACTGAACTGCCACTACGTAGGCAACGTACCTAGTCTTAGGTTCTGGACTACAAGCCAATCTGAACCCACTGTCTTCCCTAGTCATTCAATAATCATTTAATGAGTATCTTCTAAGACTTAGACAGTGTGTCATAGTCTATGACTTAGAAAAGCTCATGGTCTGACAGAGTTGACATACATGTGAACAAATACTATGTGATAATGTGTTTATTTAATAGCAATAAAAATAAGATGCTTTAGGGCTGAGCAGAAAGGATGAGAAGTAACTCAGGCAAGATATCACACAGCAGATATAGGAGTGAGTTCTTAAAGGATCATTGGAAGGTATTTTTGAAGCACAAAAGAGCATTACAGGAAAAGACAGTTGAGATAAAAAGGTATAAACTGCAATTACCTATCTTATCTTCGATAAAAGAAGTAGTCTAGTATGGCCAGGGTATTCAGAGGAAAAGATGGTTGAGGCCTTCAATAAATGGTGCTGGGAAAACTAGATTTCCAAATGCAAAAGAATGAAAATGGACCCTTATACTACACAAAATAATCAAATCAAAATGAATCAAAGACTTAAATGTAAGATCTGCAATTATAAAACTCCTAGAAGAAAACAGGAAAGAGGCCTCATAACACTGGTGTTGGCACAGATTTTCTGGATAACACCAAAGGCACACACAACAAAAGCAAAAATTGACAAGTAGGACTACATGAAACTAAAAACCAGTAAAGGAAACAATCAACAAAATGAAAACGCAACCTACAGAATGAGAGAAAGTATTTGTAAACCATGTATGTGATAAGGGGTTAATAATATCCTAACGAATGCCTATAACTCAATACCAAAAAACCCCTGAATTGACCCAATTTTTAAAAATGGACAAAGAGTTTGAATAGACGTTTCTCCAGAAACATGCACATAGCCAACAAGTATATGGAAAGGTGTTCAACACTCACTAATCATCAAGGAAATACAAGGGAAAACCACAATGAGAGATCACCTCACACCTGTATGGATGACCATTATAAAAGAAAAGAAAAGAAAAGAAAACAAAACATAACAAGTATTGGCAACAATGTGGAGAAACTGGAACTTTTGTGCACTGTTGGAAATGTAGAATGGTGCAGTTGCTATGGAAAACAGTAAGAAGCTTCCTTAAAAATTAAAAAATAGAATTACCATATAATCCAGCAATTCCATTTTGGGTATTTATCCAAAAGAATTAGAAACAAGATCTTGAAGAAATATTTGCTACATAGATCTGCTATACGACAATGTACACAGTGTTAATAATATAGTTGACCCTTGAACAACATGGGTTTCAAACGCACAGGTTCATTTATTTGCAGATTTTTTTCAATAAATATACTGAAAATTTTTTGGACATTTGTGACAACTTGAAAAAATTCACAGATGAACTTTGTAGCCTAGAGATATGCAAAAATTAAGAAAAAGTATGTCATGAATGCATGAAATCTATGTACATATTAGTCTATTTTATCATTTACTACCATGAAATAAACACAAATTATAAAAAGTTAAAATTGATCAAAACTTATACATACACTTACAGACCACAGATGTCGCCATTTGCAGTTAAGAGGCATGTAAACAGATGTAAAGATGCAGTATTCAGTCATGAGTGCATAGAAGTCACTGTAGTACATACTGCACTACTGTAATAATTTTGTAGCTACTTTCAGTTGTTATTGTGATGAGCTTAAGTGATGTATCTGGTTAAAGCGCATGTGACTCTATTCATCTTTGCCTGAGTAGTTCCTCTCTCCAGTAAATTGAATATTGCAGGAAAAAGTGATGTCTTGAGGTTCTTGCATATTTTTCCATCATGTTTAATGTGCAATACTGTAAATCTTGAATGACATATATGGGACCCATACAAAGTGCCACCAGTAATGTTGCAAGTGCTCCCAAGAAGCTGAGAAAAGTCATGACATTACAACAAAAAGTTGAATTGCTTGATATGCACTGTAGACTGAGGTCTGCAGCTGTGGTTGCCTGCCATTTCAAAATAAAATGAATCCAGTGGAAGGACCATTGTAAAAAAAAAGGAAAGCCATCATTGTAACTACACCAGCAAGTATGAAAACCTTGCACTTTTTGTGAAAGACCTTTTTATCTTGTATTGAAAATGCAGCACTGATATGGGTGCAGGATTGCTGAAACAAAGGCATATTTATAGACTCTAACATGATTTGAGAAAAAGCGAAGTCATTATAAGACCACTTAAAGCAAAAAGAAGGTAAAGGATATAAAGCTGTAGAATTCTTTTTTTTTCACAGGTTACTGGGGTACAGGTGATGTTTGGTTACATAAGTTCTTTAGTGGTGATTTGTGTGATTTTGGAGCACCAATCACCCAAGCAGTAAAGCTGTAGAATTTAACGCTAGCAAAGGATAGTTTGATAATTTTAGAAAGAGGTTTGGCTTAAAAAAAAGTCAGACACAACATGAGAAGCAGTTTCTGCCAATCAAGAGGCAGCAATGAGTTTCTAGACACCATAAGGAAAATCACTGAAGAGAAAGGATATCTACCTGAATAGGTTTTTAATGTAGAAGAAAGTGCTCTATTCCGAAAAAAATTGCCACAAAGGACATTTATTAGCAAGGAAGAGAAGCAAGCACCAGGATTTAACGCAGAAATGGATAGTTAACTCTACTGTTTTGTGCAAATGCATTCAGGTTTA
Organism: Rhinopithecus roxellana; assembly: GCF_007565055.1. Classification (NCBI taxonomy): domain Eukaryota; kingdom Metazoa; phylum Chordata; class Mammalia; order Primates; family Cercopithecidae; genus Rhinopithecus; species Rhinopithecus roxellana. Next base: position 40,675,781 of record NC_044550.1, on the reverse strand, counting down.
TGATCAGGACTGCCCTTACATATAAAGCTGCTAACTCCTTAGCATTGGAGGGAAAAGATAAACACCAGCTGCCAGTCCTCCGGCTACATAACAAGCAGGCCTGGACAATAACCCTTTTTCTGGATTGGTTTTGTTGACGCTTTGATTTTGAGATCAGGAAGTGTCTTGCCAATAAGAACTTTTAAAGTTCTTTTGCTATTGGACAATACACCTGGCCACGCAGAACCCCATAAGTTCAACAAGGAAGGTGCTGAAGTGGTCTACTTGCTTCAAAACACAACATCTCAAATTCAGCTTCTAGATCAGGGCATCATAAAGGACCTTTAAGGCTCATTACACACAGCACTCTATGGAAAGGATTGTCAATGCTATGGAAGAGAACCCCAAGAGAGAGAACATTATTAAAGTCTGGAAGATTATACCATTGAAGATGCTATCATTGTTACTGATATCAGCCAATCGGGCAGAAGGGTTCTGATGATTCAAGATTGCATTGATTTCTTTAAAGATATGGACCCTTCTACAACAGGGGCACCAAAAAGAAACTAAAGAAAGTGACAGGAGGATCAGTACTGTATAGAAACATTTTTCCAGAAATGAGAAAGCAAAAAAGTCACACAGTAGTTATATATTTCCATAAAGTTACAGTGTGTGCTTGCCTCTCCTTCCCTACCCTTCTGCCTCCACCTCTTTTGATTCTGCCACCCCTAAGACAAAACCAACTCCCTCCATTCCTCCTCCTCAGCCTACTCAACATGAAGACAACAAAGATGAAGACCTTTATGATAATCCAGTTCCACCTAATGAACAATAGATATGTTTTCTCTTCCTTATGATTTTCTTAACATTTTATTTTCTCTAGCTTACTTTATTGTAAGAATGCCGTGTATATATACAGTATATAATACATACAATATTTAAAATGTGTGTTATTTACATTATCAGTAAAATTTTCAGTCAATAGTAGGCTATTAGTACTTAAGCTTTAGGAGAGTCAAAAGTCATATGTGGATTTTCGACTGCACAAGAGGTAGGGTGCTGGGGAGTTGGCATTCCTAACTTCTTCCTTGTTCAAGTGTCAACTATACTATACTACACACTTAAAAACTTGTTAGTAGGGTAGAATTCATGTTATGTGTTTTTACTACAATAATAACTTTTTAATAGGTAAGTTGGAGTTATGTTCAAAATGACTCAGTAAGCTATAGTATTTGGACGTGTACTATGAGACAAAATGGTCAGAACTGTGGCTGTGTTAAAGAGAATGGAGAGAAAAGAGAACTTCTGGAATTTATCTTTATCTTATCCTACCTTCAGCAAGTTCACTACTGACATCTATCTCCCCGAGATGTTAAGAGGCTAAGGATCCTCATTTCATGCCTCGTCCCTAAAATATATTAATCATTGTCCAAAGTCCTTATTAGTCCCCATAAGCAACAGATACAGATTTAAAAAAAGAAAAAATACAGCTGGGCATGGTGGCTCACGCCTGTAGTCTCAGCACGTTGGGAAGCCGAGGTGGGCAGATCACAAGGTCAAGAGATTGAGATCATCCTGGCCAACATGGTGAAACCCCATCTCTACCGAAAAAAAAAAAACCTACAAAAATTAGCTGGGTGTGGTGGTGCATGCCTGTAGTCCCAGCTACTCATGAGGCTGAGGCAGGAGAATCACTTGAACTTAGGAGGCATAGGATGCAGTGAACCGAGATCGTGCCACTGCACTCCAGCCTGGATGACAAAGCAAGACTCCGTCTCAAAAAAGCAAAAATATAAACTCCCAAATCTTCAGATTCAGCCACTATAACAAAAGGAAAAAAAAAAAAAAAAAAAAAAAAACACCAAACCCTCAAACATATAAGTTAATTTTTAAAATCTAAGAAAATAAGACCTAGTTTTTGTGTGAAAATCTCACATTTTGGCTTTTGTAATATACACATCTTTGTATTCCTTTTTTTTTTTCTTTGACACAGAGTCTCGCCCTGTTGCCCAGGCTGGAGCGCAGTGGCGCCATCTCAGCTCACTGCAAGCTCCGCCTCCCGGGTTCCTGCCATTCTCCTGCCTCAGCCTCCCAAGTAGTGGGAATTACAGGTGCCTGCCACCACGCCCGGCTAATTTTTTGTATTTTTAGTAAAGACGGGGTTTCACCATGTTAGCCAGAATGGTCTCGATCTCCTGACCTCATGATCCACCTGCCTTGGCCTCCCAAAGGGCTGGCATTACAGGCGTGAGCCACCGCACCAGGCCACATCTTTGTACTTCTACTAAGAAAACTTGTATGTAGTCAGTAACTCTTTTAGTATTCCCTAATAATTCACTCTTTTAGTACCCACATAAATTCCCGGCTTTATCATTTATTAATGATTCCTGCCCTCACTATGACAAATTCTTAAGGAAGATATTAAAACTCAAATATGCACACTGGTAAAAAACTAGATGTTTGCAATACGACATGCACACAAAGTGCAAACAACTACACCAAAAGATACTCTCCGTCAAACAAAAGAAAATGGCTTACCTCGAATAATAACAGCTAAACTGCTATATTCTATAACTCTCAGTAAAGCAAACTGCAGCCTACTCACATAGCATTGTAAATGGAAAGTTTAGTCACTGAGCTACTGAAAATTACGTTTATTTATCAGCATTACAGGGTTGGAGGGACATAAAAAAAGTTTCACAAGGATTAAACTAAAAAAATGAATAAAATTAGTCAATACTATCTCAAAGAGGTGCCATTTGTTATATCAAAAAAAAAAAGACCAAAAGGACATTAAGAATATAATTATAGATTAAGAATCCCAATTTAAGAGTCCACTCTCCCTTTGTGCTTACTGTCTTCAAGCCACACTGACCTGCTTGCTGTTTTGCAAGAAGACAAGCTTGCTTTCATTTCAGAGTTTTTATACTATTTCTTCTGCTTAGAATGTCCTTTCTTAAAAATCTTGGAATAGTTGACTTCTTATCACTTAAGCCTCTATTAAAATATTGTATTACAAATGTCACACACATTATTCCTGATTACCCTATCAATAAAATGGCTACTCTTATCCTTAGGTCACTGCCTAACTCATTAACCTATCATAGTTTCTTCAAATCACTTACCATTAACTGTTTGTCTGCCACTCCTACCAAAAACTCTATGGTCTGTTAAAAACTCACTAATGTAATCCAAATACGTAAAACAGTACCAGGCATTTAATAATAGATATCCCTGTGCTAAACACTGTTTTAAGTGCTTTAGACATACTAATTCAGTTAACCCTTATACAACAACTTGAGGTGACTTCTAAACCATATTTTATAATCAGGAAACCATCTGTAAAATAATTTTCACATGAACAAGATTGTTAGTCTTTTGAGCAAGATTGTTAGTCTTTTATCTCTTTTCCCAAGCATATAGTACAAAACAGGATTTGGACTCAACATGCCAGATGGTATGTATTAGCTCCTAATAAAGTGCCCATTATTGACTCTGCATCTTTTTCTTTAATTACTTTAAAAAGTATTCAAATTTCATGAAAAAGTATAGTTTAAAAAGTCTCATCAAATTCCATTCAAAACACAACTATTCAATCATACAATACTTTCTTTAATTACTAAAAAAGCATTCCAATTTACTGAAAAAGCATAGTTTTAAAAGTCCCATCAAATTCCATTCAAATTACAACTCTTCAATCACATAGTATTTCTCCACCGTCTATACATTACAGAACAGGAAATATTTTAATGAGATTACAATGAAGTAATCATATTCTCTAGATGCTATTGTATGACTAAAGTGAAATATTATTCTTCATGAATTCCTGCACTATCAAGAACTTAAATATGAATTATTGTCCAAAAATGAAAGGTTTATTTTGCAGAAGGTGGCAAAATCCTTCTTAGTCCTATCACCTAAACCTAAAACAACTGAGATTTAAATATTATCCGAATGTAGTTAAAAAAAAATCACAGAAACCCTAATTTTAACTTCAGAGAAACTCTTTATACATATATATAGTGTATGTATATATATATATACGTATAACATATATATATTTTATATATATATAATTCCGCATAGGCCGAATGGTATCTTCAAAGAGACTACTTGATTATTTGAGAACAATTAATGAGGAAAATAAGTTTCAGTTTCCATGAGATTCTCACCTGTATAATGCATCATCGATCTCCACAGATGCTGTTGACATAACGGGCAAATTTTTATTTGTGCTGGAAAAAAAAACATGGTTATTAAATATTCACATTTTATAATATAATATTTGATTACTTGTGTGATCAGATTCAACAGTTACTAAAGGTTTTCACAAACCAAACATATATTTTATTATCTACCACTTTACTTATATTTTTTAAATGGCCTAAAATTATCAGATTGCTTGTTCTCTCCTGTGTAGATTTTAAGATTACAGAGCTCATAATCTTTTATTCTCAGATCTCAGGTGTTGTTTTATCACTGATATAAATATATATATATATATAAAATTTTTTTCCCCCTTTTTTGAGATGGAGTCTCACTCTGTCACCTAGACTGGAGTGCAGTGGCATGATCTCAGCTTACTGCAATGTCCACCTCTTGGATTCAAACAATTCTCGTGCCTCAGCCTCCCAAGTGGCTGGGACTACAAGTGCATACCACCACGTCCAATTAATTTTGTAATTTTAGTAGAGATGGGGTTTCACAATGTTGGCCAGGCTGGTCTTGAACTCCTGACCTCAAGAGATCCACCTGCTTTGGCCTCCCAAAGTGCTGGGATTACAGGCATGAGCCACTGTGCCCCGCTGTTTGGTACATATACTCTAATGGATCTGTATTTCAGCAATTCTGTACCATCAACTTTCTCGATATATATACTCTTCCTAGATAAACTCATTCAATCCTATGGATGAATATATATTGATTATATTGAAACTTATTTCTCCATGTGTGATCTTTCCTCTGACCTCCAGATTGTATACAACTGCCAAAACAATAACTATTCTGATGTCTTAACTGGTATCACAAACATAACAAACTCCAAAGAGAATTCAATTACCCCTGCTTAATGTATTCTTCCTGTTTTTCCTAACTCATTTTCTGCTACCATCATTTACTGGGTAGTCCTGAAATCTAGGGATCTTCTTGCTTAAATCATTCCCCAACTTTCTCCATTTGAGACCTGTTAGTTCTACCTTCATAGAAGATCTCAAATTTGATCACTTCTTACTATTTCAATCAGTACAATCTCAAGCCAAACCATCATCACATTTCACCTGAGCTATTTCAAAGACCTCCTAGCTAGTCTTCTTATTTCCACCATTGTCCTTCCCCTTTATTCTCCATAAAACAGTCTAAATATCTTAAAATGCAGTCAGAAATTATCCCCCGAATTTGGACTCCCCTTCAGTGGATTTCCTTTACTCTTAAAATTCAAACACCTCACCATGCTTGAAAGGGCCAATGTGTTCTGTCTCCCAATTACCTCTCCAGTTTCAACTCCCACCACTCTCCATTTTTGCTTACTATCTTCAAGCCACACCGACCTGCTTGCTGTTTCACAGGAAGACAAGCTTGCTCTTATTTCAGAGTTTTTACACTATTTCTTTTGCTTAGAATGTTCTTTCTTAAAATCTCGGAATAGTTGACTTCTCAGTTAAGCCTCTATTAAAATATTGTGTTACAAATACCACACACATCATTCCTGATCACCCTATCAATAAAATGGTTACTCTTATCCTTAGGTCACTGCCTAACTCATTAACCTGTCAGTTTTTTCAAATCACTTACCATTAACTGTTTGTCTGCCACTCCTACCAAAAAATGTATGGTCTGTTAAAAACTCACTACTGTATTTCAAATAACTAAAACAGTACCAGGCATTTAATAATAATAGATAACCCTGTGCTAAATACTGTTTTAAGTGCTTTAGATGTACTAATTCAGTTAACCCTTACAACAACCTTGTCCAAACAGTAGGCAGGCACTATTGCTATCTCCAATGAACAGATGGAAAAAAGAGACTGAGGCAGGTTAACTTAAAATTTGCCCAAAGTCACAGAGCAGGCAAATGGCACTGCCAGGATATGAACCCAGGCAATCTAGCTCTTGACTACCACCCATACTGCGTACTGTCTCTAATAGTAGACATAAAGGAAGCACTTTAAAAATCTGTTAAATGGTCCAGGCATGGTGGCTCATGCCTGCAATCCCAGCACTTTGGGAGGCCAAGGCGGGCAGATCACCTGAAGTCAGGAGTTCGAGACCAGCCTGACCAACATGGTGACACCCTGTCTTTACCAAAAATACAAAAATTAGCCAGGCGTGGTGGCAGGCGCCTGTAATCCCAGCTACTTGGGAGGCTGAGGTGGGACAATGGCTTGAACCCGGGAGGAGGAGGTTGCAGTGAGCCAAGATCCCACCGCTGTACTCCAGCCTGGGTGACAAGAGCAAGACTCTGACTTAAAAAAAAAAAAAAAAAAAAAAAACTGTTAAATTAATAAATTTTAAAGGAAGAAAAACGAATCTAAATATACAAATCTGACAAAGTATACTTATTATAGTAGCATATTATTTATAGCAGTGCTTGTCTCAATTTTTTCACAGCATGGCCTTCAAAAAACGTATCTGTAGGAAACACTGGGAAGCAGAGATAATTTCCAGGTACAGGGAACCAGTCTGGAGCATTTGGAGCTGAACCACTGTGAGAGCTGAGATCAATATACTAGCAGAAGTGCAGGCCATTCCTAGTTCAGAGAAGCTCTGATCGTCAAAGGATTCTAAAAACAGTGCGATGGCGTCAAATTCAGGTTTGGAATCCAACTTTCTAGTCCTAGCATTGATAAATAAGCCAAAGAATTTGTAAACAAAGGTAATTAAAATGTTATCATTTATCTCACCAAACACTGACACATACCAAATGATACCAGCTTCTAGTTAATTAAATGGATAGCTATTAAAAAAACTGATTCCAATTACCAAAGCAAATCAGAAGACAGCTGTGTTCTAAGAGATCACCTATCTAATAAAAAACACACACACATACACAACATACTCTGTTTGGGCATTGTAACAAAATATAAAAATAAACAAAATTTGTTTCTTTTCTTTCTTTTGAGACAGGGTCTCTCTCTCTGTCACCCAGACCGGAGTGCAGTGGCACGATCTCGGCTCACGGCAGCCTCGACCTCTCCAGACTCAAGCGATCTTCCCATCTTAGCCTCCCGAGTAGCTGGGACTACAGGCGTGCACCACCACACCCAGCTAATTTTTTTGTATTTTGTAGAGACGCGGTTTCGCCGTGTTGCCCAGGGTCATCTAAGAACTCCTGAGCTCAAGTGACCCGCCCGCTTCGACCTCCCAAAGTGCTGGGACTGCAAGCGTTTGAGTCACTGCACCCAGCCAACAAAATTTTTTATTATCTATTTTCCTATCACCTTATCCCTAGTACACTTTTACTTGCTGCTCTCCTTGCATGGCGGGGGCAATAGCCCTAGTGGGTAAATCTGAATAAAAACGAGAAGAGCTACATTCTAACTAGCTCTGCCGCTTAATGGCATTACTGGCACTTTTAAGAAAGTTGTACCTCACTGGAATGTGTCAAGAATATGCAAAAATAATATGATCTATAAGACAATCAAAAACGCTTCGAATAAAGCGCGCGTTATGTTACATAATATCCCTCAAGTCTGGCAGTGTCTTCAATGGCAGACAACACCATAAAACTGAAAGCATCCCTTCAGTCTGAAACTGGCGAAAAGGCTACAGGTTTACAAAGTGTCGCATCAGCTGAAAATAATACATCCATCACTTCTATCTTTGGCATGCTGTATTCTGACAGTGGTGGACAGAATATAACTACCTGCTTTATTAATTATGAGATGATTGAAAGAGGAACTACTAACCAAGAAACTGGTAAAGGCCTAGCACAAATATTTCCCCCCTAATTTTACAGGGGCGGGAAAGATCTAAAGAATTTCAAAACCAAGTGGGAAATAAGAATGGGTAACTTGTGTATTTTTTTTTTTCCTGGCTTTTTTTTTTTTTTTCTTCCATAGTCAACAGAGGCCTCAGGGTGTCCAGATTGCTACTGATTCATTCTTACCAAGTTCCTTCTGGTAACAGTTTTCAAAAGAGGATCTCAGTGGAGGTGCACAGTGGCGCTCCTCGCTTTCTTTTAACGGAAAGGAGGAAAGGTGCTTGGCACCAGTGGGGAAGTTCACGCCAAGTGACCGGGACCAGAACTCGCTCTCGGCCGGAGCCCCCCAAGTCTGGTGACTCGGAGGAAGGAGGATCCCGAATCCCAGCAAACTGAGAAAGCGCTCAAAGGTGCGGAAAGGGGACTTTTCCTCAGGAAAGCCGGGAACAGCAGAGGCCCTAGCCCACGTCGCCACACCCACTCCGCGCGCCCCTCTCCTCCCAGGGCCGGCTCTGCTCGGCCCCACGGCCTCTCGGGCGCCCCCAGCCCGCCGGAAAGAAAGAAGCAGAAACACGGAGCCTGGGTCCCACCCGCGACCCCCTCACCTTCACCCGCCTCGTCCTCTCACCTGCCAGTCCCCCAGGAAGAACAGGACGCCTCTTCCCCCTGAGGGGCGGCCACAGGCTTGGATCCTTCCATTGCCGCCTGAGACACCGCCGCCGGCTACTGGGAGGTAGGAAAGAGGCGGGACCGCGGGGGTCAAGGGGCGGGCGGAGACGTCATCAGAGGGGCGGGCCTGGGGAAGCTAGGAGCCCGGCAGCGCCTTCCCGTCAACCCTAGGGGCGTCCTGGTTTCCGGTTTGGGTGTGGCCGCATAGCGTGCTGTGGTGCAGGTGGCCGAAGGGGGCGTTACTGTTGCGACTGGCATCCGCATCCGGCAGATGTGGATGGAACCAAAGTCCAGAAGTTACGCGTCACCCTTGCTCTACAGCCAAACATGCAGGACTCTAGTAACCCGCGAAATGATGGGATTGCGTTGCATATCCTTAAAAGAGTCTTATAGTAAGAAGAAGAAACAGCTTTATTTTATAAATAAACTGAAGGCTGCTAATAGCTCCAGATTGTCAGTGAGGGGATTCCACTTAAAGATGTTATACATTTAATAAATAATTTTGGGAGTCCACTACATGTGAGGCACTGCCTCAGATTTAATAGAATCATGTGATTTTTAGTGCCATAGATGACGTTAGATCATCCAGTTTGGTCCCTCAAATTTGTGGGTAAGGGAAAGGAGCTTCCGGTCAGTGCTAGTGACTTGGTCAAGGTCATAGAGCTAATAACTGTTAGGTTATCAGAACACATGTGTAAGGAGTTCTCATATAATTCTTTTCATTTACTTCGTGTCACCTTAGAAAGCAACAATGGGTTGGACACAATAACATTAGGATTTGTCTTTCACTCTAACACTGTATATTTGAATAAACATCTGCAGGATTTTTAAAATTAGCATATGCTTTGACTTTGAGTATTACATAATTTTCAGTGATGTATCATATTTTTAATTAGAAACTTTTCCTCTCTCATGTGGAGATGAGGGTCCAGGCAAAACTGTATTATCCTTTGTGCCCCTCTACTCTCTTCAAAATTGCACATCTTAAAATACCTGGAAACTTTATGTTGCTCACCTATAGCATTATCCGTGTTCCTCAATCCGGTTGTGAACCTTTTCCACATTAAAATTTACTTGATCTGTGTTGTATTCTTTCAAGGCTCTGCTCTAGCACTAAGTTTATTCCCTGTCTTTTCTCTTTATTCTAAAGTTAATAAGTAAAATATATTTGGCTAGCCCACCCTACAGATACTGTCAGTTTCTTTGTTTCCCTCCTTCTGCTTTCCCTTCCATACTAATTTTCTTCCTAAGTATTTGTTGAATGCCTATTAAACATTAAGAACCTAATGACTAAACAATAAGCAGACAATAGAGATAACATTGCTCACCAGTTTTATCAGGTTCATCGTGGGAAGCCAAAAATAGAAAGTAAATGAAAATTTAAGAAAGTGACTTTTGTATGAAATAGAATGAGTGTTCCAATGAGCTGAACAGAGAACATTGGCTTTATAGGCAGAAAAGGACTGAAGAAAGCAGAAACAGAACAAAAATCAGATTATTTCAACATTTCTTTCTTTGTAAATGTTAAAACAGAGCATACTTCCTTATTATTCCCACTAGGTTCACTAGAATCTCCTGGGTTTTTTTTTTTTTTTTTGGTTTTTGTTTTGTTTTGTTTTGTTTTGTTTGTTTGTTTTTTAAAACTGGCTCAGTTTTTCAAAATCCACTTTAATTACATAGTGCTTAGCACAAGCAACTCCATTCTGGTTTGATCTGATGGAGCCTGGTGTAGAAGGCTAGTCCAAAACAATGGCCTGCCATTGCCCACACTTCTTCATATTTTAAGATCCGTGAATAGATGACGTATTTTTTAAAAATAAATACAGAAAATAATGGTGCATCTTAAACTTGAGGGCATGTTAGGTTTGATAAAATGTGTTGTGAATTATTTCAGGCATGTAACAAGCAAGCAGATTTAACAGATTTTAATGTTTTGTCACATATGTAAAATGGGAAAAAAAACTAGGCTATCATAACTTTTTGACAGTGAGGCTTTATGTCATGAGAAAGTAGAATGACATATTGAGGAAACTTAGGGGGAAAATGTATAGGCCAAGGATTTTTACATTCAGCAAAACTAACTCATATACGAAAGGTACAAACTGTTTTCAACAATTGATACACCAACATTTGATGAGACTAGTATTATCATGAGCCCCTCCTGAATAATTAATTGGAGAAAGAGTGTCTGACAGTCAGAATTATTACAGAAACATTGATCTTAAGTATTGACTCAGGTTCTTTACAGCAAATCATAATCTGTTGTATTTATTAGCTTTTGTGTTTCTTCTAGTTTATTCTTTATTACTAATTCTCCTGAGTTCTGTCACCTCATTTCTGAGGTTTTTCTAATTCAGAATCAAGTTGTTCTTCTGTATTTTGCATCATTTCTCTAATGTCATTTAGCTAGTTTCAAAATAATAAACTGTTTTGTAGTGCATCTTTCAGGTATGTTTTTGTTATCTGTGATGATGATGTTATATTCCTTATTCTCTCTTTTCACATAATAACTTTGCATGGGATTTGAAGTTGATGCTTTTCTTGTTGCTCATTTTTTTTTTTCTTTTAGATGGAGTCTCGCTCTGTCACCTAGATTGGAGTGCAGTGGCGCGATCTCAGCTCACTGCAAGCTCTGCCTCCCGGATTCACGCTGTTCTCATGCCTCAGCCTCCCAAGTAGCTGGGACTACAGGTGCCCGCCACCACGCCTGGCTAATTTTTTGTAGTTTTAGTAGAGATGGGGTTTCACCATGTTAGCCAGGATGGTCTTGGTCTCCTGACCTCGTGATCCACCCGCCTCGGCCTCCCAAAGTGCTGGGATTACAGGCATGAGTTGTTTCTCATTTTTATGTGAAATTGATGTTCCTGCACTAATATGAGACAGGCTTCTTAGCCCAATAAGCCTAAGTTTATCAGGAACAAAACTGTATTCTAGAAAGTCAGGTGTATTAGTCTGTTTTCACACTGTTATAAAGAAATACCCGAGACTGGGTAATTTATAAAGGAAAGAGATTTAGTTGACTCACAGTTCTGCATGGCTGGAGAGTCCTCAGGAAACTTAATCATGGCAGAAGGTGAAGGAGAAGCAAGACATATCTTACATGGTGGCAGGAGAGAAATGAGAGTGCAGGAAAAACTGCCACTTTTAAAACCATCAGACCTCAGGAGAACTCCCTCATTACCACAAAAACAGCATGGGGGGACCGCCCCCATGACCTAATCACCTCCCACCAGCTCTCTCCCAGGACACATGGGAATTACAATTTGAGGTGAGATTTGGGTGGGGACACAAAGCAAACCATATTATCAGGTTTACTGGCTCATTGCAAGGAGGGAGCCCACATTCCGGAAGAACCATGGGGTGCCTCACCAACAGAGGAAGAGATAGATTTATTGTGGGAATTTGGGGAAGTATGGAGTTTAGAAGGAATTAAAATGAAGTAGTGCTTTGATAGACTCAAAAGAAAGCAAGGCTGTTTATAAAGAAGTCTACACTACACCTAAACTATTAGTAATGGCAAAAACCGCAATTACTTTTGCACCAACTTAATACCAGATGGACCCAGGGTTCTGTTTTTCGGAAAGTGCAAAGTTCTGCCTCTCAGAAGTAGAAGCTATTTATCTGTGTCAATATGACTTTAGATATTCTAGCCAAGAGTGAGATAGTTCAACCTTAATAATAGGATTTACACAGTAGAGTTTTTGACAATCTTTTGATGTTGTCATAAATTCTCTATGATTTTAGAGAAAAGGGCATTGTGTGAGTAAAAAATCAGTAGTTCCTCTAAGGGTATGTGTGTATGTGTATGTGTGACATTTTAAAACATTTTCCAGAGAGAAATATTATTTTCTGTTAATTTCACAGCTGGCTTTATTTATGCCTGTTATCTCATACCTGATGAATGGCAAAGCAGATTTTTACTTTCTTATTCTGTGCTTATTTACTTTCTCTCAGGTTTGGGGAAAACTTTTCTAATTTCAGAGAATTCCCTTCTCTGTTGCTTTTATGTAATGTTCAACAATATTATGGTTTTATTTCTTTTTAAAATTAATACATACATAATAAGCATATGTTTATAGGGTAGTTTGATATTTATGTACAATGTATAATGATAAAATCAGGGTAATGGGGATATCCATCACCTCAAATATTGTTCATTTCTTTGTGTCAGGAGCATTTCACATCTTTCCTTCTAGCTATTATGAAATACACAATAAATTATTGTTAACTATAGTCACCCTCTAGTGCTATCGAACACTAGAAATTGTTACCTCTATCTAATTGTGTTTTTGTGCCCATTACCCAACCATTTTCATCCTCCTTACCCCCAACCTTCCCAGCCTGTAGTAACCATCATTCTACTCTCTACTGCCATGGGATCCACTTTTTTAGTTCTCACTTTTGAGTGAGAATATGCGCTATTTGTCTTTCTATGCCTGACATTTCACTTAACAATGACCTCCAGTTCCATCTATGTTGCTTCATACTACATGATTTTGTGTTTTTGTATAGATGACACATTTTTAAAATCCATTCATCTGTTGATGGATACTTATATTCATTCCATATCTTGGCTATTGTGAATAGTACTGTAATAAACATGGGCATGCAGATACCTTTTAAATGTATTGAATTCCATTTTTGTATGTATACTCAGGAATGGGATTGTTGGATCATGTGGTAGATCTATTTTTAGATTTTTGAGAAACTTCCATATTGGTTTTCATAGTTTCTGCACTAATTTACATTCCCACCAGCAATGCGCTAGTGTTCTCCTTTTGCCACATCCTCACCAGCGTCTCTTATTTTCTGTCTTTTTGGTAATAGTAATCTTAACTGAGGTGAGATGATATCTTATTGTGGTTTTGATTTGCATTTTTCTGGTGATTGGTGATGTTGAGCATTTTTTCATATGTCTGTTGGCCATATATATGCCTTCTTTTGATAAATGCCTATTTAAATCATTTGCCCATTTTAAAATTGGATTATTTGGGGATTTTTGCTATTGAGTTGTTTGAGTTACTTATATAAGCTGATTATTAATCTCTTGTATGAGTAGTTTTCAAATACGTTCTTCCATTCAATGCGTTGTCTCTTCACTGTATTGATTGTTTACTTTGCTATGCAGAAGAATTTTAGCTAGATGTAATTCCATTTGTCAATTTTTGCTTTGATTGCTTATAGTTTTGAGGTCTTACTCCAAAATTTTTTGCCCAGACCAATGTCCTAAAGTATGTCCTTAATGTTTTCTTCTAGGCGTGTCATATGTTCAAGTCTTGTATGTAAGACTTTAATGCATTTTGATTTGATTTTTGCCTATGATGAGATATAGCAATCTAATTTCATTTTTCTGCATATGGATATTTAGTTTTTCCCAGCACCATTTATTGAAAAGACTGTCCTTTCCCCACTGAATGTTCTTAACACTTTTGTTGTAAATAAGTTGAACTTTACTCAATTTGTTTATCAGCTTTAAAAGTATTATGATGAAGCTTTTAGGACTTTTTAAAAAGTATAATATCATGTTGTCTGCAAATAGGTACAATTTCACTTTCTCCTTTACAATTTGAATGCCTTTTGTTTCTCTATTCTCTACATGTTCTCTCTTCTGTCTCATTGCTCTATGTGTATGTTTTTATACCAGTACTGTGATCCTCTGTAGTATATTTTGAAGTATACTGTGATGCCTCCAGCTTTGTTCTTTTTGCTCAGGATTGCTATGGCTATTCAGGGTCTTTTGTGGCTCCATATGAACGCTAGGAGTTTTTTTTTTCTATTTCTGTGAAGAATGTCATTGGAAGTTTGATAGTTATTGCATTGAATCTGTGGATGACTTTTGGCTTGTGGTCATTTAAAAAATATTAATTCTTCCAGTCTGTAAGCATGTGATATCTTTTCATTTTTTGTATGTGACCTCTTCAATTTTCTTAATCAGTGTTTCATAATTTTCCTTATAACAATTTTTCACCTCCTTGGTTAAATTTATTTCTAGGGTGTATTACTCCATTTTCACGCTGCTGATAAAGACGTACCTGAGACTGGGCAATTTACAAAAGAAAGGTTTATTGGACTTGCAGTTCTACATGGCTGGGGAGGCCTCACAATCATGGTGGAAGGTGAAAGGCACCTCTTACGTGGTAACAAACAATAGAAGAGAACTTGTGCAGGGAAACTCCCCATTTTAAAACCATCAGATCTCATGAGACTCATTCACTATCATGGGAACAGTATAGGAAAGACCTGCTCCCATAATTCAATCACCTACCACTGGCTTCCTCCCATGACAAGTGGGAATTGTGGGAGTTACAATTCATGATGAGATTTGGGTGAGGATACAGCCAAACCATATCATAGGGTTTCTTTTTTTGTAAGTATTGTAAATCAGATTGCTTTCTTGATTTCTGTTTTCACTAGTTTCTTGTTGATATATAAAAACACTACTCATTTTTGTATGTTAATTTTGTATCCTGCAATTTTACTGAGTTTTTTTAATCAGTTCTAAGAGTATTTTGATAAATCTTTAAAAGCTTTCTTTATATAAGATTATGTTGTCTGCAAACAGGGACAATTTGACTTTCCTCTTTACAATCTGAATGCCTTTTATTCTTTCTCTTGCCTAATTGTTCTGGTTAGGACTTGCAGTACTACACTGAATAAGAGTGGTGAAAATGAATATCCATGTCTTATTTTAGTTCTTAGAGGAAAAGCTTTTAGCTTTTCCCCATTTAGCATAATCTTAGCCTTAGGTTTATCATATATGGCCTTTATTGTATTGAGTTATGTTCTTTTAAACCTAGTCTATACCTGGAAGACTTTTATTATGAAGGGTGTTGCATTTTATTAATACTCTTCCAACAACTATTGAAATGATTAAGTGGTGTGTTTTTTTTTATATTTTGGGGGGAGGGGATAGGTTGGGATGGAGTCTCGCTCTGTTGCCCAGGCTGGAGTGCAATGGCGGGATCTCAGCTCACTGCAACCTCCTCCTCCCGGGTTCCAGCAATTTTCCTGCCTCAGCCTCCCAAGTAGCTGGGACTACAGGCATGCGTCACCACGCCCGGCTAATTTTTGTACTTTTAGTAGAGATGGGGTTTCACCATGTTGGCCAGGCTGGTCTTGAACTCCTGACCTCATGTGATCTGCCTGCCTTGGCCTCCCAAAGTGCTGGGATTCCAGGCATGAGCCACTGCACCCAGTTGATTAAGTGGTTTTTGTCCTTCATTTTGTTGATGTGATGTATCATGTTTATTGATTTTCATATGTTAATCCATCCTTGCATCCCTAGGGTAAATTCCACTTGATCATGGTGAATGATCTTTTTAATGTGCTGCTGGATTCAGTTTGCTGGTATTTTGTTGATGACTTTTGCATCTATGTTCATCTTAGATATTGTCCTATAGTTTTCTTTTTTTGTTGTGTCCTTGTCTGGTTTTGGTATCAGGGTACGCTGGTCTCAGAATAAGTTGAAAGAATTCTCTTCTCTTTAATTTGAAGAGTTTGAGAAGAATTGATATTAGTTCCTTAAATGTTTGATAGTATTCAACAGTGAAGCCACCAGGTCCTGGGCTTTTCTTTGATGGGACACTTTTTATTACTAATTCAATTTAATTACTTGTAGTTGGTCTGTTTGGGTTTCCTATTTGTTCTTGGTTCAATCTTGGTAGGTATAAATGTCCAGGAATTTATTCATTTTCATTAGGCTTGCCAATTTGTTGGTGTATAGTTATGCTTAATAGTCTCTAATGATCCTTTGTAGTTCTGTGGTATCAGTGGTAATATCTCCTTTTTCATTTCTGACTTTTAAAATTTGGGTCTTTTTTTTTTCTTTCTTGGTTAGTCTACCTAATGCTTTTTTAATCTCAATTTTGTTTATTTCTGCTCTGGTTTTATTAATTATTTTCTACTAGTTTTGAGGTTGTTTTGTTCTTGCTTTTCTAGTTCCTTGAAATGCACTATTAGATTTAATTGAAGTCTTTCTATTTTTTTGATGCAGGTGTTTATTGCTATAAATAGCAATATAATGCTTTTTTTCAATATTCTTTTGCTGTATTCCATTGGTTTTGGTATCATATGTTTTTATTTTCATTTGATTCCAGAAAAATTTTAGATTTCCTTTCTAATATCTACATTGATTCATTGATCATTCAGGAGTATGTTGTTTAACTTCCATGCATTTGTATAGTTTTGAAAGATTTTCTTGTTATTGATTTATAGTTTTCATTGTGGACAGAAAAGATACTTGATATGATATCAATTTTTTAATATTTTTTGAGACTTGTTTTGTGGCCTAACATGTGATCTATTCTGGAAAATTTTCCATATGTGATGAAAAGAATGTGCATTCTCTGACTGTTGGATGAAATGTGCTATAAATATCTATTAGGTCCATTTGATCTGAAGTGCAGTTTAAATTAAATATTTCTTTGTTAATTTTTTGTGTAGATGATCTGTCAAATGTCTGAGCAAGGTGTTGATATCCCCAACTATTATTGTATTGGAGCCTATCTCTTCCTTTGTATGTAACATTTGTTTTAAATATCAGGGTGCTCCGATGTTTTGCATATATATTTACAATCATTATGTCTTCTTTCTAAATTGATCCCTTTATCATTATATAACAACCTTGTCTCTTTTTGTTGCTTTTGACTTAAAGACTGCTGTATTATATAAAACTACAGCTATTCCTGCTCACATTTGGTTTGCATTTACATGTGGATTAGTCAGTTTTCTTACTGCTATGAAGAAATATCCAAGACTAGGTAATTTATAAAGAAATATAGGTTTAATGGACTCACAGTTCCACATGGTTGGGGAGGCCTCACAGTCATGGCAGAAGTTGAAGGAGGAGCAAGGGCACATCTTACATGGCAGCAGGCAAGAGCACGTATGCTGGGGAACTGCCCTTTATATAACCATCAGATCTCATGAGAGGTATTCACTACCATGAGAACAGCATGGGAAAAGTCCGCCCCAGTGATTCAGTTATCTCCCACCAGTTCCCTCCCATGATACATGGGGATTACGGAAGCTACCATTCAAGATGAGATTTGGGTGGGGACATAGCCAAACCATATCGTTCCAACTCTGGCCCCTCCCAAACTTTCATGTCCTCACATTCCAAAACCAATCAGGCCTTCCCAACAGTACCCCAAAGTCTTAACTTATTTTGGCATTAACTCAAAAGTCCACAGTCCAAAGTCTCATCTGAGACAAGGTAAATCCCTTCTGCCTGTAAGCCTGTAAAATCAAAAACCAGTTAGTTACTTCCTAGATACAATGGAGGTACAGGCATTGGGTAAATTCACCCATTTCAGATGGAAGAAATTGGCCTAAATGACAGGGTTATAGGCCCCATGCAAGTCCAAAATCCAGTGGGGCCATATGGGTCGCAGCAACCTCAATTCTTGCCTCTTCAGAAAAAAGAGTGAGGGGCATAAGGCAGAAAAAGACACCAAGGTAAGTTTCAGAGCAGGAATAAAAGTTTATTAAAAAGCTTTAGAGTGGGAAAGAAAGGAAAGTGTGCTTGGAAGAGACCCAAGTGGGCACTGAGAAGGTCAAATGCAGTGTTTAACCTTGATTCCAGGACCTCATAGGCTGGCCCTCCTTCCCGTGTCTTGCACCCCTTTCCCATAATTCTTCCCTTAAGGTGAAATGCCTGCATGTAGAGTGCCCTCGTTACACTTGGGAAGTGAGCACAAGCAGTGTGTTTAGGAAGTTGTATGTATGCCCATTTGAGGCTTTCTTCCCTTTTCCGGTGTTGTGCCCTTGGAAGCTCATGTTCTGCCATTTTGTCTCTTAATGCACATGCCCAGGAAGTTGCTTCTCACTGGCATCTGCATTCAATGAACACTTTAGTGCAATAGGCGTGGACCATAAGGAAATGGCCTCTCCCTGGTGTCGGATGCCAATGTTTTATAGTTACAGAACATTTTAAAATGTATTGTTTTTACTCTATACTCCTGAATTATTGAGTATTAGCACAGAAAGAATGCTTTACCATCATCTAAATGTTCAAGCCCTTTGTTTCACAGAGGATGACCCAAAGACATTAAATGGCTCGAATAAATTCACATAATTGTAGATGCAGAGTCAGGACTAGAACCTAGTTTTCTTCCTAATCTAGTGTTTTTCTAGTGTATTATGCCCAGACATCAAAAATTGGAACATCTGTTTTGTGACTATCAAAAAGACTAGGAAATGCTGAGTCCTGAGGTCAGGCCTTCATGAACACAGTTGGAGAGCAGCTGACCTTTCGCGTTTGAAGAATAGCTTCTTTGCCCAAAGGTGTTGTAGTAACATTTGAACTAGTTGGAGGCTAATTAGAACCCGGCGGGAATTCCATGGTAAAGAAAATAACCCTTTCAATAAATGTGAATAATTATCTACTTAAATTATCTATAAATTAGAATATGTGTGCTATACACAATGTTATATTCCCACCAAATTCATATATTCAAACCTAATTCCCAGTGTCATATGAAGTCTTTGTGACATGAGAGCTTAGAGAACTCCCTTGCCTTTTTAGCCATGGGCAGGTGAGAAGACAGCTGTCTATAAATTAGGATGTGCACCCTCATTAGACACCGAATCTGCCAGTATCTTAACCTTCAACTTCCCAGACTCCAAAACTGTGAGAAATAAGTTTCTGTCATTTAGAAGCCACCCAATCTATGGTAGTATTTTTTTTTTTTAAGTAAAATAGCTCTTTTTTTATTCACTTTGATTTGGATCATTGGAAATATTCAACAATAAATAAATCAGAGCAGGGGATGAGGAAAACAGGATCTTGCTAACATCATTCAAATGCATCCCAACCAGTGCTCAGCTGCACAACAACACAGAGAGAGGTGAGGGAGAATAGAGAGCAAATTTTAAAACACTAACAGCCAAACAAACACACAAGATTGCACAGAGGAAAAAGTGATCAAGAAACTTTGCCTTTGAAGGGAATTCGGTGAAGGGAAACGACTGTGTAGGAGGAAGGGAATAAACCCATGATCACCCTAAGGGGCAAGGGCTTGGAGGCGGAGGCCCTGACGCAGGCTATGGTTAAATCTGACATCCCACAGCTCAGAATGTGCAACTGATGGCAGTTTTGTACTAGGAAGAAGCTGAATGATGAGGCTAGGTGATGGTATCACCTGATAGGCTGGGAGGGAGAACAGGAGGTGCAAAGGTGACTCACTGCCAGTAGGAAATTCAGTGCTCTTTTGATAAGAAAAAAAAAGTCAGTAATGTCCTGATCCTGACAAGCTGAGATGCTGCTTTGCCTGTCTCTGCCTTTTCCTCTTAGTCTTCCTCCTTTTCTTTGCACAGGTGTCAGGTAGCACCCCAGGGGTGCAGGAGCTGGTGTTTTCATGACAAACAAGAAGAGGGAGGTTGACTCTATATCAAAACTGGCTAGCCCAGTCCACGGAGCAGGATGATCTTTGTGGCATGTAGTCCCATTTGCTGCAAACGAGATGCTCATGATGGATATAATGATACCCCCAGGGCTTTTCATAGGGGTGAGGATAGGTGCTGGTTCCTGATGACACATGCCTGGCATCTAGTGATCTTTAGCTGGACAGTGGCCCCTCAGGGCATGGGCTTCCCTGCATAAAGTAGTTTTGATCCTAATCAGGTGAGGGAGAGTGAGTTCTTTTGGTTTCTCTGTTACTTGTTTTCAGATTACCTCAAAGCAAACATCCCAGTTCTAAATGTTCTCTGTGGTTTTATTCCACCTTTGCCAAGAAGCCAGAGTCACATCCAGGTAGGACTGGCCTCTAGCATGGCCTTCTGGCCACGTCAGAGAATGGGATTCCATCAAAACCTCTCAACCAGCCCTTTCCCTAAAGAATCACCCAGATCTTAATTGCCCTCTCAACCTTCTTGACTTTTTTTTTTTCTATTTTACATTCTATTTTCTCATATCTGGCTTTTCTCTCTAAGCCTAGCCAAATGCTTTGCTGAATGATGCTTGGACAAGCCAGAATTTTAAAAGGCATTCATCCATTTATGAACTTTCTTCCAGCCCAGGATCCCTGCAGAGCACCAGAGGTTACAAATCTGCCCTCCTTTCTCCCCTAAAAAGTGACTGAGGGGAGGGAAGGGGCATGTAGCTCCAGCTATAGCAAATCAGTACCTGACTCACTGGGGAGACCCAGGGGGCTGGGATGTTGCTGACACCTCATGGGCCACCTTGTCAGCCTATCTTTGTGGCTTCAGGTTCAGCTCTGGGTGCTGCAGTCAGGGATCCATCTACTCCCTGCCTGAGCCCAGGGCCGATCTCCAGGGAACTCTCTGCCTGCAGAGTAGAAAGAGCCCTAGGCTGGGAGTCAGGGGCCTGAGGGAGCCCCTGCCACTGCCTGTCCAGCAAGAGTGCTCCTCATTCTCCTGCTGACAGCATACATGTTGCCCTTTGGCTAACACTCTTGTCTAATTCCCAGCCACCTTTACCCCAGGGTTCCAGTTGGTTTAAGCCAAACTGATACATTTAATTCTGGCCACAACAAGTGGCTTTTATTCCATTAAGTGCTCATTGCTAAGCCAATGAGACATAAGAGATGTCTGCTGGGCTTCTTTTATGTCTCATAAGAGAAATGCCATTTCCTGCACTGGAGGGTGTGAGAAGGCAGAGACAAGAGCTTGCCCAGGGCCATCCAGGCACCCTGCGGACACAGCTCAGTGCTGAGAGAGCAGAGGAGAGTAAGACACTTCCATTCTGGTTACACTTTTCTGAGATGCTGAATGGAGACTCGCTGGGAAAGCCTGCCTCCACACAATTTAAACATGGCGCCAGGAACACCCTGTTGTTGCTGAAACTCTGACTTGTGCTGTCTGTCCCAGCCAGTGCATGATTGCCAGTCACTTCCCTCCTTCGTACTCCACCAGGAAAAGGCCACGCCTCCCCATGCAGCAGCGGCCTTTTAGGAAATGTGCTCAACAGTAAAGGTGTTTTTGCTGATTAAACTAGTTACACCTTTAAAATCCTCCAAAACTTTAAGACTTTTAACTAGTCTTGTTTTCAGATTACCTCAAAGCAACATACCAGTTCTAAATGTTCTCTGTGGTTTTATTCCACCTTTGCCAAGAAGCCAGAGTCACGTCCAGGTGGGACTGGCCTCTAGCATGGCTTTCTTTTGGTAAAAGTCTTGTTGACTCAGTAACTGGAGTCAACAATCAGTGTCTTCCCATGCCTGTCACTCTCCACTCCCCACCGACTGCAATGTGGCCTTGCTTTTCTTATCAGTAAAATGGGAGAGCTGAATTTGGGGGCTGGAAGATATCTCACAGCTTGAACATCCTGGTGGGACGGAGGGAGATCAGACAGAGAGCAGATGACCGACCCAAGCAGCATCCGGCTCAGACACAGACGTATCTTCATTTTGAGGGACCTATTCTTACTCAGCAAACCCCAGAGAAGTCGATTGCTCAGCCTGAACCGGTCATCCCTAAATCGATTCACTTTTAGAAGGGGAAGAGTTCAGGAGACAGCATCGCTCTTTCTATCAGTGTTTGACTAGCCATTAACAAATGTTTGCTTAATTCTTCATGTCATACCTGTCTGTGAGTTCTGCCCTTCGAGGATGTATGTGAATGATGATGACTCAGTGGTTTACCAACCTTTATCAGAAAAAAAGTCTCAAAGTTTTGGAGGATTTTAAAGCTGAAACAGGTTTTTTGTTTGTTTAACACTTTCCACGTTCTGAACCCTTGAGAATCTAATGAAAGCTATGGAACCTCTCTCCAGAAAAATGCTTATATGCAGAGATTCAAGGAAAAAACCAAACTCGGCATGTGATTTCCAGGGACTCTTGTGAATGGCCTGAAGCCATCTGTTACCCATGACTGGTGTTCCCAAGCTCCTCCCTCCCAGTGTGTAGAGGCGGGTTCCCCAAGTCTGGGAGCACAGGCCCATGCCTCCTTCACACTCCACCAGGACAAGGTCACGCCTCCTCAGAGCAGCAGTGGCCTTTTAAGAGATGTGTTTTTTTAACAAGAAAAGGGATTTTTCTGCTTAAACATTAGTAACTGGAGCCAACAATCACTGTCCCCACCATGCCTGTCACTCTTCACTCCCTACCCAGCAGCAATAAGGTTTCACAGAGTTTTGGAGACTCCTAGCCTGAGAATGAATCCAAGTCCACAGTGAGGAAGAAGGAAGGTTGGATTGGAACGGGAGGATACTGTGGACGTTCCACAAACCATCCAATCTCTAGATACCGCCAATATCCCAAGTCCAAGGACTCCTTAAGCCTTCCTTAAGCCCCCCTATTTCCCAGCTGCTGAGTGAGGCAAGTTTCATTAAAACAGGACCACCAACAGAGCCACAGTGCAAACAATGTCAATTGAATTAAAAATAAAAAATCAATAATCAGGAAGGCTAACGAGGAAAAGAGAGTAGCTGGGTCCACATTCCCTGGTACCACTCTGAACTCCTTGATCGTGTTGTTCGAGATATTAGGCTTCTTCTCTTGCTGGAGCCTCAGCCACCATTGGTAGGTATCTTTTAGCATGCTAATGCATGAGCAGTGAGGATGACCCAAGGTCATTTTTGTTGCCATTTTGGTTTTGGTGGGTTTTGGCTGGTTTTGGCTGGCTTCTTTACCACTCTTTTTATCAGCAAGGTCTTTGTGACCTGTACTTAGTGCCGACCTCCTATCTCATCCTGTGAGTAAGAATGCCTAATCTCTTAGGAATGCAGCCCAGTAGGTGTCAACCTTATTTTACCCAGCCCCTATTCAAGATGGAGTGACTCTGGTTCAAATGCCTGTGACACATGTGCCTCATGTTTGGGCATGAGACCTCACTGTGTAGGTTCAGAGAATACCCTTCCTAAACATTGCCTACACAACGCTCCTTTTTCCTGCCTCAGCTTCCTTAAAATGACAAGAGCAGAGCCCTTTTGGGAGATAACATCAGGACTCCTTTTCTATACTCTGCTCCCTTATGCTGCTAGAGCCACAAGCCTATTAAAATTTGCCTGAAATAAATTCCTGTTTGCACTGGTGTTAATTTTTACTTATGAGTGAGCCAAAGAACTCAGGCTAGTGTTGCAGTAACACCACCAGAAGAGGTCTCCGCTTGTCAGACTTGAGGGATATCATCAATGAGCCTCTGAGCTAATGGTGTAAGCCAAAAATAAAATTCTAAGTCCCCCACCAGCCAGACTATCTGTATGGGCTTCCTCCTCAGCCAGGGCGCTCTTAAAATGTAACCTGAGAGACTGGTTCAGGTCATGATGGGAAGTGGGGGTTGGACATGCCTCATTATAACTCCAGCATTAACAGCAACATAAACCGTAAGTCTAAGAAACTTTTACAACCCATTCTTTCTGAAGCCCACTACCTCGGAGGCTTCATCTGTATGATAAAACTTTGCTCTCCATAACCTCTTATAGCAACCCAGATATTTCCTTTCCATTGATCCCAGGTCTTTAGATAAACTTAACCAATAGTCAACTAAAATTTTTTAAAATCTGCCTATAGACTGGAAGCTCCATGCTCCCCTTCCCTCCCCACCCTTTGAGTTCTCCTGCCTTTCTGGATGGAACCAATGTATTTCTTAACTGTACTTGAAGTCTCATGTTTCCCTAAAATATATAAAACCAAGCTGCTCACTGACCACCTTGGGCACATGTTCTCAGGGTCTCCTGAGGGCTATGTCACGGGTCATGGTCACTCAAATTTGGCTTAGAATAAATCTCTCCAAATATTTTACAAAGTTTGAGTCTTTTCTTCAACAATGGAAACACATGGTGCCCAGGTAGGGAACAAACGAAGTGTCTCCTAAGCACACTGCCAGGTAGGACAGCTGCAGAGTGCCCTGCACAGCACCTTGCAGACCTCCCATGGCTGCCTGCTCTGTAGGGCCTCACTGGGGCCACATGGCATGCTGCAGGCCTAGGCCCAGCAGGTGTGCAGCTAAAGTGCTGCACTTTCTGCTGGTGATAAAGAAGAAATTACTTAGGCCAATAGTAAGGGTATGGGAGTCCTCGGTAATGCTTTTCTTTTTAATGAAAAGCAGCCCCAAATCATTTTCTAACAAAGGGCAGCCTGTAAAGTTGAACTGCAGACATAGACAAGCAAGTTGGGAGCTTGCAGGGAGGAATGCCAGCAGGAACTAGGGACTAGATATGTTTAAGACGGCGGCTCCATCCTCCCTTCTCTGCTAGCCAGTGTAAAGTTAGGACCAGACAAGATGGCGCCGGGATCAACTGGAAAGTCTATTTGCATAATAAGATTAGGGTGGGGCGACCAGTCTTTCTCACTCGCTATGTAAAAGTCATACCTGACAGAACGAATCTGTGAGCCCTATGTAAATCAGACACTGCCTCCTCAAACCTGACTAAAAAATCAGGTGCATTGGCCGAGCAGGTGGTCCTTTCAGCTCAGGGACCACTCTCTCTATAAAGAGAGCTGTTTCTCTTTCTCTTCTCTTCTATTAAACCTCCTCTCCAAAATTCTTGGTGTGTGTCCGTGTCCTAAATTTTCCTGGCATGCAAGGACGAACTCCAGGGTATATACCCCAGACAACATAACTGCTTCACTGGGTCAGCCAGGCAGAGCAGCAGGCAGGGCAGCTGCAGGCATGCCCGGGGGCACTGGGTGGCGCTCTGGCCTCACTGCCTCTTCCAGCGAGTGACAGCAGCCCAGCTTGCTGATGGCCTCCAGCTGAGGCATCCAGCACTTGGGGCGCCACTCAGCTCTGCTGCCTCCACTACTTGGGACCAGCCTGGGCCGCTTGTTCCTCTGCTGCTGCCAACACCACTATCTTCACACTTTATTGTTCGACTTAACTACTTAAGAAACAGTGACTGGAGACAAAATATAATAACTTCAAAATATAATAATAAAAGTATATAACATAAAATGACTTTCTAGGCTTTATGGTATAAATGCATCAGGATCTGCCTGCTAATGCAGCTAGACTGTAGTCAGTAAGAGGAAGAGTGTTCCAAAATAAAACTAGAGAGGAGCATGAGGAGAGTTACTTGGGATTTGTAAATACAACAAGTATTTCAGGTTCGAGTTCAGGGATGATAGTCTTTCCTTCTTCCTTTTCTTTTCTTTTCTTTTTTTTTTTTTTTTTTTTTTTTTTTTTTTTTTTTTTGATGCAATCTTGCTGTGTTGCCCAGGCTGGAGTGCAGTAGTGAGATCTTGGCTTGCTGCAACCTCTGCCTCCAAGGTTCAATTGATTCTCCTGCCTCAGCCTTCTAAGTAGTTGGGATTACAGGCACCCTCCAGGTGTCCTCCACAACTCTCAGATAATTTTTGTACTTTTAGTGTAGGGGGATTTCACCATATTCAGCAGGCTGGTCTTGAACTCCTGATCTAGTGATCCACCTGCCTGGGCCTCCCAAAGTGCTGGGATTACAGGTGTGAGCCACCACATGCAGCCTTAAACTTATTATTTCTGTCATCTCTCTCCACACACCCTCATGCATACACACATCTATATGTCATTCTGTTTGTTAAAGCCTTTACTTTCATGGATGAAAATAGAAAAAAAAATTTGTAGGTACACATGAGTTATGTAGGAGTGATCACATTTGAAAGTAAAGACAATCTAAATAGGCACTGATGATTTAAATTAAAGATAAGCTGTGCTAAGATGTGGCAAGTTAAAGGGAATAGACAACTTATATTTCTCTCCTTCTTTCCCCCATCCTCTGAAATCCACATTACCTTATAATCTTTCCCTAGGCCATCCATGCTTCTGAATACTCCCCTTCTTTCATCTCTTCACCCTTATACAGAATGAACAAAGGCACTCTTGGCACGACCAACTTGTGGTCTAGGCAAGCCCAGGCTTCAGCTATGACTGCAGTATTGCTCCATGAGCACACAACTGCATTTGTTTTGGCAGTCTTTACTAGAACTGCAGTGGGACACTGATAATTGATGCCAACCTTGAAGCCAGAGAGGAACAGATCTGCAAATTTGTCTTGATGGTGGCAGTGCAATCTTCATATTTGTGGAAACCATATTATGCTGATATAGTAACACATTATCACCATAATACTGTACAATAGGTAGTGAGTCATACATTTATCATTTCAAGTGTTGCATATTATCTGGTCGGCTAGCTCAGAGCAAGCACTAGTTATCTCTGCTACAGAAAATGTTTGTGGTAGGTTTTCCAAGCAGAGATAGGTGGGATATATATATGGAGGGAAGTAAACATAAAGATAGAGAATAAGTATAAAATTTTGATATATTGACATTCAAAACGTCATGAAATCTGAGAGGAACAGTGATGGAGGATACACACTGGTTGCAAATGTGCTTAAGGTTATCGTATATTGGCTATGCAATATTAAGGTTTCTACATAAATATTACAGATGGCCTCATTATCTAATATGAAGACACAATCAAAGTGCTAAAGAGTTGATGGAGTTGAAGACCTCAGCTTAAGCTTAGGAAAGCTAAGGAGCTGGGAAAATGGAGAATTCTGATCCTATAATCAACTGATAGAGATTCTATCAACAGAAAGGCAAAATAAAAACTGTATTTACCACCAACCAGCAAAAATTCAAGAAAGCCTGAAGACCTGTATTTAGGTCGGCTAGCTTCTAAATCCTATCCAACACTTGGTCAATGCTTTCCTTTTCAATGGTGTGGTGACTAGAGGCAAAGCTATTTGATGCATCTTCTTAGTTAGTGGTCGCATCCTAGGGCAAACTTCATCACCAAGTGTTGGCTCTAGGTCCACAAACAATTTTGTGGAGTGACCACAATAGTCCCATTGAAGAAGGTGTTGAAAGAGTCATCTTCTCTCAGAATACTCTTATTGTTTGGCATTGGATTTGGGCTAAATTTTATATTCCATGCCTTAGAACTCCTACAAGTTATTTACAATCTGGATAACACCCTCACTGATGTAGTTAGGGATGCTTTAATGCATAGTGGCAGGGATAGGAAGTAAAGATGTGAGAGCAAATACTAGTCCAGGTTATCATCTCCTACTAACTGAGAATCAAAGTATCTATTTTTATGAAGGAGTGAAATGACAGTTTTAGTATGCCAAGAGGTAAACACTACTCATAAAAGTTTTCTTACATGTTCTTTATTATCAAATAAAGATAATAATAATAATAATAATAATAATAAAATTACCTGCATAAATTCTTAGCCCTCTGCTGGTGAGATTCCATAGTTATTTCTATGTCTTGGGAAATTAGAGATGAAGGAAATAGGTAAGAAATAGATTTTACACCTTAAAGTTTTGTGGATAAATCTGATGAATGCTTTAAGTTCCAGATGGTCCCATTACTTTTATTACTTCCACTGGACAGAAATGATGGACATTGATGACACCTAATCGCAAATTCTATTTAGTTGCTGAAAGTGTGACGGACACCATATTCCTTGTTTCTTAAGAGATCTCCTTTCTTCCTGCTAACAGGACCCCAATTTTGTTCAGATGTAGTGCTGCCATGAGCTTCATGACAGGCTGTTTTTCCCTAGCGTTTCACACTGAGTTATGACTGTGAAACTGTCCCTATCAACTGCATAAAATTAACCAGGGAAGAAGGGAAGGAGAGAAACAAAAATGAACCAAGCTTGGAGAACATTCAGCATTAATCATTAGGTCAGTTTGCTGTCTGACCTGCTTCCTCATGGTTGTTTCCTGACTGTTGCCCCAGAATCATATAGACTGTGTCACAAGATTATAGTTCCCCTAGATAACATCTTAAGTATTGTGAAGCTTTTTTCCATTTGAGATATTCTTGGAAGTCCTGCATACCGGTGAAACTACTGATGTGAAACTACTGATGCCAGCAGGTCTGAAGGACCCCATGAGGTGCTGACTCACCAAAGAATGCAGTTTTCACATCCTGATGATTTCATCTCTCTTTTCCTGACCCATCAGCAACCTCAGTTTTCCAACCCCTAGCTGTCCATAACCCCTTAAAAACCTCAGCCCAGAACTCATAATGGAGATGGATTTGAGGGTTTTTTCCATGTCCTTGCTCAGCTGCCCTGTAATCATTAAACTCTCTGCTGCTAACTCTGCTGTCTCAGTGTATTGGTCTGTTATTCCATAGCAGGCATATGAACCTGGTGGTCCTGTAACAATTGGTCTAAAATAATCATAATCCCAGTCCACTCAAAAGTGAATTGACTTAGGCATTGGCATGTGAGACAATTCTGGATAATAAGTGTGGGATAGTCTTACAGATGGGTGACTAAAGAAGATTATTCCTTTTGATAAGAACAGACAAACTAAGAAAATACTTCTTTTTGTGTCTTTGGGCTTGTTCTATGAGGGAGTGACACTTGTAGCTGTTAGAGGTTTCTCCTGACCATTATGGAGAAGCCTGAGATAAAAAACTTGACAGAGTGAATATGCTGAAGTCCTAAATTCACTGGAGTTCTGAATCAACTCACCCTGGGATTGATTGTTATGTGAAATAGTAAATGTCTTTTTACTTAAGCCATTTTTAGTTGTGTTTTCAGTTACTTGTAGCTTAAAACATTCTAACTGATAAAGGTAGTATTTTTCTCTAGTATCTAATAAAAACATTGAGATAGCAAACTTGTATCATTTCCACACAAAGGTATCACAAAGAATTTTGCAGAGCTTTGAGTATGTTATTTCTCTTAGTATGTATATATAAATATATTTATAAAATTACAAAGATATATAATCTATATGCATTATAAATGCTATATAAATTATATTTATAATTATATATAATTATATTGCATATAAATTATATATTATACAGGCATATATTATATATTTTGTGTATGTATTACACATGTATATATGTGTACATATGTCTATATACATGTATATATTCATGTGTATATATGTGTATATACAGATACACAGGTATCTATTAAATATAGATATATCTATAAAATATATATTACATATACACATATATTTTTCCCTGGAGTATAGGGTAGGCCTTGCTGTGTTATTCTTTAGGAACAATGATGACATTTTATTAATTCTATCTTTTCCCAGGAGAAGGAAAAATGTTACATTGTCAAAGTCCCAAAGCCTTTCAGCCTGAAGCCAGGAACTATTGTTCAAAGTTTCTTTAGAACATCAAGGAAGGAAATCCAGATTTTATTTTAAGTGCAATGGGGAGTCATTAAGGATTTTATGTAGGTGAGTTATATTTTGATTATATTTTGAAAAGAGCATTCTAGTTGCATAGTGGAGAATCGGTTATAGGAAAGCAATAGGAAATCGGTGAGAAGAATGTGGCTCTAATCAGGTGATAGAAGTGATGACAGATAGGACTAGATCAGTAACAATGGAGATATAAATTTGTGAAATGGAGATTTGTAAAATGGAGATAGAGATTTGGGAAATATTTTTCAGACTGAATCAATTAGACTTGTTGACAGGCCGGAATATAAGATACCAGTGAAAGATGAATAAAGGATGAGTCCCAGGTTTTGGCTTGAAAAAAATGGGCAGTGTTGGTGCTTTCACTGAGATGGGAAGAATAGATGAGAAAGCGATTTAGGGGAGAGATGGAGAGTTCATTATAACATTACAGACTTATTTAGTTTAAGATGTCTAATGGCTGTGCATTTGGAGAAACCAAGTAGCAATTTGGATCTATGACTCCATAGCACACGAGAGACATCTGAGCTAAATATATAAATTTAATTACATATATTTAATATATATCAGTTTGTATATTAATATAGATTATATAAATAAATAAATTTAATTATATATATATGCATGCACTTTTTTGTGCACAAACATGTACGTACAAACACATATACATATATAGAATTGGGTGATATTCCCAAGGAGAAGAGAATGAACAAACAAACCAAGAATCCCTAAATATGAGCCCACATAAATGTTAGGTAGAAGAGGAAAAGGGAAAACACTAAGGAAAAACTGCTAGTGAGGTAGGAGGAAGACCAGGAGGAGATGGTTTCATAGAGATAAGAGTGTCTGTATAGGTTTCACAGAGCTAAGAGTGAACTGGTATAGGAATTTGTCACTGTCCAGTTCCACTCAAGTATTGATGCTGAGCTTCCTTTTCCACACCACCACCACTCCTCATGGTGTAGACTGATGAAAATAGGGGTTTCCACACAGGATATCATTCACATGGGGGCTCAATACTGTTTTAGGATGATGACTGTTTTCATGAATGACAAATGGATGATATGCAGATGTCTGAAAATGGAAGGACGTTACTAGACAGTGAGAAGACAAACAGCAATGGGGCATCTTAGCCAGGGATGTGATTTACTTACTTGAAGAGGGAGGGATGGCCTTCAGACACTGTATGGATGGAATGCTAGTGTCTCCCCAGATTAATCTGTTGAAGCCCTAACCTCTAATGTGATGGTATTATAGGAGGTGGGGCCTTTGGGAGGTAGTAGGATGATGACTGTTTTCATGAATGACAAATGGATGATATGCAGATGTCTGAAAATGGAAGGACGTTACTAGACAGTGAGAAGACAAACAGCAATGGGGCATCTTAGTCAGGGATGTGATTTACTTACTTGAAGAAGGAGATGGCCTTCAGACACTGTATGGATGGAATGCTTGTGTCTCCCCAGATTAATCTGTTGAAGCCCTAACCTCTAATGTGACGGTATTATAGGAGGTGGGGCCTTTGGGAGGTAGTTTCAGATATACTTGTGATGGCAGGCCCCTCATGATGGGATTAGCATCCTTATAAAAAGAGATGAGAGTGTGCTCTCACTTTCTCTCTCTCTCTCTCTCTCTCTCTCTCTCTCTCTCTCTCTCTCTCTCTTCCTCCCTTCCTATGTGAAGATACAGTCAAAAGGCAACAATCTTCAAGCCACAATGGCCCTCACCAGAACCCATCCACGTGATCAGCCTGATCTCAGACTTCGCAGCCAACAGAACTGTAAGAATTAAATCTTATGTTTAAATCACCTAGCCTATGGTATTTTAATTATTTATTTATTCTTTTGTTTATTTTTATTATACTTTAAGTTCTAGGGTACATGTGCACAACGTGCAGGTTTGTTACATATGTATACATGTGCCGTGTTGGTTTGCTGCACCTATTAACTCATCATTTACATTAGGTATTTCTCCTAATGCTATCGCTCCCCCATCCCTCCACCCCACAACAGACCCCGGTGTGTGATGTTCCCCACCCTGTGTCCACCTGTTATCATTGTTCAGTTCCCACCTATGAGTGAGAACATGCGGTCTTTGGTTTTCTGTACTTGCAATAGTTTGCTCAGAATGATGGTTTCCAGCTTCATCCATGTCCCTACAAAGGATGTGAGCTCATCCTTTTTATGGTTGCATAGTATTCTATGGTGTATATGTGCCATATTTTCTTAATCCAGTCTATCATTGATGGACATTTGGATTGGTTCCAAGTTTTTGCTATTGTGAATAGTGCCACAATAAACACACCTGTGAATGTTTCTTTACAGTAGCATGATTCATAATCCTTTGGGATATACCCAGTAATGGGATAACTGGGTCAAATAGTATTTCTAGTTCTAGATCCTTGAGGAATTCCCACACTGTCTTCTACAATGGTTGAACTAGTTTACACTCCCATCAGTAGTGTAAAAGCATTCCTATTTCTCCATGTCCTCTCCAGCACCTGTTCTTTCCTGACTTTTTAATGATCGCCATTCTAACTAGTGTGAGATGGTATCTCACTGTGGTTTGGATTTGCATTTCTCTGATGACCAGTGATGATGAGCATCTTTTCATGTGTCTGTTGACTGCATAAATGTCTTCTTTTGAAAAGTGTCTGTTCATATCCTTCGCCCACTTTTTGATGGGATTGTTTGATTTTTTCTTCTAAATTCATTTAAGTTCTTTGTAGATTCTGGATATTAGCCCTTTGTCAGATGGGTAGATTGCAAAAATTTTCTCCCATTCTGTAGGTTGCCTGTTCACTCTGATGGTAGTTTCTTTGCTGTGTAGAAGCTCTTTAGTTTAATTAGATCCCATTTGTCTATTTTGGCTTTTGTTGTCATTGCTTTTGGTGTTTTAGTCATGAAATCCTTGCCCATGTCTATGCCCTGAGTGGTATTGCCTACGTTTTCTTCTAGGGTTTTTATGGTTTTAGGTCTAACTTGTAAGTCTTTAATCCATCTTGAATTAATTTTTGTGTAAGGTATAAGGAAGAGATCCAGTTATAGCTTTCTACATATGACTAGCCAGTTTTCCTAGCACCATTTATTAAATAGGGAATCCTTTCCCCATTTCTTGTTTTTGTCAAGTTTGTCAAAGATCAGATGGTTGCCTTAAGCTGATAAGCACCTTCAGCAAAGTGTCAGGATACAGCATGAATGTGCAAAAATCACAAGCATTCTTATACTCCAATAACAGACAAACAGAGAACCAATTCATGAGTGAACTCCCATTCATAATTGCTACAAAGAGAATAAAATACCCAGGAATTCAACTTACAAGGGATGTGAAGGATCTCTTCATGGACAA
Organism: Rhinopithecus roxellana; assembly: GCF_007565055.1. NCBI lineage: Eukaryota > Metazoa > Chordata > Mammalia > Primates > Cercopithecidae > Rhinopithecus > Rhinopithecus roxellana. Next base: position 40,642,794 of record NC_044550.1, on the reverse strand, counting down.
CTACAGACCACTGCTCAATGAAATAAAAGAGGACACAAACAAATGGAAAAACACTTCATGCTCATGGATAGGAAGAATCAATATGGTGAAAATGGCCATACTGCCCAAGATAATTTATAGATTCAATGCCATACCCATTAAGCTACCAATGACTTTCTTCACAGAATTGGAAAAAACTGCTTTAAAGTTCATAGGGAACCAAAAAAGAGCCCGCATTGCCAAGACAATCCTAAGCAAAAAGAACAAAGCTGGAGGCATCACGCCACCTGACTTCAAACTATACTACAAGGCTACAGTAACCAAAGCAGCATGGTACTCATACCAAAACAGAGATATAGACCAATGGAACAGAACAGAAGCCTCAGAAATAACACCACGCATCTACAGCCTATGGTATTTTACTATGGAAGCCCACCCTGACTAAGATTTCAATTTAGCTCCCATGTAGTTCCCTGTTGCTTGGCAATCTTCTGACTTACTACCTTGTCATATGGTGTGTCCCAAATCAGTCCTTCTCCTCTTTCCATATCCCCCTACTTCAATATTCACCCATATGTGGCCAAGTCTTCCTCCACCTGAGCTCCTTGCAGAGGAATGAACAATTGTTTGAATATTAATGAATATTAAAGTAAGTAAAGAAGAGATAAATCTCCGTTTGCTTTGATAGTAGGGTGATCTTTGGTGAACTTAGGAAAAGTTTCAACCAAGTAGTCATAGTATGATCCAAGTTAACATGCATTGAACCAGGCGTGGTGGCTCATGCCTGTAATCCCAGCACTTTGGGAGGCTCAGGGGGGCGGATCATTTGTGGTCAGGAGTTCAAGACCAGCCTGGCCAACATGGTGAAACCTCTTCTATACAAAAATTAGCTAGGCATGGTGGTGCATGCCTGTAAACCCAGCTACTTGGGAGGCTGAGGCAGGAGAATCACTTGAACTTGGAGGCAGAGGTTGAAGTGAGCCAAGATCATGCCATTGCACTTCAGCCTGGGCAACAGAGTGAGACTCCGTCTAAAAAAAAGGCAAGTTAACAGGCATTGAAGATTAAAAGGGAAGTAAAGAAGAAGGGGAGTTATCTGGTGTTAACAACTGGAGAAATTTTCTGTGAAGGGGAGTTTACAAGTGGTAGGACATGAAACTGAAATTGAATATATGGTTGAAAAGGATTTTTTGGAAGACTCAGAATAAGAAAGCAGTTTTACATGCCAGTGAGAATAATTTGGTAAAAAGTGGGACATCGATGGTGTAAGAGAGAAAAAGAGGGAATAGTTGAAGAAATTGTGTCCTCAAAGTGTAAGAGGGTATGATAGCGACAGCGTAAGTAGAGGGGTTCAGCTTTAAGAGGAGCAGGGACAAGTCTTCCATCATGATATGAAAATAGAAAAAAATGTAGTTTAGGAAGATTTAAAATTTAGTAGTGGGAATTTGAGATGCTCTCCTCTGATGGATCTGTCAATTTTTGCGTATTTATTTCTTTGGAATCTGTTTTCTATTGAATTTGAGGGTGCTAATCTGATGATGGTTTTATTTTGTCAACTAGCTGGTCATCAACTAGTTATCTGATAGCAATGGACTTGGGAAGAATTTGGGGACTTGGTTTCAGGAACTGCATCTATTGGGGTAGGCAGCTGTTGTAGAGGAACCAGCTGTTAATAATGATAGAAGGTACATCCCAGGAAGTAGAACACAATTGGCACATTTAATGATAGATAATGGAAAGTTCAGGAGAGCAACTAGTAAGGAAGAAATGGATTAGAGCATAGCAAGATACATTCTATCAGGTAGGTCGAACATAGTAATTAGCAATCTATAATTAACAATTTTGGTACATAGACTGGCATATAGTTTGTAGCAGGAAAGCCTGCCATCAATTAGCCTGTCTTCCCCAATTAATATTGGTTTAAGAGCACACTTCAGGCCAGGCACAGTGGCTCACACCTGTAATCCCAGCACTTTGGGACGCTGAAGCTGGTGGAGGTCACAAGTTCGAGACTATCCTGGACAACATGGTGAAAGCCCGTCTCTATTAAAAATACAAAAATTGGTTGGGCTTGGTGGTGGGTGCCTGTAATTCCAGCTACTAGGGAAGCTGAGGCAGGAGAATCACTTGCACCTGGGAGACAGGTTGTGGTGAGCCAAGATAGTGGCCATTGCACTCCAGCCTGGGAGACAAGAGCGAAACTCCATTTCAAAAAAACAAAACAACAACAAAAAAAAAACCAGACTTCAGTTCCAAGAATTTTAAAGAGAAGGCATTAAAGGCATTAGAATGGCAAGAGTAAGGCAGGACCTTATCCTAGCTTTCTGGGGAGATCACTGAGATAGTAAGTCCAGCATAGAAAATAAGATGTGAATCACTTAACCAGGACTGGCGTGTTAATTTGGGAGGTGGTCTTACAGATAATGCAGGGGTTTAGTTCCTATTATAAGGATCCATGTTTTCTGAGGTCTGAAGTTTTACATATGGGTAGGGTTTCTATAAGTGGGTATAAAAGGAAGTATTTTGCTAGACGAGGTGGCCCATGCCTGTAATTCCAGTAGTTTGGGAGGCTGAGGTGGGAGGATCGCTTGAGGCCAGGAGTTTTGAGACCAGCCTGGGCAACATAGTGAGACCCTTTCTCTACAAGAATAAAAATAAAAAAATTCGCCAGGCATAGGAATTCACACCTGCAGTCCCAGCTACTTAGGAGACTAAGGCAGGAGGATTGCTTGAGCTCAGGAGTTGGAGGTTGCAGTGAGCTATTATTACACCACTCCAACCTGGTGAAAGAGTGAGACCCTATCTCTGACAGCAACAAAAACTGAAACATTTTACTGACGAATGCCACAAACATCATTAAATCTATAACAATAATGTAATATTTTATTATTAACTGCTTGACATAACTCTAAAGTGCTTTTTTTTCTTCTAAAATATTTTGGCTGCATGCTACTTGATTATATTTTAGTATAGCAATATTTTATAATACCTTTTTTTATATATTGGTAGCTTTCAAAGGTTTCTTTCAGTTTTACAACTATTGATTACTAATGACATCCTAGCATGAAATCTGACACATTGCAATGCATAAAAAAGATGTACTTGCTCTTTCTAGTACTGCCATGGTTTTGTGCCCTAGAAGCACAGGAATTCTCATAAATCTTGTACATTTCCAATCAAAAGAAAAAAATGTAGAGGGGTTTATAGTTGTATATGCTGCTGCATTGTTCAGTATAGTTCTGAAAAGAGAGAATTTCCATTTTGACTAGGATTTGATAAGGATCAAATCTTTTCCTTATGCTTTTCCTACTAAGTATATTAGTTTGCTATTGTTGCATAACAGATCACCACAAACTTCGAGTCTTAAAACAATACATCATGTTTATCTCACAACTTGTATGGGTAAGGGGTCCAGCTACAAACTGAGTCTTTTGCTCAGGGTTTCACTGGACTATAATCAAGGTGCTTGCCAGACTGTATGCTTACCTGGAGGTTTGACTAAGGAAGAATCCACTTGTAGGCTTTTTCAGGATGCTGGAAGAATTCATTTCCCTGTCTGACTGAAGACCCTAGCTTCTTACTAGCTGTCCATTGGGGGCTGCCCTCAGTTCCTAGAGGCTGTCCACAGTTCTCTGCCACATAGCTCTCTGCAAAGGCATTTTACAATATGGCTCTTTGCTTAAGGGCGAATTTCTCACTTCAGTTTGCTAAGATAGTCTTATATAATGTAATGTAATCACAAGACTGATATCCTAGCACCTTTGCTTGCTAATGTAACCTGATCAAGGAATGACATCTTATTAATTTGCCATAGGCAAAATATGATAGAAAGCAAGTCACAAGTTCCAATCACTCTCAAAGAAAGGGGATTATATAAGAGTATACCTTATTGGGAATCACCTTTGGGTGTACATGTACAATAATTTTCCACAGAGAAGCTTCTGTACATTTTGTGTCTTGTTTTCTTCTCACCACTTACATAGTTCTGTTGCCATATGTCTAGACACATTCATATCATGATATGACCTTTAGCCCTACACTTTCCTGTTACTATGCCAGGTAAGTCACTATAGTAGGTATTTTTTCTAGTGTTATGCCTGGAAGTTTCTTGCAATGGTTAGCAATGACTTAGCATAACATGAAAGCGACCAGGAATCACTCACTATCCCTCTAGACTCAATCTAAAGATATTCTTAATTCAAATTCCCCTTGGCTGGGTCCCAAAAATACACATGGCCATCTCAATACCACTTCATTTGAGGGGAAGGGTGACAGAGGGAACGGAAGAATGGAAAGAGATAGTCTTAACCAATTGCAATTAAAAATTTTTTTTGTGTGTGTGGATTTTATAAAAACATGTGACCACGTGAAAACGTATTTTCCAGGGCCCCAAGAGTGGACTGAAATAAGTGAGGAATTTGGAAATTAAGTTTCATGAGCTTTATAGGAAATCCATTTCAAGTTGCCATTTATTTATTAACTTACTTGATAATTGTTCTCTAAATCTGAAGTGATGGCTAGAATTTTAAAACATGTGAACATTCTTATCCAATGAACTAGTTATAAATAAATGAAGAAAAAAACAGGAGCCAAGAGTTCCCAAGAAACTAAGTAATTAGGCAGAGCCTACCCACTATACATCAGATAAAGATTCTAACCCCTAGAGTTTAACATATTTGGATTTAATTTATGAAAAACAATGAAAATCCATTCCTTTCCCTTAGAGCTACATTTATTGTGCAATCATTGTGTTTCAGAGCTTCATTTAGTTTTTATGCATTGTATTTAAGTTATGTGCTACTTAAATTTGTAGGCATATATAGTCTAAATTTTGTTTTGAAAAGTTAATTGGTGATTGTGGCAGGTACTGCAGTTTTCTGACCAAAAAGGTCAGAAAAAGGCCTCTTTTTCTTTCTTCTTCCTCCCCACCCCAAAAATAAAAAAATAGAAAAAGCCTTCAATTTTTTTTTAGTTATCAGATTGCTAAGTGTTCACAGAAATTGAGCCCTGTCCCACAAGACAAATTATTACCTTAAAGTGTTCAGGGTAATCTTCTTTGCTAGTGATTTGTTTAGGGTCAGTCATGTGTCCCAGTTCTAGCCAATTTAAGGGGAAGTACTGAGAGTTATGGGAAAGAGAGATTCATAATGAAAAGTGACCCTTTTCTTCTGCCTTTGACCCCTAGAATGGTGACAGCCAACTTCTAGTCAGAAAAAAGAAAGCCTATTATAATCAGAGAAGCTGAGTCAAAGCTCTGACTTAACTGATTCTGCATGCCTACCTCTGGACATCCTATAACATGAGATGGAAAAATGCCACTTCTAGTTTGACACTTTTATTCCTTACAACAGAACCCCTTCTAATAGAAACAATGATGTATAAAATAAAAGTCAGACAGACACACATATAACCTTTATTATGTTTTGTCTTAATACACACACAATATGAGTTTATTTTGGTAATTTGGAATTACAGGAATTCACAAGGAAGAGATTTTTAAGAAATCGTGCAGATAATTATATTAACAGTTTTTGTATATATTTATCTATTGCTGCTATGCATACATTTTATATAACTTTTAAAGTTAGACTAATTGTTTTAAACTTGATTCCTAATAATCATAAAAATAAGCAAGATTAGATTGAATCTGATTTTTTCTTTTAAAATTTCTTTTATTCATATAAGCACAATGTATAGTAATTAGAAAAGCCCAAGGCATTGGTTCAATGTAGGAAAGTGGACCACAGGTAAAACAGATGGAGTTCTAGAAGTGTTTTAACTGCCTAAAAATATTATCTGTTTATGACTACCACCTAAGTTTTAAGACAAGGTCACTCTCAGGAAATTTCAAACTCATTTATGCTATGTTCCCTGGTAGATAATGTTTGTGGTACCTTCCCTAGAGTATTTTTTTAGCTACTGTATTTCTGTTGAATAGGCTTAAATTGAACTAATGTAGACTTTGTTCAATTTACTGTCATTAGTTAATGTCACTCCTGTACTAAACTGAATTGCTAAAAGAAATTCAATTTTTAACTAGTTTTATAAGCTAAGGAAGAGAAACCAAGATAGAATCTCAAATATCTGATATATTAGATTGACTCTGTAGAACATTTCCTTTTTTACAAGGAGTCCTCACCTTTTATTACAATAGGACATAAAATAAATGATTATAATATCAAATATGAAATATTGTCTGTTGAGTGGATTATCTTTAATTTCAAAGCCATATTTATCTTTTGTGCTATGATTTTAGTTTATACATTACATTATAATGTATAATTATACATTATAATTTATGGACCACAAAATTCATATAGAATAATTATTTCTGTTATGTTTTTTATTACATATTGAACCTTAAGAGAGTTTCTTGGTTTGAAAACAATAAGCATATTGAAGCAATCTTGTTTCAATATTTACATTTTTATGTTTGCATATAAACTGATGAATAGATTCTGTTATATTTTTACTGTAATAGACTTCTTTATATATAGACAAAGTCAACTAGGACTTCTTAAACTTTTTTTGTGCTATGAGCTGCTGTGGCAGTCTGGTCCATCCCTCTCAGGATTGTGTTTTTAAATGAGTAAAGTAATACAAATAGGACAAAAATTTAAAAATACATCTCTCTCTCTCTCTCTCTCTCTCTCTCTCTCTCTATATATATATATATATATATATATATATTTTTTTTTTTTTTTTGCATGGAATGTAGGTTAAGAACCCGAGTCCAGATTTTGAATAGCCCTTTAGTTAATGTGTAAAAAATATGCTCGAGGCAATTCCTAAGAGAGCTCTATAATGAGCACACAAGAAGAACCAAGCTGAGATACATTCGTTAAACTTGTATGTGATAAAGCCCTTAGATTGTGTGTGTTATTTTTGCTTTTAAATCCCAGAAGTAAGAATTATCAGTTTAGGAATAAGTATATGATAGAGACTTAGAGAACATTGGTTTTGTTTCAACTTATCTACATCCCTGTGTTATCTACAAGAACTATAAAATCTTGGAATGAGTATACATGCCAACTTTGAGCATTTTAGCACACTACAGAATTTTAGCCTTGTCCAATTCAACTGTAGAACTGGGCCATGAATTGGTTAATTAAAGGTATGAGTTTAATGAAAAAGAAGCTATGAATGAAAGAGTGAGTATGCAGAGGGAGTTCAATTGAGACAGAATTGGAAAATAAGGTAGGATGTGAAACAAACAACAACTCAACACTATAAAACTGAAGTGTGAGAGGAGAAAATCAAAGAAAGAAAGGACTTACCATTGGTTGGCAATTTACTTTCCACAATACCACACACCTGGAGTATTTAGAAATTACATTTCATCTTTTGTGTGATACTACATAGCTCATGTAAATATAATAGTATCTTACCTATTTAAAAAATGTTGAATGGCTTAATTTCTTTTAAGACCCTTATCATGTTTTTCACATTAAATGGGTATTATACTCCCATTATTTTCATCCCTTCCCATTTTTCATGGAAGAGATAGACACAAGCCTGAATTAAATAAAGAGGTCTTATTGTGCAGACATATTTTGGAAACCATACTATTTAATGTGAATATCAGTAGTTAGTTGTGCCATGGGCTGCTGTGGCAGTCTAGTCTATCCCCTTAAGATTGTGTTTTTTAAATGCACAAAATAATACAAAGAGGACTGAAATAAAAATATTACATGGAAATATAGTGTTGTGCATAGACTGCAGGTTAAGAAACCCTGCATCAAGATCTTTCCCTCCTTCCCCCAACACGCTGTCTTCTTTGATCTGTACAGACTGAAGCTGTAGTTTTCTCTCCAGAGTTCCTTTTATGTATCAAGCATCTTTTTGCTTGTGCATTTGCTTAATTTTGTTTTCATTTTTCTCAGTTATTTATGAAATATGGATTTAGTGAGATCAAGAGATAGACAAAAAATTCTTCACATTATTAAAATAGAGGGCATATTATGCATAAAGCATACTCAGTATGAGGATTTTCTTAGTTGAATTTGGAAACATTGTTATTTTATGGCGGTTAATTGCCACAAACTCCATAGACTATACAGCCTAGAGAGGAATGTTCTAAACCCCTGTCCAAATCCTAACCCCTCTAAAATTTCCCTTTATATAGAGGTACTTCACAACCTGTACCACATAAATAGGATGAAGGAGAACTACTCATGGTCTTGTCAGGTTGGTGGAGTGGTTGGTGGGGTTGGTGACTGACTCCTGCAAATGTCGGAATGCTTTTGAAGCCAAAGAGAAAAATAGATCCATTTGTGTTTTTTTTTTTTCATTTTAACTGTAGGAGGGAAAGTTGATCTTATGGGCAAGGGGCTCTGTGCTCTATGTACTATGTAGCATAAAACTCTAATTGCTAATATGCCCTTTTGGAGAAAAACTCACCAAAGCATGCTGAGTTTAGACCTGTGTTGTGGTTTCTCGCCTTTGATTTTTTGGCATTCTTGTGCCTTAGGCTGCAGGTATTTTAAATATTTGTACATTATTATGCAAAGAGAAAGTGATAAGAAACCTATATAATGTGTTATATGAGGTCAGAAAAGGCAGAGATTAATTTAGAAGCTTATGATGAAGAGAAAATATTTTAGTATTTTTCCTGAAGATTTTTCCTTAATAATTGAGGCTCTGAAAATGGAGGTTCTAAAAGAACGATGACTTAAGTGTAAATCCTGCTTTGTTTGTATGTAAACATGCTCCAACATTTGTGTTAATATTCCCAGATGGAGAGATTCATGACCTTACACTTCTTCATATGACTTCTTGTATAGTCTATCAATCACAGAGAAAAATATCCATAGATAAGTGGATCAAAGCATGGGTTTAAAAAGGCAAAGAGAAAGAAGAAGTGATTTACTGGGTCTGACACCCTGTTTAACATTTCAGGATCAAACCAATACCAAATTCCTAGGACATAGTAGGGAGTCCAGCAGACAGTGAATGAAGTGGCAAATGCAACTGTCATTTTTAGAGTCTTCAGCCGTGCTCTTGGTATATTGTTCTTGGACTGATTCAGTTGCAGTTCTATTGGATAGAGAAAAGAGCAGGTGTTTAAAGATCAGTTTTCTCATGAAACCAAAGTGGACAAAAAGGAAGACAACATCACTAATTCAACTTAATCAATGGGAGAAAATTTCTAGTATTTTAAATAATAATGATTTGTTTGAAAAGCATGTTTAATAAGAGTTTTCCACTATGTCACATAATGAATAGAAAATATTGAAGATGATACTGCTCCTATTTCTGCCAAACTAATCTGGATTTGAAATATGGGATACTCAAACTCTTAACATGAATTTAAGAGAGTAGATGAGGTTGAGCTCAGTTGAATTCTTTTTAATTTTTTTTTATTTTAATAGGTTTTTTTGGTGGACTGATGGTGTTTGGCTACATGAATAAGTTCTTCAGTGGTGAGTTCTGAGATCTCTGTGTATGCTGTACCAAATGTCTAGTCTTTTATCCCTTGCCACCCCCCACCCTTTCCCCCTAGTTTCCAAAGTCCAGTGTATCATTGTTATGCCTTTGCCTTAGTTTCCACATATGAATGAGAACATATGATGTTTGGTTTTCTATTCCTGAGTTACTTCACTTAGAATAATAGTCTCCAATTCCATTCAGGTTGCTGCAAATGCCATTATTTCATTTCTTTTTATATCACTGAGCAGTATTCCATAGTACATATATACCACATATTTTTATCCACTCATTGATTGATGGGCATTTGGGCTGGTTCTATATTTTTGCAATTGCAAACTGTGCTGCTATAAACATTCCTGTGCAAGTATCTTTTTCATATAATGCCGTTTTTTCCCCCCAGGTAGATACCTAGTAGTGGGATTGCTGGATCAAACGATGGTTCTACTTTTAGTTCTTTAAGGAATTTCCACACTGTTTTCCATGGTGGTTGTACTAGTTAACATTCCCACCAACAGTGTAAAAGTGTTCCCTTTTCACTGCATCCCTGCAAACATCTATTTTTTTTGATTTTTTGATTGTGGCCATTCTTGCAGGAGTGAGGTGGTATCACACTGTGGTTTTGATTTGCATTTCCCTGATCATTAGTGACGCTGAGCATTTTCCCCTATGCTTCTTGGCCATTTGTATATCTTCTTTTGAAAATTGTCTATTCATGTCCTTAGCCCACTTTTCGATAGGATTGTTTGTTTTCTTCTTGCTGATTTGTTTGAGTTCTCTGTAGATTCTGGAATTAGTCCTTTGTCAGAAGTACAGATTGTGAAGATTTTCTCCCACTCTGTGGGTCATCTGTTATCTCTGCTGATTATTTCTTTTGGTGTGCAGAAGCTTTTTAGTTTAATTAAGTACTATCTATGTGTCTTTGTTTTGTTGCATTTGCTTTTGGGCTGTTAGTCATGAACTCTTTGCCTAAGCCAATGTCTCGAAGGGTTTCCAATGTTATCTTCTAGAATCTCTATGGTTTCAGGTCTTAGATTTCAGTCTTTGATTCGTCTTGAGTTGATTTTTGTATAGGGTGAGAGATGAGGATCCAGTTTCATTCTTTTACACATGGCTAGCCAATTATCCCAGCACCGTTTGTTGAATAGGGTGTCCTTTCCTCACTCTTTGTTTTTGTTTGCTTTGTGAATTCTGACTTCAAAACAAAATTATGTTCACTGAGTATCTTTGCTACTAAGGACAGTAAGTATCATGTGTGGATAAAAGTGTACTACCCCAAATTATCTATCTCAACTGTGTGCTTCTTTCTATGATAGCTGAAATAATTTCACTTTTCATATTAATACAGCCTTTAAAGTTCATAGGTTACACTTGTGAAGAAATTTGCTGGAAGTTAATGGAATTACTGACTTTTTACAGTCAGGCTGCCTACCTGAAATTTTGAACTTAGTTCTTAAAGGTAAAAAGGTGCAATTCTGAAGTGCTCAAAATCTGTTCTTGTATTTCATAATAGAGAACTTCTGTGTTAAGTAAGAAATACTCTTCACACACTGTATATATATATATATATATATATATTTTTTTTTAAGGGAAACAGATAATGATATTCAGAAATAGTCATTTTGAAATTTCTTATTAATTGGTCACCAAAGAGTAGACATATAGAGGAAAACATTTACATGCATGGTGTTTTAATTGTGAAATTATTTTTTGTCTAGAAATATTAAAGTAATTTATTAAATACAGACTGATTATGGATTTTTGGCAGATAAAACTAATTACTATTTACTCTGTGCCTTGCTAGAGGCTTTGCTCTTTTCACATACTATTCATTTTTTTTTTCAGACAGAGTTTTGCTCTTGCTGCCCAGACTGGAGTGCAATGATGCAGTCTTGGCTCACTGCAACCTTTGCCTCCCGGGTTCAAGCGATTCTCCTGGCTCAGCCTCCCGAGTAGCTGGGACTACAGGCATGTGCCACCACACCCGGCTAATTTTTGTGTTTTTGGTAGAGACAGGTTTCATCATATTGGTCAGGCTGGCCTCAAACTCCTGACCTCAGGTGATCTACCCGCCTTGGCCTCCCAAAGTGCTGGGATTACAGACATGAGCCACCGCACCTGGCCTTCACACACTATTCATTTAATCCTCAATATCTGTAAACTTTGGTGATACATCCATTTAAAATTCAGAAAATCATCTTGGCTTAGCAAGTGACTTAAAATGAAAAAAATATCAAGACAACCACAACATGTCATGCTTTTTCTTCTTTTGAAACATCATCACAGTCGGTAATTGGTTTACTGTTTATGATAACTTTTCTGCTAGACTGTAGTCTCCATGAAAGCAGGATACTTACTAGATTTTTCCTATTCACCATGGTATCCCCACCTAGCACAGTTTCCAGCAATGCTGAGTAGTCAGTATGTATTAATCAAATAAATAATATAATAATTAAATGTCTTCATAATAGTTATGGCTTCCTGCCTCTGCTTTTTTGTTTTTCTGCTTATGTACTGCTAATATTTCTTCAAATTAACTCCTATTTGAGATTCACCTTCTTATTTTCCCTCTACCCTTCTTAGATATCGCTTATAAAATGGAATCTCTCAAGATAAGATTTTGAAGGCAAATTGTTTTTACAGTATACTGTTTTGGAAATATTAAATACCATTTTGTGCTGGCAGGTGAAAACTGCCCAATTCCCTATTAGAAAGCATCACCATGAATATTTTCTTTTGAAAATACCTACTGAGACTATTCATGCTATAATAGTTAAGATGATTTCCCTGTTAAGTTGTACCAGATATAACTTATGTACTATGTCATTGATAACATGTCTTTTTTTTTTTTTTTTTTTTTTTTTTTTTTTTTTTTGAGACAGAGTCTCGCTCTGTCACCCAGGCTGGAGTGCAGTGGCCGGCTCTCAGCTCACTGCAAGCTTCGCCTCCCGGGTTCACGCCTTTCTCCTGCCTCAGCCTCCTTAGTAGCTGGGACTACAGGCGCCCGCCACCTCGCCCGGCTAGTTTTTTGTATTTTTTTTTTTTAGTAGAGACGGGGTTTCACCGTGTTAGCCAGGATGGTTTTGATCTCCTGACCTCGTGATCCGCCCGTCTCGGCCTCCCAAAGTGCTGGGATTACAGGCTTGAGCCACCGCGCCCGGCCGATAACATGTCTTTTGGATGTCATGCCAACATAACAATGTTTATTTCATAAATATATGTTTTATTTTTGGGAATGCACCATTTTACTAAAGCAAAAAAGGTACAAACACATGTGTGAAGTTTTGAATGAAATAATTAATTACATAGTCAATAATATTTTGTATATTAACATACACACAAATGTGCATAGTTTACATTGTATAAATATAGGGGATTTGAATATAAAATGAAACAGCTTACTTTAGCTAGTTTATTGGATAGCATTTAACAGGTTGTACTTTTCTATAGTCTAGATATCACAATTTGTACTTGCTACCCAGCAGAAACCATTTGCCAATGCTTATCCTGGGTCTTAATGGAATAATCATTAATTCTTCTTTAATTTCATGGTGCAAATGTAGAACAGCAGAAGATACTAAGTTACCTTATCTGTAAATTGAGGATAATGAAAGCATGATAAAAATGTTACCTTATGGGGTGATTGTGAATATTAAATGAGCTAATATATACAAACTGCTTAGAACAGTATCTGGCACATAGTTCATGCCACTCTGTTTTGAGCATCGCTGTTTAAAAACTGCCCACAAATGACACTAAATCTAAGGAATACATACTGTGGGGATCCTGATGAAGGACCCGTGTCAGGGTGAAGATGATTTTTGCATTGCAGATCAGCATGATGAGAAGAGGGACGATGAAGAGGCAGCTGAAGGTGAAAAAGTTATAAAATGCTTGATGCCACCATTGTGGAAAACTGCAGTGTGTTACACATTGAGAGAAAACTTTTGTCTGTCCGGAGCTGTCTGCTAGATGAATCATCCTGAAGATGTATAACTGTATGAGACAATGAAAAGCTGTGTTACTTTTTTCCAAATGGTATTTGAAAGTTTTCTCTTTGGTACTCTGCTAGCCTTCTAGCATGTTACCTAAAGCAATTTCTAAGTTCCTTAGTATTGTATTTCTGATGTTTCTATGAAAAGTCATGTGAATATTTACTTAAAAGATGTTTGGGTAAGTGTCAATAGATCTACAAGATTTTGGATTTTTTAGCAATTATTTCAACCTTGAAGAATAATCATCTTTCAAGGATTTGAACGTTGTTTATATTTCAGTTTCCAGTACAATTATGCTGAGTAAACTTTTCGCAAGTGATTTTGCTCATAAGTTATAGCTGCAGTAACTATAACTGTGTCTGGCACTTAGAATGTACCCCCAAAATACATATTTAAATTTTATTTTAGAGACAGAAACCCTATTAAAATGACATTTTAAGAAATAGTCACAAGACATGAAGAGACAGTTGCTCAAAGAAAGATGGAACATGTCAAAACGAAAAGCAAACAAAAAAAAATCCAGGAACCAGCTGAAAAGAGCTTCCACTGGCCAAATCTGGGGCAGTTTAAGCATTAAAATACAAAAAAGAAACTGATCTAAAAGAATGATAAACTATTGAATAAAGTAAGGATCCATGAGCCCATACTTGTAAAAATTACAAAATAACAAAAACAACAAATAAATGGGGTAAAAAACCTCTTCTATAATGTAGAATGCCAACTAATAAATGAAAAGGAATTAGTGATTAACATTTGGTAATCACTATAATAAGTGATTACAGCAAGAATCATCAATAGCTGGTAAAAATAGTGGGTGGAACTTTGAGGAGAACAGGATATTTACAAAATCTCAAAGTATCAGTCTGCAGGATACTTATTCATTATAAGGAATAAAATAATAACTCTACAGAAGAGAAATATCTAGATAAGTATGTTAACATCGCCAATAATAGGACCCATTGACAATGTCTGTCTCCTTATGTAATGCATTGAGAACTTAGCATCACTAATTTGGTATTTTTGCTTAAAGTGTATAACCTGAATCTAACCTTGAGAGGACAAATCCCAACTGAGAGACATTTTACAAAATGACTGGTTTGCACTTTCCAAAAATATCAATATCATGAAACACAAAGACAGACTGAGAAATGGTTCCAGCTATAAGAATACTAATCCTGGCTAACACGATGAAACCCTGTCTCTACTAAAAAATACAAAAAAAAAAAAAACTAGCCGGGCGAGGTGGCGGGCGCCTGTAGTCCCAGCTACTTGGGAGGCTGAGGCAGGAGAATGGCGTGAACCCGGGAGGCAGAGCTTGCGGTGAGCTGAGATCCGGCCACTGCACTCCAGTCCGGGAGACAGAGCGAGACTTCGTCTCAACAAAAAAAAAAAGTTAAATTTTTTTATTTTAAGCAAATGAGGGATTCTATTATTTTTTAAGTTTTTGATTGAGTTAGAAAATTTTAATTTTAATTACAACATTAAGAAACATGATTCTTTTCTACACTACCAACAAAAAACACTATAAAATATTTTTAAGATACTTTATTTTCTAAAAAAAGACATACTCCGCTCCCATTCCCATCACCTCAAAAGGGAAAGAAACCTTGGCCCTGTTAAATAAGTTGAAAAGTTGATTTTCAGTTTCAGATCTTTTTTAATCTTCAAGGGGAAAAAATGATTTTAAATTAATCCACTAGAGGGCGTCTAGTAACTTTACAATCACTCTGCAGTCAAGAAACCCCGACAAGTGCATTCAACTAAGTTTATCTTATGATTCAGACTTTTTTCCCACATTACAAAGTGAGCCTTTCAGTTTTCTGTAATTCTTTGCAAGCTGACCTTATTTAAAGTTCAGCTTTGAATTAGATCCAACAGAGGCTGTCAGTTAAAGTCTTTGGAATGGTTACTTCACGTAGAACCCGAGAATCTTATATTTCTTTAAGGTTTTAGCTACTTCTCTCTGTACCATCCCAGTTGGACTTGGAACCGGATGACCTGAATTTTACTTTTTCTCTGCTCTGGGCCACATTTTCATCTTAATATTTCATGTTTTAAAGGCATAATGATATCACTGGCTGGCTGATGAAATCACAAGCATAGGTAGTATGCTACATGAGGAGCAAGTTTTTCGCTAGCACCACAAAGGTCTCTGGCCTAATGAGTGGAGTTTGATAGTAGTTCTTATCACAAGTATAATGTTGTTGCATGCCAGTTTTGAGGAGAGATGAACACATTTGAAAAACAGTGTGTTTTTTTTCTGCGTTTGTCCATATTTCTTGCTCAGGCCTCTCAGGCATTACTTGTTCTTTCCATTTTCACACCAACTTGGTGAGTTCTGCTATAAGATTCTAAAAAGATGGGTTGTGTGTGGTCCAAATTGGTTCATTTGTAACTGGAAAAAAAAAATTATAGTTTAAAAAATATGTTTTAAAAAAAGCCATGATGAAACTTTCAATTAGCAATGACTTTGAAACATAGTACTATGATTGATTTAATGGCTATCTTATTTAACACATGCTTATTTTTAAAGCAATTCTTTGGTAAAACTAACTATAGCTGGCATTCTCTGTCATAAAGGATAAAGCAGTTATAACCTTCAATCAAGGAATTTAATATTTGGTAGTGGAGATATAAAATGTATGTGATCCAGGTAATACAAGATAGACCGATAAATTTTAAGAAAGGTATAATAAAGTGTACAAAAATTCAGACTCTTACTTGCCCACAAATTAAGTTGCTATTGTCTTAGTTCCGTTTATTTTGTGCTCCAAGACCATGTTCATTTGAATGATTAATATAGAGATCCACTTTGCTTTTAGTTGTTCATTTGTCCTTGGATTTTATTTCTTTAATTTTGGTATGTTTCTCCTCTCTTGTCCCTGACCCTGGTTCTCATCGGTGTTTGCTTTATTTTGCCATAAACAAGAACATTCTGTTTTCATTTTTTTTTTTCACGGTCAATTGCAGTTGTTCATTTCTTCTTGGAATATTATCTTTAACACTCACCTTACCCACACTAATTACACCCTTACCTAGTGTTATCCAAAGGTAATTATCTTCAGATGTGTGCTTCAGTTTCCTCATCCATATATGGAGAAAATAGTAAAATCTACCTCTAAGGCCTATCATGACAATAAATGAGTTAATACATGCAAAGCACCTGGAATAGTGCCTGGAACACAGCACTGTATAAATCTTAACCATTATTATAATTAAAACTTGAAGTACACCATTTTTATATGTATCCACATGCATTTATATATTTATGAATGTGTATCATATATTTTTTCTTGATGTCTTTTAAGCATCAATTTTCACTTCAAGCTTTTTCTGCCTTTTTCTTCCCCAGCCTCCTACAGGTAAAAAGGAAATAGACAATATTGCACTGTTCAGTGGGCAGAGGTGGGTAGAGTGTAGCAGTTAAAAGATCTGGCTATGGATATGGCCATATATGGATAACTAGATATACTGATATACTGAGATGTCCACTTATTAAACAGTAATCTTGGGCATGTTATATAATATTGGAGGTTTAGTTTCTTCATGTGTAAAATAAAGATAATGATTGTACATAATTTATGTGATTGTTGGAAGCATTATATGAAATATTGCATGTAAAAGCTTATTTATGTATTTATTCACTGCCTGTTCTGTGAACCTAGCACGTAAAAACTTTTAGCCAAATTCCTGGCACACATTTATATCCTCAAGCATTATTTATCATCATCAACATTATTGCTGTTGTTATTTCTGCTAGTAGGACGGTACTATGTTGTAGCATAATGTTTGGCATATTGTACCTGTGTAATAATATTTATTGAATTTAAACTGTTTGCCAATGTCAGTAGTGCATTCTACACCAGTAAATTCTCTATGTGTTAAGGCAAGCCTCCACACATCTTCAGACAGCATATCTTTACACTAAGGATGAAGGAGAGGCCCGTGTTTCTTGCCTGCAGGACTGGGTTAACCATATAATTTAAAAGCTGTCAATATGTGATGCTCTATATTAGCACAGATAAACTAGTGATAAGCTTAACACAGATAAGCTATGAACTCTTTCTGCAAAAACCTACTCTGGAATTCTTGTGGTATTAAACGACTCTTATTAGAAACCATGTGATTTATAATTAGATATGGGCACATCTAATTTAGGAAATGTCTTCTCTTCCATGTATATTTACCACCCTAACCACAGATGGTCTTAAACCAAAGCTATCCCAGGATGTTTGTTGCTTTTTCATTTCCTCCTTCCCTCCTTTGTTTTTCTTTTCTACCTTTCCTCCTTTTTCCTCCCCTTCCCTTCTCTCCCTCCGTTCCCTTCCCTCCCTTCTCTTCCCTTCCCTTGCCTTCTTTTGCCTTCCCTTCCTTTCCCTTCTTTCTATCCCTGTTTCCCCACTTTTATATACGATACCTCCAAGACTTGAATTACTGTGCTCTGGCATATATAGTTTTGCAGAGTGAGTACAATAGCTTTGTGACCAGGGAGTAGGTTGGCCAAATTTAGTAATCACTCAGAATGCATGCTATAATTTTGAAATATTTGAAATAGTCCACTTTTATATAAGCATTTCTTTTTGCAGTTTCTTAAAGAACCAACAATTCCATACTCATATTTCTGTACTTTTTCTTTCCTGACTTCAAAAACTCTTTTATGAAGGTAAGAAGAAAGGATGGGCTTAGGAAGAAAGGAAAAGAAGGAAAATAAACATTAAATTAGTAATTAAAATTAAGGTGTGAAGTCTTAGGTGATTTTATAAGTTGTATGACTTATTCTTTACAATTACTCTTTTAAATGTAAGTAATTTGCTCAAAGTCACATAGCTGGTAAGTGGTATTACTGAGATTTGAGCCCAACTCCATTTGAATCTCACACTCATGCCACTTTTACTATCCCCATTGCCTTTTGAACTTTGTTGCAAGGAGATACGAGGTCTTTAGTAACTGTGACTGGGAGCTAGTGAATAACCAAGTGGAGGACTGGTCCTCCTTTACCTCTATTTTAACCAGAGCAGCTCCACTTATTTCTGTGTCATTCATTACGGTTTTTTGTACAGGACTTTTTTATGTACAG
This sequence comes from Rhinopithecus roxellana, assembly GCF_007565055.1. NCBI lineage: Eukaryota > Metazoa > Chordata > Mammalia > Primates > Cercopithecidae > Rhinopithecus > Rhinopithecus roxellana. Next base: position 40,624,317 of record NC_044550.1, on the reverse strand, counting down.
GATTTTTATACTGTATTTTATTTTAAAAATTTTTAATAGACACATAATAATTGTACATATTTATGGGGTACATTGTGATATAGAATTTTTAAAAAAGAATTCTATTACTAGCATAAAATTTGAAAGTTTCTATGCCACATTATGCTAAAACTTCTGAGAATGCACCGCCAAATTATCACAGAACATAGCTTCTGAGGTTAATAATGAGGAAAGTGGAAAATCTGGGAGGTCAATTTGAAATTTGGTCATTCTGAGCTGAGGCAAAAGTGTCATAAATTCCCAGATCCCCAGGCCTGAGTGGTGACAACATGTTTGTTAAGATTTTTTTTCAGCTGAGGTATGAATTACTCAAGTAATAGAAAATCAGTATGTCCACCAAAGGATGAAAATTAAAGTTACCCTTTTCATATAAATTAGGTACAATAGGATGTGCCTTTGTCAATGGGCTTATCCACAGACCATGGTGAAGCATGAGACACACTCATCATGTGTCACAGTCTAGAAATAAAAAGTCCTCTTTTTCTCTCATATTCCTCATCAAATATATGTAACATTGGTTATGGGATTGAAATCTCTTTTATTCAGAGAGATTACAGAGAGCCATAATAAAAGAAAAGAATAAGACAACATGAGTCCAACAGAGCACGTGACACTGGGAATGCCAATGGATCCTTTCAAATCACTGCTTTTTGAACTGCAGGATATGCTCAGTAGTGAGTTTCAATCAACAGTAAAAAATGAAATGTAACAGAATAGAATATGTATTTCATCAAAATTTTTTCTCAGTTATATGTGTGAGAGAAAGAGAGACAGAGACACACATTTTCAATGTAGTGTGTGTTTCTTACTTTAGATTATTGGAAAAGGATTTTAACACCATTGTCTTCAAAGGTTTAGACCTTAGCTCTCTTATGTGAAGTAGGGATAATAACACAGCTCCTATTTACTTCATAGAGTTAATGTAAATATCAAACAACATTACTTATGTGAGGTTATACAGGAAGCTTCAGGAAAGTGCTTTAAAGTGTTGTTGAAAATAAGGATGAGTCATGTGTTTTACAAAATAAAATAACATCATTTTTTGTGGCTCATATTCACATAAATCTCTCTAGTAATGTATTTGAGGTCAGATTATTACATGAAATTCCTAAACAATTCAAAGTTAAGCTCCTATTTTCTTTTTGCTACATCAAGTTAGATAAATATTTGGCATTACCTTTCTATTATTGCTGTTAATACTTAGATGAAAAGAATTGGATTGATAAAGTAATATTTCATTTATAGCTTCTAGGAGACTTCTAAGAAGAATCAAATCGTGAGTTTGCCCTTCAGTTATTATTGCAAATAGGATTATTTCTACTTTGGTTTGGATTTTAATCTACATCAGCATCTCAAATTACCAACTACTTTCGACATGGTTGTACTTACACAGATCTTATATTGCCAGCAGTCATGTCCTAAAGCAAATGATTTTACTTCTCACAGCCTGCCTTCCCTCTCCCTTCTGCAAACAAATAGGCAGACAAACAAACACTCCCCTTCTCAAACGGATCATTTCAATGGTTTTACTATTTAAACTCCTTGGCTCAGAAAACTGGAACTTTATTTCCCCCTGCTCTATTATTAACTCTCTCAATCCAATTTGTTGTCAAGTTTTGTATTTTGTTTGAAATGTCTCTTTTACTATCAATTATCTTTGATATCACCCTAGCCCCCTGATCACCTCATTGCCAGATGATTTTTAAAAAGTCTTTGTTTTGCTCCACTCCATTTGGGCCATTTGAGCTTACATAAATTTTCCCAAAAACTTTTTTTTTTTCTTTTTTGAGACAGGGTCTCATTCTGTCACTGAGATTGGAGTGCAGTTGCAGTGGTGCATCACGGCTCTCTGCAACCTCTGCCTTCCAGGCTCAAGTGATTCTCCCACCTCAGCCTCCCGAGTAGCTGAGACCACAGGTACATGCCATTATGACCAGCATTAATTTTTTTAAAATATAATTTGTTGATATGGGGCCTCCCTATATTGCCCAGTCTGGTCTCGAACTCCTGGGCTCAAGTGATCCTCCCACCTCAACCTCCCTCCCAACCTCCTGAGTAGCTGGGACCACAGATGTGAAAGTGTAAAGAAAGAATGTGGAAAATTTTAATAGCATAAGCCTTAGCTAAATCACCTCATTTCAGGTGATATGTTTGTTAAAGTTATTCTTATATGTTGTATCACTGTGAAAGAAATCATAAATTTTTCTTCAGAAAATGAAAACATTTTAGTTTTTCCCATTATTCTTATCATGACACACACATTTTCAAAAGAAATATTAAAGTGAGAAATTGATGGGATAAAACAGTTATCCAGCTTTCTAGTATCTTGTGCTATATAGTGAATTCTGCGTGGCAGTTTTTTGTTGTTGTTGTTGTTTGACCATCTGGTTAGTTTAAAAAGTCTAGATAAATTTCCATTTTCAGAGGCAAGTTTTGGAGGATCCTAGTTAATTCTGATTTATTTCTTGACACATCCTTGTATCCTGGGTTTATCATGTAGTACATTTACATGCAAGAGAAAACTTGTTCATCTGCTATTAACGTTCTTTGTTATTTTCAAGAATTTGTCCCTTTTTTTGGGGATCTGATTGTTAAAATGGTAGGTTCAGCAGGTCAGTTAACCAGGCTGCCTCTGATGAAGGCAACCTGGAAAGATGACTGCCCTCTGTGGGGAGGGCCTGTGCCTACTCTGTCAGCCATACGGCTTTCTCAATAAGCTGCCTCCAGCAAAACTCAAGCTAACTTTAGGGAAATATTTGGATTTCCATACATCCAAGATGTCTTACTTTTCTTCTATATTCAGTACCTTTTAGCTGCAAACTGCAGAGCAACATACTAATCAAGAATAATTCTTTCTAAGCTGCAGTGACAGAATTCTTAAAATTTCCACTCAAGAAACCCTAAATAAGAAACATTATAAATATTTTCTATCTAGGCAAATTTCATAATTTCTAAAAATTATCTCAACTAAACATTAAAGCCATGTCAACCAGAACAAAAAGAAAAATAGAAGAATAGAATGGAGATAAGGTCAAGTTTGAGAATCACAATTTTTGGGGGGAAGCATTTGCTACATAATAGATATTATGTGATCCATTTTATTTATTTATTCATCGCAAAAGCAGTATTAAGTAAGCATTAACCCCCATGTTACATTTTATCAGTAAAGGAACTGAAACCAGAGAGGTCAAGAAATTTGCCCAAGGTAACAGAACAGAGCCAGAATTAAACTTCACTCTCTGACTTCCAGAGCCCAAGCTCTTAAAGGTAATACAGTACTTCCTTTGATAAGACCTTATATCAAATTTAGATAGGAAATCTATGATCACCATATCCAAGTAAGTTCATGTATAATGGCTTACCTGTGGTCCTGCAAAGACACTACTGAGGATCCAGGCCAGGCCAACCATGGACTGTCCGAGCTTGCTGCTGCTTTTCAAAGCTAGGGGCCTTGTGATAGCCAGGGAGCGATCCAGGCTGATCACCACCATCATGAAGGCTGGGGCATACATGGAGAAAAGCTTTAGATAACTGAGAACTTTGCAGAGGAACTCTCCAGCATACCATTGGACTGTAATGTTCCACATCCCATCCAGTGGCATGACAATCAGAGTCTCCAACAGGTTGGCTAAGGTCAGATGTTTTAAGAGCAGCTTCATTCTTGAGAGCTTTTTCCCGTTCTCTTTCTTCTGTGTCCACTTCTGAAGTTTCAACAGGAAAGAAGCATTAAAGGTCGCAGAGAGTAGAAAAAGGAAGAAAGTAACTGTCACTCGGATCTTTCCAGACAAGGTCAGAGTGGGGAGGTTGCCCTGCATCAGTGGGATACTGTTGTTGATGACTGAACAGTGATTTTGATTCTCTTCAGGAGAGGCACTATTTGCCATATTTTCCCAGGACAGAGCTTCAAGACTTGTGTCTGTGGCGCATCTGATATTTTATTGTAACCGAATCTAAAGTCCTGTTTTATTTCTGCCTTCTTTAGATGGAAACGTCACAGGTTTAGACGTATGTCAAATTTTGTCCCTGAGATACTTAATGAGAAAGATCAAGGTTAACTTGTTTTGTGTATTGGTAATCCAACAGAGGGCTAAAACAGAGCAGGCCAAACGCATTCTGAGGGCCATATGTAATTGTAGCACCTCAGCAGATGGCCTGGCTTTCATAACACTCTTCCTAAGTGAAGAAGGATACTCACAGCCTAATTTTGAATTTAAAAGACAGACATGATATTATGATTTAAATAATTTTAAAATTTTTGTCTAAGAACTATTTAGCGTTAGTGTTCTGTCCAATATACAGATGTAGAATGATAATGAAGAAAAATGCAAACAACTTGATCCAATTAAAATCCATTGTCTTAAGGAATTAACACATTTCTCAAAAACATTTCTTGGTCTTCCTTTTCAAACACACTGTTGAGCACTCCAACACTGGACAAATACACTCATTTAAAATTATTCTACAACAAATTAAAACTTTAAATTAGAATCAATCCAATTGGCTGCATTCAAATGTATTAATCAATCTTACTGCTCAGATCCATGCTTAAACGGTTAATCAGTTTTTAAATTATTGCCTTGGTTTTTATAATTATCTAAATATTGTACTTGCTGTTATTACACACTAATGCATAGGGGAACTAGTTATTGAAGAGAAGACTGTGTAACTGCTGTAAGTGCATTTATATGTGTTTATGTTAGTGTAATATGAATATGTTCCTTTATAGGTTATCTGATCACTTCAAATTGGGACCACTTAGGAACTTTTTCTGTGTTGCTTCTTTAACTTTCATGGTGAGTGCTGGATAGTTGTTTATTAATACTTGTAAGACTTACATTGGAATTTATTAAATCACCAGCTTGATTTGTCTAATGCCAACAAGTTTGCTTCTGCGGCAGCCAAAGCAGGTACAATGTTAAGGATAAAAGTGACTATTTTGACTTAGATGGTGCATTCTTATTGGTTCATTTATTATATTTGTTTATTCTGTCTTAAATATTTATTTATTTAATAAATAGTTACTAAATATTTGCTATATACATTATCTTAGCCTTTGCTGGTGATAAAAAGTGAACACAACATCATCCAGCCCCTTTAAGGAGCTTGTTACCACAGAAGGTTAGGTAAGTGTTTTAGACATATCTTACATATCTCCTCAGCTTCCCTGTGTACTGGCTGTCTCCTGAATCTTGAGCAGCTTAGGCCAGTCCTGTACCTGAGCTCCTTTTTGACTGTCACTATATGTCCAGAAATACCAGCTTCTCTCACTACTTCCAGGCTTGAAATATTTATATCCTTTATTTATACAGCATATGAAAGAAAGAGATTTTCTCACACCTGAGATTTGTGACCATAAAATTTTTACCTATGTCAAAACTAAGTTCTGACTCATCTAGGAGAATTACAAAAAAAAAATTGTGCAGACTACATTAGTTATAATAAGTTCCTTATAACCACTCTTGACTAAGATAATTTATTTTTCTGAAGAACTCAAAAGGCTTTGCATATACATCATATCAGTTAATCTGATCAGGGCCACATGCCTGAAATGAACAAAACAGAATAACCATTGGAAAGACATACAAATATGAAAAGTTTTTGTAAGTGAACCAGCAACCAAAAGAACAAAGGAAAGAACATTCATGTAAAAATCCGATTTTAGTAAAGTATCTTTTGCTCTTTGTCTTGTATATCTAGGGGAAAAAGATTAGAGCAAAAAGCTTCATTATTTGTCCCTTTCCCTCCCATTCTTTCCCCTCCCCTTCCCTTCCTCTTCCTTCCCTTTTCCTCCTTTTCTTCCTGTCTTCCTCCCTCCCTTTCTTTGTTAGTGATGGACTGATTGATTAGGGAAGAGGTTGCAATGGAGCTGAATGGGACTACAGCATACAGGGTAATAAGTGACTGGGGAATGGGGTATGAGGACAGGGAGGGCATGCTTAGAAGCTGGAGCAGCACACTTAAATATGAAGACAATGTGAGAAAGCTCAAAGGGTATGTGAGAGCAAAAGTGTAGATAATGAGGCAGTCTTCAAATCTGGAGAGCCTGTATTCCAAGAAAAAGAGTTTAGGCTTTACCTATATAAAGAATGGAGTAATATAGGGTAGGTATGGCCAGATTTATGCTTCACAAAGCTTACTGTGTAGCATACAGAGAATGCCTTGAAGGGATTTGGGGAATAGTGTGCAATCAAAATTCAGGTGAGTTAGTCTATTTGGAAAACCCTTGCTAATAACACAACATGAAAGTTATAAAGCCCTAAAGTGCAGGGTGTGACTATGAAAGTTGGTAGAGGAAGTAGAGGGTGAATGATGTTTGACACATTTGAGGAGCTCTAAGTTGTTGAATCTAAGTTGTTGGATGAGTCAACTACATAGATTTTGAAGGTGTTGTCCATACTGATACTACTGCTAAGAGTTAACATTTATTGGGTACTTACTTTGTGTCAGGCACTTTTCTAAGTATGTTACACATATTAACACACGTAGACCTTACAACAACCCTAGAAGTCAGTACTATTATTTTCATTTTATGGTTGAAGAAAGTGAAGCAGAGAGTTTTACATACCTGATCCATATTAGAGTTTGTCATGGGGGAGTGGTGGCTATCTAGGCCGGTGATGCAGGGGCAAAAGAGTTTACCCTTGTAGGCAAAAGAAAGGCAAATTTGCTAGAGAAAGTAGGAAAATACATTACCAGGGAGACAATGGGCAGGATCAGCGGAAGGGAAGCTGACTGCAAAGAAACAAGGGCTTGCTAGAGATTTTATAGGATGGTGTTTATGCTGTATGCTGAAGAGGGCTTTGTGCAGTACTGATAATGCCAAGGTTGCAGTGAGCTAACTTGCAGGTGTCTGGTGATAGTTGGGCACAGGAAGATTGAGAGTTATTTGCGTAGGAGGGCTATGTGTCCTTGTAGCTTATCTGCTTTTTCTTTTTTCTTTCCCCTGCTACCACTAGCCTGACTCCTTTTCCCTAATTAGGATACCACAGAATTGTACTTATGTTTCATGCAGTCTGCCTTCACAGCTCGTGTCTTTAACTACCATGCAATGCTACCTTTCTGGTAGCAGTTGGGGTGGAAAGGTCTATGAGCCAGGTGTCATAGTCGTTAGCAAATGAAGGGCCATGTTAACCATTTGGTTGCAAGAAAAGGAGACTGTCTTAGATAATGGAGGTCTCTTTCATGATACACAAGACCTAGAAAGCCAACAGGAGCCCAGGCAGCTCTAAGGATGAGCAACTCCTGCTGATTATCACCTGAGCTGATTTTCAATTACAGTAACTTTTTTTCTTCGTATTATTTTTCCCATCATCTTTTTGAAACTAACTAGCCAGTTTTTTTTTTTTTTTTTTTTTTTATTAGCTAGTCCAACTTCTGAAGGGAAAGAGTGATGATGATTTAGAAGTCACCCAGGGAGCAAGAAATATTTTTCACACCTTTACTCATGAGAATAAAATAATAGAGGAAGGCAGCTCCTTCTAATAAGAAGAATGTGTATGAAAATGTATTTGGGAAAATATTTTGTTTCCGGTAAGGAGAGAAGATGGAAGTAGCACAATATCAGAAAAAAAAGAATTTTTTTTTTTTTTTTAGTTTTTGAAAACATGACTTACTTTGTTGAGCCAAAAGTGATAGTGTCTATGACAACTGTGAAATGAGTAAAAGGGGAACTTTTAAAATTTAAATTTAAATGGAAGCATTTGAGGAAGGACTGTGGATGAAGTAGTATGAGGAAATATTTACACAAAATTGCTGTGAAGGAGAGCAACAAATTCTAAAAGTCATACAAATTTTTCTGAGCCATGTTAAATTATGTATAGCATTTAACATGGCAGATTCACTTTCATTATTCCAAGAGTGCATATTATTTGGAGAATCACACTGTAAAACATTGTTGCAATTTTTATGTCGGTATAGATGTGTAAGAGGTAAATGATGGGAAATTATGGTTGAAAATTGATGTAAGATTTTGGAGATCAGATTAAGGAAATGCATATATAATATAAATCATCAACATATGAAATGAACAAAAAAGCAGGAGCATAATAAGTATGTTTATTTTTCAAAATGTATATTCACTAAATACTAAAAGTAGTAATCTTTTACTTTTAAGTATAATTAGGAATATATAAAAAGATTTAGACCAGCAATGTAAGAATTATATTTATTTCAACAATTCAATTAACCATCTATTAAGCATTATGTACTACACACTATACTTGTGGATACCAAAAATAAGGCTAGCCAAAGCTCATATTTGATATTTCCAAACATATTTTATAATTATATTGTATTTTTATAATTTTTTATTTATTTTATTTATTTATTTTTGAGACAGAGTCTTGCTCTGTCACCCAGGCTGGAGTGCAGTGGCGCGATCTTGGCTCACTACAACCTCTGCCGCCTGGGTTCAAGCGATTCTTCTGCCTCAGCATCCCAAGTAGCTGGGACTATAGGTGCACGCCACTACGCATGGCTAATTTTTGTATTTTTAGTAGAGATGGGGTTTCATCATACTTCCCAGGCTGGTCTCGAACTCCTGACCTTGTGATCCACCCGCCATGGCCTCCCAAAGTGCTGGGATTACAGGCGTGAGCCACTGTGCCTGGCCAAGATATTTTTATTTACATAAACTTTATGTAGTTTGCTTATAGTAAAAAGAGTATACTTTTAATTTTGTTCTTTTGCCAATAATCTGTTGGCACACAGCATTTCTATTTCATGATGCAATTCAATTTTAAAATACAACATATCTTATTTCCACCTTGTTCAGAATTGGAAATTTGAAAGCTAGATCCCCAATAGTTGTATTAATTAAGAATTTATGCCGGGTGCAGTGGTTCACGCCTGTAATCCCAGCACTTTGCGAGGCCAAGGCTGGTGGATCACGAGGTCAGCAGTTCGAGACCAGCCTGCCCAACATGGTGAAACCCTGTCTCTACTAAAAATATAAAAATTAGCCAGGTGTGGTGGTGTGTGCCTGTAATTCCAGCTACTCAGGAGGCTGAGGCAGGAGAATCACTTGAACCCCGGAGGCAGAGGTTGCAGTGAGTTGAGATCACGCCAGTGCACTCCAGCCTGGCTGACAGTAAAAGCCTCTGTCTCAAAAAAAAAAAAAAAAAAAAAAAAAAAGAATTTACGATGCAAATGTATAATAACATAAATAAGATTTTAAAATACAATTTAGAAAAATACTATTATTAGTATTATCTGTTTCTCTTTAAGTTTCAGTAAGACTAGGCACACATGAAATTGACATCCTGTTAATTTCTATATAACGTATTCATTTCTATTTTATTATTATTTCTTCTTATTTTAGGACTTTTAAAATAAAATAGTTTTTTAATGGAATTTTGTAAAACTAAATATTATATTTTTAAAATATTTAAGAAATAAGATTAAAACAAAGATGAAGCCTGGGCAATATAAGGAGAACCTATCTCTACAAAGAAATTTAAAACAAATTAGTCAAGCATGGTGGCACCCACCTATAGTCCCAGGTACTCTGGAGGCTAAGGTAGGAGGATCCCTTGAGCCTGGGAGGAGAATATTGCAGTGAGCTGAGACTGAGCCACTCCAGTCTGGGTGACAGAGCGAGATCCTGTCTCACAAAACAAAAAAACACTGTTGAAGCCCAGAGATGCTGTAGTTGTTTAATAAAGTCTTTAAAAAGTACTTTTATTCAGGTAAATCACTCACTTCCTTTATAGTTACTTTTATCTGAAAATTTTCCACTAATTGATTTGCTACAATGTATAATTTGGAAATTTATTAGCATTATTTTTCAAAGGTAGAAATGATCATCAGAACGGGAAGAATAAAAACCCCTTTCCCTCTGCTTATTTCTCCTTGTTTGTGATGCAGATATCACACATACCAGGCCTTTCTTTTAAGGTATAATTTCACAGGTGGAGTATATGTCTATGATATAGTATTACTTGTATAAAATTTTTTCTTTACTAGATCGCCAAAGCATCCATAAAAACAAAGAAAAATCTTTTAAAGCAAGAGTCTTTGAATAGTTAAACTTGATTAACTGACATTCTGCTAACCAGGGTTATGGTTAGTTACCTGAAAATGCGCTTGCATTCCACTCCTATGAGAAAGAGATAAAGAAAAAGGAAAAAAAAAATGTGGTAACATTACATTGTGTAATGATTACAATCTAATTAATTAATGCATTCACCATAACTCGTGCTGTACATTAGATCCCCAGAACTAGTTCATCTTATAACTGTACTCTTTGATTAACATCTCCCTATTTCCCCCAAACCCCAGCCCCTGGCACCCCCTGTTATATTTTTAGAATGAGGTTGCCTTTTTTTTCGATCATGAAGTATTTGTCATTCTGTGTCTAGGTTATTTTACTTAGCATAATGCCCTCCAGGTTCATCAATGTTGTCACAAATGGTAGGATTTACTTCTTTTCTATGGCTGAATAATGCTTTGTCTGTGTGTGTGTGTATGTGTGTGTGTATGTGTGTATGTGTGTATCATCTTTAAAGAAATTCATTCATCCATTAATGGACACTTAGGTTGTTTCCATGTTTTAATTATTGTGAATAAATGCTGTAATCAACACTGGGATGGAGATATCTTGTGAGATACTGATTTCACTCCCTTGGATATACACCCAGAAGTAGGATCGCTAGATCTTATAGTAGATCTGTTTTTAATTTTTTGAGAAATCTCCATACTGTTTTCCATAATGACTGTACCAATTTACCTTCCTACCAATAGTGTACAAGGGTTCCCTTTTCTCCACACCCTCACCAATACTTATCTTTTTGATAAAAGCCATCCTAACAGGTGTAAGGTATTAGCTCATTGAGGTGTTATTTAATTGTGGTTTTAATTTGCACTCTCTGGTGATTAGTGATGTTGAGCATCTTTTCATGTACTTGGCTGTTTCCATGTCTTCTTTGGAAAAACATCTATTCAGGTCATTTGCCCATAGTTAAATTAGATTATTGGGTTTTTTTGGTATTAAATTGTGTGAGTTCCATATATGTTTTGGATATATGATTATAATATCCTTAATAGGTATATGGTTTGGCAATATTTTCTCCCATTTCATAGGTTGCCCTTTCATTTGTTCATTGTTTCTTTTGCTGTGCAGCAGTTTTTTTAGTTCGATGCAGTACCACTTGTTTTTGTTTGTCTGTTTTTGCTTTTGTTGCCTATTCTTTTGGTGTCATATGCAAAAATTCATCACCAAAATCAATGCTAAGAAGTTTTCTGCCTTACATTTTCTTCTAAGAGTTTTACGGTTTCAGATTTTACATTTAAGTCTTTAATCCATTTTGAGTTAGTTTTTGCATATGATATAAGATCAGGATCCAATTTCATTCTTTTGTGTGTGTTTTCATCATGAATTCTTGCCAGATACTTTTTATAGCATAAATGCTGAAATCTGAAGCTTTATGATGCAGGTGCCCAGGTGGGGAGACACTATTAATAGTAATAATGGTGTCTCCTCATTGTTACTGTCTTGGCTTGTAGAGAGGAAAAGGGAATCCATTATTATACAACATATCATCATGCAGGTCACTTACAGCCAACTTATTTGGAGGTACATTCTTAAAATGTATTAACATACTTATCTTTGTGTTAAATTATTTTCTAAATTAAAATAAAATATTTTGTATGCTAATTAGATAAAAATAATACTTACCTATTACCCAATGCAAAATATGCTACATTCTCAATCAATACACTGTTATTCAAAATAATATAATGCCAAACAAACAAAGATTTTATATTTTCATGTGTTTTTAACTTGTAAGTCATAGCTTTTGCATACTAGGCATATTCTGTTATCTTGGAAAAAAGCAACATAGCCTAGTGATTTAAGCCACCAGTACTCCTCTTTACCTATGTTTTTGTGTGTATGTAAACCATATACAATTCCTCCAGGAAAAATAAGTTGTTTTTTTTTTTTTTTTTTCTGGAACTGTCCCTCCTTTATCAGAGGAGCTGTCAATCAAAAGTCCATCACAGGAGTGACACCATGATCCAAACTTGTAATCAGAGGCGTCCTTAGGACTTTTTAGTTTTTATTTTTACTGTAGCCAGTGGGCAAGATGACTGTATTTTTGTCTGAGACTGGTAGCTTAGCACTAACGACAATCTAAGTCTACAATCAGTGAGCATGTCTTCACCACCTCATAGGGAAGTGTTTGCCTATGAATGAAGACTAAGGAGAGGAGAGTTGAGATGTGACTAGAGAGAAAGAGAGATACACTGTTTGAGCTCCTGGATCCAGTCTCAGCTATGTCAAAGGATGCAGATCTCTAAATTTTTTAGTTAGATGAGCCAATAAATGTCTTCTTTTTACTTAGGCTAGTGTTGATTGAATTTCTGTCACTTGCAACCAAAGAATCCTGAACATTATGCCTATAGTTTTATTTTGTTTATGCTTAATTTCTAAAACATCAAAAAGTAAAAAGTTAAACATCAAAAAATATCTTGTAAGTGTGTAATGATGTGCCAAATATTTTAAAAGCAATTAAATAATAAAGCTACTGTAATGAGTCATCCATAAAGTTTATGACAAATAGTACATTTTAGAAGACTATGGAAGGTAGAGCTTTGGTTATAATCATGTCACATACCATAGTATAGATACTAAAACTGTTAGCTCTGGAATCCAATTGTCTGATTTTGAATTCCAGTTCGGTTCATTATAAATTCTCTGTTTTTGGCAAGTTACTTGACTTCTCTACCTCAGTTTCCCATCATCATCACATCATTGTGGGGAGAGTTCAGTGTAATAATACATGTAAAGTGTGCCTGGCACATAGTAAGGAATCAGCAAATATTATCTGCTATTAATGCAATTTTGAGGGGTTTTATGAAAAAAATTACATCAAAATGAAAGCAATTGGTGATAGCTGTGGGATTGTCAGCAATGAAGAAGAGGAGGATAAACTACTGAAGAGACACTGGTGGACTACAATCTGGGAAAGGACTCTGATGAGATAATTTTCAGGTAAATTCCAACTGACTTGCTAATTTGGCATTACAGTGCCTTTACAAACATCTGTACCATCAGCTAGGATTTCTATATGGGGAAAAAAGCAAGTGAAGTGGAAGCAAAATTTTCTATTATTTATTCTGGTTGATAATTTGCATGACTGAGAAATTTTAGTTTGGAGAAATACAGCACAGTAGTATTTGCATGGTCTATTCAAGGCACTTATTGAAACACAGCCCATGTGTCTGAGGATTATTTTACTGTTAAGTGTGTATATATTTGAGAACCATTTTCTGGCTTCACTTTCATGCTTGAAGGAGAATGAGAACAAGTCAGCAAGCATTGTGACCTATTCAGTGTACCTCAGGGGATTATCATGTTGCTTGTGTCACTCAAGGTTAGGAAGTCATAAATAGGTAAGGGATTAGAGTTGGCACAAGAACCAGAAAGAAAACAGGTAGATACATTTTCCTGGGTAACTTTTATAGGCAATATTATTGTAACTCCCTAGACTACAACCTACTAATATGTTGATCCTGTGAAATCTATGTGCTTGTCAGCAGACAATGACTCAGAAGGGAGTATGTTGCTAATACCTACTCTATGATTCTCCAAGAGTCCTGGATCTGCAAATTAGTAGAGAAAACTTCCTTAATAAACTGTAATTAATCCACGTTTACTCATATAATTACCATCAATCTGAAAAGGTAAAAGGGAAAATTGTATGTCCTAGTCCATTAGTCTCATTAAACTTTTGTCAAATTATAATAAACAAAGTTTTCATAGTTCTGAAATAGTATGTATTTAAATGCAACATTAAATGTGCGTAAGGAGAGGTGACATCTAAGTTAAATATGGTTTGGGAATTACAAACACGTAACAAGCGTATAACATTTGAGCTTTAATCTACAGATAAATTCTGCACTAAAGACCAGTTTTGGATATAATCAAGTCTCAATAGTATGTCACTTGAGTGTAGACACTAGGCTTGATTGGAAGAACACGTTCATTTCTCCAACTTTCAATACCAGCAGGGAACCTTTAGCAAGGATGCCTTTAGAATCTGTACCAACCAGTGGTCCACCAAAGTCACCTTAGAGAACAAAATGATATATACATATATATATATATATCATTATATATATACCCTCTCTACACTTGTAATTTTCATCTGCTGATCTTTAGGCCATTTTCCCAGAATGATGGAACACCTCGGCATCTGGATTTCCCTTTGCTGTAATTCTTCCCATCATCCTGGATAATTTTCAACATCTATTGGTGATACATGCAATACTTCAGCTCACAGTCTCTTGGCTTCCTTGACTCTGATAATTTTATTGAACATTTCCCTGTCACTCCTTGTTATCAACTGGAACTGCTCCACCTCTAAAACATCATTATTCAGTATTACAATTGAGTGCATCTACCCTTTAAGTTTTTCTGTTCCACTTATTCCACTTTTTACTCTGTGTCTGCTCTTCAGTCAAATAATGTGAATCCTTGGACTCCTCTACGAATGTATTAGCTCATGTCCTCCTGCTCTATTTCATAACGCACCATACCACTATTTTGTCAACAGCTTCTCAGCTCCTTATCTTTCTCCCCATCATAACATGGGCCAAACCAGACACTGTGAAGCCATGTTACAAATGTACATCCTTAAACCAACACCTCTAAGCAATATTTACAGGTCCTTAGCCAGCTTATTTTCTTTTTTGTTTCAGATTGTTAGCATTTTTTTTTTAACAATGAAGTATTTTTTAAAAACTTTTATTTATGGTATCCAGCAATCACACTTTTAAGTATTCATCCAAAAGAATTGTAAACAGGATTTTAAAGAAATATTTACACTCCTATGTTCATTCCAGCTTTATTCACAATAGCCAAGATATGGAAACCATCTAAGTGTCCATCAGTGAATGAGTAGATTAAAAATTTGTGATACACACACACACACACACACACACACACACACACATGCACACACAGTAGCATTATTCAGCCATATAAAAGAAAAAAAATCCTGTGATTTTCAACAACAATGATAAACTTAGAGGACACTATGCTAAGTAAAATATGCCAGACACAGAAAGAAAAATAATCCATAAATTCGCTTATACCTAGAATCTAAAAAAATCAAACTCATTGAAGCATAGTATAACAATAGTTGCCATGGATGGGGCATTGGGGAGTGGTTGGGGAAAATAAAGGGATGTTGATCGAAGAGTACAAACTTTCAGTTATAAGTTCTAGATCTCAATTTCCTCATCTAGAAATAGGGCTTACAATAGCACAAATATACTGCAGAGGACTGAGGTAGCTATAATACATTAATATTTGTAAAGAACTTAAAACAGTGCTTGGCACATGGGAATACTATGTAAGAGTTGTTAAATAAATAAAATATTTAGGATGTTGGAAACACCTTGTGACAGCTCCATGATTGTTAATTTTGCTATTAGACCCAGTTGAGTGTTTCCCAGTGAAATGACAATCACACTAGAGTCACCAGCAAACCGTCTCATCTCTTCATTGCATATTCTAAATTGAGTCTCTTTCCCACTCCTGCTCACAGCTTTACACGGTAAGGTGATTTAGCACTTTAGGACTTCAATGAGACCTATTTGATATCATTGTAATTCTAATTAGATACTTTGGCTAGGAAACATACTTAAGCCTTTAAAAATTGTCAATCCCTTGAGAAAACTGAACTGATTATTTGGAAATTTAAACCTACAGGAATAAAGTTCTTGAAATTAGAATACACAGACTTACCTGGCAGGCATCCACACGTGGCTCCAGGAACCCGGCACACAACATTCCAGATGTGATGACTCTGCCATCTGCCTCTCCAATGTTGCAGGACCTATTATCTATAATCTTCACTAATCCCTTTTGGAGTACATTAAGAGTAGTTCCTAAAGGAAGAAAATTATATAATTTTTGTTG
The DNA here is from genome assembly GCF_007565055.1 of Rhinopithecus roxellana. Classification (NCBI taxonomy): domain Eukaryota; kingdom Metazoa; phylum Chordata; class Mammalia; order Primates; family Cercopithecidae; genus Rhinopithecus; species Rhinopithecus roxellana. The sequence goes on along the minus strand of NC_044550.1, from coordinate 40,608,353 downwards.
ATGTCACTATTAATCTTTCTGGCTAAGCTATTAGTATCTAACTTTAACACTATGTACAATTTCTGACTCAAATCAGTGTAAAGTATAATTAAGTTTTTAGCTGTTTTCTTAGTAACAAAAAAGCAAGTAATGTTTATAAACATACCAAGCTATTGCTGAAAAATGACCATTTTTAGAAATATTTAGTGTGTACATCTATATGTAATAAGATTTTTTCTTTTGAATTGTTTTGAAATTTTATATTTATTACATGTATTAATAGGTAATGATATGTTTATTAATGTATTAATATGTTGTAGATAAGCAAAATATAAAAATAATAGCATGAGCATACTTTCAATAACTCAATAAGCTATGTTTTAGAAGATAACTCATGGAAACCACATCTTGTTTCTTATTCTGTACAGAAAAGATTGTCTTAGAAAACAAAATGAATCAGGTGCGGTTTGGGAGGCCGAGGTGGGCGGATCACCAGATGTCACGAGTTCGAGATCAGCCTGGCCAACATGGTGAAACCTCCGTCTCTATTAAAAACACAAAAATTAGCCAACTGTTGTGGTTCATGCCTGTAGTTCCAGCTACTCAGTAGGCTGAGGCAGGAGAATCACTTGAACCTGAGAGGCGGAGATTGCAGTGAGCCGAGATCACACCACTGCAGCACTCCAGTCTGGGCAACAGAGCGAGACTCTGTCTCAAAAAAAAAAAAAAAAAAAAAAAAAAAAAAAAAAAAAACCAACCAAACAAACAAAAGAAAACAAAATGAAAAACTCATACATTTTATGATTATTTAAAAATTTTTTGGCTACGTTTTTTACTGTAATTCTGAACCTTGAAATTAATTTTAGTTTTATTTTTCTGCTTTCAAACTGCATTTATAACCATGAATAGTCACTAAATGTTCACATTATTAGGGTCATGGGGATGCACATATTTAAATCTTTGCTCAAGTACCACCTTGTCACCTCATTAAAAATGCTGAATCCCCTGTAGTTCGTATATTTTTCTATGGCACTTAACTGTATAAAATTTGCTATAACTTACTTATTTCCTTTCATCTACTTATATTCTTCATTTCATGAAATTGTCCGTTTTCCTTTGTTAAGGATGAAAGCTTTTTCCTTTTTTTTTTTTTTTTTTTTTGCTAAGAAAATAGGCAGGAATATCTGCCCATTTCATTCATTAATGTATCCAAACCACCTAAAACAATCCCTGGAACAAAGGTGGTAATTATTTTTCATTATTAAATGAATGAAGGAAATGAATTACTTATTCAAATAATATATTTCTTGAAAAACTGCCATCTTAAGAGGAATTATAGTAAATAGCTCTATGAAGTTATAGTTTCTGCATAAATGTTGTTGAGGATAATTTTCAACCCATTCCACATTGCACTATTAAAAATGATCCAGAGAAAGTATTTTTCGGTTTAGGTGTAATTCTGAGTTTTTTTCTTTTTAACTCCTAAAATTCAAACCATATAATGGAGTCAGTTGAGGAACTCACCATCAGACTTTAAATGTTTCCCGTCCAGTGACCACTGCTTCTGAATTGTATAGGAATATATAATTAACATCTAGAAGACATGCTTTTTGGAGGTTGCTTGTATATAACACTGGTGAAGATAAATACACAACAGCAATGTCATTATTGTGTGCAGGGTAATAGCAGTTTTCTTGAATTATAACATTCTTGATATTTCACTGTGTTTGTGGATGACTTAAAATAAGACAAAAACTAACATTCCATTCTTTGGGATCATGGACCCTAAAAAACAGATTTATTAATTAAAAATCCTATATATTGGACTTGTAGGAATTAATGTCTTACAATTTTAAAAACAATTAGGTATGTTTTGAATTCCCATAATGCTTGTAAGCATACAAAAATAAAGTTGTGTATAAGAGAAAAATAAAAATAATGATAACATGAGCAGATTTTGAATAACGCAATGTTATTTTTAGAAGATAACCCATGAAAACTACATTTTATTTCTTATTCTGTACAGAAAAGACTGAAGGGGATTTAGAAAAATAAATAATGACAATACAGGATAATACGATTAAATTAAAAATGGTCAAGGGTATGGGAAAGTGAACTAAGGGAAATTATGGAAATAGTCTAAATCCTCTTTTTGACCATTAAAATCTATATAAAATCTATAAATAGAAATGTATTTCTTACTTATTATTCATTAATCTAGGATTTGTATATTAAGTGCTGAAAAATAGTGCTGCTGAAACATTTTCACATTTCAAACTCTCTACTAAAGCAACGTAAGAAGCAAGCATGATTTTGAGGAGAGCTGAGCAGGTTTGGGAGAGATTTTTTGCTTAAAAAAGACGCAATGAGTGCTATATAATACCAATGGAAGTTAATTAAAAGTATCATCAAACAAAAGGGTAAACATGTCTTAGTTAAAAAGGGCAAACTATTGGTACAATAATATACCCTTTAAATATATCATCATTTCAAATAGGGCTGTACAAATATGGAAAGATGTAGAATGAATTCAAAACCTATGACTAAATACTTTAAACCAAAGGCAATAATGATGAGAAAGAAATAAGATCCAAGTTCAATTGGGGATTTATAGTTTCTTTATAAAGATGAAGTACAGTGACTGTAGTGTAGTGGTTCTCAACAGGGGACAATTTCATCCCCCACATTTAGCATGTCTGGAGACATTTTGGTTGTCAATACTGAGGGGTGCTATTAATGGTTAGGAGTCAGGTAACTTTCCATAACAAAGAATTACTTATACAGTCCAAACTGTCTATAGTGCCATTTTTGACAAATCCTGCTTCAGCCTATGTCTGTCATTACATTGATAATTAACTGAGTAATTTTGAGACTATACCTAACAGTATTAGACAGTTGGACGTGTAGTTGTGTGGGTGTATTATTGAAAGACAGTAGGCTTTTAAGGACTTGAGTGGCTTTGAGGCCTTACTTTATGAAGCAGTGAGCAATAGTGATAAACTAGCTGTTACGAAGCCACGGGCCTCCACATCAGTAGACATTGTTCTGTGGAAGGCTAGCTTGCCAGGGCCATTCTCCTTCCTCAGCATCCGGACCCTCTGCTATTTTGTTGCCAGAGGAAGTTGTTGTGCATTGTCCACAACGTGCTCAAAATACAGTTCTGCTTATGCGTGTATATTGGTATAGTAGAACCTACCACAGAGAATCTATCCCATAAAAGGAACTCAAGAAATACTTGCAGAAATGAAGTCCATATTGGGCCAGGCGCGGTGGCTCATGCCTGTGTAATCCCAGCATTTTGGGAGGCCAAGGTGGGTGGATCACAAGGTCAGGAGATTGAGACCATCCTGGTCAACATGGTGAAACCCAGTCTCTACTAAAAATACAAAATTAGCTTGGCGTGGTGGCGTGTGCCTATAATCCCAGCTACTCGGGAGACTGAGGCAAGAGAATCGCTTGAACCAGGGAGTCGGAAGTTGCGGTGATCCGAGATTGCACCACTGCACTCCAACCTGGTGACAGAGCAAGACTCTGTCTCAAAAAAAAAAAGAAAAGAAAAAAGAAATGAAGTCCATATTGTATTATCCATGAGATCGCTTTTGTTTTTGTATTTCTTTAAGAAGGGACCTGCCTTAGGAAGATATTTTATTTTATTTTATTTTTATTTTTTTTTTGAGACGGAGTCTGGCTCTGTCGCCCAGGCTGGAGTGCAGTGGCCGGATCTCAGCTCACTGCAAGCTCCGCCTCCCGGGCTTACGCCATTCTCCTGCCTCAGCCTCCCGAGTAGCTGGGACTACAGGTGCCCACTACGTCGCCCGGCTAGTTTTTTGTATTTTTTTTTTTTAGTAGAGACGGGGTTTCAACGTGTTAGCCAGGATGGTCTCGATCTCCTGACCTTGTGATCCGCCCGCCTCGGCCTCCCAAAGTGCTGGGATTACAGGCTTGAGCCACCGCACCCGGCCCATGGAAGATATTTTAAAATAAAAATGATACTTGATTACAAAGCCCTTTTCTGTAATGGATATATTCCAGAGTATTTGTATAATGAAAATACTTGCCATAATCAATGCATGGGCATTGATTAATGCAGTGACTTTGAATCAGGACAATTTTGTACACCACCTCTCCAGGAGAGATGTATTTGGCTATTCCTGTGTTAGAGCAAGTAGTTAGGTAGACATGAACGGAGCAGGAGAGCACTCCCGCAACGAGGAATGTCAGGTGACCATCAGGTGATGGTGAGTTGGTTGTTAAACAGTCTCTCTAAAGTAATAGTTGGTCACAGCCAGTGCCAGAGAAAGGCAGTCACCCAATGGGTAGAAGACACCTGAAGTGGGTGATCAGCAGCTTCCCAGTGAGATCTCAGGAGGTGGGCAACTGGGCTCAAGCATGAGCACTAAGAGGGAAAATGGTGGAATTTAACTGGTATATGACTTTCCTTTAGGAAATCTCAACTGGTAAAAGAAAAACGCCTCAAATGAGCATGCATACAACTTATGTAAAACACTGTGCATGCAGCCCGTCCCAAGTGCTGGCAGGCCACTGTGCCTGTGCACAGCTCACCCCAAGGGAAGAATCAGGGGATAAGTAAAGCAGAGCCCAGAAGCATGTCAACATGTAACATCCCAAGTGAAATGTCAAACTGTGCACTTGATCTCTCAAGTCACTTGCTTAGCCCTCTTCCAAGTGTACTTTAATTCCTTCTGTTCCTGCTCAAAAATTTTTTAATAAACTTTCACTTCACCCCTAAAACTTGCTTCGGTCCCTCATTCTGCCTTATGCCCCTTCGGCTGAATTCTTTTTTCTGAGAAAGCAAGAACTAAGGTTGCTGCAGACCCATATAGATTGGTCACTGGTAACACTTGGAGACATTTTTGATTGTCACAATTGTGGAGTGAAGAGCCTACTGGTATCTAGTGAATAAAGACCGGGGATACTATTAAGTATTTTGTAATACACAGGACAGGCTCTGAAACAATTATCTGGCCCCACATGTCAACAGTGTTAATGTTGAGAAACGATGGGTTAGGTAAAAGTACTTATTACTGAGAATGAGAATATTTAAATAAATTGGAAAGGTTAGATGGTCAATTGCTTCCTAGAGATGTTAATTATATGTGACTAGATGTACACTGAGGTACTCTTTTCTGAGGGTGAAAGGGCATTAGAAGATAAGGGAGAATCATGTATATTTTTATAATTTTTTTATTAAAACTTTTTTCATGTAAACTTTAAAAAGGGCAACTGGTCCTCTGAAGTCTTTGAGTTTGTATATTGCTTCTAATTCTAGGTTATCTCTTGTTGCAAACCAAACTTCATGTTGTGAAGGCATCCTTTTCATAAAACTCACTTGGCTAAACTGTGGCCTTTGTGGTTGCTTTTTCTGAATGAGCCAGTATTCACACTAACTTACTGAATGTAACTCCCTTTTCCTTTTCTTTCCACTCCCTTATCATAGACAACCATGATGTAATGGTTGTCCCTTATCATGGACAACCAGAGGTATAATGGTTTCCTCCTATCCTTTCTTCTGTCTGGACAACTCCTACAGGAAGTTGGCTTTTACTCAGCTTCCTTCAGATAAATATAAAAACAAAGATGCTTCTCTGTGGGTGAGGAGAACCTGCCCTCTCTGACTCTGCTTCCATGTTTCTCCTCTTACTCAGAACTCTAATCTCGTTTGTATTCATGCATTAACTTTCATTCTAAATTCTCATTTAATCATATAACTGCATCTGTTAGGCTTTCAGCTGCCACCTCTGCAGTTATTACCTTATTATCTCTGCTGAGTCTTACATGTCATCTTATAGCTTTGTTATGTCAAAAGAGATCATATGAAAAATTTCAAGGATTTAAGGACTATAATGAAAATTGCTGACTGATACTTTCAGAAACATAGGCAAATCTGCTGAGTTCGTACAGCCTTCCAACTCTGGTAACTTCTACTCTGTTGTCTGTTACTGCATTTTAATATGCTCTATGTTGCATATCAAGGCTCTATTTTTTAATGCTGTTTGATTTTTTTTTTCTACCCCTCCTTTCTAAAGTATAAAGAAGCTAAAGAGGCCAAGTCAAATTCAGAATACTGTTATGGATGGTTGTTTAGTATTCCAGCTGGATAGACAATGGGCAGATCTCTTTCTTACCACTGCTTTTATTCCTGTCTTGACTATCTCTCTTCTATGAACCTGACAAATCTCAGTTGTGGATTTTGATCATATTGGCACTGAAGTTTTTCATTAGAATAATTGACTGTAAGATATCTTATTAAGTTTCTTGAGGATTGTTTGCTCAAACTCTATAAGAAAGAAAAATAATCCAGTACAGGTTTCCATTTAAGTTTTGCCCAGGTTTCTCAGAAATAGCTATGCTGTGACTGAGGGATAGTAAGAGCAGTCAGGGTCAGTGTCACCTGGTTCCAGAGGGTAAGTCCTCTAATCCAGCTGTCTCAGTCAGTCTCAGGCCCCAGATAACAGCAGTGCCTCTTCTGACAGCCTGCTCTAGGTTCCAGCAACCCAGAAGATCATATTTCCTAGGCAGGTAGTGGAAGAATGGAAGCAGAATGCCTTGGCCAGCTAGGAAGAAGCTGCTTGTATGTAAGGCAGCTTACTCTTCGCACACTGAATTTGGGTTCTAGGATCAGAATTCCCCAGTGAGTTTCTAGACCTGGAGCTTTCATAAGCAAAATAGAAAATGCTAATAGATGAAATGTACTGAGTTTATAATATGAGCTATGTACTCTGATAAGTACTTTACTTGTGTTACCTTTTTTATCTTCAAAATAATTTGGAACTGGGGCATTGATAAGTTAAATAACTGTAAAAATTCATCCAGTTAGTAAGTGACGGAGCTGGGACTCAAAATTCATATGTAGCTGATTCTAAGTTCTTAATTATCATTGCTTGTCCCTATATCCCCTATATCCCTATATCCCCTCTGCCATATGGTACGTGATAATGTATTCCTCATTTTAATCAATGATATCAGTCAATTTAAGGCCAACTCGGTAACCTTTACGCAAGTTTCTAAAAGCAGCTTTTCTATTATTACACATTTATAGATATCACAATGACACTCAAGGAGAGGTCTCTTTTGGCATCCAAAGAATTAATTTTTCCTTGAAAGCAACTTATTATTGATGAACTAACTTGAGAAGATTTTCTGGTGCCAGTATTGCAATGTCTAAAAGTCAAGGGAAAAGAAAATGAAAATATTTACACTTATGAACACATTTTATTTTCATATTAATGTTAATTGTTTTCTTTTTGGAAACACATTATTCTGTAGGCATAATCATCTTATTCAATCTTGACTATATAATTTCTATGTTCATAAGTTAGTATAGCGAGTAATAACATCTTTGCATTCATTCTTCAGTTTCTAAAGAGACTCTCAAGTTCTTCATTATAAGTTATCTGAAAAAGAGTTCTGGATCCTGGAAAGTACTAAAATATATGAAAAATTGTGATCTTCTATCATATTCTGAATCGACAACACCAGAAAACTGAATGTACTTGACACCTTTTATGGACCACTTTAAATTCTTTTGACTTATCTCTGATTTCTTTATTTTTTATTTTTATTTATTTATATTTATTTTTTGAGAAGGAGTTGTGCTTTTGTTGCCCAAGCTGGAGTGCAATGGTGTGATATTGGCTCACCGCAACCTCTGCCTCCTGGGTTCAAGTGATTCTCTTGCCTCAGCCTCCCAAGTAGCTGAGATTACAGGCATGCACAACCAAGCCCAGCTAATTTTGTATTTTTGGTAGAAACCGGGTTTTTGCCCTGTTGGCCAGGCTGGTCTTGAACCCCCGACCTCAGGTGATCCGCCTGCTTCGGCCTCCCAAAGTGTTGGGATTACAGGCATGAGCCACCGCGTCCAGCCCTTATCTCTTATTTCAACTGCAGTTGTGGTGACCACATAGATTTGGATCTGCTTTGCTCAAGGGTAACTTGATAGGTGCCCTGCTAAAGTCAGCACCTAAGACTTCTCACTTTCTTTCTTTCTTTCTTTCTTTTTGAGATGGAATCTTGCTCTGTCACCCAGGCTGGAGTGCAGTGGCACGGTCTCCAGTCACTGCAAGCTCCGCCTCCCGGGTTCACGGCATTCTCCTGCCTCAGTGTCTTAAGTAGCTGAGACTACAGGGGCCGCCACCACGTCCGGCTAATTTTTTTTTTTTGTATTTTTAGTAGAAACGGGGTTTCACCGTGTTAGCCAGGATGGTCTCGATCTCCTGACCTTGTGATTCACCCACCTCGGCCTTCCAAAGTGATGAGATTACAGGCATGAGCCACAGGGCCTGGCCAGACTTCTGACTTTCTGCCAGGAGAAACCTGCTGGACACTCCCAGATGGACAATTTGGAAATGCAGGAGTTAATGCCAGGATAGCCACTGACGAATGTAAAGTGGGAGCTGATGGACAAAAGCTTCCCTCTTTAGTCACCGGGGGTACAGTTCTGAAATACAACTAACTAGGTCCCAGAGGATGGAGCTGGAGTTGCCCCTAGTGATGGCCAACTCACTCTCATTGTTCAACTTCATGCAAGCTTTTGTTTCAGGATCTGCTTTTTGAGAAACCAAGCTAAGACACTCAAATAATTGTGTATCTTAACAAATAACAGTAATAACGAGGAGAGAGTACATATATTGTTGTATTTAATGTATTTTATTGTGTCAAGTGCATTTAACAATATTTTAACTCTTTAAAAATTAATACTCTTTGTGTGTTAAGTTTCAGTTACTCAAAACATTTGGTTAAGCATGTCATCCCATTTTCCATTCATTTTGGGTCAAAAGAAATTTAATTCAGTAATATTCAGTAATGAAGCAAACTTTAACATTGTCTACTAATCCCTGGGTAGACAAATTATTTAAGGAATGTTACAGAATGGAATTATTTACTGGAGTAACTATTTCCTGAAATAATTTGTCTATCCAGGGATTAGTAGACAATGTTAAAGTTTCCTTCATTATTGAATTAAATTTAAATTAGTGGATCTCTGATAGACGAATTATTAGATCCATATCTCTGTAGAATTTCAAACCTGTTGTGACCCCATATCAGGGATTAGTAGAATCTGCAGAATTGCAAACCTATCCATTTCATGTGATAAATGTGTGAGGAGAGGGTGAACAAATGAGTGATGCTTCAAATTTCAAGTCCAGAGAACCATAAACCTACTTACCGTATCTACTTAAAGAGTTCCTCTTCAAAAATAAATCGGCAGCTGTTGCATGAATTAAATACTATGTCACTGTAGGTTCATTCTTATCAGTTTCCTGGATTTCTATAAATTCAAGAAAGAAAAGAATATTCAGTTCTACATGCCAGTTACAATAACACACTCTTATTAGGTTGCACTTCAAATCAAGGAGACAAAAGAACCATTTCCCAGAAAGTCAACTTGTCTGAACAAAAAAGCCAAAGTAATTTAGCAGTGAGGGCTAAATAGTCATCAGGGTTGTGAGTTGATATGAGACACACCTGCTTAAATTGAAAGTTGGCATCTTCTCATCTAATCTTTCACAGGTGCTTTCCAAAGGCTGTTTTTTTATTTGACATGATACCTCTAGGGCTCAGTTTTTAGTTTTGTAGCTTGGTAAATATATCAAACCATATCAAGATTATTTAGGAATAATTTAGCTTTTATGTGGACTGGAAAAAAATGTTAATCCAATAGCTTTGGAACTAATTATTTAGAAACCCTATAATGTTCATGGAAATTTCTTCTTACTTTGAGATTTTCTTTATTGATGTGTGTCTTGCTAAAGAGAAGAAATATTTTTGACTTATAACATACTTTTTCTTTTTTTTTTGTTTGAGATGGAGTCTCGCACTGTCACCCAGGCTGGAGTGCAACGGCACAACCTCTGCTCACTGCAACCTCTGCTTCCCAGGTTCAAGCGATTCTCCTGCCTCAGTCTCCTGAGGAGCTGAGATTACAGGTGTGTGTCACCATGTTTGTCTACTTTTTGCATTTTTAGTAGAGATGGGGTTTCACCATATTGGTCAGGCTGGTCTTGCACTCCTGATCTCGTGATCCACCCACCTTGGCCTCCCAAAGTGCTGGGATTATAGGCGTGAGCCACCGCACCCGGCTATAATTTACTTTTAATAGTTGTATTATCCCAGAACTTAATAGAATAACTATCCCGTGGGTAGGTGGAAGACAGGTTAAGATGAGCAGGGAAGTGACTTAAGCCATCACCCCTTTTGGCTAAGTCGCTGCTGTGGCTGTTTTTGTTTCCTTCCTTTTAAGACCCTTGGCACACCCTCAGAATCTGGATATTCCTGTAGATTTGCCTCTGAGTTAAGGAGTCAACATTGTAACCTAAGATACTCTGTTTGCAATGTCCCATATAAAGGAAGTGACAAGAAACAATGGCACATGCCTGCCAAGAGGAAATTCCATCAAAGGATAATAAGGCAAAGCAGTTTTGAAAAACAGCTCAGCAAATGTGCATTGGTCTTCTCCTGTCGGGCAGGAATCAAATAATAGACATTCTTCATGGACCATGGGTGGACCCAGCCCTTAGTAAACTTGGAGTCTAATGGAAGAGATTAAAAAAATAATAATAATAAGTTAATATCAGTGTGAAAGTGCTGTAAACCAAAAATAAAATTCTAAGTACCCCAAGCCATCTGAATGGACCCTTCCTCTCAGGCGAGATCATTCGAAAATTAACCTGAAAATCTAGTTCAAGGCCATGATTGGAAGTGGGGTTCAGATGTCTCATTGTACCCTCCTCCCTTTTAGAATTCCAGAAAACCCAGCCAGCATTAGGATCAACATAGACCTTAAGTCTAATAAGAAACAATCTTTTTTCTTTGAAGTCTGCTATATGGAGGCTTCATCTGCATGATAACACCTTGGTTACCCCTTATCGTAACCCAGGTATTCCTTTCTATTGATAATAACTCTTTAAACCAATTGCCAATCAGAAAAATTTTAAATCTACCTGTGACTTGGAAGCCCTGCTTCAAGTTGTCCTGCACTTCCAGATCAAACTATTGTAACTCTTACATGTACTGATCGATGTACTATGTCTTCCTAAAATGTATAAAAGCAAACTACTCTGACCACCTTGAACACATGTTATCAGGACCTCCTGAGGCTGTGTCACGGGTATGTCTTTAACCTTGGCAAAATTAACTTTCTGAATTGATTGAGACCCGTTTCAGATACTTTTGGGCTCACAATAATATGCAAGAAGTGTGCACAGACAATCGAAAACACCAAGAAAAGTCACTTAGCATAGAGGAGTGACAGGGAGAATTGGCACAGCTGACAAGAAAAATTCTTCCGGAAGGGCGGAAGGGAGTCAAGATTTATTTCAGAGGTAAAATAGGCAAAATTCACTGGCTGTTGAACATTAGATTAGAAAAAAATCTTAGATACTTTCTAAATGGGCGTTTTGGATCTTTAGTGTAGCAAGTCCATGACTACTGTTCATATTTGCCAATGTTAGGAAGTGAAAAATGCAACTTTAGATGCGCTTTTAAGAAGGATGGCTCCTCATAAAGTCTGATTTCCAGTGAATATTTCTTCCTTAAAAGAAGAAATCAGAAACAGATAAGGATATTCAAATCTAAACTCTGTAATTTTAAAGTATAAGGAATGATTTTCCAGTAGCTATAGACTAACTTACACTATAAATTCTACATAGATCACAGGCTTTAACTCTACTTAGGTGAATTCATTACTTTACATGGGTCCAAATGCTAAATTAGTGGATGAATTTAGATCGTTTTGCTTTGAGCCTACCAACACAAATTTAGAATAACTGAGCTGTATTCTCTTATGGAATGTGCTTTATGAGATATTAAAAATGTTCATGTGGTAGATTTCTGAAAATGTTGAAACTTACATACATGGACTTACTGAATGAGGTAACAACTGTAAATTGTTTTATGACACAGAAATCATCTTCCACCATGGAAGTTTATTTATAATACTTTTTCCAAAAAAGCTCTAATAAGACTGGTCTACATTAAAAATAAAGGAGCAGAGCATATACCTGGATTGTGGTTGAACAAAATTTGAATTCTTTGCTACTGCAAGTTGTTTGTTTGTTTGTTTGTTTGTTTTTGTAGAGATGGGGTTTCACTATGATGCCCTGGCTGGTCTTGAACTCCTGGTTTCAAGAGATCTTGCTGTCTTGGCCTCCCACAGTGCTGGGATTATAGGCATGAGTCACCATACCTGGCCTCACTGCAGGTTTTGATTAGTCCCTGGCTGCATATTTGAGCTAAAAAAAAAAAAAAAAAAAAAAAAAAATGCTTTTCTTTATGTTACTAAGTAGACTGAAATTTATCTCTGTGGTTAGATATTACATATCATTTGCTATGTCTTAAAGTCATGTAGGTTAGTCTTTCACAGTACATATCTTCGATGTTTACCATTTTGACTATGAAGATACAATGCTAAAGATTTTATTAAATAAAATTAAATCTTTATAAATTAATTAAAGTTAATTTATAATGAATTGTATACACAGGTAGTAGTTTTTAAGGTAAAACTGTACTTCAATTTCTTTAAACCTTCATACAGATTTCAAGAAATATGAAAAATCAGTACTATCTATTTTTATTTGGATATTTTATATTCTTCTCCTATAACACAAGACTTTATTTTAAGCTTTGGAAGCAGTACAAAAGGCTGTTGTGATGAAGAGAGAAGAAGACGTGTAGCAAATCATATATTTAGGCAATCATGTTGGTATAGTGAGGAATGGATAATGTATGTTATAACATGTCTTATGTTTTTGATGTGCCATCCGTGTTTGTAAGGGGCTGTTTTGAAAACACACACTAACAGGGGTTTAATATTTAGGATTACTACTTTCAGTTTGGAAAGTTTTCAGTTTGGTTCTTCCAGGCACCTAGATACCTTCTAAGGGTCTGCACTTTGATGGCATAGCTCCGATGTTTCATTCAGCAGAGAAGACTGTGGGTTCCTTCAAGTTGATGCCCACTGCTTTTTTTAAGACCTATCTTAAGAGGCATCCTTTCCAGTAAACTTTCCTTCTTATCTCCCTCTTTTGAGATTATCACTTAGCTTCATATTTCCTTGCCAGTTTGCACATAGTAGTTTCTGATACAAATTACCCATCACCTAATAATATTAACTCATTCATTCTTAATGAATTCACTTTTTTCTTCTGGAATTTATTTCAAGTTCTTGTTTTTACAATAAATGTGTCTTTCCTATAGTTAAAAAAGCATTTCTTCTGGAAACTGTATATGATGGGAAAATATAGAAAAATAAATATCTAGGTGGTAGTTAATAGACCCAATAACAGAATTTATGACAGAATTTATAGACTTACTTGCTGCAACACTTATATGGCACTTATATATGGCAATTACATGGTTTTTGAATTTGCATAATTAAGCTGTCATTAAACACAAACTGTAAGTATTATTTTCTTACTTAAAACATGTAGCTTAAATTTTAAATAGAAATTAGACTGACAAACTTGGTAACTATCTCTCTGTCTTTTTTTTAAAAAAAGAGCTATTAATATTTTGAATGCCTCTTCCTGTTCCTTATTAATTTTTTGCCACATTATGAGTTACAATAAAATCTCATAGGCTGGGTGCAGTGGCTCATACCTGTAATCTCAGCACTTTGGGAGGCCAAGGCGGGTGGATCAGTTAAGGTCAAGAGTTTGAGACAAGCCTGGCCAACATGGTGAAACCCTGTCTCCACTAAAAATACAAATTTTAGCCCGGCCTGGTGGCGGCGCCTGTAATCCCAGCTACTAGGTTGGCTGAGGCAGGAAAATCGCTTGAACTCAGAGGGGGAGGTTGCAGTGACCCAGGATTGCACCACTGTTTTAAGAGTTCTTTATATAATCTAGACCCTAGTGCTTTGTTATGTGATGTGCAAATATTTTTCCCCAGTCTGTGGCTTGTCTTTTCATCTTCTTAACAGGGTATTTCACAGAGCAGAAGTTTTTAATTTTGTTGAAGTATAAGTGTTGCGCAGTTTTCAGCATACACATCCTGTACATAATTTGTTAGAGGCTGGAAAGCGTGAAAATATAGGGTTCCAACTCAGCCTTTGCCAGCATGGGTGCCGGTGAGGCAATAGTTTTTCTATGGTGTTTTGGCTGGAGTAGAGCCAGTATTGTCTAAAAGAATTTTATCGCCGGGTGCGGTGGCTCACGCCTGTAATCTCAGCACTTTGGGAGGCCGAGGCGGGCGGATCACGAGGTCAGGAGATCGAGACCATCCTGGCTAACACGGTGAAACTCCGTCTCTACTAAAAAGACAAAAAAATTAGCCGGGCGTGGCGGGCGCCTGTAGTCCCAGCTACTTGGTAGGCTGAGGCAGGAGAAAGGCGTGAATCCGGGAGGCGGAGCTTGCAGCCAGCCGAGGTGGCACCACTGCACTCCAGCCTGGGCGACTCTGTCTCAAAAAAAAAAAAAAAAAAAAAAAAAAAAAAAAGATTTTTATCTTGCTAACAGCCTAGCAAGCCAGAAAGAGCGGGCTTTTTCTGGGGCTCCTTTTTTCTTCCTGTACCCTTGGGAGTTTTGGGGGTGCTGGCTTCTTTAGCTCCGATTTTGGGATATATGAAGCAAAAAGAAAACTCATGGAACTCACTATTATGTTATTAAACTCTGAAGTCACTAGCTAGTCTGGCTGCTTCTGTTTGTTTTGTAATTACTGGCTAGAGTTCTTAGTTGTATTTAGTGGGAGGAATAAGCAAAAACACATTTATCCCATTTTCCTGGAATGAGAAATCATGCTTCCTTACTGAATGTTTATCAAGCTATTTTTATTTATTTATTTTTTGTTTTATCATCTGACATTCTGACTCCTTTTTCTTTTTAATAAGTGAAATATTCCCTGACATTCTACCTTTGACCCTCTCTCTTCTGATTTTCATGTATTCTTTGTAATCCTATCCTTTTTCAGGATTTCATTATCAGCCTTTGGGAATGAACACCGTATTTGGGGTTTTAGATGTGAGCTTTCTCCCGATGACCAATTCTTTATTTCTCAGTGCTTGCTAAATCATCATCTTCTGTCTTACACACCTTCTGCATTGTCTCCTTTTCTTTACGAGGTTATCATCCCTCTAGTTACTCAGAGTTGGATGTTGTATTTGATTCCTCTCACAGTTGTGATTCACATCCAAGTAGATAAGTTCTGTCAATTCTATAAATATCATCTCTGACATATGTCCACTCTTTCTAATATTATTTTTCTCTATGACAGTGGAGGTTTTCAGTTCCTCACATTTGCACCATTGTAATTGCTTCCTAACTGATTCCTCTATCTGAAGACTCTCCTCCCTCTGGTTCATTTTACACAGTATTATCAGATAAATTTTAGAACACAAAACTATGATTATGTGTCTCTCATATAGACCCTTTATACTACCAAAGTACAAACTGTTTAACCCAAAACTTTTCACTCTTAATTTTGATTATAACTCATTTAAGCCCGGAATGAGTAATACTGTGGCTTCAGGGCCTCAGGGTCCTGGGAAATGAAAGGAAGCTGAGACACATTTGAAAGGAGATAGAATTGGTCTAGTTGTATGTGCAATTGGCCTCCTAGGAATATGTGAGGCAAATGGAGTTTCTGAAAGGCCATAGCAAATTTGGGCTTGGTGGTTATTGGCAGTCCACTTCAGCAGTTTGTATTAATTAGTGTTCCCTAGAGAAATAGAACCAGCCAGGGCGTAGTGTCTCATGCCTGTGATTCCAGCACTTTGGGAGGCTGAGGTGGGAGGATTATTTGCATCCAGGAGTTCCAGACCAGCCTGGGCAATATAGTGAGACCCCATCTCTTACAAAAAATAAAAAAATTAGCCAGGTGTGGTGGCACATGTAGTCCTAGCTACTCAGGAGGCTGAGGCAGGAGGATCACTGGAGCCTGGGAGGTTGATTAAGGCTTCAGTGAACCATGATTGCACCACTGCACTCAGTGTGGACAACAGAGTAAGACACCGTCTCAGAAAAAAAAAAAAAAAAAGAAAGAAAGCAAATAGTATATGTGCATATGTATAAATATTGTGAAATATATATATATATTTATACATATGTATGTATTTATTTTGAGACAGAGTCTGGCTCTGGCACCAGGCAGAAGTACAGTGGCACAATCTCTGCTCATTGCAACCTCCACCTCCCCCGGTTCAAGTGATTCTTCTGCCTCAGCCTTCTGAGTAGCTGGGACTATAGGCACCCGCCACCACAGCTGGCTAACTTTTGTATTTTTTTTTTTTTTTTTTTTTGAGACGGAGTCTCGCTCTGTCGCCCAGGCTGGAGTGCAGTGGCCGGATCTCAGCTCACTGCAAGCTCCGCCTCCCGGCTTCACGCCATTCTCCTGCCTCAGCCTCCCGAGTAGCTGGGACTACAGGCGCCCACCACCGCACCCGGCTAATTTTTTGTATTTTTAGTAGAGACGGGGTTTCACCATGTTAGCCAGGATGGTCTTGATCTCCTGACCTCGTGATCCGCCCGTCTCGGCCTCCGAAAGTGCTGGGATTACAGGCTTGAGCCACCGCGCCCGGCCAATTTTTGTATTTTTTAAAGGTGGAGACAGGGTTTTTTCATGTTGTCCATGCTGGTCTCAAACTCCTGGCCTCAAGTAATCCACCTGACCCGGTCTCCCAAAGTGTAAAATACATATTTATTATAAGGAATTTGCTCACAGGATCATGGAGGCTGAGAAGTCCTGTGATTGCTGATCTGCCACGTGCAAGCTGGAGACCTGGTGTAGTTCCAGCCTGAGTCCAAAGACTTGAGAACAGGAGAGGTGATGGTGTAAGTACCAGCCTGGGGGCAGAAGAAAAGCAATGTCCCAACCCAGTCAGGCAGAGAGATAATTTAACCTTCTTTGGCCCTTTTGTTCTACTCAGGTCCTCAATAGATTGGATGACACATAACCATGTTGGGAAGGACAATCAGCTTTACCGAGTCCACCAGTTCAAATGTTAATCTCTTTTGCAAGCAGCCTTACAAATATACCCATAAATTATGTTTAACAAGATATCTGGGCATTCATTCCATGGGCAGGCAGGTTGATGCATGAAATTAACCATCACACAGGCGTATTTCAACCTCAGAACTGGTCATCAGTCAACACAGTAGTGTTTGATTCCAGCTGCTCAATCCCATGGGCTAAAGACCCCAACCATTTAATGGAGGCGGTGTCAAGAACTAGTTTAGTTATTGGTAGCCCAGTCAAAAGGGCTGTTTCTATGAAGAGCTTCCATTTTAGCAGAGGATGAGAATGCAAAACTACAAATTAGCTAAAGTAGAAATAGTTGTACAAAACTATCTAAAGTGGAGAAGCTGATTAGGAATTCATTCAAGTAGTGTCAAAGAAAGGATGTGATGCAGAGAGCACACAGCTGACGTTCAGGACTCATCCTGGGTATATTTGATCTAAATTGGCAACATGAATTTAGAACTAAAATAAATAAAGTCTATTTGGGTCTAGTGTACTAATAGCCTGCCTACTTTGATCTGAAGTTTCAAAAACATTTTCTGTGTCTAGAAATGAATCAATCCTGATGGACTCCCCAAGTAGTCCAGTCTATTGACTGCATTGGCCAACAAGATGGAATGTTTTAGTATTAATCATTTAAAATTTGTGCCCAACTGTAAAAAATAACTATTCAAAAATTATAATGATTTTTCCTCTGACAGAGATTAGAACATAAGAACAATTAGGCTGGGCAGGTGGCTCATGCCTGTAATCCCAGCATGTTGGGAGGCCAAAGCAGGCGGATTACTTGAGGTCAAGAGTTCAAAGCCAGCATAGCCAACATGGTGAAACCCCGTCTCTACTAAAAATACAAAAAATTATCCAGGCATGGTGGCATACACCTGTAATCCCAGCTACTCAGGAGGCTGAGGCAGGAGAATCGGTTGAGCTTGGGAGGTAGAGGTTGCAGTGAGCCAAGATTGCACCACTGCACTCTAACCTGGGTTACAGAGTAAGACTCTGTCTCTGCCTCAAAAAAAAAAAAAAAAAAAAAAAAAAAGAACAATTAGTCCATAGATATTTTTGTGGAAGTTTATCTCATGTGCCTTACTGGTAGTAGATTTCTTTAATTTACCAATAATTAAACTCTCATAAAGTATCCAGACAGTGTCTAATATATAGTTGTATTATTTAACAATAAAAATTGCAAACTTTAAGCACAAGACTGAATTTGAAAAATGCTTTAAAAAATTCTTTTAGTATATTCCTGGTTTTATAGAAAAACATTTTGAAATACCAATAGGTACAGTTCTCCACATCTTTCAGGAGATTTGGCAACACTTTCTTTATGAATATTCTTTCTCTGAGAATAAAGCCAAGAATCAGGAAACAAGGGTGTCTGTGGAGCCAAAAGATATATATAAAAGATATATATATATATATGATATATATATAATCAATACACTGAAACTTACATAATTAACTAAGAAGGCCCAACACACTCACATTCAAAGGCTATTTTTCTAATTTATCTTTTAATTTTTTAATTTTAAGAGAGTGTCTCACTCTGTTGCTCAGGCTGGAGTGCAATGTCGTTATTATACCTCACTGAGGTCCTCAACTCCTGGGCTCCAGCAATTCTCTTCCCTCAGCCTCCTGAGTAGTGAAGACTACAGGTGCATGCCACTCTACCTGACTAATTTTTATTTTTATTTTTTGTAGAGATTGGGTCTCACTTTGTTGCCTAGGCTGGTTTTCAACTCCTGGCTTCAAGTGACCCTCCAACTTCAGCCTTTCAAAATATTGGGATTGCAGGCGTGAGCCACTGCACCCAGCCAATTTTTCTAATATAGGTATATAAATTACTGTAAAATAGTTAACATGAACTAGAAGAAGATAGAAGAAAGACCATAGAAAGGATCACTGAACTGATTGATATTGAGGAATAACAAATAAATAAAATATAAAGAATAAATATGAGAACTGAAAAAAACAATATTGGGGTCATTTGGTGAAGGTGGCAGTAACTGTACATTTTCCAAAATGCCTGAAGGTCACCACAATATCCACTATATACCCTTAGTGATGTCAGAAAAGTCAGTGGTAAATTTGAGAAAGATTTTTGTAAAAATATAATTATATTAGTCTGTTCTCACACTGCTATAAAGAACTACGTGAGACTGGGTAATGTATGAAGAAAAGAGGTTTTGTTGATTCACAGTTCTGCAGGCTTAACAGGGAGCATGACTGGGAGGCCTCAGGGAACTTACAATCATGGCAAAAGGTGAAGAGGAAACAAGTACCTTCTTCCCAAGGTGAGAGGAGACAGAGAGAACAAAGGGGAATGTCCACACACTTTTAAACCATCAGATCTTGTGAGAACTCACTCACTATCATGAAAACAGCAAGGGAGAAACCACCCCCATGATCCAATGGCCTCCTACCAGGTCCCTCCCCAAATACTGGAGATTATAATTCAACATGATATTTGAGTGGGGACACAGAGCCAAACCCTATCAATAATTTTAAAAAGAACTTTTAAACTTTATTTAAAAGATAAACTACTCAGAAAATTTGTCAATTTAGAGAATACTTATTTTCAGAGAATTGTGGGTGGTCCAAGTCTTACACTACTTGGAATAATTTAAGAAACATTTGGCTAATATAACACAGGTTTATAGAACTGAAGATTGGTTCTTGATTAAGAAAGCACACTCTGGGCAATAATATGTTTTAAAAACTGTCTTTTGGAATTTAGCAAAGAATGATTGGTTAGTTCAGTTGCTTAAAGCATGATATAAATGAAGCCATGCATTGTCTCAGGATTAAATTGCATGAAAAAGGTGTGCTCTGCTAACAATCTATACCTCTGTGTAGGCTAGCCACTCACAAGTGACTACTAGGCCAAGCTTCATTTTTCTTCCAAAGCTCTTTGTAGTGGGTCTGGGCCATTGTCCTTGTATACTAAGGTATTTGCTATTATTTTTTCTATTATTTCTATATAATTTGAATTTTTACTTTAACCAATCATGGTTTTGAGTAAGTACTTTTTAAAAATGTTTTTCATACCTATTCTATTCATGAGATGGAGTTTGCCAGGATAGAGAAGACATTTTTATTTGGAAAATGATGACTATATTTTAAAACAAATGATAGTCATATCCTTAAGTATGCTAACTAAAGTTCTGAGTAGTCAACTTTATGAAGCATTTCATTAAAAACTCTCACTTTGGCCGGGCGCGGTGGCTCAAGCCTGTAATCCCAGCACTTTGGGAGGCTGAGGCGGGTGGATCACAAGGTCAGGAGATCGAGACCATCCTGGCTAACACAGTGAAACCCCGTCTCTAGTAAAAATACAAAAAATTAGCCGGGCGTGATGGCGGGCGCCTGTAGTCCCAGCTACTAGGGAGTCTGAGGCAGGAGAATGGCCTGAACCCGGGAGGCGGAGCTTGCAGTGAGCCGAGATCGCGCCACTGCACTCCAGCCTGGGTGACACAGCGAGACTCCGTCTCAAAAACAACAACAACAACAAAACAAAACAAAACAAAAAACTCTCACTTTAACATATAAGGCATTTCTTTGCTTTTTCAAGGACTGATTTGAATTTTTCCTTTGAGAGCTTTCAGGAGAGATCTACTATGTGGCCATTTTTGCAGTTTTATAATTGGCTCAGCTAATCTAGTGTTGTGTTCTTTCTTTTAGCTCTTGGCTTGATAGCTTATGGCAGTGATAGTCAAGTGTATCATGCCATGAAGTCAACTGTTTGGTAAGTAAGATATCACCTGCGTTTCTCTACTTGTTCTTTTCTTTCTTTTTTTGCATTGAAGTTTGAATTATATAAACATTAAATATCATATGTATATTCTGTTTTGATTGTTAAACTATAGAATAGCCTAATGAGATTTTGTAAGAAGTCATAAATTATTTAATAAAAGAAAAATTGTTTTAACTAATTTTAACTAGGTAATCATCTCTTTATTACAAGAATGTGATATTGTTCAAGCATAAATGAATACAAATTTGAGGGCTTGGGGATGCTTAAAATCTTTTCCCATTGAAATCAATAGAATTAGGTCAAGGAATTTACCCTATGTGAGATTTTTCAGGAAATAATTATTTCATAGGCAGAGGAAAACTATGCTATCAATGGTTTTTCTAGGTTTTATGCTAAATAGGCAATTTTAAAGTTTTCTGATTTAGAGAGTTTAGAATTGATAGAGAAAACTTTGATCTCTCACTAAATAACACACTCCAGAAATACTGATTTTATTAGTTTCTTGGAAAGTAGTAGCATTGTTACTTTTCATGAGATTCAGGAGTAACTGGAAAATAAAATTATACATTATGTTTTTGGATCTTAATAATTGAAGTACTTTTTACATCCTAAATCTGGGGGTAGCAATGTCTACTAGCAGCACACCTCTACCATGCTTGTCATCATCCGTCCTAAATTGACGTTCTGGAAGAAAATTAAACTCTACTGTCCTATGGCAACAATTGTATGAAATGAATAAACCTCTCTCTTATGCAACTGGAATGGTATTAACTATGTATCACCTTTGGAAGAACTGAAAGCATATTCACTCGTGTCACATTTTTAGGGCTTAATTTTTTGTGTAACATGAGTTGAGAAGAGGTACATATGTTCTCTCTTGCTATCCTGGTTGTTAGTTGCAGCTTTGATATTATGAAACATTAATGCATCCAATAAATATTTACTGCTATGTGTCTGGCCCTGTGCTAGGCTCTGACAATATAATGATGGGCAAAAATGAATATGGCCTCTGCAAGAGGTTTGAACTATACATTTACTAAAGTGATTATTCGTCCACTGACTGTCTTTCCCATCAAACTATAATCTAAAGGTGGGAAAGATAGTAATCTAGAGATTCATATCTACTGTAATCTGGAGTTTCTTATCTTATACAAAATAACTCAAAACTGATAGAAAGACTTCAACGTAAGACCTGAAACTGTAAAACTACTAGAAGAAAATATAGAGGAAAAACTCTAAGACATTGGCCTTGGCAATAATTTTTGGATATGAAAAAGCATGGACAACAGAAAGGAAAATAGACAAACAGGATTACATTAAACGAAAACGCTCCTGCAGAGTAAAGGAAACAATCAACAGAATGAAGAGATAACCTTTGGAATGGGAGAATATATATGCAAGCCACATGTCTGATAAGGGATTAATATCCAAAATATAAGGAACTTAAACAGCAAGAGAACAAATAACCCAATTAAAAATGGGCAAAGGAAAAGGCAAAAGACAACAAGTGTTGGAGAGGATGTGGAGAAAAGTGAACTCTTGCACACTGTTAATGGAATGTAAATTAGTATAGCCATTAAGGAAGACAATATGGAGGTTTCTCAAAAATCTAAAAACAGAACTACCATATGATCCAGCAATTCCACTGCTAGTTTATATTCAAAGGAAATACAATTAGTATGTTGAAGAGATATCTGCACTCCCATGTTCATTGCATCATTTTTCACAATAGCCAATATATGGAAACAACCAAAATGTCCATCAAAGGATGAATGATTTTAAAAAGTGTGGGATGTATCCATAGAGGAATACTATTCTGTCATAAAAAAGAAGGAAGTCCTGTCATTTGAGACCCTGTCCCCGCCCCAGCTGTCCTCCTGGGGTGGGCCCTAGTTTAATAAAGATTCACTAAGTTTCACCACAAAACATAAAATAAAAAAATAAAAATAAATAAATAATAAAAAAAGAAGGAAGTCCTGTCATTTGAAACAACATGGTTGAATCTGGAGGAAACTATAAATGAAATAAACCAGGCACAGAAAGACAAATACTGCATGATCTCACTTACATGCAGAAACTAAAAAAGTTGAACTCATAGAAGTAGAGAGTAGAATGGTGGTTACCATGGATTAGAAATAGGTTGGGGATTTATTGGTCAAAGGACACAAAATTTCAGTCAGATAGAAGGAAAAAAGTTCAAGAGCTGTATTGTATAACAGGATAACTGTAGTTAATCACAATGTCTTATATTCTTGAAAATTGCTAAACAAGTAGATTTTAGAATTTTCACCATGCAAATGATGAATATCTGAAGGTAATACTTATGTTAATTAGATTGATTTAGCCATTCTACAATGTCTATGTATTTCAAAACATCATATTTTACATGATAAATATATATTATTTTTCTCTGTCAATTAAAATCTGTGAATAAATAAGAAAAAAAAAATCTTGAGAGGAAGTGCTCTGAAAAAAAAAACACCTTCTATAAGAGTTGTTGCAAAGGATCCTGGCCCCGACTGGGACTGTTGGCCAAATGGTGACAAAGGATGTACAGACTAGTGGACTAGTGGATGAAAAAATATGGGGCTCTGGGCATCTTGTTGACAAGAGTTTTCGACTCTTCTCATTGAGCAGCTTTCAGTCACTGTTGATTTTATCAACTAACCGCAGCATTAGGTCCCCTCCACACCACACAGCTTATACTGAACAAGCTTAAAATATATTTGTGAAACAATGATGCTAATTGTGCCTTTCATCTCATATACACTAACTCTTTCTTTAAGCTTAAGTGTAAGTAAACTTTTTGCTGAGAGGGACAATATTCTCTTTCTCTTTGAATTCCCCATAGCACCTAACAAGGCATTGTATAAATACTTCATAATTGCTTATTAAATTTAATATTTTATAATATTTATTTTATTCCCCTCAGTGTTTTTTGTTAAGTTTAGATATAGATTTATAGCCTTCCTTCTTTGATGCTAAAACTGAGAACAGAGTTTTAAACATTTGGACTTGGAATGATTGGATGCAAATTTAGAAAAAGAAGGCATAGCTCTTTGGGAGGCTGAGGTGGGTGGATCACCTGAGGTCAGGAGTTCAAGACCAGCATGACCAACATCGTGAAACCCCATCTCTACTAAAAAAAAAAAAAAAAAAAAAAATTAGCTGGGCATGGTGGCGGGCACCTGTAATCCCAGTTACTTGGGAGGCTGAGGCAGCAGAATCACTTGAACCCAGGAGGCAGAGGTTTCTGTGAGCTGAGATGATGCCATTCCATTCCAGCCTGGGTGACAGAGCAAGATTTCATCTCGAAAAAAAAAAAAAAGAAGGCAGATCTTTTTTTTTTCCCCCCCACTAGGAACTTTAAATCTGCAGCTTAAACAGATTTTTAACATAGCCATCAGTTCTAAACTAATTCATAAAAGTAGTGTAGAGAACACACGGACCATAGAATAAGAATTCACAATTCAAGTCTTGGGTATGTCCATGATTTGCTTTACGATTTAGGATGAATCACTACTTCATTAAATTTCATTTCATTTTCTTTGTCGTAAATGTAGCAACCAGACTTGGGATTTCTAAGGATTTTTCTATCCATAAAGTCTTTTAAATATCTACTGTGCAGTGAGCAGTGAATTTCCGTGCATTTACTTTAAAACAAAAATCAATAACCTATTTTCACTATTCCTGATGTTGCCACTGATCTAAGATAAATGACTTAACAGGCATAACAGCTATAGGTAATATGAATGTTAAGTAGAAATTATGTGATATTTTGATTTGTAGTTTTTTTTTTTTTTTTTTTTTTTTTCTGAGACAGAGTCTCACTGTGTCACCCAGACTGGAGTATAGTGGTGCGATCTGTAATCCTGGCTCACTGTAACCTCTACCTCCCATGTAACCTCTACTTCCCAGGTTCAAGTGATTCTCATGCCTCAGCCTCCCAAGTAGTTGAGACTACAGGCACCCACTACCATTTTTATATTTTTAGTAGAGATGGAGTTTCACCATGTTGACCAGGCTGGTTTCGAACTCTTGACCTCAAGTGATCCACCCACCTTGGCCTCTCAAATTGCTGGAATTATAGACATGAACCACCTTGCCTGACCTGATTTCTAGATTTGATCATCTATGGCATCTTTTAAAAAAATCATCAAAAAAAGCTTTTTTATACACTCATTCCAGTATCATTTGGCATGTTCATAGGAAAAGAAAATAAATTTAATATTAGCATAAACAAATAATTTGTGAGTTAGAATTTTATTCCAATTTCCTGGGTCATAGTCAGTGTTCAATTGATGAATCAACAAATTAAACCAATAATAGATGATTAAATTTTTTTCCCTGGCTTGGTTTAGTATTATAACTATATACTATTATATAGTTATATAATTTATATAATTCAATTATATAATATAATTTTCCTGGGGTAGGTATTAAGTGCAATTTTTTTTTTTTTTTTTTTTTTGAGACAGGGTTTTTCTCTGTCACTTAGGTTGGAGTGCAGTGTTGTGATCATGGCTCACTGCAACCTCCACCTTCTGGGCTCAAGTGATCCTCCTATCTCAGTCTCCCAGATAGCTGGGACCACAGATGCATGCTATCATGCCTGACTAATTTTTAAATTTATTTTTGTAGAGATGGGGGTCCCACTATATTGCCCAGACTGGTTTCAAACTCCTGGTCTCAAGTGATCCACCCACCTTGGCTTCTCAAAGTGGTGGGATTACAGGTGTGAGCCACCACACCCAGTCCTGAAATGTTAATGGACACTTTGCTTGCTTATCTGTTTTTACACCTGTAAAAGCAATAATTTTCATTCCTGATTTACTTCATTCCTGTGGCTTGTAAAACCTTTTTAAATGGGCTTACTGCCTTGCTTTAAATCCATGGAGAGAAAGCATATATGTATGTTCCCCAAGCTCAGTTGGCTCTGTAGTGAACATCCAATTGTAGTTACTCAGAATAATTGCAATGGCTTGGAAAATAGTCCTTTGTAAAGGATATGCTAGATAGATAGACAGATAGATGGATGGATAGGTAGATAGGTAGATAGGTTAGATAGATAGATGATAGATAGATAGATAGATAGATAGATAGATAGATAGATAGATACATACATACATACATACATACATACATAGATATAAAGAGATCTTGGCTAGTATTTATTGAGTACTGATGCTATGACAGGCACTGTGTTAAATACTTTTGATGTATTTTTTCATTTATTCTCAGAAAAAAACACTATGAAGTGGTTCGATATGGATATGATGTCATAATCTTCTTTTCAAAGATAAAGAAACTAAGACTATATCATAATCTTCTTCTTGACAATGAAGAAATGAAGACTCTGTGAGATAAAGTGATTTGCTTTTGGAGGAGGCTTAGAGGTGGAGAGGCAGAGTTGTCTCTACTATACTAGTGCTTTGGGAGGTCATTCTTGCTTAGGAATGTCTCCACTTCCTTTCCTCTCACCCCTAGCACAGCCTGAGTTTGGAGGGAGGGTAGAAGCAGGACTATAAATAAAAATAATAACCTTATTTAGTTATCAATCTTCTATCTGTGTGTATGTATATATATGTGTGTGTGTGTGTGTGTGTGTGTGTGTGTGTGTGTATGTGTGTGTGTGCATAAATAGCAGGCATACCTAACTTTTCAATAAAATTTTATTGAGAAGAGGAATAGGTAAATGATGCTGAGGGTAAACAGAGTCAAGAGAGAAGATTTAGGAAAATGACAGTGTTTGAGCTAGTTATTGATGTCTCTGAGGAAAAGACCATGAATACTGTAGTGCATTCTAGGAGACCAATAGTATTATGTTATCTTATTTCCTGTAGGAAATAGCATCGTATGGAAAAGATAGAATAATGCAATTACTTTTATGCTCAGAATTCACATGTTCTTACATGAATTCTAGGTCCCAGAGATATTTCTGCTGATTCTATAAACCTACCATTTTCTCTATAAGCAGTTAAAAAAATTTCTCCTTCTTAATTCCCCTTCTCATTTATGTCTTCTTTTTATTTGTGCAAATATTATTTGAATCATTATTTCTATCCTTTTTCTTGTTTTTTTCCCTTCTTTTACTAGGTTCTTGCAGCAGGAGCTTAAATTACTGATTTAAGATTTTTTTCTTTTTTCTAATTTTATGCTTTTGGTGTATAAAATTCCATTTTCAGCACTGTTTTGACTATGCCCCCAAAATTTGATATGTTTTATTTTCATTTTAGTCAGTTTAATGTATTTTTAAGTTTTTCCTTACAATGCCTCCTTGAGCCATGGATTATTTATAAATACGTTTTTTTCATTTCTAAGTGTTTTGAGACATGCTAACAAGGATATTTGTCTTTTTAAAATTGATCTCTTGTGTGATTTCATCGTGCTTGGAAAATATACTACGTATGGTTTCAATTCTTTTACATTTTTTAAGGTTTGTTTTATGGCTCTGGATATAATCTATCTTGGTATATGTTCTATGAGCACTTAAATAGAATGTGTTTGCTGTTGTTGGGTGTGGTTTTCTAAAATGTTGATTAGATCCTGTTGGTTAATGGTGTTGTTGAATTCTTTCACATTCTTGTTTTTCTGTGTAGTTCCAACAATTATTGAGAAAGGAATGTTGAAGTCTACAGTTATAATTCTAAATTTTTCTATTTGTCCTTTCATTTCTATCACATTTTATTTTACATATTTTGCTGCTCTGTTGTTTGGTTCATGCATTTTTAGGATTGGTGTGTCTTTACAGTGGATTGATCCTTTTATCATTGTACAATGTTCCTCTCTGTCTCTGGTGCTTTTCTTTGCTCTGAAGTCTATTTGATATTAATATAGCTATTCCTGTTTTCTTTTGATTAATGTTACATGATAGGTCTTTTTCTGATCTCCTACTTTTAACTAACTTATATTATTGTATTTCAAGTGAGTTTTTATAGACAACATATGACTGGTGGTATTTTTTCATCTACTCTGTCAATATCTTTCAATTAGGTATTTAGATTATTTACATTTGAAGTAATTATTGATATTAGGATTCAAGTCTGCTATTTTAATACCTTAATTAAAGCAGCCTTCTGATGCTCTAGGGTCTATTCATCACTACTCACAGATTTATAGGACTGTTATACGTATTAAGTTGTATGTACAACTTGGAAATAGTAATTGGACAGAGGAAGAGGATAATAATGTTAAACACTTTTAGAATAAATTGTCTGTCATTTATGAATTGGGAGACAACTTTTTCCCAATATATTTATGTTTTAATATTGTTAAATAATGTTTTACTTTGGCCTACACAGATATGGAATAAATGTCTCTTAAGAAGCTAATTAAATAATTTATTGTACTCACGTTCATTGAACATTTTCTATGTGCAAACTATTATTCCAGTCAAGGGGAGTACAATGATGAACAAGATTACTAATAAATGTAAAAATGCAAAAACTATAAAAAATTAATTTTGTTTTATATGCTTTCTACTATACTGCATCTTATATTAGTTTTCTAGGGCTGCTATAACAAAGTACATAGACTGAGTGGCTTTGACAACAGAAATTTTTTTTCTTACAATTCTAGAGGATAGAAGTCTGAAGTTAAAGTGTTATCAGGTTTGTTTCTTTCTGAGGCTTCCCTCCTTGGCTTTTAGATAGTCTTTTCCCTGTATTTTCACATGATCTTTCCTCTGCACATATCTGTGTCCTAATTTCCTCCTCTTTTAGGGACAACAGTCATATTGGATTATGGCCTACCCTAATAACCATATTTTAACTTACTTCTATTTACCTGTCTTCAAATAAAGTTACATTCTGAGGTACTAGGGATTAGGATTTCAATATAAAAATTTGAGAAAACACAATTCAGCCCATAAAAATATTTTTATTTTTTATTTATATATTTTATATTAATATAATAAAACACATTTTAATATTTTGGATACTAAATACCCATCTGTAATACTTTGGATATGCTTATATGTATGTATGTGTGTGTGTAAGGTGTTTCTAATATAGATAAAGAAAAATCAACATACATTGAAATGACTTTACTAAATATTAATTTGAGAGACCTATATTAGTACCTATATTATTTTTACCTGCAAACAATCAAATATTTATCAGAAAATTTGTTTTTTAATTTTCTAGCAATGTCGGAACAGATGATATTCTCTGAACAGATAGTATTAACTAGATCTCCAATGCAGGTAAAGTCTTAATTTCTGGGGAAACTTAATTTTACTTAAATAGCACTCCCAACATTGTAAAGTATTTTGTTCAAATTATGTTTGCACACTGTGTGTAAAAATTAATGTCTCAATATTTCTATGGATATTTATACCCTTGAAATGTTTGGTCCATTGAAAAAAAACCTAAAAAAAACTCACTATGTAAGAACTTAGAGGAAGGTACTGTTTCAATCTGATCAACTGACTATTGAGTCTAGGATAGTGCTTAAAATTTATGGAAATAATATTGATTAAATGATATGGTAAACCCTATTCAATCAATTTCTTAGGGGTGAGTATGTGTTGTAAAACGTCCTCCTCTATACCCATTGGTATATGTTTGCATAGTTTCCTCAACACAGCTTGCCATGGGATAAGCCCCAATGATAGTGTAATAAATAAGTGTGAAATTTTATGTGGCAAGTATTTGGGCTATATTTTTCTATTCTTCTTAATTGTGTCCTTCTACTAGACTGAACTATTTAAAAATTGCTGCTTTTGTAAATGAAAAATTGAATAATGATAAATATCATAATTGAATCTACAGATACACAAATATTCTTCATTTATTTTTTCACCTTTGGTTTTGTGTACAAGATGATATACAAGTGCATCTTTTGTGCAATAATTTGTCTAAGAGAGAGCATTGTTTGACCTCAAACTCCCATCTAACATAAATGTCCTGGAGTAAGAGACAAGAGACTCATAGCTGTTGGGAACTGGAAGAAACTTTGCAAATCACCCATTCCAGTTTTCTAATTTTAAATAAGGGAAACTGTGGGACAATATTTTCACTTTAGGACATTTCAAATCTAGAAAAGATTAGCATTTAAGGTAGAAATTTCTCCTTTAGTTATTATCAGTGTATTTAAAGTTTGGGTTAGAATTGGGATTAAAGTTCTTCTTTCCTGATCTCCAGAAGGAAAATTAAACCATATAGTCATTTTAATTTACAACTCTCACTTATCTTACAGCCCAAATCTAAGATCATTACAGTGAGCTATCTATCTTGACTTGAAAATGTGAAATCATGGTTAATGAATAAAAATTAATTTTAAAGGTAGATGAGCTGCTTATTTCTATCATTTTAGTCTGCATTTTCTAAGATTCAGATGTTCTGCCTACTTGCAAAAGGTTTTATTGAGAAAGTAGTTATCCAGCATGTGTACATGTGTGTGTATATATACATAGATTCAATACTTATGTATACACATACACAAAATACATGTACAAACAATACAAAATACATACAAAATTTATGCATACACACAGGAAAATTAAACTTTGTCAACATCTAGTTTTTTTTTTTCTTTAAAGCATTCTCTATAAACAGTGTAACACAAATAAATTCTATTTTCCCAAAGTATTGTTATTATGTGGAATGTTGGTTGAAAAATAGACTACTTATCATTCAACACAAATTGGGTCTTGGGTGGAAGTTAAAGTGAGTAGTAAAAATCCTGCTTTGATTTTAGCAACATGCCTTAATTTTCTATATGTGTTGTATTTATTCACCAAGTATACTCTGAAGCCATTCAGATATAATAATAATAAAGTGCTAATGATATCAAGCATTATTTAGATATTTCAGAAACTGTGAGTCGCCAGTGAGTGGTACCTAAAATAATTATTCATTCCTTGAAAGGATGAAACCAGGGTCTGTCTACACACTCTTTCTCATACATAGTTTATGAAGCAGAAGGAGCTGAGCAAGTTGACATGAAAGACATAGAATATATTACTTAGAAGCTGAGATGAAACATTTTAGCTAGTTTTGTTAGTTAAATTAATAAGATTAACAGTAACTTAATTTGATGGAAAATATTTCAGACTTTCTCTTACAGCTAATTAAGCTAAATATTAATGTGAATGTGTAAAGTGACTGATTTTTAAAGCTCTTTATCAAGAAATTCCACTCTGCCAAGTATTATACTGCAGCTAGAATCTAGATGATGGCAAGATATGAAAACCAAAAAACTGTCTACAAATTTTATTGAAAATATGAGTTAGTCTCAATAGGTTTATCAACACATATATTTTGTTGGAGTGACAGAAAAGACCATAATGTGTATGTGAACATTTGTCTTTGTGTTAATTTCATTAGCTTTATAATAAAATTGTAAAAATTATTTGTCCACCTGTGTGTGCCATAGAACCAGTCAGCAATTTGTTTGACTTTGAGGCCAACTGCTATTTAAGTATTAGGCATTGCTAATGGGAAGGAACTAAATACTCTCTAATTGCTGTTCTTGTGTTGCTGTTCTTGTGTTCAACCACAATGTTAAATCATACCAGTAACAATGTATAGAAGTGAAGCACTGTAGTGCTCCAATAATCAAAAATTAAGACCTAAATTCTGGCTTACCACTTTCTATAGGTAAAATAGAATGGTGCAAACATATCTATTAGTGTCTCTATATCAACATACGTCATTAGAAATAGATATCTTGTGTCCTCTTGATTTTCATAGTATAATTATCTTTCTAAAAATAAAGGACATGGGCTGAGTGCAGTGGCTGTAATCCCAGCACTTTGGGAGGCCGAGGCAGGTTGATCACGAGGTCAGGAGATCGAGACCATCCTGACTAACACGGTGAAACCCTGTCTCTACTAAAAATACAAAAAATTAGCCGGGCATGGTGGCAGGCACCTGTAGTCCCAGCTACTGGGGAGACTGAGACAGGAAAATGGCATGAACCCGGGAGGCGGAGCTTGCAGTGAGCCGAGATCTCGCCACTGCACTCCAGCCTGGAGGACAGAGCGAGACTCAGCCTCAAAAAATAAAATAAAATAAAAAATAAAGGACATGAACAGACACTTTTCAAAAGAAGACATACATGTGACCAACAAGCGTATGAAAAAAAGTTCAATGTCAGTGATCATCAGATAAATGCAATCAAAACAACAATGAGATACCATCTCACACTAGTCAGAATGGCTATTACTAAAAAGCAAACAAGTAACAGATGCTGGTGAGGTTGTGAAGAAAAAGGAATACTTATACACTGTTGGTAGGAGTGTGAATTAGTTCACTTATTGTGGAAAGCAGTATAGCAATTCCTCAAAGAGCTAAAACCATTGGACCCAGCAACCCCATTACTGGGTGTATACCTAGAGGAATATAAATCATTCTGCCACAAAGACACATGCACGCAAATGTTTATTGCAGCAGTATTCACAATAGCAAAGACATGGAATCAACCTAAATGCTCAGCAATGACAGACTGCATAAAGAAGATGTGGTACATATACACCATGGAATACTATGCAGCCATAAAAAAGAATGACATCATGTCTTCTGCAGGGACATAGATGGAACTGGAGACCATTATCATTAGCAAACTACCACAGGATCAAAAAACCAAATATGACATGGTCTGACTTCTCAGTGGAAGCTAAATGATGAGAACTCATGAACACAAAGAAGAGAACAACAGACTCTGGGGTCTACTTGAGGGTGGAGAGTGGCAGGAGGAAGAGGAGCAGATAAGATAACTCTTGGGTATTGGGCTTAATATGTGGGTGATGAAATAACATGTACAACAAAACCCATGACACGAATTCGCCCATGTAACAAACCTTCACATGTATCACTGAACCTAAAATAAAAGCACAAAAATAATATAAAAGAAATCTCCCAAACATGTTGAAGTTTCAGCGGTTACATACTCACTTTACATGAATGCTCTAATTATGATTGAAAGATTACTCACAAAAATTAATCAACCAAACAGACACTAATAATTAAAATGTATTCGTCTTAATTACTTTTGTTTTTCTTTTATTTAGGATATATAGTGTTTCTATTTCTACAAAAATATTAAGCAAGCAACTCCTTTTCAAGACCTTTAAAACACAAATTAAGTTACTGTTACAAATTTGGTCCTTTTAGAAAATTTACCTGAGGAGTAATGGCAAGCCTTCCTGTTATCACCCTCCTTGAGGCCCCCTGTCCTACAGAGGTGTCCATGCCTGCTGACTCCACCAAGACTGACCCTCTGCCATCCTCTCCTGTGTGCTGAGTCAGGTCATTCTCCACCTATTTAGTTTAAGAGGTTCTGTGACTTTTATGTGTTACAGAACATAATAATACATAGTTTTGTGATAATGACATAATAATACTTAGCACTTATACAACTTTTCATCTTCAAAGGGTTTTCTGAACATTTACTAATGAATTTTACATTAGTAAAACATGAGCTGTGTATATGTCACTCCATAAATAATAAATAATCATATGACCCAAGTGGAGGTAGAATTTAAAACTCAGTGTGAATGAGGAAACCACAGGCTACCTGGTTTGAGAAGGACAGTGAGCCTTAACTCAGTTTCACATTTTTGTGAATTTGGAGACAAATGGCTGCTCTTCTCACTCCCTAAAATCCACTTCCAAAAATTATGGGAATGTTTTTTGCTCCTTTTTGATGAAAAGCCAATGGCTCTCCAAATTCTAACCCTTCCTTAGCATCTAAATGTTTTTCAACTTATAATTCTCTTGCCTCCTTTTTTTTTTTTTTTTTTTTTTTTTTTTTTTTTTTTTTTTTGAGACAGAGTCTTGCTCTTTTGCCCAGGCTGGAGTGCAGTGGTGGTGCAATCTTGGCTCACTGCAGCCTCCACCTCCTGGGTTCAAGAAATTCTCCTGCCACTGCCTCCTGAGTAGCTGGGACTAAAGGCACATGCCACCATGACTGGCTAATTTTTTGTATTTTTGGTAGAGACAGTGTTTCACAATGGTGGCCAGTCTGGTCTCGAACTCCTGACCTACGTGATTTGCCTGCCTTGGCCTCCCAAAGTGCTGGGATTACAGGCATGAGCCCCCATGCCCAGCCTCTCTTGCCTCCTTCAACCATGTATCATCCTTTCATGAATTCCTCCCTGAATTTTTTTATTGCCACACTAATACTAGTGCTCATTAAAGAATTTGAATCCCTGAAATGCACAGGGTGTTTTTTATTTTAAAAAATACGGGTTTAACCAGTAATTTCCCAAAGTTTTGGACGGCATTCTGGTTTTTAGCAGTCAATTTTGATACTGGTGTAGAGACTAGATAGGACATACCTTAATGTTTAGCTATCTGGAAAGGAAAGAATTTGTTAGAAATCTGAGGCAGCAGTAAAGGAGAATTAGTCTAGGAGAAGAGGATTCTTGGATAATAGACTTTGTTAAAGAAACTCAAACTCAGTATATGATCAAGTAGAATCATTGTCCTACCTCCCTCCTTCCAGAAACATTTTCAGGGGAAGATAATTAGGGAAGCCATATTTGTATTAGGATGAAAAGAACCATAATGTCAGTTCTTATATCAGTTATTAATAGGATCTTGAGCAGATCATCTACATTTAAAAAGTCTACATTAATTGTATATATTTGAGCATTCCAGACACTATCCTTGGTGTGTGTGCAAAATTCTAGTATATTATTCCCATTCTCTTTGTCTATGTAAATTCTGCTAATCCTTTGAGGTTAGCTCGATCCTACTTTCTCCATGTGGGCCTCTCAAAACATATTGCTTTATCGTCTGAAGCTCACAAACTCCTGGTGTCTTGCAACAAAATGTACACAGGACTTGGAGTATATTAGACTAGAGAACAGGTGATAAGTCTCCCTAATCATTGTCCTAGAATGACTTTTGGGGATCAAAGATCTTGACACAGATTACCTTCTTCCTTCATTGATCAAAAAAATATATATTGCACACCTGCTGTGACATTGACACATTGGCATAGAATTAGAAATAATACTCTAAGGTGATTGCAATCTTACGATGAAAGCAATCAAATAAACCAGAAATTGAAACACATCAAAATGAACACTGGACAGAGCATACGTGGAGCACTATATGAACATAGAAGTGAAACTTAATCCCATTGTTCTGGGAAGGAGTAAGGAAAGAGTACTCAGAACATGTCATATCTAACCCAACACATAAAGGAATGCATAGGAACATAATATTTAGACAGGTGAAAGTAATGAGTCACCCTGGTAAAAATAAAGGGAGAATTGCAATTTGGGATGATTGAAAATTACCCCAAGGTAATGACCAAGTTGAAGAAGGTGCAGGAGTATGTGTGTGTGTCTGTGTGTGTGTGTGTGTGTCTGTGTGTGTGTGTGTGTGTGTATGTGTGTTTAGTGGGTGGCAGTGGTGGAAGATGTTGACAGGAGGGAGGGTGACGGAAATCAGAAGTATCCAGATTCTGTAAGGCATGCTCGTCTATTTAGGGAGTTTGGACTTGATTTCAGAGCCATACAGTGTCAGTGAAGAGTATAAATATGATTAGATTGACATTTAATTAAAATAAATCTGGCTTGCTAATTGGAAAGAAGATTGGAAAATGGAGAAACTGGAGTTGAAAGGGAACAGCTAGACAGTTATTCAGGTGCCAGTGCTTTGAACTAAGGTAGTGAAATGGAGATATCTGGACTTGATAGGATTTAATGATTGATTGGGTATGGCAAGTGAGGGAGTGGAGGAATCAAAGCAACACTGACGAATGACTTCATGAAATATTGTTTTGACAAAGGTATCTATGGCATCCTGGTGAATGACATAGCAAACAATAAGCTGCATGATAATGCCTTGGTCAGTGATCAGTTTGTTAAACAACTCTATCCAAGTAATGTTGATCAGTAATTGAATATGAATCCTAGTGAAGTTATTTAGTACACACTTTGTTTTGGCTTTGCTTTATTCAATATTTTAACCAAAATTTAGGAAAAATGAAAACATTTTGGTAGGAGTAGCCAATATCATAATATACAAGGTTGAGACTAAAAGGAGACATTATACCTGAGATAAAATATTTGAGACACCACCATGTTGACCTATTTTGTGGGGCTTACCTTTTACAGAAAACAAAACAAGTGTTCAGAACAACATTTTGAAATGTTGTATGTTGTGTTTTTTCATTTTTGATAATTTCTTTTTTTTTTTTTCTAGTTTTTTGGAGATAGGGTCTTGCTCTGTCGCCCAGGGTGGAATGTAGTGGTGCGATCTCAGCTCACTACAACCTCCGTCTCCCAGGTTCAAGTGATTCTCATGCCTCAGCCTCAAAAGTAGCTTGGATTATAGACATGTGCCACCATGCTCAGCTAATTTTTGTAGTTTTAATAAAGACTACATTTTGCCATGTTGGCCAGGCTGGTCTGAAACTCCTGTCCTCAAGTGATCCTCCCACCTCGGCCTCCCAAAATACTGGGATTACAGGTGTGAACCACCATGCCCAGGCATTTCTGGTAATTTAATTTGATCCTATTAGATCCCATTAGTATATTAGATAAGAGACCAGGTGAGAAGCTTCCCTAATTATTGTCCTAAAATGGTTTCTGGAGATCAAAGATCCTGACACGGGTTATCTTCTACCTTCATTGACCAAAAAATATATATTGCACACCTGTTATGGCAC
Source organism: Rhinopithecus roxellana (assembly GCF_007565055.1). NCBI lineage: Eukaryota > Metazoa > Chordata > Mammalia > Primates > Cercopithecidae > Rhinopithecus > Rhinopithecus roxellana. The sequence goes on along the minus strand of NC_044550.1, from coordinate 40,572,022 downwards.
TGACACGATGTTAACTATATAATTAGAAATAATACTCTAAAGGCTGGGCACAGTGGCTCATGCCTGTAATCCTTTGGACTTCGGGAGACTGAGGCGGGCAGATCACTTGAGGTCAGGAGTTCAAGACCAGCCTGGCCAACCTGGTGAACCCAGTCTCTACTAAAAATACAAAAATTAACTGGGCGTTGTGGTGAGTGCCTGTAGGCCCAGCTACTCAGGAGGCCGAGGCAGGAGAATCACTTGAACTTGGGAGGGGGAGGTTGCAGTGAGCTGAGATCACGCCATTGCACTCCAGTCTGGGCGACAAAATAAGACTCTTAAAAAAAAAAAAAAAGAAGAAGAGAAAAAGAGAAAGAATACTGTAAGGTATTAAGGGGAATTCCTGAATACCTTAATACATTACCCTTAATACATTAAAGGTAAGAAAGGAGGAGTGGGGAGCAAGATGGCCGAATAGGAACAGCTCCAGTCTCCAGCTCCCAGCGCGAGTTACACAGAAGATGGGTGATTTCTGCATTTTCAACTGAAGTACCGGGTTCATCTCACTGGGGAGTGCCGGACAGTCGATGCTGGTAAGCTGGTGCAGCCTGACCAGCGAGAGCTGAGGCAGGGCAAGGCATTGCCTCACCTGGGAACTGCAAGGAGGAAGGGAATCCCTTTTCCTAGCCAAGGGAAACTGAGACACACAACACGTGGAAAATTGGGTAACTCCCACCCTAATACTGTGCTTTACCAAGGGTCTTAGCAAGCGGCACACCAGGAGATTATATCCCACACCTGGCCCGGAGGGTCCCATGCCCACGGAGCCTCCCTCATTGCTAGCACAGCAGTCTGAGATCTAACTGCAAGGCGGCAGCGAGGCTGGGGCAGGGGCACCCGCCATTGCTGAGGCTTAAGTAGGTAAACAAAGCCTCTGGGAAACTCAAACTGGGTGGAACCCACCACAGCTCAAGAAGGCCTGCCTGTCTCTGTACCACTCCACCTCTAGGTGGAGTCTGAGAGCTGTCTGACAGCTTTGAAGAGAGCAGTGGATCTCCCAGCAGGGGGTTGAGATCTGAGAACAGACAGACTGCCTGCTCAAGTGGGTCCCTGATGCCTGAGTAGCCTAACTGGGAGACATCCCTCACTAGGTGCAGACCAACACCTCACACCTCACATGGCAGGGTACACCCCTGAGACGAAGCTTCCAGAGCAAGAATCAGACAGCAGCACTTGCTGTTCAGCAATATTCTATATTCTGCAGCCTCCGCTGCTGATACCCAGGCAAACAGGGTCTGGAGTAGACCTCAAGCAATCTCCAACAGACCTGCAGCCGAGGGTCCTGACTGTTAGAAGGAAACCTAACAAACAGAAAGGACCCCCACACCAAAACCCCATCAGTACGTTGCCAGCATCAAAGACCAAAGGCAGATAAAACCACAAAGATGGGGAAAAAGTTGGGCAGAAAAGCTGGAAATTCAAAAAATAAGAGCACATCTTCCCCTCCAAAGGAACGCAGCTCATCGCCAGCAACAGATCAAAGCTGGATGGAGAATGACATTGATGAGTTGAGAGGAGAAGGCTTCAGTCAATCAAACTTCTCAGAGCTAAAGGAGGAACTACGTACCCAGAGCAAAGAAACTAATAATCTTGAAAAAAGAAAGGAAGAATGGATAACTAGAATAATCAATGCAGAGAAAGCCATAAATGATGGACAGAGATAAAAACCATGACACGAGAAATACGTGACAAATGCACAAGCTTCAGTAACTGACTCGATCAACTGGAAGAAAGAGTATCAATAATTGAAGATCAAATGAATGATATGAAGTGAGAAGAGAAATCTAGAGAAAAAAGGAAAAAGAAATGAACAAAGCCTCCAAGAAATATGCGATTATGTGAAAAGACCAAATCTACATCTGATTGGTGTGCCTGAAAAGTGAGGGGGAAAATGGAACCAAGTTGGAAAACACTCTTCAAGATATCATCCAGGAGAACTTCCCCAACCTAGTAAGGCAGGCCAACATTCAAATTCAGGAAATGCAAAGAATGCCACAAAGATAATCCTCGAGAAGAGCAACTCCAAGACACATAATTGTCAGATTCACCAAAGTTGAAATGAAGGAAAAACTGTTAAGGGCAGCCAGAGAGAAAGGTTGGGTTACCCACAAAGGGAAGCCCATCAGACTAACAGCAGATCTCTTGGCAGAAACTCTACAAGCCAGAAGAGAGTAGGGGTCAATATTCAATTTTTATTTTTTATTTTATTTTATTTTTTTTGAGATGGAGTCTCGCTCTGTCGCCCGGGCTGGAGTGCAGTGGCCGGATCTCAGCTCACTGCAAGCCCCGCCTCCTGGGTTTATGCCATTCTCCTGCCTCAGCCTCCCGAGTAGCTGGGACTACAGGCACCCGCCACCTCGCCCGGCTAGTTTTTTGTATTTTTTAGTAGAGACGGGGTTTCACCTGTGTTAGCCAGGATGGTCTCGATCTCCTGACCTCATGATCCGCCCATCTCGGCCTCCCAAATTGCTGGGATTACAGGCTTGAGCCACCGCGCCCGGCCAATATTCTTAAAGAAAAGAATTTTAAACCCAGAATTTCATATCCAGCCAAACTAAGTTTCATAAGTGAAGGAGAAATAAAATACTTTACAGACAAGCAAATGCTTAGAGATTTTGTCACCACCAGGTCTGTCCTACAAGAGATCCTGAAGGAAACACTAAACATGGAAAAGAACAACCGGTACCAGCCATTGCAAAAACATGCCAAAATGTAAAGACCATCGATACTAGGAAGAAACAGCATCAACTAATGAGCAAAATAACCAGCTAATATCACAATGACAGGATCAAGTTTACACATAACAATATTAACCTTAAGTGTAAATGGACTAAATTGTACAATTAAAAGACACAGAGTGGCAAATTGGATAAAGAGTCAAGACCCATCAGTTTGCTGTGTTCAGGAGACCCATCTCACGTGCAGAGACACATGTAGGCTCAAAATAAAGAGATGGAGGAAGATCTACCAAGCAAATGGAGAACAAAAAAAAGTAGGGGTTGCAATACCAGTCTCTGATAAAACAGACGTTAAACCATCAAAGATCTAAAGAGACAATGAAGGCCATTACATAATGGTAAAGGATTCAATTCAACAAGAAGAGCTCACTATCCTAAATATATATGCACCCAATACAGGAGCACCCAGATTCATAAAGCAAGTCCTTAGAGACTTACAAAGAGACTTAGACTCCCATACAATAATAATGGGAGATTTCAACACCCCACGGTCAATATTAGACAGATCAATGAGACACAAAGTTAACAAGGATATCCAGGAATTGAACTCAACTCTGCACCCAGCAGACCTAATAGACATCTACAGAACTCTCCACCCCAAATCAACAGAATATACATTCTTCTCAGCACCACATCGCACCTATTACAAAATTGACCACATAGTTGGAAGTAAAGCACTCCTCAGCAAATGTAAAAGAGCAGAAATTATAACAAACTGTCTCGCAGACCACAGTGCAATCAAACTAGAACTCAGGATTAAGAAACTCAATCAAAACCGCTCAACTACATGGAAACTGAACAACCTGCTCCTGAATGACTACTGGGTACATAATGAAATGAAGGCAGAAATAAAGATGTTCTTTGAAACCAATGAGAACAAAGATACAACATACCAGAATCTCTGGGACACATTTAAAGCAGTGTGTAGAGGGAAATTTATAGCACTAAATGCCCTCAAGAGAAAGCTGGAAAGATCTAAAATTGACACCCTAACATCACAATTAAAAGAACTAGAGAAGCAAGAGCTAGCACATTCAAAAGCTAGCGGAAGGCAAGAAATAACTAAGATCACAGCAGAACTGAAGGAGCTAGAGACAGAAAAACCCTCCAAAAAAATCAATGAATTCAGGAGCTGGTTTTTTGAAAAGATCAACAAAATTGATAGACCACTAGCAAGACTAATAAAGACGAAAAGAGAGAAGAATCAAATAGACGCAATAAAAAATGATAAAGGGGATATCACCACCAACCCCACAGAAATACAAACTACCATCAGAGAATACTATAAACACCTCTACGCAAATCAACTAGAAAACCTAGAAGAAATGGATAATTTCCTGGACACTTACACTCTCTCAAGACTAAACCAGGAAGAATTTGAATCCCTGAATAGACCAGTAGCAGGCTCTGAAATCGAGGCAACAATCAATAGCCTACCCACCAAAAAAGTCCAGGACCAGATGGATTCACAGCTGAATTCTACCAGAGGTACAAGGAGGAGCTGGTACCATTCCTTCTGAAACTATTCCAATCAACAGAAAAAGAGGGAATCCTCCCTAACTAATTTTATGAGGCCAACATCATCCTGATATCAAAGCCTGGCAGAGACACAACAAAAAAAGAGAATTTTAGACCAATATCCCTGATGAACATCGATGCAAAAATCCTCAATAAAATACTGGCAAACCGGATTCAGCAGCACATCAAAAAGCTTATCCACCATGATCAAGTGGACTTCATCCCTGGGATGCAAGGCTGATTCAACATTCGCAAATCAATAAACGTAATCCAGCATATAAACAGAACCAAAGACAAAAACCACATGATTATCTCAATAGATGCAGAAAAGGCTTTTGACAAAATTCAACACCCCTTCATGCTAAAAACACTCAATAAATTCGGTATTGATGGAACATATCTCAAAATAATAAGAGCTATTTATGACAAACCCACAGCTAATATCATACTGAATGGGCAAAAATTGGAAAAATTACCTTTGAAAACTGGCACAAGACAGGGATGCCCTCTCTCACCACTCCTATTCAACATAGTGTTGGAAGTTCTGGCTAGGGCAATCAGGCAAGAGAAAGAAGTCAAGGGTATTCAGTTAGGAAAAGAAGAAGTCAAATTGTCCCTGTTTGCAGATGACATGATTGTATATTTAGAAAACCCCATTGTCTCAGCCCAAAATCTCCTTAAGCTGATAAGCAACTTCAGCAAAGTCTCAGGATACAAAATTAATGTGCAAAAATCACAAGCATTCTTATACACCAGTAACAGACAAGCAGAGAGCCAAATCAGGAATGAACTCCCATTCACAATTGCTTCAAAGAGAATAAAATACCTAGGAATCCAACTTACAAGGGATGTAAAGGACCTCTTCAAGGAGAACTACAAACCACTGCTCAGTGAAATCAAAGAGGACACAAACAAATGGAAGAACATACCATGCTCATGGATAGGAAGAATCAGTATCGTGAAAATGGCCATACTTCCCAAGGTTATTTATAGATTCAATGCCATCCCCATCAAGCTACCAATGAGTTTCTTCACAGAATTGGAAAAAAACGGCTTTAAAGTTCATATGGAACCAAAAAAGAGCCCACATTGCCAAGACAATCCTAAGTCAAAAGGACAAAGCTGGAGGCATCACGCTACCTGACTTCAAACTATACTACAAGGCTACAGTAACCAAAACAGCATGGTACTGGTACCAAAACAGAGAAATAGACCAATGGAACAGAACAGAGTCCTCAGAAATAATACCACACATGTACAGCCATCTGATCCTTGACAAACCTGAGAGAAAAAAGAAATGGGGAAAGGATTCCTTATTTAATAAATGGTGTTGGGAAAATTGGCTAGCCATAAGTAGAAAGCTGAAACTGGATCCTTTCCTTACTCCTTATACGAAGATTAATTCAAGATGGATTAGAGACTTAAATGTTAGACCTAATACCATAAAAACCCTAGAAGAAAATCTAGGTAGTACCATTCAGGACATAGGCATGGGCAAGGACTTCATGTCTAAAACACCAAAAGCAATGGCAGCAAAAGCCAAAATTGACAAATGGGATCTAATTAAACTAAAGAGCTTCTGCACAGCAAAAGAAACTACCATCAGAGTGTAACAGGCAACCTACAGAATGGGAGAAAATTTTTGCAATCTACTCATCTGACAAAGGGCTAATATCCAGAATCTACAAAGAACTCAAACAAATATACAAGAAAAAAACAACAACCCCATCAAAAAGTGGGCAAAGGATATGAACAGACATTTCTCAAAAGAAGACATTCATACAGCCAACAGACACATGAAAAAATGCTCATCATCACTCGCCATCAGAGAAATGCAAATCAAAACTACAATGAGATACCATCTCACACCAGTTAGAATGGCAATCATTAAAAAATCAGGAAACAACAGGTGTTGGAGAGGATGTGGAGAAATAGGAACACTTTTACACTGTTGGTGGGATTGTAAACCAGTTCAACCATTATGGAAAACAGTATGGCAATTCCTCAAGGATCTAGAACTAGATGTACCATATGACCCAGCCATCCCACTACTGGGTACATACCCAAAGGATTATAAATTATTCTACTACAAAGACACATGCACACGTATGTTTATTGTGTCACTATTCACAATAGCAAAGACTTGGAATCAACCCAAATGTCCGTCTGTGACAGACTGGATTAAGAAAATGTGGCACATATGCACCATGGAATACTATGCACCCATAAAAAAGGATGAGTTTGCGTCCTTTGTAGGGACATGGATGCAGCTGGTAACCATCATTCTTAGCAAACTATCACAAGAACAGAAAACCAAACACCGCATGTTCTCACTCATAGGTGGGAACTGAACAATGAGATCACTTGGACTCAGGAAGGGGAACATCACACACTGGGGCCTATTATGGGGATGGGGGAGGGGGGAGGGATTGCGTTTGGGAGTTATACATGATATAAATGATGAATTGATGGGTGCTGACGAGTTGATGGGTGCAGCACATCAACATGGCACAAGTATACATATGTAACAAACCTGCATGTTATGCACATGTACCCTAGAACTTGAAGTATAATAAAAATAAATAAAAAAAAAAAAAAAGAAAAAAGAAATGAAATGAAACACCAGAAATAGAGAAGGAAATAACCTGTTTCCCCTACAGAAGATCAATCAAACTGACTGTTGTGAGTTGAAAAGGACTAGGTTTGATATCTGGATTATGTAGACATGTAATAAATATAAAGGGAAAAATCTATTTTTGGTCTAATTGAACCATTTCATATTTAGCAAGTTAGAAAAAAAAAAAAAAAGAAAGTGAGTTGTGTAAACTGGAGCTTGTGAAGGATTTAGATTCATAATCTGAGACGTTCCTAGTTTCCTTTTCCCTAACCACAGGGAAATTATCATGGTTTATGGCAAATTGCTGCTCTGAAAGGCTCAGTTTCGATTTTATTATAAATTAAATATATTTTTAATTAGTCTTCTATGACCTTCCCATTCTTTTATTGTCTGGTCAGAAATGTTGTACTCTTTATCATTTCATCCATTATGTTATATTGCATAATGTGTTTTTCAACATCACTATTCTCTGTATGTCTTACGAGCAAGTGTTATGTCTTATTTGTCTTTGTTTCATTGGTTAGCAGAGAACCTCAAACATAGTAGGATTCAATACATTTATTAAAGGAACAGTTTACTCTCTGTAATTAAGACGTCCAATTAGTGCAATAAGTAGTCAACTGTTTGCTCTAAACTTTCTTGAATAATTCTCTTTTCATTAGTTCTGTTCACTATTTTAAATTCAGGAGGATTCAGTTTTAGTACCAAATATTCACTTTGTTTGACACATTTTTTAATTGATTAGTATGTGTGCTTTTAAGAATTGATTAGTATGTATGCTGAACAGAATTTTCCCTGTTCAAAAACTCTTTCTACAACTGAATTAGGGTGCTAGAAAGTTTCTTCCAGAGCTCCCAGAATGACTTTTTAAGGACTAAAAGCATTTATAAATCACCACTCCTCTGTAACTACTCAAATTACTTTCATAAAGCCACACATAGGTGTCAGAAAAATTGAATTTATCAATACATAAAAAAAGCTCTTAAAATAAATGCTCCCCTAGTTTTCAAATATCTTTTCACAAAATATGCATATTTTGCTAAATAAGTTTTTATTGTTTTCAATAAATAATTGAATTTGCTCTATTTTCTGCTAAATAATCATCTCCTTTTATATAGCTTTCAATACATAAGAATAAACACACATATGTTTGCTATTATATGAGGGCAGCTGCGCACAGAAACACACGAACACACTCAAGCACAAAGAATCCCTCCCCTTGAGGTTTACTCTAAATTACCAGTTCAATGTTGTCTTCACAGGGTGCAGCTGAGGAGTGTGAAGCTGGACGCTTGCCTCAATTATAGCGCTTGATTACAAGGTAGCAGAAAGTGCCAGGCCTTTACTAGAGTATAGGTGGCAGTTATTTCATTGCAGAACCAATTAAATAAATGCTTTTGAATTGTCCTTCAAAAGTCATAACTTCCATAGATAATTAGGCAGGGAAATTATTTTAAAAGAATTTATTTGAAATAAAGTATAGCAAAGATTTCTTTGTACATTTCGCCAAGAGTTGGTGGCATTTTCAACTCCCCTTCCCTTAAAGTAGATGGCTTTAATGTAGGTATTTTCACAGTTTTACATCAGGAAATGCAAGAAGTTTTCAGCAAATGTATGGAGCAGTCCTGACGCCCAGATGTAGGGAGTTAGCTTCTAGAAGGAGGAAGCCCTGACGCGTAGATGATCATGCATAGGCAAGCTTTAGCTGCACTAGGAGCTCATAAAAACTCAGGAATATTAATGATTCAGACTACATAGATTTTTGTGCCATTACATTTTAGTGGATTTAATTTACATTATATTCTTTGGTGGGGGAGGCATGTATATGAGAAGGGGAGAGAGAGAGAAAGAGAAAATGAGAGAGGAAGAGTGAAAAAATTTTTTCTGTCTTCAAGATCATTCTGTTGATATTAAGCTTTTAAACTTTTCCTTTGCAAACCAACTCTTTCCCCTCTTTAAACTTTCAATTCATTATTTAGATTTAGCATTTGAAGACCATTTTACTCTCAAAAATATAACTGCCAGTGATAAGAAGTCTGTAGTGGGAAATTCTTCCTGACGATTAAATTTTTCATTCTTAAAAATATTATTATTTTGTTGTTAAAAAGTACTATGTAGTTGTAAAGCACCTGAGAAGGTTGTGTAGGTATATTTCTTAACTTCTCTGTAAAGTAGATATAGCCTCTCCGTTATGTAGATGAAGGATATTTTTCATGGGTCATCATGAAAATATCTACAATTATTTGAGTCCCAGTTGAGGAGTGAACTATTTTAACTTTTGCCTTAAATAGCTGAAAATTATCCACTATTTCCTATGGGAGCGTGTTCTTACAGGATAATTAAGATTAGGTTATATGTAGTACAACAGTTTCACATTTTTAATTTTAGGACTCATACTGACTATAAGATATTGAGTAACCAAATATTTTAAATACATATTATTTCTCTTGCCTCATACTGTTCTTTTTGTCCTGAATATTATTCCATCACTTTTTCCTTTGCATGTTTCCACACTTTGCTTGCTTCTCATCCTCAGTGAAACCCTCAGAGAAGACCCCTCTGACCCATTAGACCTGTGCAGATTCCTCTACTATACATGCTCAAGGTTCCTGTTTTTCTCACTACTAGTATTTAGCACAACTATAATGAAATTGTTCACTCTGTAATTAGTTTAGTGTGTTTTTTCTGTTACACAGCCACAGTACTATGCAACATTCATGTAGTTCTCTGGAGAAAATAGAAAACGTTTAATAATAAAGAAAGATTAAACAGTGTTTGTTAAATCATATTTATGTAACAAGTTGTTAAATTAGGACATTTCCAGTTTCTTTTTCGGTTGAAATGTAAAGCTTTGGAATTTAAGACAGGCACACCCGCATACAGACTTTGCAACAGGGATGCACTTGTTGCACTAGATCCCAGTTTGTTGCCTAATCCAGTCTCGGTAGGTTGTCACTCGGGTATACACTCCTGGCCTATCTGGCAGGCCACACTGATCTCCCCAGCTTACTATCCCCACAACAAACCAAAGCCGCCGTGAGTCTTCTTGTACTAGGGGGCCACCAGAGTCACCCTGTAAAAAAAACAGAATGACTTATTACTTAAGTGCAAAGACAAACCCAAAATATTAAGGAGTTTATTTCTATGGCAGTCGAGGAAGGAGTCACATCCATTATATGAATAAAGTCAGCCTATTTCCTTTTGAAATATTATACCAAGTCGTGGAAAAATCACTGAAATCCTCAAAGTACCCAAGTTGTTCCTTCAGCGAGTCTGAGAAGATAACAAATACATTTTTCAGATTTCCCTCAGTCACTGCGTGGTTGCCTCCTACTCATCCAGGCTTTCTCTCCTTCAGGAAAACTTCTCTGAGCAACCTTTTTCCTTCCCACTCTCACCCTTTCCAGCTTTGGGCTCAATTGTTCTTCACTGTGTCCTTACATCTTGTGTGTGTCTCTGTCACTGCTCTACTACTTTATAAAAGCACAGTTGTGCATTTGTGTGCCTATTTAGACTTAATCCCATTGGTCAGTTTTTTGTTTGTTTGTTTGTTTTGTTTTGTTTTTGATATAGCAGCTGCATGCCTCTGAAACATTCACTTGCATTTATTATATTTGTTCAATGTCTGTTTTCCCAGATATACTGTAAGGTCCAACAGGAAAGAAAACATACGTATTCTGTACACTGCTGAAACCGAAGCTTCTAGCCCTTAAGAGATGTTTGTTGAATGAATGAGTTCCTGGAAATCTGACTTATCTTCCTAACCTTAGCACACTGCATGGTGTCTGATGCATAGTATTTCATCAAAAAGTCTTCTTTTGGTGAAGAAATGTATATAGTCATAAGCAAAACACTCCTAATGAGATACTTACCACCCAGTCATAATAATGAACCAACAAACCAACAAACATTTGTGCACATAATAATCTAGTTGGGGAGACATATTGAGTATGTCTTACATTCTGGGTTTAAATCCTCCACTTACAACCTATGTGACCGTTGATAAGCTGGTGAATAGCTCTCTGTACCTCTGTTTCCTCTTATAATGTTTGTATGAGTTTAAAACTCAAAGCACTTTGAGTACAGCTTAGCATATAGTATAGTCAGTACTAATAAAAGTCAGCTATTATTACCAAGTGTGCTTCTAAATTAGTCAGCTATTCATTGGCTGCTCTTAGTAGCTAGCTCACCCATACCTGTTTAATTACTGGTCTAGATGGGGAGAAGAGTCAGTGTGTGAAGTGCCAGTATGCATGGCAAAAACTTCATGAAGCTGGTTGTCACCTGCTTCTTTTATATGACATATGCATGCTTCAGTTAACCAGTTCTCCGTACTTTCTATTATTGTTTTTGTAGTGCTTTTTCTATAGTGAGAAATTATTTTGCATGATGTCTGACCAAATGTGGGCAAGTAAATGTTAAAGCAAGAGGGACTTGTAATTTTTCCATATCTAGCCAACTTCATTGCCTAACTGCAGACATTTGAATTTGTGTCCTCTCTTGTAGACCATAGGCTTGCTGAATGCAGGGATAGTATTGTTGTGCTAACATAATGTCTGGTGCATAGAAAGTAATTAATATAATTCCTTCGAATTAATGAACGTAAAAATGAACAAAAGAATGGATAAAACAAACAAGATCTTTTAAGTTCTTATGTAAAGTGCTGTGTTCTTTTTTTTTTTTTTTTTGAAGTGTGAAATATGCATTATAGTATTTCAGTTAAAAATTAGTGAGCCATAGAGTGGAATACACATGGACGGTATCATGATGAGTTATGGCTTGAACTGGGCTTGAAGGAAGAGAATAATTTGTATGCACCGAAGGACAGAAGGTAAGCGACATTATAAATGGAAAAATAATGAATAACACCCTTTTAAAACTCATGCTTATTTTTAAGTCTTAATTAATGCTCTCAGTAAGTCTGGAATTGTCAGTGTGGAGGTGTGTTGCTTATTTGATTGGTGGATTCTTTGGAAAGCTATCATGAAACTTGAGAATTTGTTGTTTCAGGGCTAGTAGTAACAGAGAAACAGGAAGGAGAGCAAGAAGGATTTCCTACTACAGAGACATCTCTACCGAAAGGAGATAAAGGACTGGGTAATTAACAGTATCTTGACAATTGAAAAACAAATCTCCACCTACACACAACTTACAGCTGATAAAAATGTTTCATTTTGGGAAAAGTGCTCATGCATTGGGGGCTTTACGTAAAATGTGAGAACTACTTTTTATCCACTTTTTAAAGACCATGAGCACTAAATAGAAAAGTCAGTGACCTTTTGATGTGAAGAATAATTCTTATCCTTCTGTATACAATTCCCCCACAAAAACAGCAACAAGTTACACAAGTAAACAGATTGATTTTTTAAAACTCCAGGCTAAAAGAATATTCAATTTCTGACACTACCTGTTCCTGTTACTATATGGAGTTGGATTTCAGATATGTGAACAAAGCCTATTAAAAGATATAACTGCATCGATTATGTTTAGATAATTTAATTTAACATTTTAGAATTAAAACTTGATTTTAATCACTTTACAGTGAGGATTTCATATTTATTGTTTGTTTTTGTACATTTGTTTAAAAATTATGGGCTGGATCCAAATATAATATTTCTTTTCCTTTTCATTTGTGCTGTTTCATTATTGTAGGAGCTTTTGTAACTTAAATTACTAGGATTTTGTATAAAGTTTCTGTCTTCAAGGTGTCCAAGAATTACTATTTATCTCTTAAAATTCATTTACTATATATATTAATTTTATAATATAGTGATTAATTTTTTATTTAATCCTTCTTAGCAGTTAAAAGGTTGAGGTTAAAGTTATTAACACCAGTGACCATGGTCTACATTAACAACAGTGAAATAGATGAGATTTCTTTGTTGCTTAAAATGTGCCTGACATATTTAGTCTTCATTTAATTTTTCTTAGTACGCAAAAAGTTAGGTGCTATTATGATTATCCCCAGCTTTTAGATAAAGAGACTTGGTAATGGAGGTTAAGGAATTCAAATCGAGATCTTTCTGATTCTTGGCTTTGGATGGTTAACTACTCTGTAATGTGGCCTCTCAGAGTGAATGCTTTCATAATAGATAAACTTCATAAAAAATTTTATTTCTAAACTCTAGATTATAAATTTTAGAGGAACAGAACTGTGTATTGTAACTGTTACCTTTATGTCTATCACATTATCAGATACTAGGGAGTGCTCATACACTTCTTGGATGATGACATGGATCAGATTTTCTTGAGCTTACCTGACATGCATCCACTCCACCTTGAGGTACTCCAGCACACAGCATTCCAGACAAGATGGCTCCATTATAACTATATGGTGCATTACATACATCATTACTTATTATTCTGACCTGTCCTTGCCTTAGCTGTGAAACTGTGGGGCCTGTTTGGTATAAAAGCAGGAAAAAAATGGACTTCAAGATATGTACATTATTGACCCTATAATGAATTTGAGAAGAAATAAATGTACTCCAAACATTATTTCATATTTAACAGTGAAGGCTCCTAAAGATTTACTTTGGAGTTTCTTTGCAGCAAAAATTCTCCGAGTAGATGAAGATAACCCCTTTCACAGATCAGTTTTTTTTTTTTTTTTTTTGCTTTAGCTTTGTGACACAGTGCCCCTTAAACCTTTAGAGAAAACAAATTTGCTACCTTAAAATTGGCTAAAAGAATTTAAATTATCCACTGACAGACTTTGGATTGGAAGATTACATATTGAATAACCTTTAACCTAGCAGCAAAAGAGAAACCAGCCTAGTTTCAAGGCTAAAGAACTAGTCTATTTTATATTGATGTACTCTCACAATGACACCACCAGTATTTCATGACTGGTGCAAATTTTATCTATTATACCAAATTACTTTGGGTCACAAGAACACAATAGAACATGTTCTAGAACTATTAAGGCTTTATATTACTCCTTGGAGAGACAATCTACAACATGGGTAAAAGCCCAGGGAAATTGTCAATGCTACCCTTCCACTCCTTCGCTGACACTCTTACTTTCTCTTTGGTTCTAGTAGCTCTTGTGCATTGTCCTCATTTTAGTTTCCTTTTTATGCATTCAATAAACAAATATAAACAATACTTATGTTCACATCGAGTCTTTGCCATAGAGGCAGGATTTATTTTATCCTAGAATACTTTAAAGGGCAGTTAATACTTTAAGAATTATTAAGGCCTCATAGAATGTCTAATCTAAATACTCCCATTGCTTTGGGAGGCCAAGGCAGGAGGCTGACTTGAGGGCAGGAATTCGAAACCAGCCTGAGCAACATAGCAAGAATTTATTTCTAGAAAAAAAAAAAAAAAAAAAAAAAAAAAAAAAGCTGGGTATGCTGGTACACACTTATTTATAGTCCCAGCTACTTGGGAGGCTGAAGCAAGAGGATTTCTTAAGACCAGAGTTTGAGGCTGCAGTAAGCCACGATTGTGCCACTGCACTGCAGTCTGAGAAAGTCTTTGTCTCTAAAAAACAAGCAAACAAACAAACAAAATCTTTCTTATTGTTTATAGGGAAGCTGTTTGAATCTTTTAGAATCTCCGTATTGTTAAATAACTCATGTTTCTTCATAACTTTGTTTTACATTTTCCTTTTACTATATTTGACGATTCTCCATAATTCCTGGGGCATTGCTTTGCTTTGCTAAGGAAACTCAGGGGTAGCCAGAGCTTGGGCTGAACAGAATATAGAATGATTCTGTCTGTAGAAGAATAGAAACACCTATTCCAGGTGTTTCCTAATTTAAAAAATTACATAATAGCAAATATAAGACATTTCTATTGTTAATTTTTTTTTCTGAGACACTTACCGACATATACTTACCAGAATACTCTTGAGCACCCCATCCTGTTACATAAGCAGTAGAGCCAAGTGGAATATTCTGGGTAGCGGCTGGGAGACACACACTATGGATGTCTCTGGTAAAGGTGACACTGTTCTCAAGTCTCACAAGTGCAATGTCATTTTCATGAGTTGCAGATATATAATTGTTATGAATTAAAATACTTCTTACTCTCATTCTTAGTCTAGGATTTGTTGTGGAAATACCAAAGGTGGCAATCCATTCACGAGGATTGGAGTTGCTAAAACATTATGAAAACATATTATATGAGTAGGGAATTTGTGAACATTTCAGATATATAAATTTGTCTTAGCCATCCTGTACCACTATCCAGAAACTATTGGATCCACATCTCTTTGTTATATATTCCTGCATTAGAAGCTGGCAAATGAGTTTAATTCTTCACTGGCAGAATACGTGGGCACTTGTCTAAAGAAATGGAGAAGATTTTAGAAAACGTATCTTGGGGTGATCTTGGTGTTTTTCTACTCCAATGAAGTTATGCTGATACTTTAATGATAAATAGCATAACACAAATATCTTTGATTTCTCTTTTGTCCATACCTCCCTTCCCATTTAAGCAACTAAGAAACCTGAAATAATAAACATTTTAGATTTAACTAATTTCTTTCAATTCCTATCTTTTCCTTTAGCCAGGAGCACCATTTAAATAGCAGTGATGACAAGGGGCATTCTTATTACTGGATGAATAATTTTTCTGCACTAAGTCTGATAATGGTTGAAGATCTTGGTGTGTGTGTGCATATATATACATATGTACATATGGGGTCTTCAAAAGTTCATGGAAAATGTATATTATAAACAAATTATACATGGATTTCAAAAATTTTTGCATGCAAATAGACTCATACTAACTTGTTATACTGAACAGGATCAGTTTGAGGCACTAAGAGGAGTAAGACGTGAATTTGAAAAGAGCTCTTATCAAAGCAACATGAATGCTGCTAAAACTGAAGCAAAAAAACATCAAATTTATGATGAAACTGGAAGAATGGTGAAATTATTTATGCCTTACAAAAAGTTTATGGGGACAACGTCTCCCCTAGTCATCAGTTTATGAATGGATAATCTGTTTTAAGAAAGAAAGAGATGTGGTTGAGGGTGAAGTCTGCAGCAACAGATCATCCACGTCAATTTGCTAGGACAAATTTCATCTTGTTCATGTCTAAATTAAAGAGGACCAACAATTAACAGTAAGAAACAATAGACAACACCATAGACATCTCAACTGGTTCAGCTTATACAATTCTGACTGAAAAACTAAAGTTGAGCAAACTTTCTACTTGATGGATACCAAAACTGTTTTGCCCAGATCGGCTGAACACAAGGTCAGAGCTTCCAGTAGAAATTTTAAACACTTCAGATCAAGATTCTGAAGTATTTCTTTGAAGAATTATAACAGAAGATGAAACATGGCTTTAGCAATACAATCTTGAAGACAAAGCACCATCAAAGCAATGACTCCAAAGAGGTAGAAGTGGTCCAGTCAAAGCAAAACCAGACTAGTCAAGAACAAAAGTCATGACAACTGATTTTTGGGATGCTGAAGGCATTTTGCTTGTTGACCTTCTAAAGGGTCAATGAAAAATAACATCTTCTTCTTATGAGAGTAAGAAAGTTAGCCAAAGCTTTAGTAGAAAAAGTGTCCAGGAAAGCTCCACCAGAGTTCTTCGCCACCACAACCACGCTCATGCTCATTCCTCTCATCAAATAAGGTTAGTTTTATGAAAGTTTCAGTAAGAAATCACCAGGTATCCACCTTTCAGTCCTGATTTGACTCCTTCTGATTTATTTTTGTTTCCTAATCTTAAAACAATCTTTAAAGGGCACCCATTTTTCTTCAATAAGTACTGTAAAAAGGTAATGTAAAAAAGACTGCATTGACATAGTTAAATTCTCTGGACCTTCAGTTCTTTAGGGATGGAATATATGGCTGGTATTACTGCTTACAAAAGTGTCTTGAACTTGATGGAGCTTATGTTGAGAAATAAAGTTTATAATTTTTTATTTTATCTTTTAATTTTATTTTCCATAAACTTATTGAACTCCCCTCATGTATATGTATATGTGTGTGTGTACAAGTATATGTGCATCTATATACATAGAGGAAGACAGAGATAGAACAGTAGCATGAAAAAAAAAGGACATTACCTTTGTGACCTAGGAATAGGGACTTTTTGGCTAAACAACAACAACACAAACTAAAAAGTAAAAAAAGAATGAATTCTATTAAATCAGAATTAGATATACTGTATCTAAATTTACCAGATGAATGAGAAACCATGGGAAAAGATTGGTAATGTTTACTGTCTAAAATTTTTGTAGAATATATTTTAAAAGTCTGTAAACCAGTAATAAATAAGCAGTAAAACCATTATAAAATAGGCAAAGAATATCAATGGCAGTTCATTGTAGGGGAGATCAAAACAGCTCTTAGATACATGAAAAGATACTCAAACTAGGAATCTGAGAAATTAAAATTATAAAAATGAGCATCTTATGTACATTTAAAAGACTGATAAGACTTAAACAAAAGAATAATACTAAATGTTGATGTGGAGGGAAATTGGACCTCTTTTGCATTACTGGTAAAGATTTAAGTGCCCAGAGAGTATTCTGGTGTATTAACAGCCTGCATGTGTGCTTCTGAAATTACTGGAGGTTTACAGAAAGATAAGCACAAATATTTTGTGTGTGCTCTTTGTGGCAATGGGAAGGTAGGTCATGCAACCTAATTGGATGAAGGAAATATGGTGACTGCATACCATGGGGTGCTATGCAGCAGTGCTTCAGATGAAAATTCCAAGGATTGAGTGAAAACGTTAAGAAACAATATTAGACTTTTACACAATGCTACTTATTTAAATTAAAGACATATACATACAAAAAAGCACTATAGGTTTTGTAGGTGCATGCATGTACCTTTAAGACATGTGTATTTCGAATATATTAGTATGAGGCATACGGGCAGAAGGAGGGCAGTGGAAGTGAACTCCAGGGATGACAGGAGGAAAAAAAATAAAATGAGAGAAATGCCTTGTACAGACTGACGAAAATAAGGATCTGTGATTTAGTGGGCTGATTAACTTAACATTGTTCCTAAGGGTTGAGTAAAAACAAAATGTAACCAAATAATACCAATTTAGGAGTTTTATGGAGATTAGATAGTGAAGTTAATACAGAAAATAAAAACTCTATGACCTGAAATACTTTTATAAGACACAGTAGTTTGTGTAAGAGTGAACCTGAGTTTAAAATTTTGAAGAAAAAACATTAGAAAACAAACCCATGATTGTTTTTATATTCAACTTCCTTTGCTCAGAGTCTTTACTCCCAGTGAAGGTTCTGAAGAGACTCTTCTTTCTTTCCTTCCTTTTCTCTCTTCCCTCCCTCTCTTCCTCCCACTTATTTATTTTCTTCCTTTTCTTCTTTTCAGCTAGTGAATTAGAGCATTGTTTTGGAACCAGTCACGTTTATATTTAAATCTTGGCTATGCCACATATTAAAAGTATTATTTATGACAAGTTAATTAATAGCTCTGAGGTTTATTTACATATAAAATGTGATTGGTGATACCTTCTCACACGATTGTTAAGTATTAATGAGAAATGTATTATGTCAAGTATAGTGTTTGGCACAAAGTGAACTTTCATGAAGGTAGCTATTATTTTCATTAATTATAGTTCAACAAGCCATTGTTAAGTGTCTACTTTGTATAAGGAATAATATGAGTGTCCAGGAATAAAAATAAAAGTAATTATGATCTCTTTCCTTGAGGAACTCCACACTAGTGAAGGAAACTGGCAAGAGGTAAGTCAAATATCACAAATCATAAGGACAACTGTTAAAGGCAGATAAACAAATTTCTGTGGAACTCAATGTAGAGGAAAGAGAATATCAGGGAAAGCTACATAGAAGAGGTGATAATTCGATAATCCTCTATGATAAGATCTCATCACTTCTATGTACTTTGATGTAAGGCTGGTCGTGCCCCAAACAAATGCTCACTGATGGTTCTCAGTGACAATCAGCTCTTTAGGGAGGGGCCCAATACAAGGTTCACGGTGTTTGTTAGCTTTAGCGGATCAATCATGGTAATGAATAGAAGGATGTGGGGTGGCAAAATTCAAAGTTCCATGGATTCCTTTGGTAATCATTGGTGATGTTTATAACTGTGGCTTTCATTATAGTGATATCATTTACTTAGTTTTTGGTGGTTGGGCCTGAATAGGGCTTAGAATCCAGTAAGGTTTCTATTCCATTCTTGGTTATGCTAAGTGCCTGATAAGTCCAGGTATTTGAATTCCTGGTTCCCACATTCAAGAGTATGATTGAAATCAATGCGTGCCATTTCTGCTTTTTGGCCTTTCAAGTGGCAATGAAGATTGAAATGTTTTGTGAATTTTATCTCTTGGGTTATTTGGGATGTAGTAATAAATTTGCCAATCTATATCAGAAAACTGGTAATTCTGGAAGTATCTTTTGAAATTTCAAATGTGTTCACTGCATATAAAAATATTAAGTTATACAATTACTATAAGAAAAATTCACAATAATTTGGGATTTCCTAAAACTTTAGTTCAGAAATGACCCTAGTCTTTTAAACCTTTATTCCTTCTAAATTTAACAAATACTTTTGTAACAGGCACTGTACCATGAAGTAGTGCCTATAAATCTGAAAAAGACTACTTAGAAATTATCAAAAATTTCATAAAATTCAAATAGAGATTTGGGAAATATATAAACATTCCAAGGATAAGCAGATTGAGCAGATACTCATAGGTAGGGAAATGTAGGAAGAGTCCAGGGCAAGAGAACAATGCTGTTTATCTGAAGCTCAAGGTACATGCTTTGAGAAATAAGACTGGATTGATCTGGCTATATAAGGCTTTGTGTGTGTGATAAGGAAGTCTAATTTATAGTAAGAGTCTGAGAAGAAAATTGATATGGTCACGGGCACACGAGTTCAAATCTCCATTATTTTTCTGGGTGAACTTTTTGAGTTAAGTTCCCAACAACTGTTGTGGTCTATGATGCCCCAGTAACAAGGCAGGTTTGAAACAAATAGATTTTAGTTATGCTGAAGTCTAAAATCCTTCTTTTATGAGCAATGTGAACTTTTCTTTTTACCAATAGGGTAAGTTTATGCAACCTACTCTCCACTGGCAGCATATCACCCTAGTGTTGGCAATAGTTTAGTCACCTCAATTAAGAATTCTTATAAGTTGCCTTTTTAAAAAAAATTTATTTATGCTACTCATTGTAATTGATCATTGTTTTTGTGCATTCTAATTCCAACATTAGAGTGTAAGCTCTTTGAAGGCAGAGGCAATACTTTGTTTATACTAGTAGCTTCTACAATATATAACACTGTGCTCATACTAGATACTTGATAATCTTTATGAATGAATAAATTAATGGCATGGGGTGGTCTCTAGGTTAGCCATCAGCTTCTATGATATAATGTGCAAATCTTCCACAACAATTCATTTTGCTAACATTTAACATACGTTTACATTAGTGTACTCAATGCTACCAGTAACACTAAGTCACGGATAACAGTGTTGTCCCTTAATTTGGAAAAAAAAACAAAGCTTATGGAGATTTAGTAAATTTCTTAAGCTTTTATAGCTAGGATTTAAAAAACATTCTGACATATAAATTTTTGTTCTTTACTGTGCTCATATACTATTACCTGAAACAGAGAAATAGCACTAAATTAGCATGCTAAAGGGGAAAAATGCTTTTCCTCTCATGAATAGGAAGAAAATTCTTATTGATTTTTTTGTACTGAATTATTTCTAGCTCAATTCAATCCTAGGGTGCAGTCTTCATGGCCTGTCTATTCTAATTGTTCCCAGATGGGTAGGTAGTGGTGTTCTCACCTTCTGAAGCAGTGAGCTGCTGTCAGGATCCACGTGTTACTGATCAGGCTGCCTCCACAGTGGTGGGCATTATTGACCCGTAGACTGACTTGCCACGGCCAGCTTCCCTCCGCAGCCTCAGTGCCTCCAATGATTCTCTGCTCAGACAATGTTATTAGGTCTGGACCGGCCCCACATTCTAATGAGAAAAGGGCATTCATGTGCTGGGAAGGTCATGATTCCTTTACATTTGGAAGAAACTGAAGAGTTCTTCCATAATTTATGACTTTTATGCCTTATACATTCTTCCTCAGGACATGCTGGACTTTCCAAAAAGCATGATCAATGCATTTTTACAATTCATTTGTGACTACTGTTGCTTATAGATGGCATTTTGGAGAATATTTCTGAATTTAGTTGGCATATGGGCTTCAAATTTTGGGCAGTTTCAGAGTTCCCTGGAATTCTCCATGAGTTGAGGTTAAGAGAGATCATTATTGAATGTGCCAGCTCAGGCCACAGACTCCTGGGAAATTTCCTTTTTCTCAATAGTCTTGCTATGCTCAGTGTGCTTTGTGGACCTGCAGCATGGGCATCCCCTGGAAACTTATTAGAAGTGCTGATTCTCAGAACCACATCATGGGACAAATCTAAAGCTGTGTTTTGATGTGAGGTTCATGCACACACTGAAGTTGGAGGAAAACTTGTCTCATCCAAAAGACTCCTTAGTGACTGCAGTTCATCTTGTAGAATCCAGTCCAAGACTGATGCTGTATTACCAAACATGCCCTCAAAAAGGAGCTACTATACCACAGAATATTCTTGAGGGTGACAGAGGGTTTCATTTAAATAAGGTTTATTTAAATGTTTTCAAAGAGCCTGTGACCACTCTACTGGCCAGAGCTGAAATGGTAGGCTGATCACCCGATTCCTCTTAACTCCCATTCCCATGATTTTCTTCTCTTTTGTGGTGTATTACTCAGAAATTAATGGTAAATTGCACAACTATTGCTGGGTTGGCTCTTAAGTAGTGCCCTGCTTTAATAGCACAACCACCTAAAGGCTTTTTTTCCTAGCAAATTTCCTGGATAAAGGAGGACCAGGCTTTCATTAAGATATACATATGTTCCTTTGTGGCATCTCCCAAACAAATATCCTAGTAAATTGTTTATCACAGTTTCATTAACAATAAGCATGAATTAAATATGTAGTGAAGCTGAAAAACACTGATGGGACTAGCATCACTTTGTAAAATCACTTAAGTACCTAAGATAGGCCAGCTACCAGTTACATTGAACTCATTTTTAACTGCATTTTTTTGGTCAGAGAAGTAAGTTGCTGTTTTCTAGGGATTGCATTTCTGCTATCCTAGCCTGAGAATACATAGGATGATGTTGAAAAGTAGTGACTTTTCCTTCAGGTTATAGACCCAAAGCTGAGAAGACCTCTCATAATTCTTTTTTATTATATTTTGTGATTAACCTGAATTCACAACAAAGCAAGCTACTCTGGTGTTTAGGAGAAGCTACATAAATGGTGTCATCAAACATAATTTGTAAGTCTGCAGAAATGCCACTTTAGAACCAGGGCAGTAAAAGCTTCTCAAAGCTGCCAAGGAAATTTTCATGAGGCCAATTTTGAGTACAGAGTGGGTAGTCCTCCACTACAACTTCTTCCTTTTTCTAAAAGGAAGGGGGAAACCTAAAGTCCATTGCATGGGGCACTTGGGATCAGCACTGTCTTGTTTCAACACCACCTGAGTGATCTAAGATCAAAGACATCAACTTGATAGACACTGCCCTGGCCAAAAGTACACAAAAGACTTGCACTTTTACTCTTTATGATTTGGCAAATTATAATTACAAAATAATTTAAAAACTTACCATTAATAAGCCAATTTGCTGCAGCCTGGTCAGTAAGTGCTAGAATTTAAAAATGAGAATAAGATAAATACAGTAAAGGCTGTAGATCATTTCACCATAATTTCTTAAAGTACAGTACTCAGACAACAAGAAGCAGAATTACTTGTTGTAGGGGGGCAGTCCTCTAAAATGCAGATTCCTAGGCTCCCTTTCAGACCTGCTGAAACAATCTCTAACTCATGGGCCCTACAAATCTCTTTGTTTACAACCTTTTCCCAATTTGTTGTTATGCATACTAAAGTTCGTACTTTAATTTCTCATTAAATACTTAGTAGGTATCTCTTCTTTCAAGGTACTCAATTTATATGGGAAAACAGAAACATAAACAAGTCATTGAGATGCAATGTGATAAATGCTATAAGGGAAGTTAATTTATCATGTACTTAAATATATGTATATTACTCTAATGATACCATTCTATAATAAGTGCTGCAGATTTAACCGTGAGCAAAATATAGAGGACTTGCCCTCATATAATTTACAGATAGAAATTAATCAAGCAATCATTCAAACGAATGTAAGTGCAAAGTAGAGAAAAGAAAAAAGAGAATAATTAATATAAATTATATGGAGGAGATAACATTTGAGCTAGAGGAAATAGCATCTGCACTGTATTTTGAAGATCTGAAAGGAATTTTTCAGGCACACAAGAGGACAAAAGAGATTTCAGATGGAAGGTATAGTGGGCACAAATGCTTGGAGGTGTAAGATGTTTGTGGACCAATAAAGTAAGGAGAGCTAGAGCATGTGTTGTGTTGTGTTTAGGGAAATAGAGGGTGAGCCTGGAAAGGAAAATATGTCAGTATCAGATGGTAAAGGTCTGTCTATTTCAATTTAAGAACGGCATACAAGACCGTTTTCTCTGCATGTCCAACACCCATATCAAATGCATTGTGACCCAGTTTTATCCAAAATTTGCCATTTTTTCTTTCCTTTTAGTAAAATGACACCACTTCCAAAATCTGAAACTGTCTCAAACTCCTCCTTTCTCATCATTTCCACATCTTATAATCTTCAGATTCTGTACCTCTGTCCTCTATGTTTTGAATTATTCTCTCCTCTTCATTCCTTTTGCTACTACTTTAGTTCATGCTTTCATCATTTGACATCAGTACGGTTACAACAATTTTCTAACTGAATTCCACCACTTTTGCTCCTTTTCAGTTTATGCACCTCTACCTTACCAGACTGATCCTTTCTAAAAAATGTTATGTTAGATTATATCCTTCCTTGATTGTAATTTTTAATTGAGAAACCCATCATTTTTATTTCCTGCAAGATAAATTAAAACTTTTCAAGACAGGTTTCCATGCTCTCTCAAACCGATTTATCCAAAGTTATTTCCCACTAAAAGTTTCACAAGGTTTGGGTATCATATTTGTTTTGCAAGCTTCAGTGGAGCCAAATCATACTTTTGGAGAGAGAACATTTTAAAAAGCTGGCCATTCTTAATTTTTTGAACAAAACAGACTTAGTTTGAATCCTGACTGCCTCATATACTGACTGTGTCAGCCTGGGCAATTTATCTCTTCTAAGGGGGACAATAAAACTATCTATGGGATATGGTTGTTGTAAGGATTAATCAAGAAAAAAATTCATATAAGGCATTAAAACCATGCCTAAAAATAGTAAGTTCTCATTAAATAAGTGTTTTGATGATGATGATGTGAATGATGAACACTAATCAATCTTTCCAGCAGGCCCCTTTCTTCATTGTTCTGTCAAAGCATCACGTTCGGTACAGACTATTTTCCTTTTTCACGCTTTCCTTCTCTGGCAATTTTCTTTCTCTCATCTCAAAATATGTAAATCCTACCCATATTTCAAAGTCAAAGTCCATTCTCCTTCATGAAACTTTTGCTAGATATCCTAAGCACACTGGTCTCTTTCTTCCCTAGATTCCTGCAGTGGTCACTGCCTGGGCCTCACACTGGGCCCTTGATCGTATTCTATTTTGATTGTCAACACTCTTGTGTTGGAATATCTTTCCCTTCAACTAGATTATGGGCTCTGGAGGTGGAAACTGCTGTTATGTTACCATTGTATCACCATACTGTCTAGTATAATGCTAAATAAATAAACACTCAGGAAGTGCATTCATGAGAATTCCTTAATGTGTGGAAGCAGAGGTAATATTCAACTACCTAACAAACTGCAGTGCATGAGCATCAGCCAGTCATAAAAGATGCAATCAGGCTATGGAGTTGGAGCAGTGTCTTAGAGTTCTTTGCTTTGCTAAGCATAACTCTTCAGCTGCAGGGGCAGTGGATTTGAAGCATCTCGGAAGACAACTTTGTGGGCCTGATGCAGTAATTGTTTACTAACAAATAGGAAAGCATTTCAATATTTAACAGTTAGTACATCTGTAACTGGTACCTACCAGTCTAGTGTGGGAATCATCAAAATCCTTTTAATCTTGAGCTCATAGTGAAGAAATCATAACTTACTAAACTAGCAGAACGTGACCAACTTGGAGGAATGTCCTTAAATTCTATGCATATATTATTTCTTTTATTTCAGTCATGCAAGAATTATTTATTGAATATGTGTTATATGATGGAGACTAGGTGGTAGGAGGGTAGTAGGATGAAGAAGTTTGACTGGTTCTTTTTTTCAGGACGATTATAGTGTAGGATGAAGCCAAACAATACAAAAATTACACAAATAACTTTGTAATTTCAATTGTGATAAATGTTACAAAGAAAAATGAAGAAGCCTCTGAGGTGGATCATTAATTAAATAGTTCTCTGACCTTGAGCATCTATGTACCCCTCCTATGTCATATCCACAAATGACATCTGACAGTAACATCACTCATAAGGAATGTTGCAGGGATAATTAATGATAATTTTTAGCAAATAAAATTTACTATATAAATGCCAAATGATTCTTTAAATCTTAGAATGTTTTACGTTAGAGAGCTATATGGCGTATTTAGCTTTTTAATGTATTGTTTTCATAGTTTAGTTTCAAAGAAAGAAAAGTTAGCCTCTCAATTAAAATGTGAATTTGAATTGGTAAACTTGAGGGATATGGTGAAATAAAATTGTTTATGAAAAATTACACTTACATGTTATCTCAGTTGAAGAGTTTATTTCCAGATTTCCAGAGTTATTTAGCATTTGTTGTAAAACAGACTCAATTCTGCTTTTCATTGATGCTCCATTGTTATTTCTAGTGAATCGAAATTTCATGACAATATCCGCTCTCACACCACTACCATCTTGACTGTAAATCATAAAGATATTTTAAAAAACAAATAACATGACACTTTTTCACCATCCTGTTTGTATACTCTTCTTGATTAAACCCCTTTAAAGCATTCATTTGTGGAATTTAACTTTAGCTAGATCTCTGTAACAGTGTTTGTATACATAATACTATATCACGATGCTATCTCACAAATTTGATTTCAATGCACAGAACATTGTACTCACTATAGAGAGCTGATTTTGAAGTTATAATGCCAGAATTTTACAGTGTAACTTTGGATAAGTTATGTAAGTTTCTTGATCTTTCTATATCTAAGTCTCTTCACATGTAAAATGGGTTATGAAGATTAGATGAATCACTATATGCAAAACTTCGAAGAAGAGTCAATAATATACAGTAAGTGTACTATAAATATTAGCTATTCTTAGACTTCTCCAATGTTATTAAAATTAATCTCCTTAAACAAATTCATAAAGTGATGAGATTCTAAATTTGTGTGAGAGACTCAATTTCTTGGTACCTGGACCATTCATCTGGCTACAAAAGCAAATTTTAACTTTTGTCATATATTAAGATTTCATCAATCATTTTAATTAACGATAAATATTCCTCACAATAAACCTTGGTGACTTGATTAAATATTCTGATTATCTAAAGCCTCAGTAATTTCTATTTTCTTCCATGAAAATTACCTCATAAACCAGTTTCTCTACCTAACATTGGCTATCTTCTCTTCTGAAAAAGTACGTTAAAGATATTTGGCTTTGAGGCCCTCATATTCTCTCTCGGCTTCCTCCTCTCACCTCAATGACCAGCTGTAACTTAATATTCATTCCAGATACTAATCTAATATTTATTTTTAAAAATGTTAGATAAACAACTTCTTGTGCTAGGCACTATTCTAAGCTTCAGAAATTAGCTGTGACCAAGATTCACAGTTGCCATGTGGGTCTTGCAGTTTAGATGTAGAAACAGGCACTGAACAAATAATTACCACCGCCATGTCTAGCAACATGGAAGCCTAAATAATTTTAGAAAACACTTTCTGTATAACACAAATAGAAACGATAGATAATATATAATAAATTCCATTTCAAGTGCAAAACTGGGCTCACAGAAAAGTAAGGAAAATCCTGGAAGACCAAAAATAAAGAAGAATATGAATAGTATGTGGTAAGACTAGAATATTCCACAGGCTTATGTTTAGCATTTACATAGAGGCTGGAGATGGGACCTTGGGCTAGTGCAAAATAGGAAGTTGAACTTGAGGTTTTAGAATAAGGCCAGGAGTCTCGAACTAAACCCCACAAACAGCATGAACTAGAATGAAAAAAATATCGGCCGGGCGCGGTGGCTCAAGCCTGTAATCCCAGCACTTTGGGAGGCCGAGACGGGCGGATCACGAGGTCAGGAGATCGAGACCATCCTGGCTAACACGGTGAAACCCCGTCTCTACTAAAAAACACAAAAAACTAGCCGGGCGAGGTGGCGGACGCCTGTAGTCCCAGCTACTCGGAGGCTGAGGCAGGAGAATGGCATAAACCCGGGAGGCGGAGCTTGCAGTGAGCTGAGAACCGGCCACTGCACTCCAGCCCGGGCAACAGAGCGAGACTCCGTCTCAAAAAAAAAAAAAAAAAAAAAAAAAGAAAGAAAAAAAGAAAAAAATATGCTCATCATCTCATAAAAAGATAAATTTATCTGTTTCCAAGATCCAGCTTTAAATTAAGAAAAAAAAAAAGAAGTATCACCTGAAAATTCATAATCATGGGCCTGGCTGCATGATGTCTGAATCTTCCTGAATACTCCCAGAACCTTTAAACTAAGAAATTAACAACAACAACAAAATCCATGTGCTGCTGATTCCTCTAGAATGTCTGACAGATGTAACTGCTCTGGAGGTAGATGTGTTAAGTCTAGGTTGTACAGGGTCCCAAGTGAGATTAAATTTAAGCATACAATTTCAATGGTAAACAACACATCATGAGGAGTGTATTAGTATTTTCTCATGGAGCTATAAATAACTGCCCAAGACTGGGTAATTTATAAAGAAAAGAGGTCCCCATGGCTGGGGAGACCTAAGGAAATTTACAATCATTGCAGAAGGAGAAGCAAACCCATCTTTCTTACATGGTGACAGGAAAGAGAAGAACAGAGCAAAGGGGAGAAAAGTCCCTACAATCTAATCACGTCCCACAAGGTCCCTTCCATGACATGTGGGTATTATGGGAACCAGAGTTCAAGATGAGATTTTGGTAGGGGCACAGCCAAACCATACCAAGGTGGAATCAAAATAACAAAAAGATTATCCTCAAAAACTTCACATAACAGAATCAACAGACAAGTGATTATATTTGAAGTGACAAATGACATAAAAGATGGAATCATAAAAAGGAGATTAAGTAGAAAACATTATTTTTAAAAGGTCACCTAGTATCTGATAACACAACAGAGTGACTATGGCCAATAATAATTTAATTATACATTTAAAAATAACTAAAAGAATATAATTGGATTGTTTGTAACACAAAGAATAAATGCTTGAGGGGATGGATACCCCATTTACACAATGTGATTTTTATGCATTGTTTGCTTATACCAAAACATCTCATGTACCAGATAAATACATACAACTACTAGGTACCCACAAAAATTAAAATAAGAAATGTTTTTAAAAGACCAGGCAGATTCTCAAAAGAAACAAATAGAACTTTCAGATAGGAAATCATACTCATTGAAATTGAAAACGCAATAAATGGGTTACACAGAATACAAGTCAAAGTTGAAGAGAAATTCGTTATCTAAAAGAGATAAAGAAATTACACAGAATCTAACATAGATAAAAGATAAAATAGAGGTTGAGAGACATGGTAAAGTTCCATGTAAAGCAATGCTAAAAAGGAGCCCAGAAAAAAATAAAGAAGCAGTCAAACTGGAAGAGATCATGAGAATTATCCACGTGATGGTACCAAGTAGATGGCTGCATATATTCATGTCTAAAGAAAAAAGAGGACTGGCCTAGAGATATAACTTTGAGAGCACTCAGCATATGGGTGGCAGTGAAGGTCAATGAAAGGAGAGAGTGTGACCTGAGAAGATGAGAGGCCTAGAGCACAGCCTGATGTTCAGCAACATATGAGGAATATACAAAGAAGTAAGACCTAGTAAAGGAAACCAAGAAGGAATAGCTAGGGAGATAAGGGGAAAATCAGAGTGTACAAGGCCATACAAACCAAGGGATAGTTCTATTTCAAGGAGTGACAAGCCAACAGGACGAAATACTGTTGAGAGGTCCAAGAATAGGACTGATGTGGTTTCTTTGGATTTTGTTATTTGGATGTCATTGTTGAATTGGCAAGAGCAGTTTATATTTTGTGATGGTATTGAAGCCATGTTGCAGAGGATTGAGTGATAAGTAGGAAGTGACCGAAAAGAGAGAAAATGCAGAAGGCTCATGTAGTCCTACAGGTTTTCAGGGCTTACTTACTTTTGAGCATTAGTGGCTGATACAGATACTCACAAGAAAGTACTACGTGAATGTGCACTGAATTGACTGAGAGGTGTTTTGGAAAATTTCCTTCTCATGGACTCTTCTTACCCCTTTAACTCCTCATCAAAACTTACCTGACCAGACATGTGTGCTCCAGATGCTTACTAGGTGACTCTCCAGAGAGTAAGAATTAATTTTCTTGTGATGCTAGTATTTGAAAAAGAATTGGTATAATTCCTCTTCTGCCAAAGAACTATTGCATATTACTTAAAGGCTAGAGCAATGTGGTCATTTGAGTCATTTACAGGAGAGTCAGTAAAGGTGACTATTTCAGTTGGAAAGGCCGGTTTTATCACATCATATTTAACTAAGGCAGGAATGGCAAATAACTAGTATGCATGCTGCTACTCCTCCTATTATTAATTCATGACAAACACGCCTTGGATTTGGCCATAATACCCTTTCATTATAGCACGTCAGGCAGATAAAACCAAAAAACCACTTTTGATGATGGTCATAGTGTCTTGATCTTGGATGGATACACCCAAGCCACAGCATTGTACAACTCCAGGAAGGACTATTGACATAGGCTGCACTGTGAGTGATATCCACTGGAGTTTTACAATAGGATGACTTTGTTACTGTACCTTCACCCCAACTCTCTCTCCACCCCTTCTTCCTCTTCCCAATAAAAATAGATGTAATATGGTTATTTACATTAGTAGCTAAATAGATCATATGTTTGGCTTTTTTGGCATTGTTTTTTAAGATGACTAAAATACTATTTTCATAATATTGCAACAACTTATCTGAACATGTCATTTACTATTCATTCTGTGACAAAAAGTCAAATATGCCACATTGTATCTATAGTTAAATACTTTTTCTACAGTTCCACTCACCTCAGTTTGACAACATGGGCTCTCATGAACTGGTTTCTTAAATTTGATTCTTTGAATGTTCTAGTAATCTGTAGAAAGAAAGAGGGGAGAAACTCTCTGTAATTACAGTTCTTCTCCTTCCTCTCAACCTTGCAACATGAGACATGTTAATGAGGAGTAGACAACTGAATTTTCACTTTAGTTCAACCCAGTTCCATTGTAAAACACATGGGATTGATTTGGACAGGTTCTGTAACCTTTTGATGCAGTACCTATTCCTTTATCTGTTACCCAGAGATGATGCACGACAGGATGGGTTTTTGCTAGAAATCATTCTAAACACATCAGGTGTTTTACTCAATGAGAGGTTATGTTATATGGCTTGGTGACTGGTCTAAAGGCTTGGGGCAGGAGTCATGCTAGCATGAGGGAAGTCCACTGACACAACTCAAAATGTGTGATCCCAACAATTGCTTTTAATGGATGAAACCTGATTAAACCAGACTAAAATGAGTAGCAATGGAAAACTTGAAGAGAAGGGGAGAAGGAAGCAAAGGGCAGTCTTTTTTTTTTTTTTTTTTTTGTCATTTCTGATTCATACCTAAGCATCAGGGACTATTTTTTTTTAGCATTAGTTGGTAATATCTTTTTATTTTTTAGAAATTGAGTCTCATATGTTACCCAGGCTGGCCTCTAACTGCTGTGTTTAAGAATCCTCCAGCCTCACAGGAAACGTAGTGGGGAAGAGGGGAAAAGTGGTGATGGTTAATGGGTAGAAAAATATAGTTAGATGAAATGAATAAGATCTCACATTTAATAGCACAACAGGGTGCCTATTCCAAGAGAGGAGTTGGAATGTTCCTAACACAAAGAAAGATAAATGCTTGAGGTGATGGATATCCCAATTACTCTCATGTGATTATTAAACATTATGTGCCTGTATCAGAACATGACTTATACTCCATGGGTACGTACACCTATTATGTACCCATAATAGTTAAAAATAAAATAACATAAAAAAGGGTACTCCAACCTCAGTCTCCTGTGTATCTGGGACTACAGGTGTGTACCACTGTGCCTGGCTCAGTTAATAATTTATTGGCCAGGCGTGATGGCTCACGCCTCTAATCCCAACACTTTGGGAGGCCAAGGCGGGTGGACCATGAGGTCAGGAGATCGAGACCATCCTGGCTAACACAGTGAAACTCCCTATCTACTAAAAATACAAAAAATTAGCTGGGAGTGGTGGCAAGCACCTGTTGTCCCAGCTATTTGGGAGACCGAGGCAGGAGAATCACTTGAACCTGGGAGGCAGAGGTTGCAGTGAGCCGAGATCACGCCACTGTACTCCAGCCTGGGCGACAGAACGAGACTCTGTCTCAATAATAAAAATAGTAATAATAACAATTAATTTCTTAACCAAATCATAACTATCTCTTTGAATCACTACTTGGTCCCAGCAAGGATGTTTCTCCTGAGGCATAACATTCAGATTCACAGTCAACTGGAAGTGCTGTGCCTGATACAGTTCTCCTGAGATGCAGGGTCAGATGTATTGTGGTTTCATTAAGAAGAATGGATTATGCTGGCTTATACTGTGAGGTGGCACCTAGGTGGATGTGGATATGAAAAGGTGAAGATAAGAAAATTAACTAGCATAGTGGGTATTACATTAAGCCAGGATTTGAAGCCGATTCTTCTCAAAATGGTAAAATTTATGCAGTGTCGATTACACCACAATATATCTTACTTTTTCAATATTCACTCCTATAGGATGATTGATGTCAGACCAACATGATTCTTAACCAAATGATAACTTTCTGGGTTTTTTTTTTTTTCCAGAGAACATTTGAACAACTTTAAGAACAACGAGACTGTTGGTTTTATCAAAGTACTTTATGTTTCTTTTTTAAAAATTCAAGAAATACTAGTAAGTATTAAGAAGAAAGAAAAAGTCAGGCCAGGCATGGTTGCTCACATCTGTAATCCCAGCACTTTGGGAGGCTGAGATGAGTGGATCACTTGAGGTCAGAAGTTCGAGACCAGCCTGGCCAACATGGTGAAACCCTGTCTCTCCTAAAAATACAAAAAAAATATTAGCCAGGTGTGGTGGCAGGCACCTATAATCCCAACTGCTCAGGAGGCTGAGGCAGGAGAATCACTTGAACCTGCAGGGCAGAGGTCTCAGTGAGTCAAGATCATGCCAGTACACTCCAGCCTGGACAACAGAGCAAGACTCTGTTTAAAAAACAGGAAAAAAAGAAGGCAAAAATTCATTCTAAATTCTATAATCTAAAATTAACCATTGCCATAATTGGATAAAGTAACTTCCAGTAATCTACTTAGAATCATGAGCTTTAATATGTTTATTAATATGGAATGTTAAAAGAGATATTTTAATAAAAATATTGAACTTTAATTTTACTTGACTTTAACCGAAGTAGAAGAAACTGTCGTAAAGTTGAAGGAACTGTTAAAATTTGGATAAGTGGTTCTTGTAATTATATTTTAATTCATGATTTGGCATTGCACTGGCACAGGTTGACTGGACCAAAATCTTAAAGATCCACTTTAACATTTCTGTTATGCGGAAAACATTAAGAGGCAATTTAGTAAGGACTAAGATAATAAGCAGCATAAAGAAAGCAAGTTGATTAATTGGTTGATATGCAAATACAAATATAAAAGAAGAGGCCTGTGAATAAGATTCCATATTTCACAGAGTGGGTGAAAATGTTACTACTGACACTCATTAGAACTTAACAATGCCAGGTGACTGAGTTAGGAATAGATACAAACTGCTAGGGCTAGGGGTGGGGGAAAGAAGTCCCAGGGATGCTAAGGCTCCTACAGAGGGAGTTAGCCCCCTATCAAAAGCTGACGCCCCAGGGAAGCTCAGCAGCAGGGGCTCAGTGCCAGCTCTGGTGGGGTGACAGCCCCAGAAGAGAAGGAGGGTTTATGTAGTAAAGGAGTGCACTTGGAGAGGCAGAGCCCCAGGTCTGCATGGTCAGGATCTGCCTCCAAGGGGAGCTGTGCAGTGTCAGTGTGTATGTGCACTTGCATGTGTGCCTTCATTTGTCTTTAAATCCCAGTCAATCAATCTTATTTTTCAATTCCTTTTGCCACAATGCCTGACATTTTTAGCATTCAGCCTTAAATAACCTAAATCCCAAAGTTTCACCATTTTGTAGTACTTTACAACTTATAGGTGACTGCACACACACTCATTTCATTATTTACAGCTCAGTAGATCTCACTGGACCCATGTGGCAGGTGAGGAAAAAGTCTGTGAGCCTTGTAGTGACTTGCCTGGAAGTGGAGGAAATCAAACCAGGCCTTTGACTGCCTGCCCAGGGCCATTTCTACTGCCCAGAGCAAACTTTTGTACACAGACTGAGAGCTTTGGAAATGTACCGAAGCGGGAGCTGGTGCTGTCCTGGCATTGACTCACTTCCCTGCTACTGTATGTGTCTGGGAGGATGCACTGGTTTTAATGGAGATCTACTGCAGCTATTCCGTTCCCTCTGCACATTCACGTAGGTGGCGGGTCCAGAGTTATGGATTCAAGAGAAGTGGCATCAATAAACCTGCATTACTTAAACCAACAAGTGATTCAGAAAATGCACTCCCAAACAACTGGGTATCCAGATCTCTAGGCATAATAAATCTCACCCATCTCCCAATTCCGGACTGCACTTGTGTGTAAAGGCAGGCAATGGCTGAGAGACAGCTTTTCAGATAGATGGTAGAACAAAAAGTATCAAAAGATCTCAACTCCCTGGAGCCACTGGTGCTTTGCTGTCCTCCACTGAGGGAGGTGTACCTCCTAGCCTCGCTTGGATGGTAAAACTGAAGCAGTGGGGCTGGGGAGCATGGCTGAGGAACAGTTCGTTAGGGATTGTTCATCTTGTATCTTTATTGCTGGCTCCAGCTTAGATCTACCTCTGAGGTAGTCTAGGCATCCATTCCTTTCCCCATTGAATCACTCTGCTAAGATGTCCACAGTGAACTTTTGTCTCCCTGAACAGCCTGTTTTCATTTTGGTTTTCTCTTCCAGCCAATGGAACCATTATCTACCCAAGTTAGACATTTCTGTGTCAGTGTTAACCTGCCACTTCTCATCCTGTCTTCTAATCCATTGCCAAGTTCTGTGGATCCTATCTTAAGCCAATCCTTTCCTCTCTATTCCCTGGCAGCACTCCTGGCACCTGATGTGTCTCTGGTTTGGCCCTTGTAGGGGCTGCTTTGCTGCACTACCACCCACCTTGGGACTGAGGTTACACACAGGGGGTAGGGCAACTCACACCCAATGGTGAAGGATGGTTGCTAAGGGCCCACTTCTACCCCCTGCCTCTGGCTCCCTTCAGTCTTCTGTGCCAACAGCACTGTAGTTTGACTCTGCCTCTGCCCAATGCTGCTTCCTTCTCTTCCTGAAGGTGTTGGTTGAGAGCACTCCAGAGGCACTCTCTGCATGCAGGTCTTAGAGTCTGCTTCCCTGGGAACCTGACCTGTGATACTTGGGGCCTGGATAGCCCTAGGAAGCAAACTCTAAAACATAGTTAGAGTTGGAAACCCTCCTGCCGGTTTCCATAGAGGACCCTGTCATTGGTGGGAGATGAGCGCTGAAAGCTTTGAGCGGGGCTCCGAGGAACAAAGGGACCAGGCTGCACTGGCAGACTTGTTAAAACCCAGATTTTTAGGCCCCAATGTCAAAATTTCTGATTTGGTAGGTCTTGGTGAGCCCAAGAATTTGCATTTCTAACAAGTTTCTAGGTGATACTAGAGAGACCATACTTCGAAAACTACTGAGCTAATCTCCAGTGAGAACCATCACAGCTGGAGGACTGAATCATAAGCTTATTTAACACATTTTTTTTCTCTAGAAGCAAGCATCATTGAAAACCCAGTTATGAGAAGACAGCAGGGTGAGCATAGAATAAAGCAAGGGGAGTTAGATACATCATTTAAATGTTTAATGAGATCGGAATGAACAGTTGAATCAGAATGATTTGGGAAAAGAATTTAGGGCAGGAACCAGATGTAGGGTTAACATTGGGGAAAATAAGTTCATTATGTCAGAAGTGGGAGACTCCTGTTCCTTCAATAAACATTTATTAAGCATCAACCCCATCAAATGTTGTGGATATACAAAAATGGAATGGATGTGGAGCTGTCCTCATGGAACTTAGTCTAACACGGCAGATTAAACAAGTCTACAAATATTTATAACATAAAATACGTAGAGGTATGTGGCATGAGATCCACACAGATATGATTTTGTGATGAGGTGATGTGGAAGGAAGATTAATTATATCCAACCATGGAGATCAGAGGTAATTTCTTATAAAAGATGGCATTTCAGGTTGGCTATAAGAATAAGTAGGGCACACGATGACTGAAATATGAGACACAGCATAGACATGAGAAGTTGCTTAGCTAACAAGTTTGGAATTTATTTTGTAGGCAAGAAGTCTTGAGCTGGAGGTAACATGAAGGAAACAGGCTGTGAGAGATTTGTGTTCAGAAATTAGATTTAAATTAGATTAGAGGGAAAAGAGCCTGCACACAGTGAGAACAGTTAGAAGCTCATTGCAGTGGTTCAGAAAAGCACCAAGGGATTAAAAGCTTGGATTAAGGAATATTTCAGAAAATGTAGAAATGCTGATAAAATTTTATATTGAACGCACCAAAGCAACCCTGCCAGGTGACTCAGTTACATGCTAAAATTGTAGAACCATTGAATTACTTTATAGTCTTAGGACATATTTTTGAAAAGGTAAGGGTAAGTGAGCAACACTGAACCTGGTCAAAGCTAAAGGGCAGCCCCTGGTTTGTGGTGATACGTGAATGTTAAGGGTTCACTGGTGAGGTTTCCTGGCAGGCAGCCAGAGGCCCTCTTCAAGTCAGAGCTCATACTTGCTTTGCATATTTCTGTTCAAACTTCTATGTCTATTATTGATCCAAAGTGTAATGTTGTCCAAACTATGTTATTACTGATATGGTAAACCTGTCTTTTAACACCTCCTGCCTTGTGTCTTCAGTTGGATAAGGAAGAGGGAGGAGGGCAAAATGAAAAGAATTTAAAAAGACCATGTCAATGCTTAATTAAACAAATAAAAAACTTTCAGTAATTGAATTCATAAACAAATAAAATGCGTATTTACTCATGGCCTTTCTAACACTTTTTACTCATGACAAATATGTGAATAAGAACCAGTATATGAGTAAACTAACTTGATAAAAGCAGAGAGAAACACATGTTTCACCATACAAAGAAGGAAAATGTGTAGAGCACCTAACAACTGAAAATATATTACAAAGCATTAGGTTTATTATCATATTCATTTTATAATGGAATAAAGAGCAGAGACAAACATTAACTTACCAGAGATTCAATTCTTCCACTCAAAGTCCTGTATTCCTGTGTAGCTGGTGAATTTAACTGACTATTATATTCAACATTTAGGAGTTGAAAACTGCTCCTGTAAAAGTAAGATTTTTGATCTGGAAAAGAAATAAAAGGGAGGGTCAGTCTTACTTTACAAAGTAGTTAAACTTTTAATTTATTCAGGATTATGGCATGTTATATTATAGAATTTCAAAAATTTGCTTTCCTTGAAAGAAAAAGTTCTATGCTTAATATGAGTGTAATTATGATAAAATTGTTATCTTTTCCATTTTTAAAAAGATTGGCAAAGCCAGAGTGGTGTAGATGTTTTACAATCAGAGTGGAATTATTATTTGAGAAATTAAAAATAGTCACAAATACTATAATTTTTGTTCTTGCTATATTTTAAGGGAGATTTGTGGTGTATTTATTCAGGAAATATTAATGAGTGTTTGTAATATACTATTATTCATGTATCATTAGGAAAGAACCCAAAGTAATTATGAAATTTTAAAAAATTATTTTCAAATAATGTTCTTTGTAGAGGAGTTAGTGATTCGCCATTAGTTTTTCTGGAGTAAGCTAGAAGATAAGTCATCTGACAAGATATCCTATCTAGTAATCCAATGTAAATTATTTTCATCAAAAGGCACCTTGCAAAATAAAAAGCTTGACAGACCAATAACAAGTAATAAGATTGAATCAGTAATAAAATGTCTCCTAATAAATAAATGTCCAGGACTGATGGCGTTATTGCTATTCTACCGAACCTTCAAAGAAGAACTAACACCAATTCTCCTCAAACTATTCAAAAACATCAAACAGGAGGGAGTTCTCCCCAAGTCATTCTATGAAGCCAGTATTACTCTGATAGAAAACCAGGCAAGGACACAATAAAAAAAAAAATAATACTACAGGCCAGGTGCAGTGGCTCATGACTGTAATCCCAGCACTTTGGAAGGCCAAGGCGGGTGGATCACGAGGTCAGGAGTTGGAGACCAGCCTGACCAACATGGTGAAACCCTGTCTCTACTAAATATACAAAAATTAACCAGGTGTGGTGGTGGGCACCTGTAATCTCAGCTACTTGGGAGGCTGAGGCAGGAGAATTGCTTGAACCCGGGAGGTAGAGGTTAAAGTGAGCAAAGATCAAGCCACTTCGCTCCAGCCTGGGTGACAGAACAAGACTCTGTCTCAAAAAAAAAAAAAAAAAAAAAAAAAAAAAAAATACAGGCCAATATTACTGATGAACACAGAGGCAAAAATCCTCAACAAAATACTATCAAACTGAATCCAACAGCCAGCATACCAAAATGATACCACAATCAACTAGGGTTTATCCCAGAGATGCAAGAATGGTTCAACATATGCAAATCAATAAACTTAATACATCACATAAACAGAATGAAGACAAAAACCGTATGATCATCTCAATAGACGTGCAATAGATTCAATATCCCGTCATAACAAAAACTCTCAACAAACTAGGCTTAGAAGAGGACTACCTCAACAACATGAAGGCTGACCAACCCACAGCTAACATTTTACCAAATAGGGAAAAGCTGAAAGCCTTTCCTCTAAGACAAGTATGTCCACTTTCATCACTCCTATTCAATATAGTACTGGAAGTCCTAACCAGAGCAATCACGTGACAGAAAGAAATAAAAAGGCATTCAAATTGGAAAAGAAGTTACATATTCAAATTGTTCCTTTTGCAGATTATATAATTTTATACCCCAAAAACCTAAAGACTCCACCAAAAACTCTTAGATCTGTTATATAATTTCAATAAAGTTGCAGGATATAACTCAACATAAAAAATCTGTAGCATTTCTATACACCAACAATGAAATAGCTGAGAAACAAATCAAGAAGGTAATTCCATCTTCTACAAGGAAAACTGCAAAACACTGATGAAAGAAATGGAAGAGGACACAAACAAATGGAAAGACATTTCTTGCTCATGGATTGAAAGAACTGATACCATTTAAGTGACTATACTTTTCAAAGCAATCTATGGATTCAATGCAATTCCTATCAAAATACCAACATCACTTTTCACAGAAATAGAAAAAAACCATCCTAAAATTTGTATGAAACAAAAAAGAGCCCAAATAGTCGAATCAAACCTGAGCAGAAAGAAAAAATCTGGAGACATCACACTACCTGACATCAAACTATACTCCAAGGCTATAGCAACCAAAACAGCATGGTATTGGTATAAAAACCGACACATAGACCAATGAAATAGAATAGAAAGCCCAGAAAGAAATTCACATACAGCCAACTGAATTTCAACAAAAGTGTTAAGAACAAACAATGGGGAAAGCACACTCTCTTCAATAAATAGTACTAGGAAAACTGGATATCCATTTGCAGAAGTATGAAACTGGACCCTTATCTCTCACTATATACACAAATCAACACAAGATGGGTCAAAGACTTAAATGTAAGACCTACAACTATGAGAACTATTAAAATAAAACCTAGAGGAAACACTTCATGTCTTTAGTCTAGGGAAATAATTTATGACTATGACCTGAAAAGTACAGACAACAAAACCAAAAATAGACAAATGGGAATTAATTAAACTAAAAAGCTTCTGCACAGCAAAGGAAACAACCAACAGAATGGAAAGACAATCTATTGAATGGGAAAAAAATATTTGCCAACTGTTCATCTGACAAGAGACTAATATCCAGAATATACAAGGACCCAAACAACACAACACTAAAAAAAATAAAAATAAAAATTCTATTAAGGAGTGGGCAAAGAACATGAGCGAACATTTCTCAAAATAAGACATACAAATCATGAACACGTACATGAAAAAATACTCAACATTGCTAATCATCAGAGAAACACAAATCAAAACCACAATGAGATATCATCTCACCTCAGTTAAGATTACTATTACCAAAAGACAAAAAATAACAGATGCTGATGAGAATGCAGAGAGAAGAGAATTCTTATACACTGTTGGTGGAAATGTAAATTAGTGCAGCCATTGTGGAAAACGGCATTGAGATTTCTCATAAAACTAAAACAGAACTACCATATGATCCAGCAATTCCACTACTGGATATTTATCCAAAGGAAAAGAAATCATCATGTCAAAGAAATATTTGTACTTGGGTGTTTATCTCAGCACTTCACAACAGCCAAGATGTGGAATCAACCTATGTGTCCATCAAGAAATGAATGGATAAAGAAAATATTTTATATATATATATTTACACATATATATTTACATATATATGTATATACACACACATACACACACACACACAATAGAATACTATTTGGCCATAAAAAGAATGAAATCTTGTCATTTGCAGCAATATGGATGGAATTGGAGGTCATTGTGTTAAGTGAAATAAGCCAAGCACAGAAAAGACAAAATTAGCCAGGCATGGTGGCACATGCCTGTAATCCTAGTACTTGGGTAGGCAGAGCTGAGAAGATCACTTGAAGCCAGAAATTTGAGACCAGCCTGGGCAGCAAAGTGAGACCCCATCTCTATAACTAAAAAGAGAATAAAAAAGAAAGACAAATATGTTCTAACTCATATGTGGGAGCTTAAAAATTTGATCTCATCAGTGTAGAGAGTAGAATGACAGATACTAGAGACTGGAAAGGGTGGAGCATTGTGAGGGGGATTGAAGAGAGGTTGGCTAACAGGTATAAACATATAGTTAGGTAAATGGTGTAAGTTTTAGAGTTTAATAGCAGAGCAGATGATTAACAACAATATATTATGTATTTCAAAGTAGCTAGAAAAGAGGACTTGAGTTGTTCCAACACATAGAAATGATAAATACTCAAAGTACTGTATACCTCAAATACCCAGGCTTGATCATTCACCTCAGTTAAGATTACTAATCTTACTAAGATTACTTGATCATTCTATGTATGTAACAAAATATCACATGTATCCCACAAATATGTAAGATGTTATGTATCATTAAAACAACAAAAACAACAACAACAATGACAGGAGTCTTCCAGAGGACCTTTTCACCTGTGTGAAAGAGACAAAAGTCTCTAAAACATATCTGTACACAACTCATAAACATTATGAAGATGTACATAACCTAATGGAATCTGTCTCAGAACAAAAATCTCTGCTTTCCTTTGATCATTCATATGCATTACTTATGCAAACAAACACCTTGGTAAGGGGCAAGAGTTGGAGATACTGGGGGAACCGTGGTTGTTTGTAGTGGAAGATCAAGTCATTTAGGGGCCATAAGTGATCTCTGGAACACAGTTTGCAGATGACTTACCAAAGGGCCTACTCTTTAGGCATGACAATGCCATGTCATTAAGAGTGAAAATTCATTAATTTAACCTGAAACTCCATGTCTCTTTTTTCTACCTCTGTAGTTCACCTTAGGGATAGGTGACTCCAGGTGATTTAATAGCAAAATGCAGTCAAAAGCAAAATTTAGCCACAACCTTTACATTTGATTGGCTGAAATGATTGTGTATCATTATTGGTATTTCTAATGTTGGTAATTGTATTGCATCATTGGAAGTATTTCAACCTTTGCATAATTAAGCATTTTTACCTATTTACAATTGGACATACTATAAATTATATTATTTCTCTTTTTCTCTTAACACTCACACATACCCATGTACACACCTGCACACCCACACACATGATTTAAGTGATTTAATAGAATTATATTTGAAATAAAAATAACCTCAAAGTGTATTTTAAGTGAAAAAAGATTCTAATATATGATATTATTTAGTAAAATTTGACATATTTTACATATCTATGTTAAAGCATCTGAAAGAGCCTTCACAGAGATTTTTACAGTAAGTTGTTTATGAATGAGGATGGTATGTGTATTCTTTACATTATTTTTTCTTGTCCATGTTGTCTATTGTTTTAGTGATATAATAAAAAATTAAACAAAATAAAGGAGACAAATAACTAAAGAACATGATGTTTTAAAAAGTTTGACTTTACCCCTTTTTATTTCTCAACTGAAAATTTATCTCCTGACCATCCTAACTGTTAGGCCTGTAAGACACTGTTTTCAGAAGACAGAGCATTATTTATTAATAAGAATGGGCAAATACTTACGTACATCCAAATTTTAGGTGTTGAAACTTAGGGTTCTTTGCAATATTTCACTTTTGTGATTTTATCAGGTTGTCAATGAAGGAAATCATAGTATTAATGAACAACAAAATGAGTAAACTTTAGCATCAGAAAATTATTGAGATTTTTTTTCCTTTGGATAGAATAATTCTTTTTTGAGTAACAATGTTTGGTATACTCAAAAGGTATGTTTGGGGCACTAAAAATGGCCAAAATAGGAAAGAGAAAAAATACTGATTGAGGAAAAATACAGATATGAATCTATATTTGCGGAAGTACTATAAGTAAGATATATAATCACATTATATTAAGAAATAAAAGCCATAATAAAAGAAAGAATGCCAAATTTTAAATCTGAAATCTTACGTCACTATTAAATCTAAAGAGTAATAATGCTCTGGTACTTACCAAAAGCTAAAAAGTAAACAAGTAGAGCTATGGTCACTGCCAGGATCACTACCCCTGCGACGACAATGAAACATACTACATATGGATTCAGAAATCTTGAAGTCGATGGTACACGTGCTGGCCTTACGAGAGAGAGAGATCAAAGAAAGTCATTCATTTCACTGATTTCAGCCATCATTTTAGTGCTCACGATTGTCTTCTGTCTTTCACGAACTCTTATCTGGCACATGGCTCTAGTCATAGAAACATATTCCTAGAAATGAAACTGAACTTAACAGGGCTGTCCTTAATGGTTTTTCTTTCAAGGTTTTTTTTTTTCCAGCACAAAATGATTGAAGTTCAATTAGTCTGACGAAAGAAGGAAGTCTGACTTATGGTTTGGAATTGCTTTCCCTTCTGCCAATTGATAAAGTTTTCAAGAATAACAACAAATCATTCTCTGTTCTACTGCAATGTCATCCAAAATTCTATGCTAGACCCTACTGTAGTAATCATCCTTGCTTGGGCACCATCCCCAAGGCTGTACTGAAGAGAGAGTACATTTGAGTGGGAAGAAGTGTCGAGGAAGATAAAGAAGCAGGGGTGGGGTGGTAAGGGGGTCAGGACAGTAGCATTTCTCATTGCAAGATTCCCCATATTATTAAAAATCGGCAGAGGCATAGAGAATCAGGGAGAATAGCAAGCACCTGAAATGAATTTGAACTGCTCCAACAGCCAATGATTTATTTGATTTATCATATTTTCTCCAAGAATTTGTACTAATATATAGTCACACACACTCACACTGGAAAAGTCACCAGAGGAGCTGGGTGTGAATTTCAGTTTTACCCTTTGTTTGCTTGGAGGTCATATTGTCATTTATCTGAGATTTTCTTTATCTGAAAAATAGGAATAATAATACCTACCTCAAAAGGCTGTTTTGAAGATTAAGTGGGGTCATGTTATGTGTTATAAAGTATATATTTCTAGTTCAATAGGTTATCCAACTTGGCTGTGAACACCTTGAAGGTAAAGATACTATTCATGCCTATGCTTAACATAGGCAAAGTGTTTAACACTTTGCAGAATGCTTGGGTTATATAGGTGTTTTATAAATACTTATGGTATTTATAAATATTTATTGCTTATGTTAATTCTTGACATATTTCAGATTTAAAAGCCTCAATAGAGCTGAGAAGCAGTTATATTTAGGCATATTCTAATTTTTATATTTTTCTATTTTGTTTTGCCAACATTCTGGTACAAGTGAGAAGGGTACATTCTGAGGGTCAGTGCTGTGGGACACATTTCACTGCAGTGTCGTCTGGTATTGTTTGGCCTCTACCCAACTCACAGGCCTATAAAAGGGCACCTCTTTATATTTTGTATTGCGTCACTTGCACATTGTACGCTGTGGCACTGGAACTAGTAACATATCAGAAGATTGTTGGAAGCAGACATAGATTTGCCAGTTTTCCATTTTGTTGAATAAACACAGAACACTTTATAAAAATTGACCCTGCTCAAGCATGATCACTTTTAAAAAGAGCATTTAAATATATAACATAGGAAGAAAATAACCTCAGAACAATTTATTAAATGCTATAACTTTATGATGTCTTTTTGCTATATTTGTCTTATTTGTTCATTTTGCTACACTAATGAAAACTGGCTTTCACTGACATGGGTTGAGAGTCCAGTGTTCAGCAACCACTACTGTAGTAATTTTCTAGTTGAAAACTGTCACTTTGACATTTGTTTACTATTTGAGTTTCAGTTTACCCATTTGTTACCTCATGAGGTTATTGTGCCTGTTACATGCAATCACAAATGCATAGTGTTTGGTATTTGTGATTTCAGTAATTAATAGTGGCTGCTGAGTAGTGAAAGAGTCAAAAAGAGTCAGAGTTGGAGGCAAATGTAACTCCAAAGGCTAAACAAATCTCAAATTGTTCCTTTCTGCAACAATTAGGGATTGATTATGTTTCCGGAGATGAGCTGATATGTCAGGATCTGCAAGCTTGGAGTGAGAGGAACTGTAAACAAGGATTAAGTTGGAGGCTAAAATCTCCAAAAAATGAAAT
Source organism: Rhinopithecus roxellana (assembly GCF_007565055.1). Taxonomy (NCBI): domain Eukaryota; kingdom Metazoa; phylum Chordata; class Mammalia; order Primates; family Cercopithecidae; genus Rhinopithecus; species Rhinopithecus roxellana. The sequence goes on along the minus strand of NC_044550.1, from coordinate 40,527,882 downwards.
CAAAAGACTAGAGTCAATATATGCTTTAACTTGGATGAGCCTCCCACAGGAATGACATTACAGCCAATTTTGCTTTCAGTTCATGAAAAACACCTTGAACTCAATAACTGAAAAGCACCATGAGACATATGATTCAACAAAGGGTGTGGAGCCAAAATTACCTTACTTTCACAAGCCATAACTAATTACGTAAGAATGAATTGTTCCACCCTGTAGAAGCAACTGAAGAAATAGCATGTTTCAACTTTCAATAGCATGTTCAACTTATAGTTGAACCTCTGAACGTTGCTAACACAAACTAAATTGTGCACAGTATTTACTGTGTTTGTAAATACTGAATTTGTTTGTAAATACTGAATATGTTTGTAAATACTGAATTTTAATTCATAATGCAATGGAAATATGTGAAACAAAATATTTTGCTTTTAAAGCAGGGTCTTGATCAGAGAGATTTTTAGTGCTTGCATTTAAACAGCAAAGCAGATACTCATTTGTGACCCATTTACCCTAGTTTCCCTCTCACTCTTTCTCTTTTATATTGACTTGAAAAAATTGCATGAGGGTGGAAAATTTATCTTTTTATACTTTATTGTGAAAGCCTATCTGTCAGGCATTGTACATGTACATTGTCAATCTTCACGATCTTTTCATAGCGTTGTAAATTCTGTATTATGACTGCATTGTAAACATAGGAAAGGTGAAGCTCAGAGAGTGAATAACTTATGCTTATTCAGGAGTGACGGAGCTGGAAACAGAAACCAGGTAAGTTTGAATAAAGAGACATGAACTTCCTCTCACATACACTTCGTCCCTAAGTACATTGCTTCACACTACAGAGAATGGAAAAGCTTTGGATTTCATGTCTCTCCTGACCTCACTTGGGGGGAAGCAAATGGAATCACCATCTATTAATAATAATATTTCTCAAGATAGATCTTGAGCCCAGACCTCTCTCTTTGAGCTGCACATCATCATTTCCAATTACTAATTGAATGTGTTGTGGGTGCTTTACAACCACCTTAAATAGAAAAGTTCAAACCAAACTTGGTACAAATGGGTTTTTTCTCCCATTGGACTACAGGGTTTGAGGATATGCCCAGGGTTGTATTAAAGAATTTTTCTGCAAGATATTTTTTCCAATTAAAACACGATCATTTGTTATTTTTTTTGAAATTTACTTTGTTCTAATATCAGTCATGTCTTTCAAATGAAGGAACTGAGATATGAAAGATTTATTTAATTGATTTTAAACTTCTAAGCACAGTGTTTAATTCCCACATCATAAAGCACTTCTAAGGGGATGGGAAAGGGAACTAGACTGGAGGTAGGAGATGTGGATTCAAGTACTCTTTCTGTCAAATATAAGCTATGTGATCTCACATTAATCATAACTGTTTTAAGCTTCAGGTTTCAAAAAAATTTAAATGATAAAGATAATACCTTCCTCATAATTTGATTTTTTAAAAATCAAATAAAACAGTGTATATACCAATGATTTGTAAACTGGAATTTAAGGTATTACTATAGAGGCAACTGAAGTATAACAGCAAGATTCCTAGAACTGAAGATTTTTCTGCCAGTAACTGTTGCGTGAGCTTAGATGAGTCCTTTTAATATTGCGGAATCTTAGTTCCCCTGCGACATGTTGGTAATAACAACAGTTATTGTACAGTATATTTTGTGAGAATTAGAGTAGATGACATGCATGCTGTATAAATTATAAAGGGCTAAATAACCATAAAAAACTTTTGAGAAAAATAAGTTTTTAATTAATTAGTTTATTACTATATATTTTAACTTATACTATCAAGAGAAAAAAACGCATTTCTTTAAAATATTCAGTATTACCTGTTTACTGATTTACCTATTTCACTTTTTCTCCACACTTTTTGTCGTGCTCTATATCATTTTTATCACACAGGTAACTTTATAGTAAAGAAGAGGAATGTGTCAACACCTACCTCCATTGAAGTACTTTTGGAGTAGGAGAGTCAATACTAGTTTTCTACTCTTCTGTAGTAATTAATTCCTTAACTCTCTAGACTGGCTCTGCAAGAAATACTCAAAGGAATTCTAAACATGGGAATGAGAGGTCGGTACTCACCTATCATAAACATACATGAAAGTATGAAACTCACCTGTCTTACAAAACACTTAAAGAAATGAGAAAGAGAAAGAAACAAAGTGGCAATATGGCAGAACTCCACCAAACCATGGGGCTTATGAAACAATTACAGAGATGACAGAGAAAGAAGTAAAATGGTTGCATGACAGAACTCCATCAACCATATGCTGCTTACAAAAAACTTACTTTACTGATAAAGGCACTAATAGACTAAAGGCAAAGGTATAGAAAAAATATATTCCACACAAATGAAAACCAAAAGACAGTAGAAGTAGTTAGATTTATATCAGATAAAACAGGGTTTAAATCAACAATAGTAAAAAAAAAAAAAAAAAAAAAAAAGACAAAGAAAGTTATATAATGATAACAGAATTGACTCGACAAGAAGATATAACAATCCTAAATATATACATATCCAACACTAGAGCACCCATATGCATAAAACAAATATTACCACACTTAAGAAAAAAGATAGACAGGAATACAATAATGATGGAGAACTTCAACACCCCCACTGACAGTACTAGACAGATCATCAAGACAGAAAATCAACAAAGAAACACTGGACTTAAATTGGACTTAGACCAAATGAACCTAATAGACATGTACAGAAAATTCGGCCCAACTATCATGGAATATACATTCTCATCAGTACACGGAACATTCTCCAAGATAGATCATGTATTAGGGCACAAAACAAGTCTGAAAAAACTTTAAAAAATCATCATATCGAGTATCTTCTCAAATTACAATGGTCTAAAACTAGAAATCAATACCAGGAGGAACTCTTAAAACTATACAAAAACATACAGAAACAAAGAAATGAACAACAACAACAACAACAATAAAAAACCCAACATGCTACTGAATGATCTCTGGGTCAATAACGAAATAAAGAGGGAATTTAAAAAAATTGAAATGAATGAAAATGGGGACAAAACATACCAAACTCTCTAAAATATAGAAAAAACAGTGCTAAGAAGGAATTTTATAACATTAAATGCCAATGTCAAAAAAATTAAAAGATCACATATTAACAGCCTAATGATGCACCTTAAGGAACTAGAAGAACAAGAGCAAACCAAACTCTAAACTAGCAGAAGAAAATAAATAACAATGATCAGAGTAGAACTAAATAAAATTTAGACCCCAAAATTACAAAGTATTAATGAAATAAAAAGTTGGTTACTTGAAAAGATAAAAAAATTGATAGACTGCTACCTAGACTAGCCAAGAAAAAAAGAGCAGATTCAAATAAACAAAATTAGAAATGAAAAAGGAGACATTACAATGACATCATAGGAACACAAAGACCGTTAGACACAATTATGAACAACTCTACACTCACAAACTAGAAAACCTAGAGCAATCAATAAATTCCTGGAAACATGTAACCAGGTAGAAATCTACCAAGTTTAATCTACAGATTAAACCAGGCAAAAATAGAAATTCCGACCAGACCAATAATGAGTAGTAAAATTGAATAAGAAAAAAAAAAATCTTTCAACAACAACAAAATCCCAGGACCAGATGCATTCGCAGCCAAATTCTACCAGTTTTTTAAAGAAAAACTGATAACAATCCTAATTAAATTGTTCCAAAATATTGAGAGGGAGGGAATCTTTCCTAATTCATTCTATGACTCCAGTATTACTCCGATACCAAAACGAGACAAGGGCACACACACAAAAGGGAAAATTATAGGCCAATATCTCTGATGAATGCTACGTAAAAATCCTTAACAAAATACTAGAAAACTGAATCCAACAGGACATCAAAATGATAATATTTCATGGTCAACTGGGTTTTGTTCCAGGGATGCAAGTATGATTCAACATATACAAGATGATAAATGTGATTCACCACATAAACAGAATTAGAAACCAAACCATATGATCATCTCAATAGATACAGAAAAAGGTATTTGATAAAATTTAGCGTCCCTTCATGATAAAAACCCTTACAAGCTAGGCATAAAGGGAGCATACCTCAAAATAATAAAAACTCTATATGATAAACCCACAGCTAACATCATACTGTACAGGGAAAAGTTGAAAGCATTCCACCAAAGAATTGGAACAAGGCAAGGATGCCCACTTTCATCACGTCTATTAAACACATTATTTGAAGTCATAGAAGAGCTATCAGGCAAGAGAAATAAATAAAAGACATCCAACTTGGAAAAGAGGAAGTCAAATTATCTCTGCTGACAATATGATCTTATACCTAGAAAATTCTTAAAAGTCCTCCAAAAGGACTCCTAGATTTGATAAATGAATTCAGAAATGTCTCAGGATACAAAGTCAATGTACAAAACTCAGTAGTATTTTTATACACCAATAATGACCAAGCTGAGAACCAAATCAGTAAGTCAATCCTATTTACAATAGATTAAAAAATAAAATAGATCTCTACAAGGAAAAGTACAAAACACTGATAAAAGAAATGGAGATAAAAAAAATCAACACGGTGGGGGGAGCACGATGGCCGAATAGGAACAGCTCCAGTCTCCAACTCCCGGCGCGAGCGACACAGAAGACCGCTGATTTCTGCATTTTCAACTGAGGTACTGGGGTCATCTCACTGGGGAGTGCCGGACAATCGGTGCTGGTCAGCTGCTGCAGCCCGGCCAGCGAGAGCTGAAGCAGGGCGAGGCATTGCCTCACCTGGGAAGCACAAGGGGGAAGGTAATCCCTTTTCCTAGCCAGGCGAACTGAGACACACAACACCTGGAAAACTCGGTAATTCCCACCCCAATACTGCGCTTTAAGCAAACGGGCACACCAGGAGATTATACCCACACCTGGCTGGGAGGGTCCCACGGCCACGGAGCCTCCCTCATTGCTAGCACAGCAGTCTGCAATCTATACGCAAGGCAGCAGCGAGACTGGGGGAGGGGCGCCAGCCATTGCTGAGGCTAAAGTAGGTAAACAAAGCCGCTGGGAAGCTCGAACTGGGTGGAGCTCACAGCAGCTCAAGGAAACCTGCCTGTCTCTGTAGACTCCACCACTGGGGACAGGGCGCAGCTAAAAAAAAAAAAAACAGGGAAACCAGCAGAGGCCTGTGCAGACCCGAACGACTCTGTCTGACAGCTTTGAAGAGAGCAGTGGATCTCCCAACACGGAGGTTGAGATCTGAGAACGGACAGACTGCCTGCTCAAGTGGGTCCCTGACCCCTGAGTAGCCTAACTGGGAGACATCCCCCACTAGGGGCAGTCTGACACCCCACACCTCACAGGGTGGAGTAGACCCCTGAGAGGAAGCTCCCAAAGTAAGAATCAGACAGGTATACTCGCTGTTCAGCAATATTCTATCTTCTGCAACCTCTGCTGCTGATACCCAGGCAAACAGGGTCTGGAGTGGACCTCAAGCAATCGCCAACAGACCTACAGCTGAGGGTCCTGACTATTAGAAGGAAAAATATCAAACAGGAAGAACACCTATACCAAAACCCCATCAGTACGTCACCATCATCAAAGACCAGAGGCAGATAAAACCACAAAGATGGGGAAAAAGCAGGGCAGAAAAGCTGGAAATTCAAAAAATAAGAGTGCCTCTCCCCCTGCAAAGGAGCGCAGCTCATCGCCAGCCACGGATCAAAGCTGGTCAGAGAATGACTTTGACGAGATGAGAGAAGAAGGCTTCAGTCCATCAAACTTCTCAGAGCTAAAGGAGGAATTACGTACCCAGCGCAAAGAAACTAAAAATCTTGAAAAAAGAGTGGAAGAATTGATAGCTAGAATAATTAATGCAGAGAAGGTCATAAACGAAATGACAGAGATGAAAACCATGACACGAGAAATAAGTGACAAATGCACAAGCTTCAGTAACCGACTCGATCAACTGGAAGAAAGAGTATCAGCGATTGAGGATCAAATGAATGAAATGAAATGAGAAGAGAAACCAAAAGAAAAAAGAAGAAAAAGAAATGAGCAAAGCCTGCAAGAAGTATGGGATTATGTAAAAAGACCAAATCTACGTCTGATTGGGGTGCCTGAAAGTGAGGGGGAAAATGGAACCAAGTTGGAAAACACTCTTCAGGATATCATCCAGGAGAACTTCCCCAACCTAGTAGGGCAGGCCAACATTCAAATTCAGGAAATACAGAGAACGCCACAAAGATACTCCTCGAGAAGAGCAACTCCAAGACACATAACTGCCAGATTCACCAAAGTTGAAATGAAGGAAAAACTGTTAAGGGCAGCCAGAGAGAAAGGTCGGGTTACCCACAAAGAGAAGCCCATCGGACTAACAGCAGATCTCTCGGCAGAAACTCTACAAGCCAGAGGAGAGTGGGGGCCAATATCCAAAGTTCTTAAAGAAAAGAATTTTAAACCCAGAATTTCATATCCAGCCAAACTAAATTTCATAAGTGAAGGAGAAATAAAATCCTTTACAGATAAGCAAATGCTTAGAGATTTTGTCACCACCAGGCCTGCCTTACAAGAGACCCTGAAGGAAGCCCTAAACATGGAAAGGAACAACCAGTACCAGCCATTGCAAAAACATGCCAAAATGTAAAGACCATCGAGGCTAGGAAGAAACTGCATCAACTAACGAGCAAAATAACCAGTTAATATCATAATGGCAGGATCAAGTTCACACATAACAATATTAACCTTAAATGTTAATGGACTAAATGCTTCAACTAAAAGACACAGACTGGCAAACTGGATAAAGAGTCAAGACCCATCAGTCTGCTGTATTCAGGAGACCCATCTCACATGCAGAGACATACATAGGCTCAAAATAAAGGGATGGAGGAAGATCTACCAAGCAAATGGAGAACAAAAAAAAACAGGGGTTGCAATCCTTGTCTCTGATAAAACAGACTTTAAACCATCAAAGATCAAAAGAGACAAAGAAGGCCATTACATAATGGTAAAGGGATCAATTCAACAGGAAGAGCTAACTATCCTAAATATATATGCACCCAATACAGGATCACCCAAATTCATAAAGCAAGTCCTTAGAAACTTACAAAGAGACTTAGACTCCCATACAATAATAATGGGAGACTTCAACACTCCACTGTCAACATTAGACAGATCAACGAGACAGAAAGTTAACAAGGATATCCAGGAATTGAACTCATCTCTACACCAAGCAGACCTAATAGACATCTATAGAACTCTCCACCCCAAATCAACAGAATATACATTCTTCTCAGCACCACATCACACTTATTCCAAAATTGACCACATAATTGGAAGTAAAGCACTCCTTAGCAAATGTAAAAGAACAGAAATTATAACAAACTGTCTCTCAGACCACAGTGCAATCAAACTAGAACTCAGGACGAAGAAACTCAATCAAAACCGCTCAACTACATGGAAACTGAACAACCTGCTCCTGAATGACTACTGGGTACATAACGAAATGAAGGCAGAAATAAAGATGTTCTTTGAAACCAATAAGAACAAAGATACAACATACCAGAATCTCTGGGACACATTTAAAGCAGTGTGTAGAGGGAAATTTATAGCACTAAATGCCCACAAGAGAAAGCTGGAAAGATCTAAAATTGACACTCTAACATCACAATTAAAAGAACTGGAGAAGCAAGAGCAAACACATTCAAAAGCTAGCAGAAGGCAAGAAATAACTAAGATCAGAGCAGAACTGAAGGACATAGAGACACAAAAAACCCTCCAAAAAATCAATGAATCCAGGAGTTGGTTTTTTGAAAAAATCAACAAAATTGACAGACCGCTAGCAAGACTAATAAAAAGAAAAGAGAGAAGAATCAAATAGACGCAATAAAAAATGATAAAGGGGATATCTGGCATTTTCTTTTTTTGGATAATTTCCTGGACACTTACACTCTTCCAAGACTAAACCAGGAAGAAGTTGAATCCCTGAATAGACCAATAGTAGGCTCTGAAATTGAGGCAATAATTAATAGCCTACCAACCAAAAAAAGTCCAGGACCAGATGGAGTCACAGCTGAATTCTACCAGAGGTACAAAGAGGAGCTGGTACCATTCCTTCTGAAACTATTCCAATCAATAGAAAAAGAGGGAATCCTCCCTAACTCATTTTATGAGGTCAACATCATCCTGATACCAAAGCCTGGCAGAGACACAACAAAAAAAGAGAATTTTAGACCAATATCCCTGATGAACATCGATGCAAAAATCCTCAATAAAATACTGGCAAACCGGATTCAGCAGCACATCAAAAAGCTTATCCACCATGATCAAGTGGGCTTCATCCCTGGGATGCAAGGCTGGTTCAACATTCGCAAATCAATAAACGTAATCCAGCATATAAACAGAACCAAAGACAAGAACCACATGATTATCTCAATAGATGCAGAAAAGGCTTTTGACAAAATTCAACAGCCCTTCATGCTAAAAACGCTCAATAAATTCGGTATTGATGGGATGTATCTCAAAATAATAAGAGCTATTTATGACAAACCCACAGCCAATATCATACTGAATGGGCAAAAACAGGAAACATTTCCTTTGAAAACTGGCACAAGACAGGGATGCCCTCTGTCACCACTCCTATTCAACATAGTGTTGGAAGTTCTGGCCAGGGCAATCAGGCAGGAGAAAGAAATAAAAGATATTCAATTAGGAAAAGAGGAAGTAAAATTATCCTATTTGCAGATGACGTGATTGTATATTTAGAAAACTCCATTGTCTCAGCCCAAAATCTCCTTAAGCTGATAAGTAACTTCAGCAAAGTCTCAGGATACAAAATCAGTGTGTAAAAATCACAAGCATTCTTATACACCAATAACAGACAAACAGAGAGCCAAATCATGAGTGAACTCCCATTCACAATTGCTTTAAATAGAATAAAATACCTAAGAATCCAGCTTACAAGGGATGTGAAGGACCTCTTCAAGGAGAACTACAAACCACTACTCAATGAAATAAAAGAGCACACAAACAAATGGAAGAACATTCCACCTTCATGGATAGGAAGAAACAATATTGTGAAAATGGTCATACTGCCCAAGATAATTTATAGATTCAATGCCATCCCCATCAAGCTACCAATGACTTTCTTCACAGAATTGGAAAAAACTGCTTTAAAGTTCATATGGAACCAAAAAAGAGCCCGCATTGCCAAGACAATCCGAAGCAAAAAGAACAAAGCTGGAGGCATCACACTACCTCACTTCAAACTATACTACAAGGCTACAGTAACCGAAACAGAATGGTACTGGTACCAAAACAGAGATATAGACCAGTGGAACAGAACAGAGCCCTCAGAAATAACACTACACATCTACAACCATCTGATCTTTGACAAACCTGAGAGAAACAAGAAATGGGGAAAGGATTCCCTATTTAATAAATGGTGCTGGGAAAACTGGATAGCCATATGTAGAAAGTTGAAACTGGATCCCTTCCTTACACCTTATATAAAAATTAATTCAAGACAGATTAACAACTTAAATATTAGACGTAAAACTATAAAAACCCTAGCAGAAAACCTGGGCAATACCATTCAGGATAGGCATGGCAAGGACTTCAAGTCTAAAACACCAAAAGCAATGGCAACAAAAGCCAAAATTGACAAATGGGATATAACTAAACTAAAGAGCTTCTGCACAACAACAACAACAAAAAACTACCATCAGAGCGAACAGGCAACCTACAGAATGGGAGAAAATTTTTGCAATCTACTCATTTGACAAAGGGCTAATATCCAGAATCTACAAAGAACTCAAACAAATTTACAAGAAAGAAACAACCCCATCAAAAAGTGGGTGAAGGATATGAACAGACACTTCTCAAAAGAAGACATTTATGCAGCCAACAGACACATGAAAAAATGCTCATCATCACTGGCCATCAGAGAAATGCAAATCAAAACCACAATGAGATACCATCTCACATCAGTCAGAATGGCGATTATTAAAAAGTCAGGAAACAACAGGTGTTGGAGAGGATGTGGAGAAATAGGAACACTTTTAAACTGTTGGTGGGACTGCAAACTGGTTCATCCATTGTGAAAGACAGTGCGGCGATTCCTCAAGGATCTAGCACTAGAAATACCATTTGACCCAGCCATCGCATTACTGGGTATATACCCAAAGGATTATAAATCATGCTGCTATAAAGACACATGTACACGTATGTTTATTGTGGCACTATTCAAAATAGCAGAGACTTGGAACCAACCCAGATGTCCATCAATGATAGAGTGGCTTAAGAAAATGTAGTTCATATATACCATAGAATACTATGCAGCCATAAAAAAGGATGAGTTCATGTCCTTTGTAGAGACATGGATGAAACTGGAAACCATCATTCTCAGCAAACTATCGCAGGGACAAAAAACCAAACACCGCATATTCTCACTCATAGGTGGGAGCTGAACAATGAGAACATTTGGACACAGGAAGGAGAACATCACACACCAGGGCCTGTTGTGGGGTAGGGGGAGGGGGGAGGCATAGCATTGGGAGATATACCTAATGTAAATGACGAGTTAATTGGTGCAGCAAACCAACATGGCACATGTATACATGTGTAACAAACTTGCACGTTGTGTGCATGTACCCTAGAACTTAAAGTATAATAATAAAAAAAGAAAGATTTGAGCAGCCCTGACACTATCCCAAATGGGGACTTGGTGCAAATTATAAAAAGTTCCCTCAAGACACTTCCCTCCCATCTGCCAAAATTGTTACAGTCACTGTCCTGATATACATTGTCTGGGATTTCCAAGCACCAGCCCCTCCTTGCCCCCGGCCAGGTGTGCAGTGTGAAGCACAGCCAGTTGTAAATGACAGGAGGAAGTTCACACTCAGGAAGCAAGAATCAGGGCCTTGGGGAGGGAAGCTGCAGCAGGGTGACTAGTAGCAGACAAGAGCAGCTCAGGCCCGCGGGAGCATGGCTGGTGAACTGGAACATAGAAAGGAGACAGGAGTCAAGACGGGCCTCTTAGCCCCTGTCTAGGGATCAGTCCACCTCTCTGCAGAAGAGCTTGTATTTTCCGATTTGGGTTATAACTTTGAGAGAGCAAGAAAAAAAGGCAACATGGGTTGATTAGCCTTGTATTAAGAATTTTCTTAACTGAGTAACTCAGGAATGGAAAATCAAATACTGTGTGTTCTCACTTATAAGTGGGAGCTAAGCTAGGAGGACACAAAAATGCACAGTGATAGTGGACTGTGGGGCCTGAGCAGGAGGAGGCTGGGAGGTGGATGAGGGATAGAAGACTAAATGTTGGGTACAGTGTACACTTGCTCGGGTGATGGTTGTGCCAATATCTCAGAATTTACTACTAAAGAACTCATCCATGTAACCAAAAGCCACCTGTACCCCTAAAACTACTGAAACTAAAAAGTAAACAATAAAAAAAGTTCTTACTGAAAAAAAAAAAGAAAAGAAAAGAAAAAGGAAATGTGGCACATGTACACCAGTGGAATACTATGCCTCCATAAAAAGGATGAGTTTGCATCCTTTGCAGGGACGTGGATGAAGCTGGAAACCATCATTATCAGCAAACTATCACAGGAACAGAAAACCAAACACCACATGTTCTCATTCATAAGTGGGAGTTGAACAATGAGAACACATGGACACAAGGAGGAGAACGTCACACACCGGGGCCTACTGGGGGCTAGGGGGCTAGGGGAGGGATAGCATTAGGAGAAATACCTAATGTAGATGACGGGTTGATGGGTGCAGCAAACCACCATGGCACGTGTATACCTATGTAACAAACCTGCACGTTCTGCACGTGTGTCCCAGAACTTAAAGTATAATAAAAACAAAAAGATTTTTAGAAAGTCAAAGATTGCATGTTCTCCCTTATACATGGTAGCTAAATAATGTGTATACATGGAGAGAGAGAGTAGAATAATGGAGACATGGAAGGATGGGAGGGAAATGAAGGATGAGAAATTACTTAATGTATACAGGGTACCCTATTCAGGTGAAGGCTATACTAAAAGCCCAGATTTCATAACAATGCAATACATCCATGTAACAAAACTGCACTTCTACCCCTTAAAACTATTATAAAAATTCCTTCACTCAGAGGAGGGAGGAGGAAATGTCACCAATCTTCATAGAACATGTGACATGTGAGCTATGCTTTGAAAGATGGGTAGGCCTTCTGGGTAAATGAAGAAATGGGAACAGAAGAGGTAGAAGTGCAAAGTGTATTTGGTGAAAAGTAATTGGCCCAGTCTGGTGCTTATAGGAAAGCAGATGGAAAATAATCTAGAAAAATAAGGCTGGTCAAGATTATAGAAGACTTTATGAGTAATGGGTTTGGACTCTTTCTTGGTCTTAGGGTATCAATGGGCTTTTTGAAATGAGAAGTTAAAGAAAAGCAGCAGTGTTTTAGAAAGGTTAATCTGGTGACCCGGTTGGGCTGCAAGAGGCAGGAGTTATGAGGCAGGAGGTCTCATCGCACAGACAAATTTATTAATCCATTAATGGGATATGAAGTGCCAAGGGCCGTGTAGAGGCTGTGTGTGTGGAAAAGAAAGGGTTGAGGAAAATGTGGAAGATGAAGAATTAGGACCACTCCCTCATAGAGAATTCAGTGCCAGGGGCAGGAGTGGAAGTCCAAGATGAAACTTTGAAGATTGAGCTTGTGTGACTGGGGATTTAGTTATACTGGTCACATGACTAGACAATTTGAGTTGTTTTGAGACTTCAGTAACTGTTAATATTTTTCTGTTAATTCCTAGCAGTCAGCTGTTAAGATGGGTCTCGGCTGAGCAAAGGTCTTGGGACTGGAAGTATTTTTTTTTGAAGTCATTATCTTACAGGTAGTATTTGAAGCTCTGAAAAAGAGTATTGGAAACCACTTATTTCACTGCCTTTGGATTAAAAAATACAGATCCTTCAATATAAATCTGTAGGCATATATGTAGACACACATGAATTTGATACAATAAAGAATTTCCCATTACTATTGCCTTAGGTATCTAATAATAAGAGGAAACAATTGGCAATTATGATTACATATATGATATATAATTTATAATAATGTGTGTAGCTTACTATATATGCAATATTACACGTATATAATTTAGGAACCTATCAATTAATATTTATAATCATACGATCATACCATTGCCATAAGTGAAATAATTTTACATGTGAGGCTAAAAACACAGAGAGTGATTTATGACCCAGGGAAAATGACACTTTTGTTTCATTTGTTTCATATTTGTAAACTGTGGCTTACAAATAGAAAAGAAAGAAATATTAAATTTGGTCTGTACTTCATTTACTAGTGCATGTTAATTCTTAAAGAGTTACTGGTAATGAATGAAAACAACATAAATAATTACTCATGCCGGCTGCTTGGGTGTGTGGTTATTTAATAAGTTGGTAGAAGGATCACACCTACCACATTAAGCCATCAATCAGTAGCTGGTTATTTTAGGTACTTAGGGTATGGTATAATGAGACCAAGGTCAAAGGTTTAATTTTATATAGATTGTTCAATTAGTTCACAGATATAGGCTCAACCCTTATTCTTATTTGCTATTTTGCAAATTTGTGCTCCTTTTTTTTTTTTTTTTTAGCAAACACCCTTCCCTGCCAAAAATGGAAGGAAGTCTCTAATTAAAAAAGATGGTCTTGGCACAAGCTACCCCACCTGTGGTGCTACATTGATCGCCCACTAAGGACTTCATGCCGAGCGTCATACGCTTTTCTTGTGTGTGGCAACATCGTTTTTGTATATTTTAAGATTTTCTAGAATATTTAAAATAAAATTTTCATAGTGGACATGTTTATTAGACATCCAGGATAGCCATGGGTATTTATCTTGTACTGTTTTGCCTCTTAATTTCTTGGTGCTGCATCAAGACACTACTTCCAGGAATTTCTAATGTGGTTCCATATGTCCTTAAGTCTCTGACTGTATCTCTAACTTCACTCTGCCTCCATATCCTGTTCCAGACATCCTGGCCTCTCTGCTGCTCCTCAAGCACGGTAGGACCTCTCTACCTCTGGGGCTTTGTGCTTGCTCTTCCTGCTGCCTGGAACACTCTAACCTCAGGTTTTCACAGGCCTTGCTCCCTGGCCTCTCGTATGTCTTTGCTCAATTGCTGTCTTCTCAGTGAGACCTTGCTAAGTACCCTATTTAAAATTGCACCTCCTCTCTCTGCTTTATTATTACTATTTGCTTTATTATTTTGCAGTACACTTACAACTTTCTAATATACCCCACAATTTACTTATTTTGTTTGTTATGTGTCTCCCTCCACCAGTTAAGAAGCTCCACAAAGGTGAGGATTTTTATGTTCCTTCCTTTCTTTCTTCCTACCAATTCATTAATAATGCCTTTATTTTAAAAGACGGTGATCTCATTACTCTGGCTTCTGTATATTTAATACATTCAAGAACTGTTCCTAGGAAGGCATTGGCTAGGCGTAGGAATTGATTCTGGTCTTGAAAAATCTATAAAGGAAGGTGACGAATACCAAAGCCAAGAGTCTTTATTCATTAGTCAGACTAATTTGTAGCCTTTCTAGGGAAAGAACTTCTTGACTGCAGAAGACGTATTTAAAGACATTCAGAGTGTTTCCCTTTCAAGTCAGAGCTGTGATACAGCTCTGTACTCATAATTTGCAAGGCAAGAATTTTCAGATGCTGTTTCTGATCCTCATGTGCTATATATCTTATTTTAAACTGAGGAAGGAGATGGTATATCTGTATTGTCACTCTCATACCTCATCTTCTTCAAGCAATGGTATAGCTAGGAGGATGGTATAGACTGCTGAGTAGGGTTTCGAGAATGCTGCTGACACAAGTCAGGAAAGTTTGCCATGTTTTCCTTCACTCAGAATCTATCCCCATATTTAATAATAGGGTCAGCTTTGCATGATTATTAATAAATGTCTGAAGACTACTTGCCATTTCTGTGAAGAATCAGTTGAAGACTTAAAAACATATTCTGATTACTGCTCTCTTAAACTTAATATACACTTACTTTGCTAAGGAAAGTAATCTTTTCTGGCATTTTACATCTGCCCAAAGTGTGGATTCTTGCTTCTATAATTGAGATTATGAAGCCTTTTCTGTCTGCAAATGAGCATGGTGATATTATGGTAGGGGTGGCACCACCTACAAAGGTGAGTCTGACAAAATGATTTGAAAACAACAGAACAAATGGAAATATTTTTTTCTGGAACTTTATGATGCTAAGATTTTAAGTAAATTTCTCTAGGAGTCACCAGATTTGCAAAGTGCTGGGAACAATACTTAATTGACTCTACTAGTGTTTAAGAACATGCACTGAGTGTTTGTAACCTGTTACCAAGAACCATAACAGAGAGAGCTCTGATGGGTTAGCTATCTCCTTACTGATTAATGCTAGTTAGGGATAGCCCAATATATACTGTAGAGGGCACTGCTGTTCAATGTTAATATTTTTTTTCTGAGTTCTACAAAGTGTAGTCATTGACAGAGCCATGAAGACCATACCAGTTTCAAAACAAGAACAAAACTATTTATAGACTTGTTTGCTTCCTTGCCTATTTGCCCCTAAAATGGCCAAAATAAAATTTTTCCCTGTTTGGATTTAGTTTCCAAATAGATATGTTTTCTTCCTCCTTTCTTTCATTCTTTCTTTTCATTTTCTTTCCTTTTCCCCCCTTTATTTTTAACTAAAGATATCTTCTAACCTTTATTGGCACAAAATAATTTTGCCAGCTACCACAAATTATAAAGAAATATTCATGACTGTTTAAATATGTGATATTTTATTGTAAAAATGCCTTTGGGAAATGAGTACTTGAATATCACATGTATTTGAATATCTTTGGGGATGATGAAAGTATTTTGAAATTGGATTTGGTGATGGTTGCACATCTCTGTACATATACTAGCAATCATTGAACCTTAACACCTTAAACACGTGAAGTTGCTGTTTTGTAATTTTATTTCAATAAAGTGGTTAAAATTAAATTTATCTTTTAATAATTGTTAACTTAGTGGAATAACAAAATTACCAAATTTCCTGTGTTCAATTGACAATGAGGGTGGACTTAAATTTCCAGAACAGAAAAAGGCTCAATAGCCCATTCAGCTCAGGTTTCAATGCTATTTCCTAGGTAGCAATTGTTAATGAGACATTGGAATACAGGAGTCCGTTAGTATTAATGACAAGCAATTTGTTACACATAATGGTTAAAACGCATCAGAGTTTTGAAATGATTTACTTCTTACGCAATTTAAACTACTTAATTCTAGGATAATGTTCTTCCTACTCATGTGCATTTTTTTTGTTTGTTTTTGTTTTCTGTGTGGAATTACAAATAGTGCATTGGGAATTGCTTTAAACCTGGTTGGACCCATGGAGATGTGTCACATATTTTCATCACTGTCATATGTCAGAGTGGAAAAAGGACTAAGAAAGCCTAGAGAAAAGTTCATGTTTAACCTCAAGATGCCAAATGACAAAAAGTCAATTGCTCTTTGCACATTTCCAATTCTATTTCTTCTTTTCCTTCTGTAGCCTGAACTGATGAAACAGCAGTGTTTCCTGAACTTACCAAAGCACAGAAATATTTATTTCGGAAATACCTAGCATTTTGAGGAGCACAGTATTCCTGGAACTCAGGAATGTGCTGCTCTGTGAGTTCTAACTTGCCAAGGCATTCAGTGTTTCTGCAGGAGAGGAATGGGGAAATCTATTGCACACTCAGGTTAGATACATGTTTATTCGTATTTAAATACACAAGGAAATGTCTTACTGTACCCCTCTCTTCCATTTTGGGAATCTGGGAGACTAAGCTTGTAACTTGTAGCTTGTAGCATGAATGATGGAGTAGAATAAATAAGAAAGAAATATGTCATTAAATGTACAGGTTAAATAAATAAAAATCTATTAATAAAGAGCCTAAAGAAAGAAAGATGACATTTCAGCACATATTGGGTGAAATAAGTTGTTTAGTCCAGCACTTCTCAATTTTTAGTGGATATGTGAATTGTCAATTAAAATGCAAATTTTAAATTAGTGAATCTGGGTTGGACCTGAGTCTGCATTTCCAACAAGCCTCCCAGGTGATGTAAATGCTATAGGTCCAAGACTATGTTTTGTGTAGCAAGGGTTCTAGATACAATTACATCAGAAAAGATCAGAGAAAAGTGGAGTGATTGCACTGAAGGCATAATAGAGCCTTCTCTGTTTCCTAAAGCCCAAGTAAATAGGCAATCCTCTTTGCTATAGGATTATTATGAAATGTTCAAAGCCTTAACTTATTGCTTCATCAAAATATACTGACCCTATTATAGAACTACAGTCATGAAACATATAACAACATCTTTGTCAATCACAGATCACATGTATGACAGTGGTCCCATACAATTGTTATACACATTTTTACTGTACCTTTTTTATGTTTAGATATGTGTAGATACACAAATATTTACTACTGTGTTACAATTGCCTATGGTATTCAGTACAGTAATGTGCTATACAGGTCTGTAGCCAAGGAGTAATAGACTGCATAGCCTAGGTGTGTAGTAGGTTATATCATCTAGGTGTATCTAAGTATACTCTACGATGTTTGCATCAGGACAAAATCGCCTAATGATGTATTTCCCAGAATGTTTCCCTGTCAAGTAACGCATGACTGGTGGATCCATGTTTGCTTCCTGTAGGATATAAATCAGTGAAGGATTTAGAAGTTCCTATACATAGCTCAGTGTGATCTGATTTGTAATGTTCAATAGAAAGTGTCAAGATATTCTCCACCCATCATTATCTCTACAAAATGTGTCCCAAAGAGGTGAGAAATGTGGTACATTACACTCTAAAGGAGTTCATGGCAGTGTTTTTTGCTCCAAATGTGGGCATCCTCCAATGTTTGATTTTATTTTTGTAGATAGACCTAAACCACAACATTGGTTGCAATGTTAAAAATGTTGGGGATGGGAGTGAGTTGGTGAGAAGGGAGGCACTGTGAATTATGGAGTAGAGTAAGTAAGAAAGACATATATCATTAAACGCACAGGTTAAATACATAAAAATCTATTAATAAAGAGCATAAAGAAAGAAAGATGACATATTCAACATATATTGGGTGAAATAAGTCAGAGGAAATGATAGAGTAGGGAATCCAGAAATTTACTGAAATTATTTTCTCACAGCAACTGGTTGAGGGTCATTTAGTAGAGAGGAGTGGATGCTGGAATCAGAGCCTCATCTGTATTCATCACGGTTCATTCTATTTAACCATATCTACTAAATCATAATTATTCTCACAGAAAAAAAAAGGTGACTTTTAGTGAATCATGGACCAAACCCTAGATTAGTTCTTTGAAATGTGCTTGAGTAATATTTAGTTGCATCAATATATATTTATAAACAACATCTTGCATTCAATCCCTTCTGAATTTAATCCTACTGGCTTCTTGCCTAGATTGTCTTCAGAAGCAGAGGAAAGAATCAAGCTTCTTAGTTTTATTTTCCAAGGATGATTTTGTGTTATAATGAAATGAACAGAGTTCCAAGGTCTATGGAATGAATACTTTTGATGCCTATACAATGTGATCCTCAGAGCTTATGAAAAATGCTGCACATATATTCTCTTATCCAGGGGAGGAGTATGCATACTGGCAGGGTGAGAGGAAAAAGCTGTTGTAATCAGAAAAAGCTGCTCGACAGGAGGCAAATCCCTTCTTTGGATTTCAATTTTCTTCCTTGTCATTGAATGAAGAATCAGCAAGTTTCTTCATCACCTTCACACTGTTCTCTATATCCTCCCTTCTTAACAAGAAGGTTCCTTCTTCCTTCCCATGGCTAGTCCATGGATAGATCCTCCCACCACTCCTACACACTCTCAATCTTTGCAAGTACTTTATTCCCCTGGAAGGTCTGTTTGCTCATATATTTATTACCTGTCTCTGCATCCACAACCTGTCCCTACAAATAAACCGCTCCGTGAGAGAGACAGCACAGGATAACAGCTGAGGGCACAGACCCTGAGACTGGACTAATTGGGTTCAAATCCCACTTCTGCCATTTATTTGCTGTGTGAACCTAGGAAGTCACCTAACTCCTCAATTTCCTTCTTTGCAAAATGGAAGTGACAGTAGTACCTACCTCCTTGTTGTTATGAGCACAGTGAATTAAAAATGTTTTAACACAACTCAAATAATGTCTGGCATTTGGCCCTATGTCAGTGCTTGGTAAATCAAATAAGTCAAAAGCAAGCACAGACTGTGATTTCTTTTCTGCTATATCTCCCAAAGTATTTAATGATCTGTTCATTAAGTGAATCTGTACAGTAAAAGGATAGGTTAGATGATGGAAGGAAGGCTCTGTCTACTTTGTGAATCTCACCATGGAATCTAATACTGGCACAAAGAGTCACACAAAAAAGGGATTTTTTTCTGTCTCCTGAACAAATGTACTTGTTTATTCTTTTTCTTCTCTTTTATATAAAGATTACTATGAAACACTAGTCCTGTCTAGAGGCCTGTGTTTTTAATTACTACACAGGCAATGCAGAAAGGTAATACATTACAATAGTAATAACCATGAGTTTTATAATCAGACAGACCCATGTGATCACTGGGAAGTAATAAAACCTCTCTGAGCCTTAGTTTCCTCATTCATAAAATGGAGATAGCCACGTGGCTCAGAGGGTTGTGAAGAATAACTGAGATGCTGTTTATAAAGTACTTAGATTCTGTTGTATGTTCAATAAATTATAAATTTGTTAGTCTTTTATATGTAGAACCTAACTTCGGCTAAAAATAATACATTTTTTGAAAACATGCAATAGAATATATACATTTTATTTTTATTTTAAAATATTTAATTGACAAATACAATTTTATATATTCAAGGTATACGATATGATATATTTTTATAATAACATTTTATAAGATTGATAGCATTTTGCGGAATCATAGAATGTTAGCAATGGAAGAGAGTTTCAAAAATATCCACTCTGATTTTGCTATTATGCAGATAAATAAACTGATCTGCAGTGAGATTAAGTAGTACCACAGAGAGGCCAGCATTTAAACCTCTTGACTTTTTTGTCTGTGCTTTTTTTCTGAAGCCTTATTGTTTTTTGCAACCCAAGACATGGTGGGTGCTCTATAGGTACAGTGCTTATTGAATGAATGTTGGAAAAACTAATAGCTATTGAGTACCTATTGCAATATTCTGCCAAGCACTTAGGACATTTTTTTAAATGGCCAAATAATTGTCCTTCCCTTAAAGTACTCATGTCTTACTGAAGAAGGTTATTACATAGCCCCTTAGCAGCATTTCCCACCCTTGAATATCCCTTTTTATTGAAACACTCTTTTTCTTTTGATTTCCATAATTTCATACTCTTTTTTCTTTCTGGCCCCATCTCCTCTTTAAATATCTTTTGGTTGTGAGTAGGGTATGGAGGAAACAATACTGGCTGCTGGGGTGTGGTAACTTGAAACTGGCCATAGGTGTGAGAATTCACTCTATTGTTCTCTGTACTTTGGTATATCTTTAAAATATTCTACAATAAAAAGTTTTTTTTTTTTTTTTTTTTTTTTTTTTTTAGATCTTTTGCTAGTTGCATCTCCTCTAGTCAACCTAAGTATCTGGTGTTGCTCCATGCTCTGTCCTGGGTGTTCTCCTTTCTCTCTAGTTGATCTCATTCAGTCAGTTTCAATTACCATCTAAGCCAATGCTTCTTGAATTTTTGTGAGTAATAATTACTTGAAAACTTGGAAAAATGCAAATTCCTGTACTGAATCCAATACCCACCCAGACTATTTCAGTAGGTCTGGTCTTGCGTCGCAGAGTTCTGCATTTTATACAAGTAGCATGGGGGATTCAGAAAGAGATAAACCAAAAATTACACCTGAGAAACATTGATCTGTACATGATTTCCAGACTACAATATCCAGCTGCATCTTTCACATATCTCTATTCGGTGCTTAGAATTCAGCATTTGCAAAGCTGAGCTGATCATCGTCTTTCTGATTTTCAAAACCTTCTTTTGCCCCGTCAAATAGACCGTTTTCTGGCATTTTCTTTCTCAGTAAATGATGCCAAAATTCACCAAGTTATTCATGTGAAAAACCTGAAAATCATACTTGACACTTCTCTCATCCCTCACATCCAATTGAATGTCAAATCTGGTTCTTTTGACTTCTTAGACACATCTCAAGTTGTATTACCACTCCCACCACTTTATCCAAGCCATGTTTATCCTTTTTCCGAAATACTGAACGAGCCTCCAACTAGTCTCCCTTCATCAAAAGATATCTCCTTTCTCCACAGAGATCGTTCTCTATATGAAGCTAAGATCATCTTTTAAAAAAACATTATGGCATATGTATACCTTTGTAACAAACCTACACATGTACCCCAGAACTTAAAGCATAAAAAAAAAAAGACCTAAAACTGGGTAATTTATAAAGAAAAAAGATTCTAATATAATAACATATCTGCCCTGCTACATCTTTAACAATTTTATGTTTCTCTGAGGATATAATCCCAAATCCTAAACATGGTCTTCAAAAAGCAGCAGGATCTGTTTCTTGCCTGCCTTTAAGTTTCTGCTTAAACAATGCTTCCTCAGAGAAGTCTTCCATGAGCTTCTAGACTGGTTTCGTTTTCACTATTATAATACTTATTTCAGTGTCGTTGTATTAAACAAATCATAATGAAATTATATATTTCCATGTTAATCACTGGAACAGTTGTCTTTTGAATGAGAAGGTCTGTGGTTTTCAGTAAAGACTACATTTTGCCCTACTGAGATTTCCACAGAGTAAATGTTTTCAATGATGGTTGTTTCCATTTATCTTAATTACCCAAAGTCCTTAAACTTTTCTTGATAGCACCACCAAAACTATAATTAGATAAGTATTTGCTTGCCTGATGTATTTTAGTGTCTGTCTTCTCAGCAAGCACCATGAGAACAAGGTCTGGGCCTTTTTGTTCCAGTGCTGTATACCTAGCACTCAATGAATGAATGAATAAATGAATTATAATATAAGGAGTAATTGGCTGGGAGCAGTGGCTCATGCCTGTAATCCTAGCACTTTGGGAGGCCGAGGCAGGTAGATGATGAGGTCAAGAGTTTGAGACCAGCCTGACCAACATGGTGAAACCTCGTCTCTACTAAAAATACAAAAATTGGCCAGGTGTGGTGGCACGTGCCAATAATTCCAGCTATAAGGAGGCTGAGGAAGGAGAATCACTTGAATCTGGGAGGCAGAGGTTTCAGTGAGCCAAGATTGCATCACTGCACTCCAGCCTTGGCGATGGAGGGAGACTCTGTCTCAAAACATATATATATATATATATGTAGCAATTGTACATATCATAAAAGATGTATAAGTATAAATAAAGCACTAAGGTATTTAGGATTCAAAATGGTTTATTTTGCCATATGATATCAGAAGTTGCTTTGAGGTAACAGCATTTTGTGTTTTCCAGTGAATGATAGTGGACTTAAGGGATCATTATCTATCCTAGGGAATCATTAGCTTATGTAATATTGAAAACCATGAGACTGATGGAATCACACAGAATGTAAGAAGAAAAGCACTTAAACTCTGGGGGACAGGAAAATGAGTAGATTCTAGTAACAGAAACAGAGAAAATTTGACCCATGGGATAGGCAAAAAAATAAATAAACAAATAAAAGGAAAGAATGGTGTTTTGGAAGCTCTGTGAAGATCACGTTTCAAGAAAAGAATGGTCTCTGGTGGAGTGATAATGTAAACTCACTGAGATCTGACCACTGGATTTTGCAATGTGGAGCAAGACAAGAGCTGTTTCAGAGCTGTGAAGATCAGAAACTATTGCACTGGGAAAAGGGAGGATGCATTAAAGATAAAAATGCATACACCATTTGACTCAGAAAATCCATTTCTAGGAACATATCCAAGAGAAACTCTTGCATGTTTGTACCATTGGACCTGTGTAAGAATATTCAGTGCTACATTATCTGTAATGGCAATATACTAGAAAAGTAAATATTTAAGTTATAGGACAGTCTTACAACGAAATATTATATAGCTATGAACACGAATAAGCTATGCACACTTTATTGTATATAATATATAATATATTTCTCATTTATATGATTTTCAAAGGCAGGTAGAATTAAACCATAAGTTTTTAAGGAATATATCTATGAATGGTAAAATCATGAAGAAAATGAAAGAAATTAAGATACCATGCCACGTAACAGTTACATCGTGAAAAGTGGGGAAAGGTCAGTTAATAGACAGGAGGTGCCCACGGGGTCTTCTAAGATACTGGTGATGCTATTTTTATTAATAGATGTCTCATACCCAGAGGTTCATTATTTTAAAATTAGAATTTATATGTGATATGTTTAATGATAAAAAGTTAAAAAGCAAAAGGAGATAATGGAGGAAGAAAATAAAAATAGAGGCAATAGGTTTAGACAGATCTTTAGAATACTTTTGCTTTTAAGAGCAGGAGATGAGAAATGAGGCAATAGCTGGACAGGGGATATGGGCCAAGGGAGGGATTTTTTAAAAATTAGGGATAGTATGGCATGTCTTTATGCTGACAAATATTCATTAGAGAATTACATCTTAATTTATTCTTGCACTATTAAACTCAGGTAGATATCTTGGCTAAGAAGAAAGCTTGTCAGAATAAAAACGTGTCTAATTTAGAAAAAATATACTTGACGGCTTTTATTTATTTATAATTTTTAATCTTTTTCTTGAGATAGGTTTTTGCTCCGTCACCCCAGCTGGAGTGCAGTGGCACGATCATGGCTCACTGCAACACTGAACTTCTGGACTCAAGTGATCCTCCTACCTCAGCCTTCAGGGAATACACGGAATACAAGCACTACCATGGCCATCAGTGACTTATTGCTCCACTGCCTTGAACTCTGAGTGCATGTATTACTTTATTCATCACTGATACACTTTTTAAAACCTCTGGCAAATGGATATTGTAAATATTCCATAGAATCTGCTTTTACTTTCTGCTGAATGACTCATCAGTATAAACTTTTCCAAAGTTCATTTTATTTACAACAATCTTAGGCAGTTATCCAATTAATGACTTTAGACTTGGGATGGTGCTTTTATTTTATATGTCATGAGCACACACTAAAGCTAGAGAAAGAATACTCCCCCAAACTGTGAAATCATGCCAAGTCTTCTTTGCTCAAAAGAATGGGATCCTTCAAATGGGAGCAATACCTTTTACGAAATTGGATTGGATAACTTTAAGTTCCCTTACAACAGTAGGTATTGATTTCCTTCCTCATGACTCATTTTAGGGGTGCCAGTCATAGCTATTTGGGAGTCGCAGTAGTGTAAGAATTAGGTAAGTAATGAGTTACTGAGAAAATAAATTGGGAGTGCCTTCTGGAAGACAAGTTGGCAGTGGCATGGGATAATTTGCTAGAAAATATATAATCCCAGATGACTTACTGCAGCTCATCCTCCTGTGTGCGGGCCCATCCCACACCATCATTAGAAAAACATTTGGGCCAAGTGCAGCAGCTGCTTTAGCATGTGGCCCAAGATTTTATAGGCAACAACTTGTACTTTAAATGCACTATTTTGGGCTTCATGACTGTAAATATAAATTGGTGTCCACCTGTCTAATTTCTATGAAGAAATATATTCTTTGCCTAATGATTTACAATTTATTAAGCATGTTTTTCTAAGTTCCTATAGCAGTTCAAAAACCAGGATTGAAACAACAGGCAGAATTTGGAATGCATTTTTGACAGCGATGGCTCTTCCCCCCCAACTTCTGTCTCAGGTTCTTTTGGACTGTTGGGAGGCAGGACATCTGATTGTCTTTGGCATGTCTCTGCAGTCAGTTAATCATGTCTTGAGAAAAGGGAAGAAATGGAAATAAGATTTGTTTGGTAGGAGGACTCCTGCTAAGACTTGTGTGTCCCTGAGCTGAGATGTGCTCATTTACCTTAAATCTTTCCATAAACTATATTCTGAATTCCAGTTTATAAATCTTTATCCTATTTCCCAAACCTCATTTCTCACTTTTTATGTAATCTGGTGGGCACAGATGTTCCCTTGGTGAATCTGAGAAAATCTCAAGTGACCAAGGATCTGAAATGAGTAACACAGCTGTTTAGGTTCCTGGGCCCTGTGGTGGGATTTCCTTCTTCAAAGAAGGGAAGAAGGTAGACAAAGAAAGGAGCATTTCATCTTGCAGCAGCTTGGAAGAGAGCTAGGAGTTTAATTTTTATAAAAAAGCAATCAAACCATCCAAGGCAGCCCATTTTCAACCAAAAGTATTTCAGAATTACCTGAAGACTTACCTAAAATTATGCCAAAATTACCTAGAATTACCTAAAAAATTATATTGTACAATTTAATTTCCCTTCCATTATATAATACAAACACCTAGCTACTATTTATTAGTAGTAGGTACAGACTATTAAAGAGATAAAATATTCCAAAAAGTGTGATCCTTAGAAACCAAAATTCCACAGGAGAGTTCTTTGTAATTGGCAAGGTTGGCTCTGATTGAGTGGCAAATTTCCTGTACGATGGATCAACTTAGAAATTTGATTGATTCAAAGCCTTCTGAAATTGTACAACTCTTTCAGGATTTGTGTTATTTACATGTCTTCTTTTATTATTTTCCATTGAATGATGTTTTGATATACACTTGGCTGCTTATAAGGGCAATATTTTAAAATCAGAGCAATTCCTTTAAAATTAAAATATTTCCACAAAATACATTTTAAAATGCACTATATTACCCAAATAATATTACACTGTTATAGATGGTTTAAGAATAATAAAAAATATAATTCATAAACTCACTGCTTTAGTATAACAAACCTGATAAATATTCTATGTTCTTTATTAGACTTTCTCCCATGTACAGCTTTACAAAGTAGTAGTTGATGAGTAAACATGATTTTGTGATTTGGTTTTTTTTTCCGCATAAAACGAGAACAAACTCAGTATGCGAATTACTTCATAGGTTTTTTAAGCTACTTTAATAAATGTCTTGTATCTATTACATGATTATGAAATAATTTTATTTCTTCTATCATTGGAAGCTTAGACAGCTATCCACTTTTCACTCATATATATATATTCAAGTGCATATAATTGTATATATATTTTTATTATTTAAAATGGTTTGACTTTTGATTGAATTTTCCAGTGTTCAGGACATTTAAAATAAATTCAACTACACTTATAGCCAACACATTGTTCATGTTTTTGTTGATCCTTTCAGCATGACTTACCAGTATCATGTTTTTCTGTAGTCATAGAAAAATAATATGCATATATATACACTTAAGTGCACATATAAGCATACCAAATTATATAATCATTTCATTGTTTTGAGATTAACGTGTGACTTGATTATCCCACAACTTTTTGCTTTCTTTATGTGAAAGTATATGAAAATACCTATTCATTAACTAAAAAGAAAACCAGAGAGATATTATTTTTTCTTAAATATTAGCAAGAACTTTCCTGAAAATAATTCCACGACTACATAAAAAGTAGAAAAATACCGTCTTTACTTTCTAAAAGTGTACTTTAGGATTTATGGCATATTTATTTAATAATTAGCAATAAAACTGTAATGGAAGTCAAAATACAGAATCCTCAAAAAGTTCTAAACAACAAAAGAATTATTTACAGATTGCAATTTTAAAATCCACACACCACTTTTTAAAACGTTGCACATGAGAAACAAAACCACTTCCTTATTTAAAGATATGTTGTCATAACGCTAAGCTGAATTTTTGTGGTTATTTGTTTTATAAAAAATTCAGTTAAGCAACTATGTACCTTATGGAAATAATATCAAGCATATTATCTAAACAATATCTAAGAGTTTCAATGAAGTTTTCAGAGAAGTAACTAGAAGATTGCTAGACACAGTCAAAATTTCCAAAGCTTTTTTATATTTTTCCCATACTGTAAGATATAGTAAAACTTTTAAAGCTACAAAGACAAAAACAGGACTTACCTATACATTTTAATCCTTAATGAAGGGGTTCCTTTTTCTGCCTACTCAACTGCTTTGAGATTCCCACTCAAATGAATGACTCTCATGTATTACGTGTGATCTATAGTTGAGGACAAAGGAGGAAATCTCATGTAATTAAAATATAACTTGTTAAACAAGTTTGAGGGAATCAGCAAACCAATAGTATGACTTGTGGAAGATAATTAAAAATAGACAGGAATTTCACAAATTAGTAAAAAATTTATTCTGGTAAGTTGACATTAAACACAATTACAGTTGACAGGTATTTTGTGAAAGCCTGTGACTACTTCACAATTGTAGAATCACTTTTAGTTCAAGAGGATTTGACAATTCTTTTGCTCGTGTTATCATACTGTCATATACCTCATACCTTGCCACAGCCAGCCAAGAACTATCAGAATATACTTTCCATACATTAATGGGGACTACCTCTGAATTCCCTCATCTCTATGATTAAATGCTGTTTTTCTCATAATATATGAAATAGAGCAGTAATTGAGTAGGTGCACAAAGTAAGACTAGCAAACAGAATAGTTGGAACTAAAATCCACTTTGTCTTTTTCCAAATATGATCATTTGAAAAAGGTATTCTAACACACTACTACTAGAAGAGTAGCAGATAGAAGAAGACAGTATGAGTGTGTAGGGGGTTAGGGTAAGGGTGGAGAGCTCAAGAAAGCAGACAAGACTAGCATGGAGGGGAAAAAGGGCATTCCTGTCTAACATTGCAAAGCAGGATATAAATTTGGAAGGTTATACTGGGGTTACTTTATGAGAACTAATGAATGCTAAATAATTGGAACTTGTAATAGAATTATTACAATATTATTATTATTACAATATGAATTCTAGTCTTAGCTTTTTCACCAACTAATTGTGTAGCTTAAGGGAAAAATTTACTTATTTCTCCATGGGTCACATGTATCTACTAAGAAAATGGGAAGTTGAATCAGGAGGTCTTAAAGGACTCTTTCAATTATAAAGTTCTTTGACTTCATCTTGTAAAGCACTGACCACTCATGATTAAATTTACTCCAGTACTGCAACTTCAGTTGTGTTCAATTATTTGACTTTTTAAAATATAATGTGCAAAGCAAACAACAGAGACAGGAATGAGTGAGTGGTTACTCTCTACCCTTCCCAAATAAATTTTTTACATACTGTATCTCATGCCTGACATTCTGCCATTATTTTTAACAATAAATAAATAAATATAACAAGATTTAAAAGTTTAAAAAATGAACTTACATAAACAAAACATTTTTAAATTTTACATGTTAACTTCAAGTACCTTTAAATATAGTTATATCATGGTATATAATTTTGTGTTATGCTTTTTATACTTAATATTATTTCACAAACATATTGGTATTACTAATTTTTATTTTTAGTAGCTATATATTTATAACTTTTTAGTTTTATATAATTTAAAACTCACAAGATTCACCCATTATTAGCAGTTTTAATGGCTGCACTTTAAAAGGTAAATCATATTACATTGAATGGACTCATCATAAGGTACCAAAGTTATCTTCTAATGTGAAGTATTTAGATATTTTCTATTTTTTTTAATTGTAGATGAGTCTTTGAATGACTACCTTCACAAACATAGTTTTTCTTTGTCATCCTACAGTTGAATTTTTCTTCAGAATAAACTGAAGAGGCTTATTGAGCCAAGTAATTTAAATATTTTAATGGCTTATAAAATTTTACTTTTGGTTTAATAATTTTTACCAGGATTTAAAGTGTTATCTTCTGTTTTTTGTTTACAGAAAATTTCCCTAATTATGCATGCTCTTTCTTGTATGTCTTTTTATTTCCTGGAACGCTCAGCAGTAAAGACCTTTTTACCAAAGGTACTTACTCAACATATGTTGTTTAGATGTCTCGTAATTAACATATTAGCGCAAATCCCAGTGCTCTATTACTATTCACAACAGAACTTGGGGATGAGTCGGGGGAAAGGTATGGGGAAAATTGGATTCAGTCTGAAAGTGACTTCCCGCATGATGAACTCAACACAGAAAGGGAGGTGGGGCAGGAAATTATGGTTTGTGAGGCAAAGGAATTGTTCATAACAGGGACCAGTTTAAAGATGTTGACTCTTCATCTTTAGATCCTCAGGGAGTGGCAGGATAGGCCTTGACCTATTCTCTTTTTAAGAGATTGCATGAATGAGAAATGTAGAATCACATTATACAAAAAATATAAAAGTCGTCTGCCTTCTGGTTACAGGCTGATTTTATTCTTCTGGTTGAACAGTCACAAAACCAAGGCAGCTAGACTGAGAAGGAATGACAGGAACAGTTTTCAGGGACATAGTAGAGATCATTTATATTTCTGGAAGATGAACTATGCTATGTAAGAACTATTAAGACTGGTTATTTTGCCTGCTGATAGGGAGACAGTGTGGTTAAGAGACCCATGAAATCTTGAACTCTGGACATATTTCCCTACAAATGTCTATTAACACACTTGGTTTAGAAGGAAGTGTGAATCATTCAATGGGACCGTCATAACAATATTAGCAGAAAAAAAAAAAAAAAAAAAAAACAACCAAAAAGGCAGATGACCTAAGAAGGTGTGGGCCAGTAGTGTTTTTTTGAATTTGAAGTTTGTTTAGTCATCAAGTCCAGGAAAGCACAGTCATATGGTTATGGTAGGTTATATATTTGTCATGACCTCCCTCACAGAGTTATTGTAGAAAAAGAAAAAAGAATGGATGTGCTCACCGTATAAAAGCTATAAATGTTATTTAAATACAAGTATTCATATTTGTTATAAATGTACATTTTAAAATTGGGTAATAATTGGATTTTGCTAGTGTGGCTAAATGTAATTTTGTGGCTTATGACTTCCAGGTAGTTGGAGGCAAAGGTACAAGTACATTCTACCATGTTTTAAAGGCATTTATCTATTTAGAAGGCATGATGTAATGGAAACAGTATTCTCTTTGGAGTTAGAATACACTTTAAATAAAACATTGACTCTTCTCTTTACTACCCCACAAGGTCAGGAAAAGTTATGTATCTCTGTAAGCCTCAGAGTTTTTTTTAACATGTGAAAATTGGATTAAAATACCATTCTCATAGAGTTGAGAAAACTAAATTTAGTCAAATCAAATCAAGTGATCTAATAAATGTAAAGCACTTGTCATGTTCAATTCGCAGGGTACTTGTTCTCATGGCAGTGTGTGTGTGTGTGTGTGTGTGTGTGTGTGTGTGTGTGTGTGTACAGGGGTCATAATCTCTAAGGAGTGGAGACCTCATACAGTTTGAAACTGGTCCTGGATGTTTCCAAAATACCGCCCCTGCTTAGATTGGCATGTTCTTTTGCTTCTACAAATCAGTCTTATTCCTAAAGCATTCATCCAAACATGGTTTAAGAAATCCAACACTCATTACAAACTGTGATGGCTTTCAGGTTGACAGTCAGTTATTTTCTTGTGTTTTCCACAAGTAATTTTTTTTTTTACCTGCACTTAACCATAGGAGGCCAAAGAAACATCTTGACTAGAGGTATTCTTTAATCTTGTTAAAGGAAGACGTATGTATCCTTTACCCCTCTCCTAAGTTTTCTACATCGTCCCCTTTGAGCTGCATAGAGTTGTTTTCTTATATGGAGAGTAAATTTCACTTTCCTGCACGCATTCACAAATTTTACTCTTGTAATTTTTCTCGACATTGAGAAAAGCAATCAGAGCAAATAAATCTAATTTCATTTAGCATGCAACATCATACATCATTTCACATACTGGATGGTCTGACTGATAAACTCTGTTATTAAAGAGATACTAGTATGTATTAAAATAGATATTACATAGTATCTATTTTAAGAATTAGTACATTATAAATTTATGACTATTGGTCTTAGCTGGCCCTTCAATACTGCCTAACAATACAGCTAGGTTTCCCTGGTCAATGTCAAGCTAGGGTTTATTAAAACCACTTCAAATCTTTCTACTCTTCCCCAGTATGTATGTTCCATTCCTTATTCACTGCACTTGCTTTCAGCAGATGACTTACCTTTCCACTATTGGAAAAACAAAAGAGAAGCCTTCAGATGGACACTCCCTTCACTTCCTGCTATCATGTCTACAGATCTGTACCCATCTGCCCATGTTCTTCCTGTTATAGCAGAAGAGGTTTCCTCATCCCTTGGGAGGCTAATCTTTTCATTGTGCTCTGTATTCATGTCTTCTCTCCTTTTTCTAAACCTGTTTCTCCACTATTCCCTAGTTCCACAAGTCCACTCCCATTCACCCAGTTTTGAACTCCAGAAACCTAACAAACTAAGGTGTCATCCTTGACTCTATCTCTTTTCTTGGTGCCCTATGTACATAAATATTTATTGAACCAATTTCTTTCCCTCTCATCCCCACTGCCACTACGTGACTCCAGGCCATGGTAATCATCAGCTTGATCATTGTCACAGCCTTCTAATTGACCCTTCTGCCTCTAATCCTTTTCCCACTCTGGTTTACTCAGCTATAAGAATGATGATTACAAATTGAATTATGTCACTATTCTTTTAAAAACTCTTCAATAGCTTCCCGTACACTTAAGATAGAATCTGTTCTCCTTAACATGGGTGGCAATGCCCTGTAGTATCTGGCCCTTGCCCACCTTTCATGCTCATTCCCACCATACCTCTAATACTCCACACTCTATCCATTGAATTTCTTTTAATTACTTCAATATGCTACCCCTCTATCTCTTCCAGTTCTGTTCCTTTAGCTTGGATTATCTTTTTCTACCTCTTTCAATAAACTTTTTTCTTAATTCCCAAATCAGAATAATCATTAAGGTCTACTTATAGGCTTTTTCTCTTTTGGTAGGTTGGTTCCTCAGAAGTGTGATCCATCATCAGTTTACTTCTCGTATACTCCTTACAACACTCAGTATACTTTTTTATTTTATTTTGAGACAGAATCTCACTCCTCCATAGACTATGCTGGAGTGCATTGGCATGATTGTGTCTCACTGTAGCCTTGAACTCCTGGGCTCAAGCAATCTTCCCACCTTGGCCTCCCTAGTAGCTGGGACTACAGGTGTGCGCAACCATGCTCAGCTAATATCTTAATTTTTCGTAGAGATGAGGGTCTTGCTAGATTGCCCAAGTTGGTCTTAAACTTTTGGCCTCAAGCAATCCTCCTGCCTTGGCCTCCAAAAGTGCTGGGATTATAGGAGTGAGCCACTGTGCCCGGCCTCAGCATACTTTTTTTGAAATTTGCCTACACAGTAGACAACAGAGTCCACAAAAGAAAGGATTGCTATGTTCTCAGAGCCTGTTACTCCTACCGGGCATGGGGTTAATCATTCATTTAATAATTTCAATAATTTATATAAATTACTTAACTAATTTATTTGAATAATTTTTGAATTATTGAGTGAGTAAATAAAACTTCACTGCTTTCTGCATACTGTAACTGTGTTTCAGCTGTTACAAAATTCACTCTTAGAGCAGACGTGGAGCTATCCTTCAGATCCTTCTTCAAGACAAAGCTTGGTGCTTAACTGCAAAGAGTATGAGTATCTGTCTTTTAATTGTAGATTTGTTTTTTATTTAGGTATGGTGAGGCTAAGTGATCAGAAGAAGATTGCCACTGAAAAGACAGCTTGTTACTCACACTTCCCAAGAGGAGGGTGCACACCATGCCACACAGTGAAGCATGAGGGTCACTCAGAATGAAAGGGGTGAAAGAGGTACTATAAGGAAGAACCTTTATTATTGTTTCTGTGGTAAGGAACCGGTGGGACAAGGTAAGCAGGCTTCGGATTGGCTAGTTTGAATAATATCAGGGGCTCTCAGGTGTGGGGGGTGTCATTAGTTGCATGATACCTGGCCCTGGAGTAATTAGGGCAAGGCCCTAATAGTGGCTTGGAGTGTAAGAGCTCCATAAGACAGGTGGGAAGGGTTGGCTTGCATATGACAGGCTAGTCCTAAGGAGTCATTTGCTATCTTTGGGAATTAGTTAGCCCTGGGTGGGGCAGTCCCTCCAGGGTCAATAAGGACATGCAGATATGAAAACATCAGAAAAAAAGGACATGCTTAGTACAACATGACAGTCTAACTAATAGGTTTGTCAGGGCCTTCCTCAGCTTTCAAGCTAAGAACATGTTCTTTTCCCAGTGGCCCCCAAGCCAGTGATTGAGCAAGGTGATGATACAAGAGTCTAGCTATTTCCACTCAATATGGATTTCTCTAACAAGTAATATTTATTACAAAATTCCCTGTTGACCTGGGAGAAATATTGTCAGATTGTCACTGCTCTCTGACAGCTACCCCTGCCCAGTCCTGCTTCTTTCCGTCTCCTTTAACAGGTGTTACTTTTCAATAAATTTTTGTACTTTAACTTTGTGTAAGTATTTGCTGTGCTGAAACCCAACTTGTAATAGCTGATACCGAGACAACTCCAGGAAAATAGGCATCAAGATGAGACTTATTATTCACTACCCAGCTGGTAATGAGGACTTGGTGGTAGGTGGCAAGCTGGCAACCTCTAACAAGAGGTGGTAGTCTGTTGAAATTTTCATTAGTAGTGAGGCAGGCCAGCAAGCTAGTGAATACACAAGCTAGTGTGATGATTCACATATTAAAAGGCATGGGGGACTGGGGTGATAAACATAACGAGAGTGAAATTGCATGGTTGCTACTTGGTTGCTTTTATGCCCAATAGGCAGATGATGAAAAGTCGAGGGCAATGAACGTAATTGAAAAAGCTGCGTACATGTTCCAGAGACTCGTTTTGGTAGATTATTAAGAAGCCCTAACCTTAGTGGGTGAGCAGGAAAAGATGAATACCAAGCACAGAATTGGATAGAGTGGCTGAATTTCAATGATGGTTAAATACTTAGTTGAAATAGATCTGCTCTTCTGAAGTCAAGGGTCTAATTAAGAAAACCTGGGACCTGATGCATGGGATGTGGACATCTAGCTAGATGGCCTTGAAGGTTTTGACTCTGCAGATTTCTTTTGAACCTGTGGCCTTGCGGAAGTGGCCCCACTTTTTTCAATGACAGCTGGCATTGTGAAGAGATACTGGGCAGGCCTTTTCCCCACAAGGCGATAGCTCATAAATTAGGAGCTGTGTGCCTCTCCTCTCCTGGTTACCGGGCCTATCAAAGTTAAGCTGATTATTATCATAACCAGCTGGGAATGTGTCAAGCCTGAAGAGGGAGGAAACAATCTTCACCCCAAACGTGCTGCATAAAGTAGCCAGCAGGCGGCAGCAGAGACCGTGGGAGTGCCTTCTGTGGGACAGGATCCTGAGTGTGCTTGGTCAAGGGGATTGTAGCATAAGGCTGGATGAGGAAAGTTTTGTTAATTTGGGAGTAATCTCTCAGTATACAGGATTTAACACCTGACAAGGTACCCAGGGAATGGTGTAAACTTGCTGTTGGAGTGGCTCCTAGGAGTCTGGAAAAAGTGATGGCCCATCCTGAGCAAGGTTGAAATGCTAGGATTGTTATGGAAGACAGTAGGGAAGGGGATTAAAGGACTCAGAGAACCGGACATGATGTAATGTATAACCTTATGTGAAGCCAGAAGACCCATTAGAAAATTATATTCCCTGGGAAAGTCCAGATAATAAATGAAGACCGTTAGGAATATGCTGGTGAGAGGAGCTGGTGGAATATGCACTAGGAGAGGATCAATTTGTCTCATTTTGCCTGGGACAATCCAGGCTTTGAAATGGAAAGTATAGCATCCTGGAAACCTCCTCAATCCTAGGCAAACTGGCATGATTGGTCATCTTAGATCAATATCATTAAGTGCTGGCAGGATGGGCGCACAAATGATGTGGCCGCAGTGGGCAAGATAGAGGTCCTGCCTAGGCCCAGCAGCAAGGACTCCCACTTACCAACAACAGTGCAACAAATGCCTCCTCAGAATGCCAACCTGCCATCAACCTAGATAATAACTACACCCACTGGATAACTCTGTTACTCAAAGGGGCCAACTGGACAGTCAGTGGCAAGTTAGCTGTGTTGAATGCCTTCTATCCTGGAAGGACCAGCCATTTCTTCTCACAGGAATGGAAATCTATGCCAGATATGGGTTTGTCTTGCCTGCCTAGAGGGCCTTAGCCAACAGCACTATCTGGGTTGTTGGAAACATTCTAACTGCATAGATACCTTATAATTGAAGGGAGCCTCTCCTGTCTCCCAGAGATTTTTTTAAAATAACTGATTTCATTGTGATTGTTATAAGTCATTAAAATATGTTGTATTGTCCTACTCATTTGGAAGTGGAATAAATAAATTATTTTCAC
Source organism: Rhinopithecus roxellana (assembly GCF_007565055.1). Taxonomy (NCBI): domain Eukaryota; kingdom Metazoa; phylum Chordata; class Mammalia; order Primates; family Cercopithecidae; genus Rhinopithecus; species Rhinopithecus roxellana. The sequence goes on along the minus strand of NC_044550.1, from coordinate 40,492,537 downwards.
TTTTTTAACATGTAGAGACAAATTCCAAAGAAGTCACAGGTTATTTGTTTTGTTTTGCTTTGTTTTCTGCTATGAAATATGTTCTTTTCAGGTTGTGACTAAGTATAATTTGAGTGTGACATAGAGTTGATTTTTTTTCCAGTATCATGACATTTATATCTATCTTTTCATCTTAAAGGAATTCTTGAGCAGTAATAAGCCTGTATAATATAGAAGGAAATCAATTATAATCTTTTAAAAGCCAGAGACATTGTCTTATTATGTATTGGTGTAAATATATGGTAATATTTTAAAGTAGTTATTTTGGAAAAATATATCTATAGCTGTGCAGTGTTGTAATTTAAGGGCCTTAGAACCCATGGTATGAATTCCTATGGTGAGTGCTCTTTTTAAGAACCTAATAAGAACACACACCAGGCCTCTGCACGAACACAAACCAGGCCTCTGGCAAAGATGCGGCTTCACTGGAGAGGAAGAACAAGCAGAAGTGTTGTGGAAAATAAAGTTACATTAAGTTTTGACATAAAAACTGTTTTGTTGATTTTTGGTTTTAGATGCTTTAAAGGAAACAACATAGGCCGGGCGCGGTGGCTCACGCCTGTAATACCAGCACTTTGGGAGGCCGAGGTGGGCAGATCACAAGGTCAAGAGATTGAGACCATCCTGGGCTAACATGATGAAACCCTGTTTCTACTAAAAATATAAAAATTAGCTGGGCATGGTGGCGCACACCTGTAGTCCCAGCTACTTGGGAGGCTGAGGCAGGAGAATCGCTTGAACCTGGAGGTGGAGGCTGCAGTGAGCAGAGATCACGCCACTGCACTCCAGCCTGGTGACAGAGTGAGACTCATCTCAAAAAAAAAAATAAAATAAAATAAAATTAAAAAAAGGGAACAACATCTATCTGTTTAAAATGGAGCAATTAGACTATAACAAATAATAATAGCAAACAAATAGTAAAAAGTCTCCCACCAAGGGAGGTAAGTACCTGGAAATATTTACTAAGGTCTCAGTTGCTCTGGGGATGGGTGTGTATTAGGGGAATAAAATATAGATGATTAGGAAGTTCTTAAGAAAATATAAGAAATAAATGGTAGAAAGAAATGTGATAGAAATGTAATGTTGATTATGCCAATATATGAATTGTTTCAACAGAAATAGTAAAAGACAATGATTCTTCTAATGGTTTTTGAAAGAAGATGCAGTTAGCAGAAACCAATGCATTAGTAGATACATAACTAAAACAAACAAAAAAAGTTAAAGAGGAAGAACAAAAACAGCAGATTGGCCGGGCGCGGTGGCTCAAGCCTGTAATCCCAGCACTCTGGGAGGCTGAGACGGGGTGATCCACCCGAGGTCAGGAGTTCGAGACCATCCTGGCTAACATGGTGAAACCCCGTCTCTACTAAAAATACAAAAAACTAGCCGGGCGAGGTGGCGGGCAGCCTGTAGTCCCAGCTACTCAGGAGGCTGAGGTAGGAGAATGGCATAAACCCGGGAGGCGGAGCTTGCAGTGAGCTGAGATCCGGCCACTGCACTCCAGCCTGGGCGACAGAGCGAGACTTCGTCTCAAAAAAAGGAGATTACTACACACAGTATAGGTAGAAGTCCATAGCAACAACATTAACACAGATAAGAAGTATAATTTGTATCGATAAAAAGTACACAAAAATGCAAAATTTTAAAAATGAGAAAAATAATACAACAGACACAGAAGAGATGAGAAATGCTAACATTATGTGAAACTATGATAAAAATATTGAATCATAAGAAAATAATTTTATGAAACACGAAAATTATTGAAATTCACTGAAGAAGTAGAAAACTTGAAGTGAAAAATAACCATGGAAGAATGGAAAACATTATATACAATTTTTTTTTTCTAAAATGATCTGGACTCATAATGTTTCAAGAAATAGTTATTTCCTATGTTAACCATTTTTAAGAATAGAACATGCGGAAATCTTTTCCGTTGATCTCATAATGTTCACATTATCTTGATTAATAAAAATCTTGTTAGAACACTCATAAATAGACTAATGTGGCTCTGAGGAATTTTTAACTGTATTTAAGTATATACGGTTATTTAAACATGTACACTTAGTAATTATATTTAATTATGTGCAGTTAATAATTCCTCAGAATTAACTATTTTCTCTAGATCAAGGTATGTAGGGTTGCTTAAGTGGACTTCAAGTCAAACACTGCAATTCAAAATGTTTGTTCTTATGATCAATTTAGGGTTTGTATTTGAAAATGCTGCCATTGTTTTTGTTTTACTTGTAATAAACATAACACATCCTACTAGATCTTTAGTCACACGAACCTTTCATTGAACTTGGATTTTTTCCTGATTTGGCTCTGGGAATCCTCAAGGGAAATTTTATTAAGTATGTTAAGGCAGACCATTTCAACAGCACCTTTCAAAGTTGGTGAAATTTTGCTTAGCTCTCCCTGTTTTTAAGGTTTCATGATATTACATTGGACCCACTCAGATAACTTAGAATTATCTTAACTACATGCTAATACTTGGTAGCTTTATTTACATCTGCAAATTTCCTTTTGTCAGGTAGCATAACACATTCATAGGCTTGACACTGGCGAAATTAGGTTATCAGGGATTTGTCAGGGAAACTTTTCTCTAGGATATCTAACTAACTGGAGAATTTGAGTCATTTAACTCCCAGGCTCCAATTAATATAGATGATCCCTCAAAGATAACTGGAGAATTGCTATGGATAATAGTGTCTAACAGAATGCCAGAACCTCCTGAGATGGCCCTGGAGGGCCCAGAATTCAGAGGTGGTTTACTTCACGAGGACAGTAAGTCAGGGAGTGACTCAACCTATGACTTTTTCTGTGCTATGATGCTACCATAGTTTATCAATACAGCCCATGCAAAATATGAAGTAAGTTATGCAAAAATTTTGAAAATACTACATAATATCATCTAATATGCCCAAACCAATAATGCTTATGTGAAGGCTAAGGACAGATGAGGGTAATCTGAGAAATCATTTTCTTTTCCTGACTGTGGAAGCTACTTGTTACCTTTGATTTTTCCCACTAACATTGTTATGACATTAGCAAGGAGGTCTCCAACATCCTCATGAGGCTATTAGATACTGCACTGACCCTCTGTCTACATCATCATCATCAGTTTCCACAGAACTTTAAGTTACATGATATTCAGCTCTTCCATTATTTAAGAAAAATAGTTTTGGTTCCTATTCTCTGCTTATATCCATTGATCAAGAGTTTCAATTTGATTATTACAAAAATTTCTGATTTATGTTTTCTCTCAACAATAAAATTCAGCCACAGAATTCTTTAGCTATGGAAGAAGTAATTCCCTTATTCTAACTCCCTGCACTCCTTCATCCAGAACTCTATATTCTCCTTTTATACTCCTCTATATTCCACCACAACTCAAAGGGCCTTTGAGGATCTGGTAGCTTTTTTTAAAAAAAAGATTTTGTCTGGCGTGGTGGCTCATGCCTGTAATCACAGCACTTTGGGTGGCCAAGGTGGGTGGATCATGAGGTCAAGAGATCAAGACTATCCTAACCAATCTGATGAAACCCTGTCTCCACCAAACATACAAAAATTAGCCAGGTGTGGTGGTGCACACCTGTAGTCCCAGCTACTCACGAGGCTGAGACAGGAGAATCGCTTGAACCTGAGAGGCAGAGGTTGCAGTGAGCCGAGATCGTGCCACTGCACTCCAGCCTGGTGACAGAGTGAGACTTCGTCTCAAAAATAATGATAATAATAATACATAAAAAATAGATTTTATTTTTCAGAGCAATTTTATGTATGTAGAAAAATTAGATGGAAAGTACAGGGAGTTTCCATATATCTTCTTACCACATCACGTGCACAGCCTCCCCTACTATCAACATTTTGAGCCAGAGTGGTACATTTGTTATAACTGATAAAGCTACCCTGATATCATTACCAACTAAAATCTATAGTTTACATTAGAGTTCGCTCTTGGTGGTGTACATTCTGTGGGTTCTGACTTGTGTACAATAACATGTATCCACCATTATAGTATGGTAAAGAGTAGTTTCACTTCTCTAAAAATCTCTGTGCTCCATGTATTTATCCTTCCCCACCCAGCAACCCCTGACAACCACTGATTCCTTTAAAATTGTCTTCTTTCACTTAGTAGTATACATTTAAGGTTTCCATTGTATGGATGTGCCACAGTTATTTTTTTAATCCACTATCCTTCTAAAGGACACCTTGATTACAAGTTTTGATAATTATGATGGCTATAAACAACTATGTGCAGGTTTTTGTAGGGACATAAACTTTCAACTCGTTTAAGTAAATACCAAAGAGAATGATTGATGGATTATATATAACAGTATGTTGGCCGGGCGCGGTGGTTCGCGCCTGTAATCCCAGCACTTTGGTAGGCCAAGGAGGGCGGATCACGAGGTCAGGAGTGCGAGACCAGCCTAGTCAACATGGTGAAATCCAGTCTCTACTAAAAGTACAAAAATTAGCTGGGCATGGTGGTGGGTGCCTGTAATCCCAGCTACTTGGGAGGCCGAGGCAGGAGAATCACTTGAACCTGGAGGGTGGAGGTTGTAGCGAGCCGAGACTGCCATTGCACTCCAGCCTGGGCAACAGAGTGAGACTCCGTCTTCAAACAAACAAACAAACAAACAAACAAACAAAGAGTATGTTTAGTTTTGTAAGAAACTGCCAAACTTTCTTCCAAAGTGGCTATACTGTTACACATTCCCTTGATAGCCTTTTTTTAAAGCACTTGGGAAATCTATAGCCCGATGCAGGAGTGCCACCAGCATAGTCTCTGGGATACCAAGATCAAGTGCAACAATAGTGTGTAACCTTAGGGAAGACTGCTGTGTAGAGTATGTGTAGAGTATATTCTTTGAGGGTTCCTCTGGCCATTGCCAGGGTCTAGAGGTCTGCTGAATGGTTCCCTCTGAAGTGTTGGCAACTATTAATATTTCTCTTGTAATTTGGAGCTTCAGTTTCCACTCCATCTACATCTATTCATTCTTTCACAATTCTCACCTATGCCCAGTTCACTAAGAACTCACTCTACTTTATCTACCTATCTCAGAAACGTTAACCAGAGGCAGAAAATCCAAGTGTTAGGTTCTCAGCTAACTACTGTTTCTGCATACTTGGAAGCATATGGGCTGGAGGGAGAAGTCACTGTAGTAACTCACTTCCTACCTCAGAAATGTAGCAGACACATTTTAGTTCTTTTAATGAATAAACATAAGATAGTATCTTTAATTTTCCATCCTTATTTTTGCCAACAATATTGTTACTTTATTATAATATGCCTGATTACCGTTTGTTGGGCTAAGAATTAGGCTTTAAATGTCCACATTCTTTTGAACCTATTCTCTAAGTAGGTTTGGATCCAGATTCCCTTCCCTACCAGTTACAATCTTCAGATTAAAAATGTGTAAAATGGCTTTTGATTTGTCTTCTCTCCAAAACTTGACCTCAGAAATTTTAACATTAGCTCAAAATACTAAGTTAATGCTAGCTCAAAATACTAATACTACATTAGTTCATATACAAGTGGTTTTTAGTTACCGAGTCTTTCTCTAAGTTTGGATGTTTCAGGTACCTCCTTATGTGGAGAGTGTTGATACTCTCACTCATTGTTTTCCAGTCTTTTGCTAGCTCATGAGCCCCAGATCACTTCCATTGGTATATTTTTTGAATTACAGTGTGACATTTAGTATTTTTCTGCTTTATTTTATTTAGTGACTTCTGGTGTAGGAGGAGTCTACTGAGCTTAGAAAATATCAAAACAGTTTAAAAAGTTAGTTTACCAATTAAATCCCATCTGGGCAGTTTGCAGATGTTTTCTCCCATTCTGTGGGTTGTCTTTTCTCTTTTTTGATTGTTTCCTTTGCTGTGCAGAAGCTTTTCAACTTGATGTGATCCCATTTGTCCATTTTTTGCTTTGGTTACCTATGCTTGTGGGGTGTTATTGCTCGTGAACTTTTTGTCACCGAGTGCTGTGGCTCATGCCTGTAATCCCAGTACTTTGAGAGGCTGAGGCAGGTGGATCACCTGAGGTCAGGATTTCAAGACCACCCTTACCAATATGGTGAAACTCCATCTCTACTAAGAATACAAAAATTAGCTAGGCATGTTGATGTGCACCTGTAGTCCCAGCTACTGGGGAAGCTGAGACAGGATAATTGCTTGAACCCAGGAGGCAGAGGTTGCGGTGGGCTGAGATCATGCATTGCACTCCAGCCTGGGTGACAGAGAAAGACTCTGTTTCAAAAAAAAAAAAGAACTTTTTGTCCAGACCGACGTCCTGGAGAGTTTCCACAAAGTTTTCTTGTAGTAGTTTCATAGTTTAGAATTTTAAATTTAAGTCTTTAATCCATTCTGATTTGATTTTTTGTATATGATAACAGATAGGGATATAGTTTCATTCTTCTGCATATGGATATCCAGTTTTCCTAGCAAAATTTATTGAAGAGATTGTCTTTTCCCCAGTGTTTGTTCTTGGTACCTTTGAAAAAAATGAGTTTATTTTAGGTGTGTGAATTTGTTTCTGGATTCTCTATTCTGTTCTATTGTTCTGTGTGTCTGTTTCTATGCCAGTTCCATACTGTTTTGGTTACAATAGCTCTGTAGTATAATTTCAAGTCAAGTAATGTGATTCCTCCAGTTTTGTTCTTATTGCTTAGTGTAGCTTTGACTATTCCAGGTCTTTTGGGATTCCATATAAATTTTAGGATTGTTTTTTTCTATTTTTGTGGAGAATATCTTTGGTCTTCTGATAGGGATTGCATTGACTCTATAGATTGCTTTGGATTGTATGGACATTTTAACAATATTGATCCTTCCAATCCATGAACATGGAATATCTTTCCATTTTTGGTGACTTCTTCAATTTTTTTATTAGTGTTTTATAGATTTTATTATATAGATCTTTCACTTCTTCAGTTGAATTAATTCCTAGGTATTTAATTTTATTTGCAACTATTGTAAATGGGATTATGTTTTTAATTTCTTTTTCAGATTGTTTGCTGTTGGCATATGGAAATGCTACTAATGTTTTTCTGTTGATTTTTGTATGCTGCAACTTAACTGAATTTATTTATCAGTTAGAATGGTTTTTTGGTGGAGTCTTTAGGTTTTTCCAAATATAAGATTATGAAGTTGTTTTTTTTTCTTTTTTTTTATGTAGACACTTATAGCTATAAACTTCTCTCTTAGTACCACTTTTGCTGTATTTCACAGGTTTTAGTGTGTTGTGTTTCCATTATTATTTGTTTCAGGAAATTTTTAATTTCCTTTTTAATTTCTTCAATGACTCACTGGTCATTCAGGAGCATATTATTTAATTAAATGTATTTGTGTAGTTTCCCAAATTCCTCTTGTTATTGATTTTTAGTTCTATTCTATTGTGGCCAAACAAGATGCTGGATACTATTTCAATTTTAAAAAATGTTTTAAGTCTTGTTTTGTGACCTAACCTGTGGTCTATCCTTGGGAATGATTCTTTGCTGAAGAAGAGAATGTATATTCTGCAGCCATGGAATGAAATGTTCTGTAAATATCTAGTAGGTCCATTTGGTCTATGGTGCAGATTAAGTCTGATGTTTCTTTATTGATTTTCTGTCTAGAAGATCTATTCTTTGCTGAAAATCAGATGCTGAAGTCTCCAGCTATTATTATATTGGACCTATCTCCTTCTTTAGTTCTGATCATATTTGCCTTATATATCTGGGTGTGCCAGTGTTGGGTGCATACACATTTAAAATTGTCATGTCTCTTGCTGAATTGACCCCTTTATATTAAAATAGTGACCTTGTTTGTCTCTTCATATAGTTTTTTTCTTGAAATCTATTTTGTCTGTTATAAGTATAGCTACTCTTGCTCTTTTCTGGTTTCCACTGGCATGGAATATCTTTTTACATCCCTGGGTCTTTATAGGTAAAGTATGTTTCTTGTAGGCAACAGATCATTGGATCTTTTTAAAAAAAAAATAGATCCATTCAGCCACTCAATGTCTTTTGATTGAAGAACTTAGTCCATTTACAATCAATGTTATTATTGATAAGTAGGGGCATATTTGAGCCATTTTGTTATTTGTTTCCTGATGGTTTTGTGATCTTCTCTTCCTTATTTCTTTTTCTCCTGTCTTCCTTTTAGTGAAGGTGATTTTCTCTGGTGATACAATTTAGTTTTTTGCTTTTTATTTTTTACATATCTGTTGTATTTTTTTTGGTTTGAGGTTACCATGAAGCTTGCAAATACTATATTATAACCCATTATTTTAAGCTGATAACAATTTAATACTGTTTGCGTAAACAAACAAACTAGCCAACACAAAACTAACAAAGACATTATGCCTTAATTTAGATCCCCTGCTTTTTAACTTTTGATTGTTTCTATTTGTATCTTATTGTACTTTGTCTTGAATAGTTATTGTAGTTGTTGTTTTTGATTGGTTCATCATTTAGTCTTTCTACTTAAGATAAGAGTAGTTTACACATCACATTTACTGTGTTATAATATTCTGTGTTTTTCTATGTATTTCCTATTACCAGTGAGTTTTGTATCTTCTTATCTCTTATTTTATTAACATCATTTTCTTTCTGATTGAAGTACTCCCTGTAGCATTCCTTGTAGGACAGGTCTGGTGTTGTGAAATCTCTCAGCTTTTGTTTGTCTGAGAAAGTCTTCATTTCTCCTTCATGTTTGAAATACATATTTGCTGGATATACTATTCTGGGGTAAATATTTTTTCCTTCAGCACTTTAAATATGTCATACTACTCTTTCCTGACCAGTAAGGTTTCCAATGAAAAGTCTGCTGCCAGATGTATTGGAGCTCCAATGTATGTAATTTGTTTCTTTTCTCTTGTTGCTTTTAGGATCTTTTCTTTATCTTTGACCTTTGGGAGTTCGAGTATCAAATGCCTTGAGGTAGTCTTCTTTGGGTTAAATTGGCTTGGTGTTCTTTTACCGTCTTATACTTGGATATTGATATCTTTCTCTAGGTTTGGAAAGTTCCCCATTATTATCCCTTGAATGAAACTCTTTTACCTCTATCTCTTTCTCTATTTCCTCTTTAAGGCTCAAAACTCTTAATTTGCCCTTTTTAGGCTATTTTCTAAATCTTGTAGGTGTGCTTCACTTTTTTCTTATTCTTTCTTCTTTTGTTTCATCTGACTGTGAATTTTCAAATACGCTATCTTCAGGCTCACTAATTTTTTCTTCTGTTTGATTACTTCTGCTATTAAAAAAACTTTGATGCATTCTTTAGTATGCCAATTGCATTTTTCAACTCCAGAATTTCTGCATAATTCTTTCTAATTATTTCTATCTCTGTTAAATTTACCTGATTGCATTCCGTATTCCTTCTCTGTCTTGTCTTGAATTTCTCTGAATGTCTTCAACATAGCTATTTTGAATTACCTGTTTTAAAGTTCACATATCTTTCTTTGTCCAGGATTGGTCCCTGGTGCCTTATTTTGTTCATTTGATGAGGTCACATTTTTCCTGGATGTTGTTAATGCTCGTAGATGTTCTTCAGTGTCTGAGCTTTAAAGAGTTAGGTATTTATTGTAGTTTTCTCAATATGGGCTTATTTGTACCCATCCTTCTTGGGAAGACTTTCCAGATATTCAAAAGGACTTGAGTGTTGTGATCCAAGCTCTATCTGCTTTAAGGGAGCACCCAAGGCCCAGTAACACTGTGGGTCTTGCAGATTCACAGAGTACCACCTTGATGGTCTTGGGCAAGATCTGGAAGAATTCTCTGGATTACCAGACAGATTCTTGTTCTCTTTCCTTACTTTCTCCAAAGTGAATGAAGTCTCTCTCTCTCTCTTTTCTAAGACACTTGAAACTGGGGATGGTGTAACTAACACAAGCATCTCTATGGCCAACACTGCTAGAACAGTGCTGGGTCAGACCCAAAGCCAGCACAGCTCTGGGTCTCACCCAAGGCCTGCTGTAACCACTCCCTGGCTATGACCTATGTTCATTCAAGACCATGGGACTCTACTATCAACAAGTGGCAGAGCCAGCCAGGCCTGTATCCTTCCCTTCAGGGTGGTAAGTTCACCCCACCCCTGGGCATGTCCAGGGTGCCTTCTGGGAGCCAGGGACTAGAGTCAAAAACTTTAGAAGTCTACCTGATTTTCTATTGTACTGTGCCTGAGCTGGCACTGAAACCAAAAGATGCAGTCCTTCCCTTTTCCAAAGGCAGAGGAGACTCACCCCATGGCCTTCACTGCCACAGTCCCATGGGAGTACTGCCAGACTGCCACTGATGTTCCCCTAAGGCCCAAGGCCTCTTTTGTCAGCATGCGGTGAATTTTGCCTGGCCTGAAATTCACCCTTTAGGGTGAATAGGCTCCCTTCTGGCCCGGGGAAGGTCCAGAAATGCCATCCAAGCCTCAAGTCCTAGTTGGATACCCCAAGAGCCCACTTGGTGCTCTATCCCCCTATGGCCAAACTAGTACCTAAAGTGCAGGACAAAGTCCCTTTTGCTTTTCTCTCTGCTTTTCTTAAAGGAAAGGAGTCTCGTAGCCACTAAAGCTGGTAATATGCTGAGTCTCATCTGAGCCCAGCACATCTTAGAGTCTTACCCAAACCCTTCAACGTAGTACCTAGGTATTGCTGCTGGTTCTTCAGGGCCCAAGGGCCCTTTCATTAGCAGGTGATGAATCCTGCCAGAACTGGGTCCTTCCCTTTGAGGAAGCAGGGAGGGTCCCTTCTGGCCCAGGGTATGTTTAGAAATATCATCCAGGAACTAGGACCTGGAACGAGGGCCTCATGACTCTGACCAGTGCCCTATCCTGCTGTGGCTGAGCTTGTATCCAAGATGCAAGACAAAGTCCTTCCCACTATTCTATCCTCTCTCCTCAAATGGAGGGAGTGGTTCTCTTTTGGGGCTATGAGTTGTGCAGCCTGGGCTTAGGGGAGAGGTGATGCGAGCGCTCTCTCAGTTGGTGTCTCAGTAGGTTACATGTCCCCTCCAATCCACTCTCTCTGCGCCCAGTTCAGCACTGGGACTCACCTAAGTGTTTCAATCCTTGTTGCCTAGCCTGCCTGTCAAGTTTATTTGGAGCCACAGTACACTTTAGCCCATGGTGGTGAGGCTCGCAGGAACACAAGGTTGGACCACTGGGATGGATTATTCTCCTCTGATTACGGCTGTTTTATATACTCCCTCCATGTCAGCTAAGTTTAGTCTATGTTTGTTTTCTGTTATAATAGAGCAGCACCGAGTTTAGTGCCTCAAAAATACTGTCATATCTCTCTGCCCAGCACACCAAAATATTCTTTGCACCACACCGCTGCTTCTGGGTATGGGGGAGCCATGGTGCCAGTGATTCAGGACTGTTTCTCCTACCTTTTCAGTGCCTCTTTCAGTGATATAAAGTTAAAACCAGATACTGTGAGTTCTCACGTTATTTTTGGTTCTTATGAAGGTGATCATTTTGTGTAGATAGTTGTTAAATTGGTGTCCTTTGGGGAGGGGGACAATCAGTGGAGGCTTCTATTCTGTTATCTTGATCCACTCCTCCCCAAATGAATGTTAATAACACACTAAATGGTCAGACTTCACCACTGTACATATATTCCTGTAACAAAACTGTACTTTCTACCCCTTAAATTTATACAAATAAAAAATATAATAGAAAATGATCATTTGAGAACATTTTATTGGCATTGCCAATGATGATTGATTAGATTGTGAAATCAATTTAGGAGACGGGGTAAATGTTTTTTTTTTTTTCTAAAGTGGAATAGAATTGTATAGCATAGAGTACAATAAAGTAGAAAATATTAGATTTCATTACATTTTTTAATAGTAAGTATTGTTTTATCAAACTTATGTTTCAATTTTTGTATGTATTTGGTTGTATACGTATGGAGCTGTGATGTATAACATATTTCCTACTGTGAATTGTGGTCAAGGTAGAGAAACTGCTAGAGGGTGTTTTTCATAAAGCCCTGTTTTCATGGAAAAGTTTAATGGTGCTCTATGACTATACTCTAGTTCAGGCAGAAGCATTAGACAAATTCTTTGAGCACATTATGTTTGGGGAGATCAGTCTGCATTTGAAACAGCCACAGACTGAAGCACCAGTCATGTATTCTGCCATTTCTTTTAAGAACATGCTAGTGAATGTTCAGCTTCATCAGAAAACTATAGTTTCTGAATATTTGGTGTCATAACTTTGAGTCATCTCTCACATTTCTAAAAATGATCAAATGAATCCAGAATAGTGGCTCTCAATAGTGAATAATTTTATACCTTAGGGGATCTTTGCCAAGTCGGGAGATATTTTTGATTATAATAATTTGAGAAAACGGGTATGCTACAGGCATCCAGTGGGATGCTGCTAAGTATTCTACAATGAACAGGATAGCCCTTCACAATAAAACATTATCCAGACCAAAATATTAATAGTGCCAAATTTATGAACTCAGCTTCAAAGTGATCCCAACTAGTTATTTAAAAGAAATGTGGGAACAAGGAGCCAGATGGCCGAATAGGAACAGCTCCAGTCTCCAACTCCCCGCGCGAGCAACACAGAAGACCGGTGATTCTGCATTTTCAACTGAGGTACTGGAGTCGTCTCACTAGGGAGTGCCGGACAATCGGTGCTGGTCAGTTGCTGCAGCCCGACCAGCGAGAGCTGAAGCAGGGCGAGGCATCGCCTCACCTGGGAAGCGCAAGGGGGAAGGGAATCCCTTTTCCTAGCCAGGGGAACTGAGACACACAACACCTGGAAAATCAGGTAACTCCCACCCCAATACTGCGCTTTAAGCAAACGGGCACACCAGGAGAATATATCCCATACATGGCCGGGAGGGTTCCATGCCCAAGGAGCCTCCCTCATTGCTAACACAGCAGTCTGCGATCTAACCACAAGGCAGCAGCGAGGCTGGGGGAGGGGCGCCCACCATTGCTGAGGGATAAGTAGGTAAACAAAGCTGCTGGGAAGCTCGAACTGGGTGGAGCTCACAGCAGCTCAAGCAAACCTGCCTGTCTCTGTAGACTCCACCTCTGGGGACAGGGCACAGTTAACAACAACAACAACAAAAGCAGCAGGAACCTTTGCAGACGCAAACGACTCTGTCTGACAGCTTTGAAGAGAGCAGTGGATCTCCCAACACGGAGGTTGAGATCTGAGAACAGACAGACTGCCTGCTCAAGTGGGTCCCTGACCCCTGAGTAGCCTAACTGGGAGACATCCCCCACTAGGGGCAGTCTGACACCCCACACCTCACAGGGTGGAGTAGACCCCTGAGAGGAAGCTTCCAAAGTAGGAATCAGGCAGGTACACTTGCTGTTCAGCAATATTCTATCTTCTGCAACCTCTGCTGCTGATACCCAGGCAAACAGGGTCTGGAGTGGACCTCAAGCAATCTCCAACAGACCTACAGCTGAGGGTCCTGACTATTAGAAGGAAAACTATCAAACAGGAAGGACACCTATACCAAAACCCCATCAGTATGTCACCATCATCAAAGACCAGAGGCAGATAAAACCACAAAGATGGGGAAAAAGCAGGGTAGAAAAGCTGGAAATTCAAAAAATAAGAGCGCATCTCCCCCTGCAAAGGAGCGCAGCCCATCGCCAGCCACGGATCAAAGCTGGTCAGAGAATGACTTTGACGAGATGAGAGAAGAAGGCTTCAGTCCATCAAACTTCTCAGAGCTAAAGGAGGAATTACGTACCCAGCGCAAAGAAACTAAAAATCTTGAAAAAAGAGTGGAAGAATTGACAGCTAGACTAATTAATGCAGAGAAGGTCATAAACGAAATGACAGAGATGAAAACCATGACACGAGAAATAAGTGACAAATGCACAAGCTTCAGTAACCGACTCGATCAACTGGAAGAAAGAGTATCAGCGATTGAGGATCAAATGAATGAAATGAAGTGAGAAGAGAAACCAAAAGAAAAAAGAAGAAAAAGAAATGAACAAAGCCTGCAAGAAGTATGGGATTATGTAAAAAGACCAAATCTACGTCTGATTGGGGTGCCTGAAAGTGAGGGGGAAAATGGAACCAAGTTGGAAAACACTCTTCAGGATATCATCCAGGAGAACTTCCCCAACCTAGTAGGGCAGGCCAACATTCAAATTCAGGAAATACAGAGAACACCACAAAGATACTCCTTGAGAAGAGCAACTCCAAGACACATAATTGCCAGATTCACCAAAGTTGAAATGAAGGAAAAAATCTTAAGGGCAGCCAGAGAGAAAGGTCGGGTTACCCACAAAGGGAAGCCCATCAGACTAACAGCAGATCTCTCGGCAGAAACTCTACAAGCCAGAAGAGAGTGGGGGCCAACATTCAACGTTCTTAAATAAAAGAATTTTCAACCCAGAATTTCATATCCAGCCAAACTAAATTTCATCAGTGAAGGAGAAATGAAATCCTTTACAGATAAGCAAATGCTTAGAGATTTTGTCACCACCAGGCCTGCCTTACAAGAGACCCTGAAGTAAGCCCTAAACATGCCATTGCAAAAACATGCCAAAATATAAAGAGCATCGATGCTAGGAAGAAACTGCATCAACTAAGGAGCAAAATAACCAGTTAATATCATAATGGCAGGATCAAGTTCACACATAACAATATTAACCTTAAATGTAAATAGACTAAATGCTCCAATTAAAAGACACAGACCGGCAAACTGGATAAAGAGTCAAGACCCATCAGTCTGCTGTATTCAGGAGACCCATCTCACATGCAGAGACATACATAGGCTCAAAATAAAGGGATGGAGGAAGATCTACCAAGCAAATGGAGAACAAAAAAAAAAGCAGGGGTTACAATCCTAGTCTCTGATAAAATAGACTTTAAACCATCAAAGATCAAAAGAGACAAAGAAGGCCATTACATAATGGTAAAGGGATCAATTCAACAGGAAGAGCTAACTCTCCTAAATATATATGCACCCAATACAGGAGCACCCAGATTCATAAAGCAAGTCCTTAGAGACTTACAAAGAGACTTAGACTCCCATACAATAATAATGGGAGACTTCAACACTCCACTGTCAACATTAGACAGATCAACGAGACAGAAAGTTAACAAGGATATCCAGGAATTGAACTCATCTCTGCACCAAGCGGACCTAATAGACATCTATAGAACTCTCCACCCCAAATCAACAGAATATACATTCTTCTCAGCACCACATCGCACTTATTCCAAAATTGACCACATAATTGGAAGTAAAGCACTCCTCAGCAAATGGAAAAGAACAGAAATGATAACAAACTGTCTCTCAGACCACAGTGCAATCAAACTAGAACTCAGGACTTAGAAACTCAATCAAAACCACTCAACTACATGGAAACTGAACAACCTGCTCCTGAATGACTACTGGGTACATAACGAAATGAAGGCAGAAATAAAGATGTTCTTTGAAACCAATGAGAACAAAGATACAACTTACCAGAATCTCTGGGACACATTTAAGGCAGTGTGTAGAGGGAAATTTATAGCACTAAATGCCCACAAGAGAAAGCAGGAAAGATCTAAAATGGACACTCTAACATCACAATTAAAAGAACTAGAGAGGCAAGAGCAAACACATTCAAAAGCTAACAGAAGGCAAGAAATAACTAAGATCAGAGCAGAACTGAAGGAGATAGAGACACAAAAAACTCTCCAAAAAATCAATGAATCCAGGAGTTGGTTTTTTGAAAAGATCAACAAAATTGACAGACCGCTAGCAAGACTAATAAAGAAGAAAAGAGAGAGGAATCAAATAGACGCAATAAAAATTGATAAAGGGGATATCACCACCGACCCCACAGAAATACAAACTACCATCAGAGAATACTATAAACACCTCTACACAAATCAACTAGAAAATCTAGAAGAAATGGATAATTTCCTGGACACTTACACTCTTCCAAGACTAAACCAGGAAGAAGTTGATTCCCTAAATAGACCAATAGAAGGCTCTGAAATTGAGGCAATAATTAATAGCCTACCAACCAAAAAAAGTCCAGGACCAGATGGATTCACAGCTGAATTCTACCAGAGGTACAAGGAGGAGCTGGTACCATTCCTTCTGAAACTATTCCAATCAATAGAAAAAGAGGGAATCCTCCCTAACTCATTTTATGAGGTCAACATCATCCTGATACCAAAGCCTGGCAGAGACACAACAAAAAAAGAGAATTTTAGACCAATATACCTGATGAACATCGATGCAAAAATCCTCAACAAAATATTGGCAAACCGGATTCAGCAGCACATCAAAAAGCTTATCCACCATGATCAAGTGGGCTTCATCCCTGGGATGCAAGGCTGGTTCAACATTCACAAATCAATAAACGTAATCCAGCATATAAACAGAACCAAAGTCAAGAACCACATGATTATCTCAATAGATGCAGAAAAGGCTTTTGACAAAATTCAACAGCCCTTCATGCTAAAAACGCTGAATAAATTCGGTATTGATGGAACGTACCTCAAAATAATAAGAGCTATTTATGACAAACCCACAGCTAATATCATACTGAATGGGCAAAAATTGGAAAAATTACCTTTGAAAACTGGCACAAGACAGGGATGCCCTCTCTCACCACTCCTATTCAACATAGTGTTGGAAGTTCTGGCTAAGGCAATCAGGCAAGAGAAAGAAATCAAGGGTATTCAGTTAGGAAAAGAAGAAGTCAAATTGTCCCTGTTTGCAGATGACATGATTGTATATTTAGAAAACCCCATTGTCTCAGGCCAAAAGCTCCTTAAGCTGATAAGCAACTTCAGCAAAGTCTCAGGATACAAAATTAATGTGCAAAAATCACAAGCATTCTTATACACCAGTAACAGACAAACAGAGAGCCAAATCATGAATGAACTTCCATTCACAATTGCTTCAAAGAGAATAAATTACCTAGGAATCCAACTTACAAGGGATGTCAAGGACCTCTTCAAGGAGAACTACAAACCACTGCTCAGTGAAATCAAAGAGGACACAAACAAATGGAAGAACATACCATGCTCATGGATAGGAAGAATCAGTATCGTGAAAATGGCCATACTGCCCAACGTAACTTATAGATTCAATGCCATCCCCATCAAGCTACCAATGAGTTTCTTCACAGAATTGGAAAAAACTACTTTAAGGTTCATATGGAACCAAAAAAGAGCCTGCATTGCCAAGACAATCCTAAGTCAAAAGGACAAAGCTGGAGGCATCACGCTACCTGACTTCAAACTATACTACAAGCCTACAGTAACCAAAACAGCATGGTACTGGCAGCAAAACAGAGATATAGACCAATGGAACAGAACAGAGTCCTCAGAAATAATACCACACATCTACAGCCATCTGATCTTTGACAAACCTGAGAGAAACAAGAAATGGGGAAAGGATTCCTTATTTAATAAGTGGTGCTGGGAAAATTGGCTAGCCATAAGTAGAAAGCTGAAACTGGATCCTTTCCTTACTCCTTATATGAAGATTAATTCAAGATGGATTAGAGACTTAAATGTTAGACCTAATACCATAAAAACCCTAGAAGAAAGCCTAGGTAGTACCATTCAGGACATAGGCATGGGCAAGGACTTCATGTCTAACACACCAAAAGCAATGGCAACAAAAGCCAAAATTGACAAATGGGATCTAATTAAACTAAAGAGCTTCTGCACAGCAAACGAAACTACCATCAGAGTGAACAGGCAACCTACAGAATGGGAGAACATTTTTGCAATCTACTCATCTGACAAAGGGCTAATATCCAGAATCTACAAAGAACTCAAACAAATATACAAGGAAAAAACAAACAACCCCATCAAAAAGTGGGCAAAGGATATGAACAGACATTTCTCAAAAGAAGACATTCATACAGCCAACAGACACATGAAAAAATGCTCATCATCACTCGCCATCAGAGAAATGCAAATCAAAACCACAATGAGATACCATCTCACACCAGTTAGAATGGCAATCATTAAAAAGTCAGGAAACAACAGGTGTTGGAGAGGATGTGGAGAAATAGGAACACTTTTACACTGTTGGTGGGATTGTAAACTAGTTCAACCATTATGGAAAAGAGTATGGCAATTCCTCAAGGATCTAGAACTGGATGTACCATATGACCCAGCCATCCCACTACTGGGTATATACCCAAAGGATTATAAATCATGCTGCTATAAAGACACATGCACACGTATGTTTATTGCGGCACTATTCACAATAGCAAAGACTTGGAATCAACCCAAATGTCCATCTGTGACAGACTGGATTAAGAAAATGTGGCATATATACACCATGGAATACTATGTAGCCATAAAAAAGGATGAGTTTGCATCCTCTGTAGGGACATGGATGCAGCTGGAAACCATCATTCTTAGCAAACTATCACAAGAAGAGAAAACCAAACACCGCATGTTCTGACTCATAAGTGGGAACTGAACAATGAGATCACTTGGACTCCGGAAGGGGAACATCACACACCGGGGCCTATCATGGAGATGGGGAGGGGGGAGGGATTGCATTGGGAGTTATACCTGATGTAAATGATGAATTGATGGGTGCTGACGAGTTGATGGGTGCAGCACACCAACATGGCACGAGTATGTATATGTAACAAACCTGCACGTTATGCACATGTACCCTAGAACTTAAAGTATAATAAAAAAACAAAACAAAACAAACAAAAAAAAAAAACATACTCTTGTGCCAAGCACCTAGTTTCGGCCAGTCAAGAATGGCCAACTGTTCAGTGTTCAAATTAAACACTGAACTGTAACCAAAATAAAAAAAAAAAAATACAGTTTATTACTTTCCTCATTAAGGAAAAGTTAGCATATAACTAAAGTGAAGTGTTTTGTTTTGTTTCTCTTTTTTTGTTTTCTGAGCAAAGGCAACAGGTTTATTATGCATAGTAGCAACTGTTCCTTTTTAAAACTTTCAAATTTTACAGCATGATTAACCCCATCTCTTGTTGTAGCTGAGTCAACACCTGGGTAGCTTATTTGAAGACTCTGTGATTGACTGTCATTTTCTTGGTCGTTAACTCCACTAACAAATTTTTACTGCGTTTCCACATTCTTAAAGACCAGACAAGATTTGCAGAATTTTGGTTAAAACTGAGTTTATCCTAGAGAAATTAACAAATCCTGGAAGAACTCATCATTTTCTAATTCATGCACTCACTCACCTGTCAAGGATGAATGCCATATCTTTCAGGTTTTAGTTCAATGGTTTATTCTGGGAATGGGTTATTGACTCAAATTGCAGTGGGTTATGTTTGTTATCCTCTATTTTATGAAAAGCTTTTATTGAATGTGAATTAGTCATTATCCAGTTATAATCCCTTTGAGTGTTTGCTACCATTGTCACATAGAGGTTCTTTTCTAACAGAAGAGTATCCATCTTTGGAAGCTTTTCTCAGTTGCTAGTCAGTGCATTTACTGGACAACTTTGTATGGCCATTGCATATCCTTAGGGTAGGGACCTCATTTAGATGACTGTAACATCATTTAGATGACTGTGACATCATTTAGATGACTGTAATCTTAATGTTGACAGATGTAATCTATATAATGTATATTTATATGCATGTAATGTAAATACAGATATACACATCTGTATTTATGTCTTTATATGTCTAATGCCTCTTAAAATTATAAATACTTACCGAAACATTTAATCAGACCCCTTTGAAAGAAGATAGACTCTTATGTTAGAAAGATTGACACTTGTAGTCAATAGTAGTTGTATTTTTTACTTTTAGAACCTAAGAGAGAAAACTCAAAAAGGAACAAGTGACCAACATTAATAGCATCAAAGCTATCTTATATTTATTCCTTTATTTAAAAAAATCACAAATGCTTATTTGATCAAAAATCTTAAATGATGCCAAAATTTTGAGTAAAGAAAAAGTCACAAAAATCATTTATTCCAGCTACATGACAGTGTTTGGTTATCAGTTGGTAAAATTCTAAGTTAAAATAGTTAGAATACATGAAATATAAAGGTTGAGTCTGTGAATATGTAATTTCCCATTAACTTAATTAAAATACTATGGTATCCAACCAAGTTTCCCAAAATGATGTACACAAGCATAGGACTGTAATTCATGTATCATTTGACATTTTAGAAGTTCTTCATTATAACTTCTCTTTGTTTATATCTTGGATCCAGATGTTTGTATAAAAAGCAAAAGCATTATATTCAGTATTCCACTCAGCAGCTTCAAATGTTCACTACCTGATATTACTTAGAAACCATTATAAAACATTGTTTAGATTAGATGGCCCTGCTATCTGCAAAATTGACCTTATTTTGGAGCTGATTTCATTAAACGACTTAAAGTTTTAGTCAATAAATAATCTTGGTGCTAAGGAAACTATCTAAGGCCAGTCCTTAGATAAAGAGCTACACAAACTAAGATGTCCACACTCTACTTTTTCTCTGCCACTACCTCCTCCCCACATCCATACCCTCATTCACTAAAAGTGGACTCAAGTTCTGTGCATCTATAATAAACAGCAACAACAACAAACAAACTGACAACAGTTAAAACTGATTTTCTTTTGTTTTTAAGTATTCTCCGGTTGGGTTTAGACACCAATGAATATAAAACAGTCCCCTAGTCAGTGGATCTGAAACTTACACATATGTCAGAATGGGGGGCAAAGAGACTGATATCGAAACACAGGTTTCTGGAAACTCCCATCAGAACTTCTGATTCAGTAGGTCTGGCTGGGACCTGGGAATCTGCGTGTCTAACAAAGTTTGGGTGATGTCAATGCAACTGATGCTTGGAGAACATTTTGAGAAGCCCTGGGTTGTGCATCTTTTTTTCCTGGGCTTTACTTGGAAACACTTTTGTATAATGTTATGAAAACAGTAGTGCTCTCTGAAAGGAAGTTTTATTCTGCAATGGCCAGAGAGGAATCACATAAATGCTGCTTAGGTATTGGGGTACTTCTTCGCACCAGTCTAGGCTGCCAAATACGGTACGGGACACACAGTTAAATTCGACTTTCAGAGAAACAGCAAATAGGTTTTCAGTGTAAGTATCCCATGGATAAACTTGCTAAATTTGAAACCGTACATTTGAATCATGTAAAGTTAATTTCTACCCTATTTGTTTTGTCCTGAAGTATAATCTCTTTAGTAAAGCAAAGTGTCATTTTAATAAAAATTATAGACACATAAGTACAAAAAATAAAAAAATAAAAAATAAAAAAATAAAAGAAATGTGATTTTAATGACAGCTGAAAGATTCATGATATTGGCCGAAAACGAACTCAGTCATATTGTTTGTAGAATGCTCTGATCACCAACTTTATTAGATTAAAAATGACATATCAATCAATATCTGCTTACATGTGACCCAAAATGAAATGTTGCACCAAATAGTTTAAAAATACAAAGTTTATAATTCTAAGATCATTTCCTGAATCTGAACATCCAAAGTCAGCATTAAATTTTACCACCATAATATAGAACAATTTATATGCCTATGTATATTTATGTATGAAGAAGAAACTTTCGTCTTAAAGTGAATTCAGAGAATTGGCAGCCAGCTGCCTAAATGAATCTCATCATTTAAAATTCTTAAGAGTTTTCTACCTTAACACAGGTTCAATAGCTCTGACTTAAAATTTTACAGATCTGTTGATTCAACAAAAATAGGCAATAATAAAGATACTTTACAAGAAAAAGGGAAGGTGAAACTGGTATCTGTGTTCTAGGCCCATTGGTGATGCAGACTACCTATTGCTTCATTGAGTTATTTATGTTTTCTGGCTTCAGTTCTCTTAAACATAACATAAGTGTTTACATGACATGCAATCTCTTCTAAGCTCTAAAATTCTACGAGTCTAAATTATGAATCAAGTGTTTTATGAATGAACTGCGCATCTCTTTCAGATATTGTAGGATTATTTTCATGACTTCTCAATAGTACATGAGGGAAATTATTATAAAGCAAGTTCATCATTCCAATGATTTGTCTTATATTTGGACTACATGAGTAAATGACTCCCCAGTCTGCAGACCATAATGTTTCACAAGCATTGCCAAGCAGAATAACTGCTTCCACAAAGCCTTAATTTAATTGTATTACAAAATACAATAAAACATTATCCAGATCAAAATACAAATAGTGCCAAGTTTGTGAACTCAGCTTCAGAGTGATCCAAACTAGTTATTTAAAAGAAATGTAATTTTAATGACAATTGAAAGATTCATGATATTGGCCTTACTCTCCCAATGACTTCAGGAGACACATTGCTTATGGAGTATGTTTTCTCTTTTGAACCACTTTGTTTATGTGGTCCAAAAGGGAAAACATCCTATATGCTATATGTTATAACCACATGTGTTATATGCAGTAGGTGCTCAAATTTTATATTTATTTTCAAATTTTTCTAAAACTAGGGTTTTATGGTTGCAATAGTTGGGACATTGCCATAAGCCTTATAAGCTATTTGGCTGTAGAAATGCAAGGGCATAAAATTTTTCTTGCTACAGAGGAAGACAATGTTCTTTGATTTTTCAAAGCATTAGTGAATTCTTATTTTTTTCAGGCATTTAACCATACAATAATAATGTACAAAATTTCCCCCTTGTGGTCAAAATGTGTAAGTGCATCTATGAAATGTCAAATTTCTTGTGCCTGTGTTTTGGGACTTACGAAATTACCACCACCTTCTCCTAAATTTTTAATGAATATATAGTTTTGATCAACTAATCACTCTATCTATATACCAATCATTAATCTGGATTTTTCTGGTTATATATGTAGGATAGGAATATCTATGTGAGTGTGCTTGTGTGTGTGTGTGTGTGTATGTGTGTGTGTGTGTGTGTGTAGAAAAGTCACCAAAAAATTAGAGGCTTTATAACTAAAAAAAGTTAGAAGATCTCTAACTTGCTTTACTATCAGACTTTGTTTCCTACGTATGGCTTTCTTTTATTTGTGTCCCTCAAATGGGTTTAGAAGTAGAAAATTCATTTCTTTTTGTTTTTTATTTTTTTGAGACGGAGTCTCGCTCTTTCGCCCAGGCTGGAGTGCAGTGGCTGGATCTCGGCTCACTGCAAGCTCCGCCTCCCGGGTTTAGGCCATTTTCCTGCCTCAGCCTCCCGTGTAGCTGGGACTACAGGCGACCGCCACCTCGCCCAGCTAGTTTTTTTGTTGCTGGTTTTTTTTTTTTTGTGTGTGTGTGTGTATTTTTTTAGTAGAGACGGGGTTTCACCGTGTTAGCCAGGATGGTCTCGATCTCCTGACCTCGTGATCCGCCCGTCTCGGCCTCCCAAAGAGCTGGGATTACAGGTTTGAGCCACCGAGCCCGGCCGAAAATTCATTTCTTATGGTGGAAAGGTGCTTTGGAAAATCTGATGAATAAGGAAAAAGAAAAAAAGATTTGTGAGCTCTAGAGAAACGTAGGGAATTATACAAGGGTTTCTTGAACACTTTGTGAGTTCAAAAATGTCTCAGTTAAAAGGGGATCCCCTTGATAAAGACATTTTAAAAATCTCATGGACTAACTTCAAAAATATGTATTGAGTCTCATTTGTACTTCAACATTCATTATTTAAAGAGCTAGGTATCTCTACTGTATTTTTCAAGCCAGATCTATTACTTTACAAATAAAAGTCCCTTATAAATTGGCTAAGGAGGCCGGGCGCGGTGGCTCAAGCCTGTAATCCCAGCACTTTGGGAGGCCGAGACGGGCGGATCACAAGGTCAGGAGATCAAGACTATCCTGCCTAACACGGTGAAACCCCGTCTCTACTAAAAAAATACAAAAAAAAAACTAGCTGGGCGAGGTGGCGGGCGCCTGTAGTCCCAGCTACTCGGGAGGCTGAGGCAGGAGAATGGCGTGAACCCGGGAGGCGGAGCTTGCAGTGAGCTGAGATCCGGCCACTGCACTCCAGCCTGGGCCACAGAGCGAGACTCCGTCTCAAAAAAAAAAAAAAAAAAAAAATGGCTAAGGATTATTGGTTGATTAAAGTGATTCTAAATAACTTACGTTGTGTGTTTCATGTTGCTAGATCCAGTAATTTAATATCACTTTGTGTACTACACCCACTAAATAGTTGAATTCTCATGCATATATGACCTGCATACAGCTCTCTTTGTTTAACTTCTATGGCGAATTAGAGGCCTGTTTTTGAAGCAATCCAGTTTCGGTAATAAGTCACTTGTGTGTAGACTCCAGGCTTGTCCTTTTGACCACAGTTATCTCCCCAGCTCACAATTCCAATGAGATACCAGGTGTCTTTCAGATCCCTTGTGACTAAAGGTCCTCCAGAATCGCCCTGAAAATAAAAACGTAAGAAAAGAGAAAGAAAATTAGCTAAACATAAAGCTCATTATTTAAGATATTTTGATGAATCACATATTTTGTTACTAGACAGTACATGTATAGATTATCAACACAGAATAATTAATTGAGACATGGATTTTAAAATTACAAAGAGCCTTAAGGTTTAACTTTCACATTTAAAAAATAAAGTTTATTTTGTTAGAGTAAACAGCACTTAGTTAAAAAAGACAAAAACGAAAGAACATGAAGAGGCCTGAAAAGCAATTATGTCCCATGTTTCCTCACGCAGGCTGTTCTCTAAGAGGTAGCCACTTCATGCTTGTTTAATAATTTCTTACAGTGTCTAACTCCTTATCATTAGATATGCTCAAATTACAGTTTCTAGATTTAGACAGTAAATATTTATTTTTTTCTTACATAGTTAGGGATTTAGGTGTTTTACAACTTCTTTGCAACTTTTCCATACCACATCTTTACATTATAGTATCTCTATTTTTGGTTAAATTAACAGCCTATGTTTAATGCCATTTGGAAAATCTTATTAATGGAAGAGTCAAGTAACATATTTGCATTACAGAAATCTTTTTTTGGCTTTCCTAGAATTAATAACACAACTCTTTTTTTTCATGTGGATAGTTTTCTATGTACCTGGTCAATGTTGAATGCTCCAAAAGATCTACCGACACCTAACAATAATGTTTACTAATGTTCAAGGACATCAGATAGCTTGTTAGTTCTTTTGCTTCCTCTGAAACAGTTCCATCATAACACACACACACACACACACATACACACACACACACACACACACACACACACACACACACAATCTTTTCTTACTTCTGCTCAAATTCGAGCTGGTTATTTTAAGCCTGGTGCAGAGCTATGATGTTGGGATTATATGATACCACTCCTTAGTGTTGGATTAACAGTTTCAGGTCTTATGTCTTCCACTTTCTTGATTTATTCCCTAATTTTGCTGAGGTACCCCCTCAAGTAGTTTTCTAAGAAAGAGGGTATCAGAAGTACATTTTTTTTCTGTCATTGTTTGTCTAAAATTCTTAATTCCACCCTCATAATTGGTATTTAGTTAGCATGGGCAGGATTCTAGGTTGAAATAATCTTCCCTTTGAAATTTGAATGCGTTTTCCACCATCTTCTACCTTCTAGAGTTACCGTTGAGGAGTTCTATGTGTTCTGATGCTTCTTCCTTCAAAGTGTTAAGATTGTTCTCCTTATTCCTGGCTTCTGACCCTTTATGATGGCATGTTTTGGAAAGAACTACTTCATTTATTGTGCCCAGCACTACTTGGACCTTTTCTTCAATAGGATGCATGTAAGCTTCAGAACTAGGAGTCTTCTTTATTACTATTTTTTTTATATTGTATACTCATGTTTTATGTTTTCAGAACTCTTATTCATTTAATGTTGGACCTCCTGAGTTTAATCTTCTTAATTTTTCTGGTTATTTTTCTCTTCTGTGTCTTTCTGTTGTTGTTGTTCTTTCTGAGAGATTTCCTTGATTTTATCTTCCAATCCTTCCACTGGATTTTAAAAATTATGATTATATGGTTGCTACATTTCTGGAGATGATTCTTACTGTTTGGTTCTAGGGTGTGGTGCTAGAAAGCAGATTGTAAGCTCTGTGCCTTTGTGCTGGGTGGTACTATGTTTTGAATGTGTGCCCAAGAGTTCATATGTTGCAGAAACTTAATCCCCAATGCAACAGTGTTGAGAGGTGGGACCTAAGAAGAGGTGATCAGGTCATGAGGGCTCTGCTCTTGTGAGTGAATTCATATTATTACCATAGGGGTGGGTTTGTTATCACAGGAGTAAGTTCCTGATAGAAGAATGAGTTTGGCCTTCTCTCCCTCCACCCATCTTGTGCTTTCTTTGCCCTTCCACCTTTTTGCATGGGATGATGAGGCAAGATGTGGGGCAAGATGAAGACCAGATGTGGGACCCTCAACCTTGGACTTTCCAGTTTCTAGAACTGTAAGAAATACATCTCTGTTCCTTATATGTACTTAGTTTTCAGCATTCTGTTACAGCAGCACAGAATGAACTAATACACGTAGGTAGGAAGGCTTCTGGGCTGATACTCTGTATTCTAGTAGGGGCCTCTTAAATATCAGTATATGGAGTTTTTTTTTTTTTTTTTTTTTTTTTTTTTTTTTTTTTTTTTTTCCCTCTAGACTGTGGGCTTCTCTAGAGAAGAATCTTGCAATTTCTTGCAGGGAGAAAGTTGGAGGCATTGTGTATATCTGCCTGCAGCACTTTGGAAGAAAGCATGGGAAGAGGTTGAGGCCTGCTTTCACATAATCCCACCTTTTCAGGCCCCCTCTGCTTTCTACTATATTTGTTGTCACTGAGTTAAAGGACCTCAGATTCAATTGCTACAGAGTACAAACTTCCCATCTCTGGAGTTTAGATGTTTGGAAAGAGGTGGTAGAGGTGGGGAAAGTAGAGATGTGGTATGGATTAGACTGATTATTTAGGATAGGGAGAAATGGGGTGTTCCAAGTACTCTCTGTGAAGTCTTTACATTTCTGCACCCATATCTCCCAAAATACTGGTTTCACTTAAAATTTGTATTTCACTCCCCTCTCCACCCAAGACATTTATGTTTTAACCTCTTCTTTACTAAGTCAGTTAAAACTCCTCCATCTTTTTCTCTTTCAAAATTTTGTTGGAGTTTTTTCAGTTTTCTCTCTTTTGGTTTTTATTAGTTGATAGCTTTTTTTAAGCACAATTTGTAGATATATAGAAAATTATATTTTGTAGATGATGCCAAGCAGTTTTTCAAAATGATTGTTAGGGGGTTTTTCTGTTTTGTTTTTTTGAGCCGCTCTTTGTCTCCCAGGTGGAAGTGTACCGGCACAATCACAGCTCACTATAGTCTCAAACTCTTGGGCTCTCACAATCCTCTCACCTCAGCCTTCTGAGTAGCTGGGACTACAGGCGTGCACCACCACACCCAGCTAATTTTTACACTTTTTGTAGAGATTGGGTCTCACTTTGTTGTCTAGGCTAGTCTTGAACACCTGGGCTCAAGCGAACCTCTCTCCTTGTCCCTTCCAAAGTGCTAGGATTATAGGTGTGAGCCACTACACCTGACCTTATCTGCCTTTATGGTCATTTTGATGGGTTTGGGGGAAGAGCAGAGATGAATTTGAATGTAAAATCTCCATGCTTAGATATTTCAATCTACACATTTTAAAGATGAACAAAGAAGAAACCTAGAAAATCTGGCTAATACAAAATCATAGCTAAGGGTGCAGTGGGATAGAGAAAAAAATAGGAAGTCCGACTTCTTGTCTAGTATCCAAATGAGGGCAAATTAAAACCCACCCAAGAGTAATAAAACGCCAAACATAATTTAATCTTTCTTTATACATTCAAATGTTCGTTTGGGCTTTTATCAGAAAATGCTAAACATAATTTAATCTTTCTTTATACATTCAAATGTTTCTTTGGGCTTTCATCAGGAACATCCATGATTACTGTACTGTACATGAACATTTTTTGAAGCTATAGTGGACTTAGTTTATGTTCCAGAAATGGACTTTTCTTAAGTGTTTTCTAATAGCACCATGGTTTCTTGACATTCATGGATGGTCAGCTTCTGCCTCCCTTTGGAGCATTGTTTTAATAGAGTTTTCTAGTTAATGTGATATGGATTAAATCAGTTTTAAAAAACAGTATAATGATCTTTTCACCATTTCCTTAAGTTAGAAAGTGCAAGATTTAAAAAAAAAAGAAAAAACTCTCAAAAGATCAGCTGAGATAAGATATAATGGAATTTATTAAGTATAACAAGAAACATTCCATGCACTATGAAGGGTATGGAAACAGACAGGTGGAATTATTCAAAATCCTATTCAGAGCATTAAAAAGACATTGGGCTACCTGTAGATGAGAAAAGATAATTATATTACCATGAGCATCCTGGGATTTATAACTGACATCAGTTTATCAGTGTTTCTCAGACTTCATTCTGAATAAACGTTATGAAGGGAAGTTCTTAAATGCAGATCTCTAATGCCCACCTCTAAAGATTCTGTTGAACCAGGGTGGGATCCTAGGCCTGCACTTTTAACAAGCATCCCCACTGATTTGTCTTCAGGCTAGCTGCAGTGCACTTTTAAATCGTAAATTTAGACAGATGATAGTTCAAATAGTTTTACTTTCCCCTTCTTTCTCTCCTTCTTTTCACTAATTCTCATTTCCTCTTCCTTAAATAATCAATCACTCAAGGAAAATTCAATCAGCAAGGAGTCTCCACAGTCCTTACTATCTATTTGAAGAGGCAGGGCACAAAGGCAGCAAGAAGCCATATTGAGTGTCAGGTGAATCTTGTGCCAGCTACTAACACAAAACGACAGGGGATACAGTGGTAACAGACTTAGGAGTTTCACACATGAAAAGAGAATTAAGCTAAAACTTGGGCTATTAATTGGTAGGAAGACAGGGGACATTCTTCTAGATAAGGAACTGGCATGGGTGGAGGTACTCACTTCCTTACTTGTGTGTCTCAAAAGCACCTCCAATTCCATGTGGTTGATGCTGGACCCATGCTGTCTTTCTAGATGCGGACCTTCGTCACTCTTTCCTAACTCGTTGATTATTATTACAATCCCTGCAGCCTCTCAAGCCAGGAGTTTATTTTATTTTTGTTTTTTAAGCCATGAATTGATATATCATTCTTTGCCCCACCCCTTCTCTCCAACCATATGAAATCCATTACTTCATTTGCCACTGTTACCTCTAAATATCTTTGTCTCCATGTCACCATATTCGTCCAAACTAACATATTTCACCTGGATTTTTGCAGTACCTGCTGATTGATCCTCAATTGCCCTTTCCCAGATTTTTTCCTTACTTTGACCAGAACACTTCTCACAATATTCAAATTTGATCATTCTACCCTTTTAATTTAGCAAATGTCTAAATAGTACTCACAATATACCAGGCAGTGTTTGGGGAGCTTTACACGTATTAACTAATTTAATATAAATCTCT
Source organism: Rhinopithecus roxellana (assembly GCF_007565055.1). Classification (NCBI taxonomy): domain Eukaryota; kingdom Metazoa; phylum Chordata; class Mammalia; order Primates; family Cercopithecidae; genus Rhinopithecus; species Rhinopithecus roxellana. Next base: position 40,463,206 of record NC_044550.1, on the reverse strand, counting down.
TGGTTAAACCTGTTTAGTGGCTTTCTATTGTCCTTACAAAACAGGGAAAAAATAATGTGGCTCACAAGGTCCTGCAAAGTCTGACTTCAAACAAATTCTTCTACCTCTTCCTGTACCACTGGGTCATGTGCGTTCTCTGTTCCACCATGTGATGTTTCAGCTCCTAGAATTCTCCCTGCCTCTGTCATCATTTGAAATCTTCCTAGATACTAGTTCACTCCATTCACCACTTAGCTTCACCACCCTAGCTAGTCATGTTCATTTCTTAAAAATATACTCATAGAACAATGACCTTCTCCTTCCAAGTTTTCTTTATCATTGGCATAATTTTTTGATTCATTCATATCTGATCCACTAGACAGTAGTTTTCCTGAAAGCAGGTTCCAGGAAGGTTTTTGCTTGGGAGACTACATTCGGTATATGTAGGATGTATAGTAAAGAGTAGAGCACTCAAACTTTTTTTTTAGTGAATAAGTGAAGAGAGTTAGAATAAATGGAAAAATGACCAGGGACAGTTCTTGACTAATTTTCCCATACAGCAGTTTCCCAGCAACCTGATTTTAAATTATAGGTTTTCAGAAAATGTTGCAAACATCCACCTATCATTTTCTAAAATGATTTTCAGTGCCACCTTGACAGAGTTCTCTAATCAGTGTAGCAGCTGCCTATGTGGTAATTACAACTAGGGATTCTTTTGTAAACGCTTAACTGAACTGGAAATAACAGCGGAATCACAAATCTTGATCAAGTTGTCAAAGCCTTTCATTTCTGGCTTTCCTATAAGCAATTCTGATCCTTTTCTCAGTTGTGTTTGGGTCTTGCTTGGCTAGACCTCTAGTTGAAAAATTAGCGGCTCTTTCTCTCTCCTTTCCCCCCAAAACATGCTTTAGGACCAATCTTGTATATACAGGATGGGATTTATTGAGTTATATATCAATAATTTGTAAATTGGACAAAGACTAGCTGATGGTGGTGCTTGCACTTCCATTGTATCAGACTAGGTCCCTCACCATATGCCCCAATTACAATCACTGTATTCCTGTCTTGGATCCTCGTACCTGCACCTCTGCCCTGATAACTTACCCTATTTTTCTGTGACTAGAGTCTTGTTTTATCACTTACTTTGCATAGTTAGGCAGAAAGCTTACCTCTGCTCCCCAATCCAGTGAAGCCTCTCTATGACCACCAATCCCTCCTAAAGCTTTTCAGTAATCTCATGGTTCACCTGAATTCCCTGGTCCTGTCTGCTCCAAGACTCCTGCACTTTCCACCTGTTTCCCATGATATGGTCTTTTGCTGGAATCTCTAAATTCTGCCTGCCTTCCTCCACATTCTCAGCAACTGAGGCTGGCTGCGAACCAGATCCTGCTTTTGCCTAGCCTCTATGCTACATAGCTCCCTGCTCCTTTTCTGATAGAGGGCGCACATGTGGTATAGTTTGTGGGACTGGACAGGACGTTCTGCCACCTGATATCAATACCATTCCATCATTTCCACATAGAGTAGCCTCCTTAGAGTTCTAAAGAATCTCATGTTAAAAAGCAAGTGTCTACAGGAAGAAACACACTCATACCTTCATTGGAAAACATACATGTTAGAAGGCAGAGGAGGGCACTGGGGAAGACCCATGGAATCACAGCATGGCCTAATCCACCTTCTTATGGTTATCTACTTGTTTCTCCTCTCATCCTCCTCATGCTGAGACCCAACCAATTACTTGGAGTTCCCTTAGATATGAATTGTAATTTCACACCTTCATAATTTTGGCTATGCTTTTTGTCTTTTCTATAACATTATTTTCTTATTCTGAAATTGGATAAGTGTTATTTATTCTTCAGGCCTTATTTACATCTCTTCTCTGATACATGTTCCAAAAAACGTTTCCTTCAAGGAAAATATTTGCTTTTCATTATATTACTCATAACATCACTTTATACTTCTCTGTTTATGATTTTTTCTTTCTTGAATGTGAGCCCCTTGAAAAAATAAACTACTTTATTAATCTTTGGATTTCTGGTTAAGAAATTCTAATTTTGTTTGTTTGATAGCATCACAGAAACTCTTACTTCAATTATCTTAATAAAACATTTAAAAGTATTTTGTGCTGTGAAATTTGCATTTGTAACTTTTTTGAGCTAACACGATACTTATGTTTTGTCCTTATGTAAAGAACGTATAATATATCCTGAGCCAGATAAAAAATTTTGAGTTAATAATATTAAAAAAAAACCCTCCAACTTACCCTGCAGGCATCATAAATTCCTTCCATACATCCGGCACAGAACATTCCAGATTTTATATCATTGCCATATACCTGTGGTTGCTTGCAGACATCATCACTTATGATTTTTACTCTGGCTTCTCGAAGTTCATTTTGGGATTCCCCTTAAGAAAAAATAAAGTTATTTTAGTATTTACAATCAACATCTTTGGCTAGAGTGAAGTGAGCAGACTTTCCTAATATATTTTTCATAGTAAAATTGTCAATACAGAATGAGGTTAATATAAGCAGTTTCTAGAGAAAAGAATTTCTGGTTAAATCTGGCACATCAAATGATAATTATTGTCCAATCACATTTTTATAAAGATTTTTGAAAGCAAGAAAGCCATTTGGATTCTTTTTTCTGGAAAATTTGACCTTAAAAGTAATCAGTTCATATATTTCAGGAAGGCCTTTTATCTTTTTTAAAGCTTTTATTTGTGGGTTCCAGATTGTTCCCAGAAACTTTGCATGCCTAGATAGTTTTCTCCTTTGGCTTGATAAAATGCCTTTAATACCCTGTACATTTATTTTATTATTTAAAGTTTATGATGAGCTTTCATAAATATAAAATATATGTGTGATATATATGTTATATATCACACACATATATATAAATGCATTAAATGGCAATGATTTCACTTCTAATGTATTACAAGTTGGTGGCTGCAGACTGTAAGCTAGATTCTGAGTTTTAGAAACCAGTATTTATGGCAGGCTATGTAGAAAACTAAGAATAGCACAAGCATTCAGGGATTCTTTATACTAAACCATATATTGATTGGGAAACCATGACCCTGCAGTTGGCAGAATTCTGGGATGGTCCCCAAGATTCCTGTGTGATTCCCCTCCTCCCACATATGGGCAGGATCTGTGAATGTGATGGATGTGATTCTTATGATTAGGTTATGTTATACGGCAAAGATGAGGGAATTTTACAGATGCGATTAAGACCTCTAATGAATTAATCAATGACTTTGAATTAATCAAATAGAGATTATCAAAGTTGGGCCTGACCTAATCTGCTGAGCCATTTCAAAAAGGGTGAGCCTTCCTGGAGTTCAGAGCCTCTTTCCTAAAGAGTTAAAGCAGCACGCTGTCATGCGTTCTACAGATGCAAGTAATGGAATTCTGCCAGCAACCTTGAGCAAACCCTCAAAGGACCCACAGATGCGACCACAACCCCAGCTGACATCTTGATTACAGTTTGGTGAGACCCTGAGAAGAGGAGTCAACTAAGCTGTGTCTGAATGTCTGACTCATGAAAACAGTGAGATAAAAATAAATGAGTGCTGTTTTAAACTGTTTGTGGTTATTTGATATACAGTTATAAAAAACTAATACAAGAATACAATATATCATCAGCTATAGTCACCATGATGTATGAGAGATCTCTTGAACTTATTCCTCCTATCTAACCGCAAATATGAATTTGTTGACCTGTGTCTCCCCAACCCCTTCCCCTGTAAAGACCCCCAGCTTCTGGTTGCCTACTGATGATACATTATATTCTTGAGAAATGCTACGAGAATAGATATTAAGTGTTCTTGCCACAAAAATGATAATTATGTAAAATAAGACATTTGTTAATTAGCTAGATTTAAGACTCACAATGTACATATACTATACTTCAACATACCATGTTGTACATGGTAAGTACATGCAATTTTATACATCAATTTAAAAAAATAACTAAGTACATTTGAAAAAACCCTATACAAACACCAGTTTCTTTAGAAGACCATTTCCAAGATTTATTTCTGAAGAAATGTTTGTAAACACATTTTTAAAAGTGCTCAGAAGATTTAAGTGTGTATCTCAGAAATATGCTAAGAGATTTTTCAAATTATCCTGTTATTTGAATACAATTGGTTTATATATGTGTGTGTGTATATAGCCTACTATTTCATCAATTAAAAACATTCATGGCCTGGGACGGTGGCTCACGCCTGTAATCCCAGCACTTTGGGAGGCCAAGGCGGGCGGATCACGAGGTCAGGAGATCGAGACCATCCTGGCTAACACGGTGAAACCTCGTCTCTACTAAAACTACAAAGAAAATTAGTCAGGCGTGGTGGTGGGTGCCTGTAGTCCCAACTACTCGGGAGACTGAGGCAGGAGAATGGCGTGAACCTGGGAGGTGGAGCCTGCAGTGAGCCAAGATCACACCACAACACTCCAGCCTGGGCGACAGAGTGAGACTCTGTCAAATAAATAAATAAATAAATAAATAAATAAATAAATAAATTCATGCCCGATGCTGAGAAGAGTAAGGTGAAACTGACAATCTATATATTGTAAGTAGGTGACAGTGCAAATCCACAACTTCTTCAGTAAACCAGTTGGTAAAATGTATTCCAAGTTATGAAAAGTATAGCCCATAAATTCTGGACATCCCTGAACTATATCTCATCTTCTGTGAAAATGTTTAATGACACTTCTTGCAAAATATTGATTTTATCAAATAATCAGCTTTTTATTTATTAATTTTCTTTATTTTAAAATTTTAATTTTATTCATTTCTATTCTTATCCTTATTATTTCCTTCCTTACATTTGTTTTAGGTTTATTTTTTTATTTTTCTAGTTCCTTGAAGTGAGAACTTATTGATTTGATATCTTTCCTTATAATATGCATTTTCTATAAATTTCCCTTTGTACACTATTTTAGCTGCATCCGGCATATATTTATATATTGTTGTTTTCATTTAGTTCTATGTGTTTTTACAAATTTCTTTGAGGTTTTCCCTTTATTTACATATATTTTTTAATTGGTAAGCATTTGGGGATTTTTACGTTATCTTTCTGTTACTGATGTTTAGTTGGATTCTATTATGATCAGAGAATATACTTTATATGAGTTCAATTTTAAAAAACTTCTTAAGGTTTGCTTTACAGACTTGAATATGGCCTCTCTTGGTGAGTAACGAATGGGCGCTTTTAATCTATTAATGTACTTAGGATAATTTAATCTATTTAATAGATTAAAAGCACCTGTGGGTCACTCACCACGAGAAACCATATTCCAGTAGGGTGGAGTGCTCTATAAGTGTCAGATTCTGTTGCCACTCACAAAGCATTATGACAGGTATTTTTCTGTGTCAATCTCAAACTCCTGAAAGACAATGATTTTTCCCACCAAGCCAAAGGGGATTTGTGATGTCTTTTTCCCATGACTATGAAGCAGAGAATGCAAGCCCTATCTTCAGAGAAAATTCATCCAAGAGAGTGCAGACCTAGGGAAGTGTCAAGTTTACAGCAGCACTAATCTACTGGAATTAATAAACTATCGGTAATATTTTCTGTGATTGATAATAGAACGTTAAAGAAAGCAATACATGTTTCAGTCTGTATAAGATGAAAAAAAAAAAAAAAAAAACACATGGGACATCTAGAGAAAATCTACAGACCCTAAAAGCTATTCCTGCCTATATGAGTGAAAGTTTATTCCTAGTTCCTTAATGGGAGACTGACAATCAAAAGCTTATTCTTTATAATTTCTTGTATATAAATAAATTGTATAGAATCCTGCAAATAGATTTAGTCATTCTCAGAAAGCTCTTTTGCATTTTCTCAAGCCCAGTATTAAAGAAACTCTCTAGCTATTGTTATACATATGTACCTGGACCAGAGCGTGTCTCACTAAGATTGCCTAAAAAATTCAATAACTAAATCATCATTATTTCTTACGAGACTAAGTTCAGTATATCAAGCTGAATCCTTTTAGAGAGGGCAAATACTTTGACAATTTATCTCTACACGATTCTTATTCACCATCACACTTAAATTAGCCTCTTCAGTACTGAAGCAAATTTTGCAACATAGGCATAAAGAATATTTGAGTTAGCCACTCAATCTGAGTCCTCCTAGACACAGCTGGAACAATAGAAATTAATGTGAATTCTGGCAAAGAAAAGAAGTAAATGTTCCTTTCTGTGTATTTTTTTCTTGGTTGAGGATGATGTAAGTGTTGAGGTGTTGTTAGCCACCTCTGACACTAGGTGAAGCTAGCATCCCTCTGAATGAAGCCAACACAGAGAAAAGCAGGGGCAAAAAATTCAGATTCAGAGACGCAGAGCCAGATGACATCATATAAAGTCCTGTGTCTGAAGTGACACTTATTATGCTTTTTTGACTTCTAAATTACATGAGCCAAATTTGTTGAAGTTTTTGTTTCTTTGTTTTTTATTCTGCACCGGTTAATGTGAATGGAATTTCTGTCACTTGCAAAATAAGAACCTTAACTAATCCAATCAGACTGTGTGGAAATGGCTGTCAGTACAATATTGATGGAGATGAAATCACATTGCCCTAGCTAGACAGGGCTTAGTGCTCTGTTAGCTATCCTGAGATACCCACCACCATAGTAAAGTGCTCCAAATCCTGTGATGTAGACAGTTGAATTTGGTTGGAAGGATGCAGAGGCTTCTGGCAAACATATCCGGCGTATGTCATCTGAAAAAGTGACTCTGTAAGAGACCTGCACGACAGCAATGTCATACTCTCTTGCTGTGGAGTGATAGTTCTCATGGATAATAAATCTTTTGACATTTCTTTTCATTAAGGGAGGGTTGATTTTTGTTCCAAAACTAACAGTCCATTGATGTGGATTTTTATACCTGGAAAAGGTTAGAAATTAACAGAATATATCTAAGCTGCCCAAAGTATATGTACTACATTAATTGCATTTAGGCTATTATAAGAGAAATACAATCCTGAGAATACTTGACTGCGGTTATAGTTTTCTTTGATCATTTAAATATAATCTATTGCTAATGTTTTGAAAGATAAAACATACATAAACACCATATTAGAACTGATATTTAATACAAAGCTATTGAATTTTGGAACTGTAATACACATAAAATATCATTCATTTATCCCTTCCACAAATATTTACTGAGCATCTATGTGCTGAGCCTTATCTGAATTGCTGGAGATAAAGTGATGAACAAGACCTAAGGTGCCTGCTCACAGGAGTATAAGATTCTAGAGAAGCAAAAGGATCAAAACAAGCAGCCAAGTAGATAAATAACCTTGAACATTGATAAAGGCTATGAACAAAATACAATAGGGTAATGGAATAGAGTACTAACAGGTCATTATGACTATTTTAAGAATGCATTTGGGCTAAGACATAGTAAATGAGGGTCAGTGTGAGGAGATGAGGGAAACAAGTTTCCAGGCAAAAATCCCAAGGTCTTGCATTGGATGGGCTGCAGTCAAAACACAAGGGAAAGAATGGTTGGGGGTGAGCTTGGAGAGGTAAGCAGGGACTAGATTTTAGAGAGTTTCATAAGTCACGATAAAGTGCTTACATTTTATTCAAGTGATACGGGAATCTACTGGATAATTAAGCCAGAGAATAATGTAGTCTCGTTTACATTTTTAAAAATCATGTTGGTTCTTTCTGGAGAGAGATTCTTGAAGGTCAAGAATGGATGTGGTAAAGTCTATTAGATGACTGCATAGTCCTTTGAGAGATGATCAAATGTGGTAAATGTGGTTGACTTCTAGCTTGTGGGCTTGGGCAGTGGGTAGACTGTGGTATATACAGGGATCAGAAAAATCATTTAGTAGCAATGGAAGATGATCTAGTAAAGACTGTGCTTTATACTTAAGGAAAATAAAGCTTGGATAGGTTAAACTATTTGCTTCACATCACATGTCTGCCTGCCTCTCTCTGCTCTTCCCTTTATAAAATACTGTCTCCCACCAATTTGTATTATTTGTATTTTTCAGAAGACTTCCTGCTTTATTTTATTATATGTGACACTAGCTACACATCTGTCTTGGTGTATTTAGTTATTGGAAGCATATTTTAAGGAAGACACTGACAAAGTCTTGAATGTTCAGAGAATAAGAACCAATGTAGTAGGGCATCTGGAAGTTGGTTCTGTAAAAATGAGGTAAATATATATATATATATATTTTCACACACATATATATGCATATATATGTACATATATACATTTTTAGAAATTCAGGGTTACATGTGCAGGTTTGTTACACAGATAAACTTGTGTCATGGGGTTTTGTTGTACATATTATTTCATCACCCAGGTATTAAGCCTAGTACCCACCAGTTATTTTTCCTGATCCTCTCCCTCTAGCACTCTTCAGTATAGCAAAGACATGGAATCAACCTAAATGCCCGTTAGTGATAGACTGGATGAAGAAAACGTGGTATACATAGACCATGGCATGCTATGCAGCCATAAAAAGAACAAAATCATGTCCTTTGCAAGGACATGGATAGGGCTGGAGGTCATTATCCTTAGCAAACTAAAGCACACAGTAATGATATTTATTTTCACTCATGGTTTGGATATTCTCACTCATTTTATGTTTGGTCTAAAAAAGAGAAACTAAAGAATAGCTGTTACACGAATGAAGAGATAAAATTAGTTCCTGTTGTTCCAGATGAAAAAAACAAAAACAAAAACAAACATTGATGGTGGAAGTTAATAGAGTGCAGATTTGGTGTTCAATGCTATAAAGGTATTTGCAAAAATAGAACTATCTAGCACAAAAATGGCTAACTTTGGCAAAGTAAGTTTCCCATTACTTTGAAAAACCAGATGCCAGCATAGGGGATTTCTGGCTTTCTAATATATCAGCTTACTGAGCTCTCACAGCTTTCAAACATTAAGAATTTATGTAGATTCTTTTAAAAAATAGATTACTATTTTTTAAGATGGGGTCTTGCATTTTCACCCAGGCTGGAGTGCAGTGGTGCAATCATAGTTTGCTGTAGCCTCAAACTCCTGGGCTTAAGGGATCCTGCTGCCTTAGCCTCCCAAGAAGCTGGGATGATAGGCATGCACCACCATTTCCAATGGGGTTTCACTATCTTGCCCAGGCTGGTCTTGAACTCCTGAGCTTAAGTGGTCCTCTCACCTCGGACTCCCAAAATTCTGGGATTGCAGGGATGAGCCATCATGCCCAGCCTAGATTCTTAATACATATTTTCTTCAGAATATTAAGAGTCTCTATAAAGATTTATGCTCTTAGGCAGATAAAATTTATTATAGTAACAAAAGTTAGAATTTTACAGGCCAAAAAGAATGTGAAAAGATCTAGTCTATCTATTACCTAATATCCTAAGGTTCAATAATTTGCCCTGCTCTCCAACTGCCTAGGACATATTTTTCCCACTAAATTCTGCTGCCACCTATTATATAGAGATACTCGAGATGTCTTTGTTATTACATAGTAATTGGTAATGAAGACGAAAGGCAATACAGTTAATCTACTTAGAAAAAAATCTAAAATTTTAAATGTAATAGTGATAAAAATGGTTATTATCTTGAAAAGTAAAACTAAAAGCTATAAAAAGTCATTTTATCTTATAAATGACTATAATTTAATATACATTAATAAAATATATGCATTCAGAAGCAATTAGATGATAGCACAATTTGCTATTCTTCACTTCAGCTTTGTCTTTTGTGGCACTATTGTGAAGAGGTGCTCTATCATGCGAAGGTCACATTGAGTAGCCCAAGGGCCTCTCTGAATCCTTTGATACTCCAGGAATTTCTTTTGAACTGCCTGTCTTTATCATGTTAGCAAGCTCTCATTTTGGTTGTAAACTGTTCTAATTCCACAGATCTTCATATGTCAACGCTCTACATTTGATCTGCGGTTCTGGTTCTCCATCATTACAGTTACCAACTTCCTGCATTTATTGAAAATTTCCATTTTACTTTGGAATTAGTTTGATTATTTATGATGAGTAGGAGACTGGCCCAAGTGTTTGGCAGAAACAGACACTAGTTTTAAGTGGAGAGCATTGTTTCACAAAAGATTAATGGTGTATGCTATTAGTGAATATTTTGTGTTAGGATGTCACAAAATAGTTCTGATTCCTTACACAGTTTCCTTATTAAAAACTTTGAGGAAATAATTGATGAATACTAGGATAATGACTGTTACTTCCTTTATTCCCATCAAATTTCTGATTAAGTATGCAAGTGTAACATTATTTTAGAGAAGAACCTGAAATAACTTTTTCTTATTTTACTTCAGTAATATTTGGGACATTAATTGTTACCAAGAATATGACAAAACTCAGGGATTTTTAGCAGAAGTGGGTTCTAACTTAAGGTCAATAACTTACTTCTGGAAGCAGTGTGCTGCAGTGACAAGCCATGTATTACTAATTAAGGTGGCCCCACACTGATGGATGTTATCATACTGAAGGGAAGCTTGCCAAGGCCAGGCCGCCTTGGGTGCAATGACTCCAGATGCTATTCTGTTGACGTGTAATGGAACAACTCGTTTACCACAACCTGAAAAAGATGAGATCATTAAGTTATAAGAAACATCTTGTAATTACAAGAAATGACCCCATTCTTACTTGCCTGAAGACATTTTTCTATACTACTCCTCCTACCCAGGACACTCACCCTACCTGTCACTGGATTCATGGCCTCTTCTCTCTCGCATTTCAGAGTTCACTTTCTTACTCTGTGAGACCAGGTTAGCTGACTCTCTGATGGACTCTCATAGCACTATGTACTTCCTCTGCCATAGCATTTATCACACTATTTTCATACTTCCTGATTTATTTATATCTTTCTCTACTTTGGAATTCTAATTTTAGAGCAGGGATCATGTTTTATTTACAATGGTACCACCAACTCCTGGTCTAATTTCTGGCACTTGGTAGATGTTAAAAGATATTTGTTGAATGAATAAATACATGAATAAAAAGACTTAGAGTGTTTGCAAGACACAGAGGCAAATGCATGAACATCACTGCTCAAATTCATCATTGTTTTTGTAAAATCTTTTGAAATATAGGCCACAGTGATTTGAAGTGATTTAATGAAGCCACTGTTAGTGATTAAGATGAATATATTAAGCATATTTCTTTTTTTCTTCTTCTTCTTTTTTTTTTTTTTTTTTTTTTGAGGTGGAGTCTCACTCTGTCACCAAGGCTAAAGTGCAGTGGTGCGATCTCGGCTCACTGCAACCTCTGCCTCCCGGGTTCAAGCGATTCTCCTGCCTCAGCCTCCCAAGCAGCTGGGACTACAGGTGCCTGTCACCACACCCGGCTAATTTCTTTATTTTTAATAGAGATGGGGCTTCTTCTCCATGTTGGTCAGACTGGTCTTGAACTCCTGACCTCAGCATATTTCATAGATAACTTGTCAGTCACAAACAATGGGTTTTATGTCCTCCCTATTAATTACTTTCTCAATATTTTATTTTGTAGCAGAAAGTACATTTTATGGAATTTTTAAAAATTAGAAAAACAAGTCCAGTATTCCAAATCAGAAATATATACTTTCTTCAAATTTCCCCAAAAGGTTACCATGGCAATTTTTTTCTTGAACATGACTAAAAGATCAGTCCATGAGTCAGAAAAAAAAAGTATTTAAATCTATTGTACAAATAGTTATTATCTCTCAAATAAAATTTGGAGCACAGATGGGCAAATATGAGCAAATATTTGAAAATGTCCTTTCTGATGTGAAAATTAGTTGTTTATATAAGCTAACTCGACTTACTTGCTTGGACAGTTAACTCCCCTGTTGATGAGCTCATTGCTGAAAAACAAGACAAAACAAGTAGTGATAATTTGATATTTTCCTGGTTGGTCTCAATGACCAGGAATAATCAGAGGATATTGACCATATATGGATTCTAGACAGTTGAACATATAGATTAATTAGGAAAATGGCTATCTGATACAACATCTGTGCACAGTTTTTGTAGAGACTTATAGGCAGCCTCTAATTAGGTGGATACTATCACAAGCAATGGGTGAGTAAGGCACAAATAGTGAATGACTACAGCCCACAAATAGTTTGTATTAATAGAGAACTATGGTTTTCCAGCAGTTCAGGGTAAAGTTTCTTTGTATTCCACTTCAGAAGATGGGTAAATGGGACAGAGGAAACAGGCTATATTAGTTCATTTTCACACTGCTGGTAAAGACATATCTGAGACTGGGTAATTTATAAAGAAAAAGAGATTTAATGGGCTCAGAGTTCCATGTGACTGGGGAGGCCTCACAATCATGGAGGAAGGCAAAAGGCATGTCTTACATGGTGGCAGGCAAGTCAGAGAATGTGAGCCAAGTGAAAGGGGAAGCCTCTTAAAAAACCAGCAGATCTCATTCACTACCATAGAACAGTATGGGGGAAACTGCACCCATGATTTAATTTATCTCCCACCAGGTGCCTCTCACAACATGCGGGAATTATGGGGGCTACAATTTGAGATGAGATTTGGGTGGCACACAGCAAAACCATATTGCAGGTAGACTGTCTTACAGGCCTCAAACTCAGCCTCAGCCAGAACAGATCTGCTTTTTCTCTTTTATGTACTTCAAATTTCACATAAACCTTTTTTTTTTTTTTTTTTTTTTTTTTTTTGGTTAAAGGGTTTAGGATGAAAAAACCTTGAAAACTCTCGCATAAATGATCTTTTAAATGCTTTTTAAACACAATTCCTAAATACTAAAATTGCTTTTTTTAAACAATAAACTGTTACGTATTTCTTATCCAAAATATACTGAATATTGGTAAAAGATAGTTATTGGACGCAATCCAAGATTAAATTCTGTCAGCTTCCAAAAAAGTGAGGAATTTGACTAAGGAAACACAAATATTAACTTGTATACATGTATCAAAACACCATGTTGTATACAGTAAATATATACAATTTTTATTTGTCAATTATATCTTTCTAAAGCTCGGGAAAAATAAAGTTGGTGGGAGTTTTCATGAAAATTGTGATGATTTTCAAGTTAAAATGACTTAGCTTACTGAGCAGATGAGAATAAACTGCTTTACTTTTTCCTACCAGTACAATGTTTCTCAGACACATTCTCAGTATTCTATTCCCCATTATACAAAATAAGATTGTTTCATTCTATTAACTTTCTACAAATTCCACTGGGGAAACTGGTGATGATAAACTCTACAAAGTGGGTGCTTTTGAAAATATCCAATTCAAGTATACAGTATACCCTTAAAGGCATCCCAAATCATTGTATGGTGAAGAATCAGTTGCTTAGGACCATCAGTTGCCCAGGATCATCAATTGCTCTTGGTGCTTACTCTATGGAAGGAATTCAGTTTACCATCAAATGTAGTTTAAGGCATTAAATTTATTTCATTTGTAATAAAACTATATATTTGTCCTTAGTAATGCAATAAAGTGGAAAATAGCATAAAGTTAGAACTCTTCAGTTAAAACTTTGTCAACTTAGCCTGAGTAGGATGCAAGTTATCCATTTCCAGGAATGATACCAGGGTAAGTAATAATGGTCATGAGTATAACCAGATTTTTAGATAGAATGACTACACCTGGAAACAAACTGTCAATACACAAGTAACTAGTTTCTAATTTTGACCAAAGATTTTTACTTTCCAGGTACAGAAATGGAAATAAACATTAACACTTTAGTTTTGAAAGCGACCACCTCCTAACACGGTTCTGAGTGGGAGAAAGCTAGTTAATATTCAGGGCTCTACAGGCTACAAGTATCATGATGAAAAATGAAGCAAAGTCATCTGACACATAGGCAGTGAGCTGCTTGACTACAGCCTTGGCGTTTGCAATGCAAAAAAGTTGATTTTAGCTTTGTTTTGTCACACTGTGCCTCCTAAAGGACCCACACCACACAGTTTTTTTGTCAAAACAAAATACAGATTCTTGACAAATTATAAATAAATCTTGGGCTACAGGGTTATTTCTAGACTTAATCTAGAATCTCTACAGTTTTCTGTTTATTGGTAGTCAAAAAATTATGTGTTCCTAGGAAGCAATGTTTTTGTCTATAAAAATTGCCTTAAAGATTCTTCTGAGCTGTCCACTGAATGTGCCTTTCTTAAGTGCTAGTGATGGCAGTTACAGGCTGTCTGGAGCAGTGTCAGCAAGAGCGGACGCGGGAGCAGCAGTGACGGTGGTGGGTCCCCTGTGCCCCACATCCCCGAGGCAGCCGACTGTGCCGCCCCCAACCTCATGTGACCAGGCAGGACCCACTCCCAGGCCTGGAGCCTCTCCTACTCCGGAACCTGGCCCCACGTTGCCATTCTCCACCATGGCCACTGCAGGGAGGGTGCGAGGAGAAAGTGGATAATCCATGGAGCCCATCCCTGGGAGCCCTCCAGAGCCTGCCACCCTAGAAGCTACCACAATGGGACTGGGCCAAGTTGCCCACTGGTCTGAGAGCAGCGAGGTCAGGCACGAAGGGGTGGGCAGAGAGGTGCCGTAGGCAGCACTGGGCCCTTGCAGATGGAGAGGTAGGTGACTAGGAGATCGTGGGACTACCTGCCTGCATAGAGGAGCTAGACCACTCTAGGGCCTACTGTCTGCTGAAAGCTGAACACTCAGTGGGACAACTTGCCTTCGGAGAGAAGCTTCTAACTCCAGGGCCTCCTCTCTGCTAGGAGCTGAACACTTGCTTGGACTCCCTGGCTACGAAGAGGAGCTGCCCACTGTGGGTCTCCTGTGAGCTGTTCTCTTGCTCAGTAAACCTCTTTCTCGCCTTGCTCACCCTCCACTTGTCTGCGTACCTCATTCTTCTTGGTCTCAGGACAAGAATTCAGGACCTGCCAAATAGCAAGACTAAAAGAGCTGTAACACAAACAGGAATGAAACATACCCCTTGCTTGCCACATTGTAGGCAAAAAGAGAGAAAAGCTGCAGCCTTTTAGGGATCCCAGACCTGGGAGCTCCTCAAGCCAGGGCTGTGACTCCTTCTTTGGGACCCTGCAGTTCCTGTCATCTTCAGGCTTCCTGGGTGCCACCACATTTCCAGGTGCCAGCCAGAGAAGCTGCTTGCAGTGATCTTTGTCCAACCACAGCCTCACAGAGAGCCAGCACACCTGTGCCAGCGCCTGGAGCTGCCCATCATGCTGCAGCCAGTGTGCCTGGCTGTGGGCAGTGGCCAGACCCCATGCTCACTTACACAACCCTCACAGCTCCATGCCTGGGTTGGCCTTGGTGGGCATGGGATCCAGGCCGGTAGCAGGAGGTGGGCAGTCTGCCAGGTCAAGTGGGCAGAATGAGCCCAGTGGGCCAGAGCAAAACCTGGGCAAAGGCACCAACCACTGGCCACAGAGGTTTTTGGCCAGAAAAGCAACACCCCCTAGGATCCCATATCACTAATAAACACTGTTCTTTTTACATTTGAAAATTCTGAAACTTTCAAGGATCTATCTGCTACTAGTCAATCACTCAAATTAATTATTTCAGGTTTCCAAAGTGTGTGCACAACGTAATAGCTTTCTCAGTAGTAACAGCCTCTTTATTCCACATTGTGTTTTCTATTTCTTTGTATATTCTTATAATCTCTCTGTGATTTCAGAAAGAACAAACATTATCATTGGAATTTTACAGATGAGAAAATGAAGACAAAGTCATGAGCCAATTATATGGGTGGTCCTGTAGTGACTTAGTGGAGTCAGAATTGGTCAGGTAACTCTCTCCCCTCCCCCCCTTTTTTTTTTTATTTTGGAGATGGAATCTTGCTTTGTCACACCAGGCTTGAGTGCAGTGGTGCAATCTTGGCTCACTGCAACCTCTGCCTCCTGGGTTCAAATGATTCATCCCCCTCAGTCTCCCAAGCAGCTGGGATTACAGGCACCCGCCACCAGGCCTGACTAATTTTTGGTATTTTTAGGAGAGACAGGGTTTCACCATGTTGGCCAGGCTGGTCTTGAACTCCCGACCTCAGGTGATCCACCCGCCTCGGCCTCCCAAAGTGCTGGGATTACAGGCGTGAGCCACCGTGCCCGGCCTCAGGTAACTCTCAAATCAGTCTCTCCATTAGCATATCCTGCCTTTTAATTTAGTACAATTATTAAAATAAGCTGGAGTTCAGAAGCTGAGCCTATAAAAAACAAAAAGACCAGGCAGCCAATGAACAATTTATGCTTCACTCTGATTTCAGATAGTTCAGGCTTTTACATTCCTGACAAATGAACTATTTATTGGAAATTACACAGAACGCATCATGTAAGTTATCAGAATGGCCATTGTTTTACAATTTCTGTTCATTTGCTTCTCCATCTAACAAAGAAGATGGATTAAGCACTTGTCAGGTTCCTCCCTTCTGGCTGGGAGAGGTCCTCAGCTTTATTCTCTAAGTAGCTGACTCGTCATATCAGCAAACATCTGCCCATTCCATTACCTCACATTTTTTACTTCCTTATTTAATTTCCTCTTGAAGAGTCAGCTAGACCCTTACAAGGGTAGAGTGTCCTGTTTCATGTCTGATAAAAATCGCTTACCCGGAATCTCTTCTGTAACTCTCTTAGGTCTAGTATCCATTGAAATTTGTAGGGGAAATCTGTACTTGTCTGCTGGAAGAAGATGCTGTGAAAACAGCTTAGTGGATGTGGGTAAACAAATTTCTCTCTAGCTGGCTGCCTTAGAATCTTTAATATGGTACCATAAGGAAGAGTTTCCGAGAAATGAATATCATGGCCAGAATTTTTAAGATGTGTTTGACTATAGAAACCTTTTTTAATTGGAGCCTTTTAAGAAATTAGAGTTTTAAATTTGATTCTTAGCTCCTTTTAATTACGGAATTCCTCAACCCTTTTTGCATGAATTTCACTTCTATAGGGGTGAATTTGCATATGTCACTGGAATATAAAAAGAAATTAGTTACTTCTGGTAAAGGCAATAGAGATAGACCTTGGTAAAGGTTCGTTCTCCTTAAATGAGGGAAGTGATAACGGTATAATGGGCTAAGGGTGAACAAGAAAAAAAAGAGAAAAGTGGAACAATGTACACATAGTTTCAGTGATGTTTTCCTAGACTGTGATTTTTAAAGCATTAATGGTAAAATAACTCTAACAGCTACAATGTTGGCTTGCCATTTTCCCAAATGCCCATAGTAAAAAAAGCTAACAAAAATTTTATGACACCACATATAGAAACTATCAATAAAAGTATGGCAACAAATGAATTTGTGTTTTAGGAAGGTCCCACCCAGAAAAACAATTATTGCCAAACCCTTAGTATTTTCAATTGCTTAGTCACGGAGGCAGTGCCTAAGTGAGATTAACCCTCTGTTAGTTGTGAATCCTTGCCTTTATTTTGGGATGAGTGCCAATCAGTTACTGTTGGGAAAACCACTGGATGACTAACTTCAGATGTGCTTACATTAGAGACTAATACACCTTGAAATGTCACATCTTTAACTTGAATTTTTTCATCTGAATTCTAGCTATTATTTGGAATGGAAATAATGACAAATAAATTTGAGATTAGTCAAAACATGAACCTAATAGAGAACTTCATATCACACAGAAGGGGACCTCCTTACCATTAACTTGAACTGATGAGGCATTTATTGGCAAGGCTCTTAAATTCCTCATCTTCTGATTTAAGAAGCTTTGAATTTTCTTCTCTCTTACTGCCCTTTGCTCAGTAGAGGGGAACTGGAACACCATAATGACATCTGCTTTCACACCATCTTCCTCTGGACTATGCCACACAAAAGAAAGGTACATTTTCAAAGAATACACCTGGAATTGTCCTTCAGTGTTTCCTGTATCTTCCTCCCTTGAATGATCCCTCAGTTGCTGAGAGTGTCAAGTGCTGATTGTCTCATGTCATTCTGACCCAAGGTCATTTCATACGTTCCCTCTTCTAGCTTTCATTATGTTTTCAGTGCATTTCCCCCAATTAATTTGAAGGATTGTTACAGAAACTAGGAATGACAGACGTAAAAAATCATCATCAAAATTACAAGCTTTGAGAGTGTAGAAGAAGCCTTCGTGTTTTCTTAGGCTAATCAATTGTATATTTGATACCTGAATCACTTCTACAGGGTCTATGACAAATGGCCCTCTAATGACAGTGCAATAATTAAAAAGATAGTAAGTTTAATTTTCTAAAGAGGCTTGTTTCTCTTTGATCAGCTCTGAGTTCATCGTTTTGAGTTGAAATATGTCTCCCTATATCTCCCATTCCATAAGGCCTAGGTCTACCAGTTGGAACATACATAAAATAATTTCCTCTTCTAGCCCAAATATTTGAAGACAACAGTATTGTGGTCCCTGAGTCTTGTCCAAATGAAACATGCCCAATTTCTTGAACTTTTATAATATAAATAGGTTCAAGTTCTGTTACCTGAGGAACTAAACTTTTAAATACTCTTAAAATAGGAAAACCAATTACAGGTTTAAAAAAAAAAAAACCTGAAACTAATACATATTGATCTGTTGTCTCTCCTATTTTTTTTTAAACAAACAAATTAAAAAAAAAAACTGCGAAAAACACTAGAGGCCCATCTCCCTGAATCTTTTGACTAAAAGGAAATTCTGAGACAATTTATGTAGTTTTGTTCATTTAGGCTCTGGAATATAAAGATCTAAATAACTAGAACTTTCTATCAAATTGGCAAACAGATGACTAATTTTACTTCTTAAATCTGAGGAATTAACATTTTTACCAAGTATTATATAGTGATGATGGCTACCATCGAAAGGACTTCACGAGAGTATGATAATGTTGCTACAATAATATGGTAAATGAGAATTTGAAAACAGAAAACATGAAATATAGAAAGTTCTAGTATTTATATGCTTTTTCTCTCGTAAGTATTTTAGAAATTACCCAATTTATATTATAAAATCCTTACGGAAGTCACTACTCAGTAAAGACATAGAGAACTTTGGAGTACACCTGCCAACAAAGCATTATTAGTCTATTGGTAAGAAAGTGATAATTATTTTCTTCAAATAAATCAAAATCTGAATATATTATTTTTCTTTATCTTTAAGAAATATGAGTCATACAGGTTCATGCATTTATGTATATGACATGTATGTTCTACTATGTAATTTTTCAAAATAACACAAATGAAACTTCTGAGCAATATCTACAACTGATATGAATCTTCCCCCTCCACCACAGCAAAAAGAAAATTTATTACAACAGGAATATATTTTTGTTTAGGCATGCCTCATGTCGTTAGGTTGCATTACAGGTGAAATTTGTGATCCCATTTTGTAGCCAAGTTTGCCTGCTTAACATGTTTGAAATAATATAGTTGTCAAAAGAATACAACTTGGTGTATGCAATGACAAGCTGCTGGGTTTTCCCCAGGTCACGGGTTCTGGTAGGTTCCAGGCCTCACAATAAGTTGATGGGGTTTGATTCTTGGTTCTGTCACTTTGGGAACTGTCAGTTGGGGAATTTTGAACATATTTCTTACCCTCCCTGAATCTTAGTCTTTTTGTTGACAAAATGGTGGTCAGCCTTATACTCCAAGACTGCTTTAAAGATAATGTTTATGAAAAATTGTAGCCAAAAGCCTAGTCCATAGAGACATACAATACATGAGGGTCCCTGTCTCCTTTGTTCCTTTTCCCTCCAGTCTTGTGATTCCACTTTTGCCCAACCATACATACGTCATTCTGACTACTTGGTTCTTGATATAGTTCTTCTTCCAGGCTGAATCTATAAATATCTCATCCACCTGTTATATAACAAGAGGGAAGCTATGTGTTAGTAATATCTTTTATAATAAGAATATATCCTTGATTAAATGTTAAAGCAATGGAAAATTTTTTAACAGAACTAATATCATTATTTAAATTGGTGGATCTTAGCCTTCACAGTGCAACAGAATCATTTGCTGAATTAAAAAAAATTATGGCCGGGCGCAGTGGCTCACGCCTGTAATCCCAGCACTTTGGGAGGCCAAGGCGGGCAGATCACGAGGTCAGGAGATCCAGACCATCCTGGCTAACACGTTGAAACTCCGTCTCTACTAAAAATACAAAAAATTAGCCGGGCGTGGTGGTGCTCCCCTGTAGTCCCAGCTACTCGGAGGCTGCGGCAGGAGAATGGCGTGAACCCAGGAGGCGGAGCTTGCAGTGAGCCAAGATTGCGCCACTGCGCTCCAGCCTGGGCGACAAAGCGAGACTCCGTCTCAAAAAAAAAAAAAAAAAAATTTATGGATGCCAGAGACCCTCTCCAATAATTTTGATTTTGATTGGTCTAGAGGGGACCTAGGCACTCATATTTTTTAAAAAAACCTATGCAAGTAATGCTACTGTGCTAGAGTAGGTTTCTGGAGTAGAAGATATCTTGCTAAAACACCATAGAAGGAGTAGCAGAGAGATACAGAGCAGAGATGGAATATTCAGGGAGGCTTTGAGCGGTGACAAAGAAATCCCTGCCTCAGTCCTGGATTTGAGGCTATGCCACTGCTCACAAACTGGGCAACGTTGGCAAAGTTACTGAATCAATTTGAGCCTCAGTTTTCGAACCTGTAAAACAAAGATATTGGTCTGCTACTCATAAGGCTATGAAGGTTAAACACATATAAAATGCTGAGTAAGATTTGGTAGTTAATTGCTGATGGTCCTCTAGCCTCCATCCTGGCATTATAGGTCTTAGCTCTGCAGGTCTTCGCTTATAAAGGGTAAGGAGGAGGCATTAGGGATTTAGGAGAGAGCCAAACTTTTAAAATTATTGTTGATTGTGGACCCTAGGGTAAATCAGGGAGGAAAGGATTAGGTGGTATTCCAGTATTAGCTCAAATTTGTTACTCAGTTTATGTCACCAAAGTAGGAGAAGCAAAGCCACTGCTTTTAGTCCATATGCCTGGCTTTAATCTACTGCCACAGTATTGTGATGCTGTGGTCTATCACACCTGGCATTAGGCTTGCAGTATCTCCTAGCACTCACTTGGCGGAAATAGTGTCATCTCAATGTGGGGTAAGGGACTACAGTTCATGTTGGACAGAGGAACCAAATGTGCACACAAAATATCCTAAATTCTCAAGGAATGAGAAGAAAAACCAACTCTCATGACTGAAACACACACGCACACACACACACAAATATAGGGAAAGCTGTTTCAGGGATCAAGAAACAAGTTATAACTTCCTTAGCACACTCAAGAATTCATAAATACTTCATCAGGAACCGAATTATTTGTTTTCTTCTTAGTTAATGACAATTCCGTGAAATAAGAAATATTTTCATTCCTATTAGAAATCTGTGACTCAGAGGCATTATGTGAATTTGCCTGGCATCATGCAGATACTAGTAAGCTGGGACTGAAACCCAGGTCTTCTATCTGTAGGGTGCTCCTCTTCCCACTCAATCACACAACCACCCTGTTAAATGTGATGTAAATTTTACTTCAGTTTCTTTCATAGAATACATAGTAATAAGTTATCAAATAATTTACTAACCTAAAGTATAAAACTTTTAGAGATATAGATTTGACAATAGCCTTAAACTTAAGATCAAGGATAGCATTTAGAAAATAAATTGCTAGTATCCAAAATATGTCTTTATTGGTACTTAAAGAAAGAAAGCCTAAATGGGCTGAGGTGGTGTGGGGCTTATATGCTAGAAACAAAATTCTTTTGGAAGACATGTTTTCGAAAGGGTGACTTTGTTATAATAATTTCTCTCTCATCACCCACAGCCAGTTCTACTACTCAGTATGGAGGCAGAGGAGCCCCCCCCCCCAAAAAAAAATGGCAAACAAAATGGAACAGGGAGAAAAGTGATACAATTTAGAAAGAAGAAAAGTAAATAGTAGTTGGGTATTTAATGAAGTTTGTTTTATAATTACCCTCTGAATAAGTTCAACCACAATTGATTCCTGGCCATTTGTAACTTGTTGGTGAAGGCATTGGATTAAGTTTTTGACTCTGGATAACATCATCAATCTGGCAAGGCGCCTGCTATGAATATCTAAACCAAGCATCAATTTTATCTTTGAATGGTTAGGTTGTCTGGGAAGATAGGAGCTGAAAAAATAACGTAGGAAGAATCTAGGCAGAAGAAACTTTGGTGATCACAATAATAAAAAGGATTCTTCTTTATAAAATTCTAGGACTCTCTCTCTAGAAAAGTCTCATTTACTAGATCGGAGGAGGCCTTGGAATCTTTAGGTGATATAGGTAGTCTGAGGACAGCGCTTTGAGAAATGGGGTAGAGTGACTGGTAAAAAGAATTCTTATAAAATGAATTTACAACAGGAGGAAAATCAGAGAAAACATGAACGTAAGTTTTATTGCTGAATGGAGCTTATGTATAAACTAGCTTTCTAAAGACGTGGAAATTGTTTCCATGGCAGATGATGGCTTTCATTATTAGAAGCATTCTTTCCGCCAATGTTCTGGCATTCCAAGTTCCCAGAAGTTCCAGAGAAACTTATACATTTAAAGCTGTGTTCCAGCTTGTTATAAATCTATTATTATCTATGCAACCTAATAGCGTTAGCAATTTGTAAATCTATCCTACCTCCTTCTTTAGGGCATTTCTAGAATTTTGTAGTTGGAGTTTGTCTCCTAGCATTGAACAAAAGACCCTCTTTCAGGGTAGTATCTCTTTCTGCTTGATGATTTTGACATGCTAGAAATTACACTGAGATTAAGTTCCAAGAGGGCAATTGAAGATTAGTTGGGTGATTAATGAAAGAGTGAGGGAGAGGCTGTCAACTCAAACAAACAGACTTGCCCAGCCATTCAGCTCTCATTCCTGAATTAACTCTGTTTATACATGTTGCCTGCTTTTCTCTGCAGATGCTTCCTGGCTGATTCCCCTTACAGCAGTCAATGTATTCACTTAGGGAGTGTTTTGTGGCTAACACTGCAAACCGCAGGTACATATGTCACCAAAGACTGGCATATGGAATGTAAATGAAATATAAAAGCTGTTTTTTCCAACATAACACCAGATGAGCTCCTTAGCATTAAAGAAACCAAAACTCTGCTGTGAAAAAAACTTTACATCCTATTGCTTTCTCCTAATTATAACATGAGTAACATGCAAAGGATATTATGTAAGAGGGCTTTTAAAAAACACTTTTCACCTTAAATAAAGCTTCACTGAAGTTTCATTGTCACAAGGATTGAACTCAAGGTAGAAATAGAGAATTTGAGCCTTGGAGCCTCTGCTTACAATGTCAGACATTCAAGGTCCTCTCCCTCTGTGACAAACCTGCCCGGCCCCATCTTCAACACCACCAGTACTTTCAGGCATGGCCCTCATTTTCCTGCATACTCGCCCCTCTCAGACTGTTCCTTTGGTCTGTAGCAACCTTCTCATTCTGCAAGTTCTGTATTCCTGAATCACAACTATCCTTCAAGGCCAATCTCAGATAATACCTTCTTTGGGGATATTCATCAATCTCAAACTAATCTGTCTT
This sequence comes from Rhinopithecus roxellana, assembly GCF_007565055.1. Taxonomy (NCBI): domain Eukaryota; kingdom Metazoa; phylum Chordata; class Mammalia; order Primates; family Cercopithecidae; genus Rhinopithecus; species Rhinopithecus roxellana. The sequence continues at coordinate 40,439,790 of NC_044550.1, read as the reverse complement.
CCTTCTGTCTCAATTTTTCTAACTCCTCTTACACCTTCTATTCTTTAATGTAGACATTCATTATATATTTATGCAATATATTCACTATATATTTATTCAAATATATAGTCTCTTTTATTAAATGGCAAACCCTTTATGCATAGAGCTGGCAATTTATCTTTTCATACTCTAGAAAATAGCATAGTGCTTTGCATGCTGTTGGTTTGAAGTATATTTTTGATGAATAAACAAATGAATAAAAAGATGAGAATTTATTTATCAGAAAGTTTTGCATTTACCGGGAAAATTTTACAAGACTTTTTAAAGTGTTTGCTTTACATCAGGTTGAGATCAATGCTCCTAGAAAAAAAAGAAAATTGCACATGAATTATTGGAAGGGATTTTTTTCCCTGTTTGTGGACATTTTCAGGTAATTGATTATTTGTGGTAGGCTCCTCCTTGGTAAGACTGCAATAATTATAATAGTAGGAGTCACTGTTGTCTGCCATATGTGCACCAAGCACAGACATCATTGTGTTTGAACTCATTTGCTTTCAAATCAACCCTCTAAGGTGAGTACTATGATTATCCACATTTCATAGAAGAGGAAGTGACTTGCCCAAGTTGACACAGCAGTGAGCCACAGAGCTCACTGAAACAAGGGCCATGTAGCTGCAGAGCCTGTTAATGCCTTCATAGTGCCTACCTCAAGATGAGCATGCAGGTAGGTTCTCACTAAGACCTCCTACCCACTGATGGGCAGCAAGCAGTTTGTAAGTGGATCAGAAACTGTTGCACCCCTCTCCAAAGGCAGCCTATTTTCTTTACTCCCCCAAAATAAGAACCATAATCTTGGTAGTTTTTACTGCAATCCTTTAAAGTTTGTGTCATATCCATATAAAACTCCAGGTGTTTTTTTGATCCAAGAAGTCAGCTATGAACCATTCTCTCAAGCCTGGATAGAGGTTAGTCAACCTGAACACTGAGTGATGCCCACAGAATTTTGAGGCTTATTAGCCTTCTTGGGGTCAGGTCTAACTGACCAGTGTCATACACGCTGTGTGGGTGTGGAGGATGCCATGAAACTGTGACTTTCAGATCACCCTAAACAAAGAGGTAATCAGATCATCAAATGGGATGTGATACTTGGTGATGCCATCAGTCATTTCTTTGATTGCACTGGCCCTTCTTCAGTGTTTCTTTGTGGAATGTCAGAAGGAAATGAACAGACATCTGTGACTAATCACATGTAAGAAGTAGCAATATATGAGATATCCATATCCCAAATTGGTTTACATTTCTGAGATTATGAGGCAAAATATTTATAGAATTTAAAAGTTTGCAATTAAGGATTTTAAAGAATAAAGTATTAACTTTCGATGTACCACAAAAACCTAGATCTTTGAATTGCTTTTTTAAAAGAGGAAAATATCTCACTTGGATCTATTTAAAGCTGTACTAAAAATATTTAAAACCAGGATACCCAAAGCAAGGGAAGGTCATTATTTAGAAGGTTCATGTCCTCTCCAGATTTGTTGTCTTCTAAATCTCTCAATTTGATTCGTCTATGAGAGAGAATCATTTTTCTTAGCCTTTTATAGTGCCTAACATCACATCATGCTGTATTTGCTGAATGATGAATGATGAACTAAATAGATCCTCCTGTGAAGACTATGCTGTATTTATAACTTTATCAGGAAATTTAGAAATAGTTCATATTACTTCTTTTCTCAAAAAACTTCCCTCAAAAAGCATACTCATTCACATCTTTCTTCCAACTGTAGATTGTTCACACTAGATATACATACCTACGTCAATATATCCATCAGTTTCCTTCATCTCTCTCTATTACAGTTTCTTCTCCCTTTGCCTTCCTCACCAAAAACTGATACAGGGAAATGAGAACGAGAATATTTTTCTATAGTAAGTGTATCTAATGTATCTGTCAAGAAAAAGTGAGCTAGCACAGCATAGAGGATTTATAATCTTTATGGATTTAAAAAATTAAATGAGAGAAGAATTGATTTAGATTTTAATAATTTTATCTTCTATCTTAGCTGAGTCCTTTCCTGACAGTAGAACAATTTAGTGGAAACAGCACACGTATGGAGTTACCTAGATGACTTGAAATCTCCCCTCCATCATTTTCCAGCTATGGACCTTAATTTCAGAAGCTTGGTTCTCTTACCCGTAAAGAGGAGATAACAGTGCCTTCCTTGTGGTGTTACATCCATGTTGCTGCAAAGGACATGATTTCATTTTTTTTTATGGCTACATAGTATTCCATGGTATTAATATATATATATAATATATATGTATATAGATACCACAATTTGTTTGTCCAGTCCACCACTGATGGGCATCTAGGTTGATTCCACATCTTTGATATTGTGAATACTGTGGTAATTAATGTGACAGTGCATCTGTCTTTTTGGGAGAAAAGTTTATTCTCCTTTGGGTATACACCCAGGAAGAGGATTGCTGGGTTGAGCAGCAGTTCTATTTGGTACTTTGAGAAGTCTCCAAACTGCTTTCCACAGTGGCTGAACCAATTTACATTTCCAACAGTATTTAAGCATTCTCTTTCCTCCACAGTCTCATCAGCATCTGTTATTTTTTTACTCTTTAATAATAGCCATTCTAACTGGTATGAGATAGTATCTCACTGTAGTTTTGATTTGCATTACTCTGATGATTACTGATGTGGAACATTTGTTCATATGTTTCTTGACTGCTTTGTATGTCTTCTTTTGAGCAGCATCTTTTCATGTTCTTTGCCTACTTTTTAGTGGGGTTATTTGGTTTATTTTGCTTGATGAGTTGTTTAAGTTCTTTACAGATTCTGGACATTAGACCTTTTCAGATGCATGGTTTGCAAATATTTTCTCCCATTTTGTAGATTGTTTGTTTACTCTGTTGATAGCTTCTTTTATTGTACAGAAGTTCTTTAGTTTAATTAGGTCCAACTTGTCAATTTTTGTTTTTGTTGAAATTGCTTTTGATGACTTAGTCATAAATCCTGTGCCAAGACTGATGTCTACAACAGTATTTCCTAGGTTTTCTTCTAGGGTTCTTACATTAATTGTTTGTGGTCTTACATTTAATTCTTTACTCCATCTTGAATTAGTTTTTGTATATGGTGATAGTTAGGGGTCCAATTTCATTCTTCTGCTTCTGACTAGCTAGCTATTCCAGTACCATTTATTAAATAGAAAGTTCTCTCTCCATTGCTTATTTTTGTTAATTTTATCAAATATCAGATGGCTGTAGATGTGTGGCTTTATTTCTGGGTTCTCTATTCTGTTCCATTGGTTTATGTGTCTGTTTTTGTACCAGTACCATTCTGTTTTGATTACTGTAGCCTTAAATTATAGTTTGAAGTCGGGTAGTGTGATGCCTCTGGCTCTGTTCTTTTTGATTAGGAATGATTTGGTTATTGAAGCTTTTTTTGTTTTGTTTTGTTTTGTACTGTATGAAGTTTACAAAAGCTTTTTCTAATTTTGTGTGGAAAATTATGTTGGTAGCTTTGTAGGAATAGCATTGAATCTGTAGATTGCTCTGTGCAGTAGGGCCATTTTAACAATATTGATTCTTCCAATCCATGAGCGTGGAGTGTTTTTCCATTCATTTGTGTCATCTCTGATTTCTTTCAACAGTGTTTTGTAATTTTCCTTATAGAGATCTTTTACCTCTTTGATTAGATATATTCCTAGGTATTTCATTTGTGTGTGTGTGGCTACTGTAAATGGGATTGTGTTCTTGATTTGGCTCTCAGCTTGGACATTATTGTATAGAAATGCTACTGAATTTTCTACATTGATTTTGTATCTTGAAACTTTACTGAAGTTGTTTATCAGTTTTGGAATCTTTTTGTAAAGCTTTTAGGGTTTTCTAGGCATATAATCATACTGTCAGTAAAGAGAGATAATTTGGCTTCCTCTTTTCCTATTTGGATGCCTTTTTCTTCTTTCTCTTGCCTGATTGCTCTTTCTAGAACTTCTAGTACTATGTTGAATAGCAGTAGTGAGAGTGAACATTCTTGTGTTGTTCCTGTTCTTAAGGAGAGTGCCTCCAGCTTTTGCCCATTCAGTGTGATGATGGCTGTGGGTTTGTCACAGATGGCATTTATTATTTTGAAGTATGTTTCTTTGATGCCTAGCCTGTTAAGGATTTTTATTATGAAGGGATGTTTAATTTTATCTAAGCTTTTTCTACATCTATTGAGATGATTGTATGATTTTAATTTTTAATTTTTAAATTTTTTTTGAGATGGATTTTTGCTCTATCACCCAGGCTGGAGTGCAATGGCGTGATCTCGTCTCACTGCAGCCTCTGCCTCTTGGGTTCAAGTGATTCTCCTGCCTCAGCCTTCCGAGTAGCTGGAATTACAGGCACCTGCCACCATGCCACCATGCCACCATGCCCAGGTAATTTTTGTATTTTTAGTACAGATGGGGTTTCACCATGTTGGTCTCGAACTTCTGACCTCAAGTAATTTGCCCACCATAGTCTCCCAAAGTGCTGGGATTACAGGTGTGAGCCACTGTGCCTGGCTAATTGTATGGTTTTTGTTTTTAATTTGGTTTATGTGGTAAATCACATTTATTGATTTACATATGTTGAACCAGTCTTGCATCACAGAAATAAAGACTACTTGATTTTGGAAAATTAACTTTTTGATGTGCTGCTGGATTTGGTTTGCTGGTATTTGGTTGAGGATTTTTATATGTATGTTCATCAGGGATATTGGCCTGTAATTTTTCTTTTTTCATTGTGTCTTTGTCAGGTTTTGGCATCAGGGTAATGTTGACTTCATAGAATGATTTAGGAAGAAGTCTCTTCTCAATTTTTTGGAATAACTTCATTAGAATTGGTCCTAGCTATTTCTTGTACGTCTGGTAGAATTTGGCTGTAAATCCATCTAGTTTGGGCCTTTTTTTCCTTTTGGTTGGTAGGTTTTTTAAATTACTGATTTAATTATGAACTCAATATTGGTCTGTTCAGGGTTTCAATTTCTTTCGGATTAAATCTTGGAAGATTGTGTTTTTCCAGAAATGTACCCATTTCCTCTAGATTTTCTAGTTTATCTACATAGAAGTGTTCATAATAGTCTCACATGATCTTTTGTATTTCTGTGGGATTGGTTGTAATGTTACCTCTGTCATTTCTGATTGTGCTTATTTGTATCTTCCCTCTCTTTTTTTCTTTGTTAATCTAGCTAGCAGTCCAGACTGGTTTTGGCTGACTCACAGAGGATGCATAGTAAGGGTTTTGTGTCCTCTGCTTCACCTTTTAACATCAAATGGCTGAAAACTCCACCCTTGGATCACGCTAAGGCCACCATTTTTTGAACATGCAAAACAGTAAGAGGCATAAAGCTCAATTGCACATGGTCATTTTTCTCCTTTCATAAGTATTTGTGACTTCCACTAGAATTTATTGAACATGTATACTTAGCCAGCTCATTCAGCATAAATTCCTGGCTTATCCTTCCCTCCCTCAAAGTGCATGCTCTCAGCTTCTGCTGGATGCCATGCTTCTCTGCCTGCAGGATGACCAGCCCACAGTAATCAGACATCAGTAATGTCTGATTAATGGACTCTTCTCTGAAGGATGATATGAGAGATGAGATATATCTGCTCCACTATATCAGGGAACAGGGATGGATTATAGCAGTATCTAAATATGAACTCATTTTACTTTTGCATCTCAATTTGCATTCAAATCAGTAAAGCCCAAAGAGAGGAAGAACAGGACCTGCCACCTGTCTTCCTTGGTTGTCTAATTAGCACCCATATAGGACAGAGAGAAGAATCTGGTTGTATTCATTGGGATTTAGCAACAATAAACAGGTGTGGTTCAGGATGAGGCATAAACTCTTCCTGTAATTCTTCTAAAGCTAACTTAGTGGGGGATGGGAGGAGAAAAATACCTGTCTTATTTAAACAGAGTTAAAATAATATAAAGCCTTTTCTGACCATGGGAATCTTTGTCTGGTTTTGAAGTTTTTCTATACTTACTGTCCTCAATGTATAATTTAGCCCTTAATTACATCACGTCATGATATTCAATTCCGTGTGTGTTACTCACATCTCTCCAAAAAGATTGGAAGCAGTTTGAGGAGACAGATCATGTTTCCTCTTCTGCAAGACCCAGGTGTCAAGAAATACATGCAATGAGCTCAATAATCATATCACATATTAGGAAAAGCCAAGATATTTTAGCTATTTATATTTAAAAACTGGCTCACTATATTAATTAAAAAACTGAATCTACCTAACCTCACATCCAAAGGTGGATTCCACATGTATTAGAGACCTAATGTAAAAGATAAAACTATAAGGTTAATAAATAACATAGTAAAACATTTTTATGTCTTAGAAGAGAAGGAGGACTTCTTAAAGAAAAGCTTCAAAATACAATCATAAGGCAAAACAGTGAAAAAATGATTATCTCAGTTACAGATTTCTGTTTTGTAAAGAACAACATGGTCAATATTAGTAGAAGACAGAATGGATAAGTGCAGTGTCTACAACCAACATACTATCAATATCTAGAAAATGTAAAGAACTTCTGCAAAGCAATACAAATAAGGTAAAAAAGTAAGTCTACCAGAAAAATAGGCAAAGAATATGTATAGGCAGTTTATAGAAATGAAAGTCCAAAAAGTTAATAATTATACATAACAATGCACAGACTCATTAGTAATTAGAACATGCAAAGTAAATCACAGATAAAATACTACTTTATACCTATTAGTGTGGCAAATTCAGAAAGTCAAATAATATCAAGTGCTGTGGACTGAATGTTTATGTTCCCCTGAAGTTTATATTTTGAGATCCTAACTCTCAAAGTGATGATAGAGGAGATGGGATCATTGGAGGATAGTTAGGTCATGAGGGTGGAGTTCTCATGAAAGTCATTAGTGTCCTTACAAAAGAAAGTTCTCTTATGGCTTCTGCCATGAGGGACACAGCAAGGTGGTGTTCTATGAACCAGGAAGCAGGCCCTCACCAGACATCTGCTAGATCCTTGATCATCTTCATCTTGGAATCTTCAGCCTCCAGAACTATGAGAAATAAGTGTTCATTGTTTAAGATACCCAGCCTATGTATTTTTTGTTGTAGTAGCCTAAACATACTAAGATACTAAGTGTTGGTTAGATGTGGGGACATGAAATCCTCATGCATTATAGATGGGAGTGCACACTGATTCAGCCATTTTGAAGAGCAAACCTGCACCAATTGGTCAAATTAAGTATATGTACATTCAATGACCTAATAATTCTGCTTCCAGAAGTACTTGCATAGGTCTATAAGTAGGAGTCTGTTTAGTGTGGCATTTCTTGGCATGACAGGCAAGTAAAGTATAGTAGATACACACTATGAATTAGCAGTTAACAGCAATAAACTAAAGGTATATATAGTAACAAAGATCTTTTTAAAAGTTCTCAGTAAAAAGAGGTGAAACAAAAGTGATTTATAACACAAAATATAAGTTAAAAGCATGTGCATGCAAAACAACAAAACATATTTTTGTAAGAATGAATACAAACAAAAGAATACCACATGAAACATAGAATGGTTGCCTGCAAGGGGGAGGGTAAGCGCTTATGCTATGGTGATAAAGGAGGATAAATAAATAATGACAACCAGAGAAGGGCCTTGTAGGTACCCATGATGATAATATGTCCTTATTTAACTTAGTCTTAGCCTTTGAAGGAGCACATGCTTAGCTGAAACTTAAAAGTCCATTTTTAAATAGAGTTTCTGTTCATCATGCACCTCTGCATTTCTCTCACTTCTTTTAGACCTATTGCATTCTTGTCCGTTTACTTCAGTGAAGACAGAATTGCTTAGTTAACTTACGACAACAACAGTAACAGTAGTGTTGGCCATAAAACATCAATTAAACAAATTTCAAAATTTCCCAGTAAATTGTAACATTTTCCATCATTCAAAGAATGTGTTTATCTTTTTAACTAAAGCAAGTTAAGAGTTTTCTTTTTTTACATTGAGGAGGTTATGTGGAGTCACTTAGGACTGGAGGAGTAGAGGACGTATTTGGGTGTATAGGTGCAGGCTCCAAGTTCATCCTAGCATAACTCAAGAATTGATTGCAAATGCTCTTTTATAAGATGCTCTGCATGTGAAAGAATGAAGAATCTATATCAATCTGTAGACATTAATTATTGGTTGGGAAAGATGAAACCACAAAATTTAAAAACTGTACATGATTTAATGTTAACTGAAAATAGGGATTATAAACTCCACGATATTATTGTAAATATGATACCATTAGGTATACTATGGACAAAGAGCAAATGATCACAGGAAGAAAAGATAAATGATTTGAGAAAGAAAGTGTCTTAAAAATGGTTCTTTGACTAAAACAAACCAACACATTTGTCCTTTCTTTCTTTTTAAAATAACTCTCTGCTTCTGTGCTTCCTTGTCAGAAAAATTACTTTGAACCTAGTTATCGAGTGAGAGTTCATGGCATTCTGAGTGGAATGATTATATAACTGAGTGTGCTTTTTTCTTTTTGGGAGCATTCTTGCACTTTAGCTTTAACAAAATTATTAGCATTTGACTTGATTACTACAAAAAAAGTCTGAGTTTTTTGTCTTTATCAATATATTTACAAGATGAATGTAAATTCTGAAAATACTCAAAATCTTAAAATGTAGTCTTACAAAAAAGTGTGTGGACTTATAAAAACTAGTTTTGGTATGATTAAGCTTCTCTACTGGGGAAACTTAGTGGAATTAGGGAAGAAATGGGCTAGGATATCTTGGCCTCAATTCTCTTACCTTTAAATAAGGTAGTTGAGTTAGAAAGAGGGGCTTATTAGAATCGCCCATTTTTTAGACATGCAGATTCCCTTACTCCCCTCTCCCCGCCTACCCATTTCATCAGACTCTGATTAAGCAAGTCTGCTATGGGGCCTAGCAATCTGCAAGATGATTCTAATGTGGGTGGTCTGAAAATCATGTTTTTAGAAATGGAGAAATGATCCACAAAATCCCTTCCACTTGCATTATTCGGTGATAAAAAGAAGTTTACCTGACTCACCAAATTTTCGGTCATCTCTCGTAAGTCCTTAAGTTGATATGTGTTGCTTTGCCCAAAATTGTTATTGATTTGTGGATCTAAAATTTTAAAGGAGCCACGATAGTACTCCATTTTTTGCTCTGTAATGGAAATGAAAAATAGGAAACTAAATGGTTTGGACAAAGATTTCAGAACCCAATTGCAGTGGGGCCAATATAAAGTCTTGAATATGTCCCTGGGCTCCTTCATAATGGAATTTTGTTTAAAAAAATTAATGTTTTATATTAATTACAGTAACTGCCATTTATTGAGTTTCTACAATATGCCAGGCACAGTACTGTGCAGTTTTCATGAATTAGCTCATTTAATCCTCACACCAGCTCTCTAAGATTGGTATCACCTTCATTTTACAGATAAGAAAATTAAGGCACAGAGGCTTTAAGTAACTTGTTCTATAACTAGTAGGTGGCCTGTCCAAGCTTTAAATCCAGACAGTCTAGCTGTAGAGCTTGAACATTTCATTGCTACATTGCTCCTTGCTGAGTTGAAATGTGTACCACCATACGCTCTGGTGGAAGTAGAGATAAGTGAACGTCCTTGTGAATTTTGATTTGTAACAAGACAGTCATGCACACTAAGAAAAACTTGAAAAGAAAGTGTAAAGAGGAGCTGTCTTGAGATTGAAGATGAGACTAGTGTGCAACAGGGATAAATCTATTAGGAAATGTAAGAAAGGAAAGTAGTTGGGACTCCTAAGGAATTTCGTAGTCTGAGGAGTAAGGCCCAGAGGGGGTAAGAAAGCTACAGAGTTAAAGATAGAGAATGGAAAAAACACAAGACAACCTAAATCCTTGAGAAGCCTGGCTCAGGGAAGAGGCAGTGGGTTTCTAGACTACAAATTAAGGAAAGAAACAGGGATATGAGGAAGGCATATGTCTTAAGTGGGAAATCTCTGGACCTTGTAATATTTTTTTGGACTTCCTGATTACTTATCCATATGAGTCATACTGTTATCAAACCTTACTCTCATTGGGCTTTTATGCAACCAAATAAACAGACCTGAGAATCTTTTGCCAATGGTATAAACTACAGCTGGGGTTGTCATATAAGGCCTAGGACTATAAGCTTAAGCCCTTCAAGGCTCCAAATAGAGTCTTTGCTCCCCCATTTAGTCTGTGGAAGGTGACGACAGATAAGACCATTAAAGTGAGCAGCCTGAGTTATTTATCACATACATTCATGTGAGAGTGACATTGTAGAGATTTGTCAAAAAATATAAATGGCTTGTGTTCTCAGAAAGAGACTCAATATAAAAAGAGGATCTTGAAGTGCATTATTTGTATAATTACAAATATATTTATTGATAAAAATATACTCCCCGAATATTGTTTTGGAAAGAGTAAATTTTTTTCTCTAAAAATAAATGATAATATTGTGTCATACTATACGTTTTCAATCATTTTAAAATTCCTTATTTTATTAGACAAATGCTTTTCTTTTGCCTTAGAAATGCTTGGACAGAAAATGATAGTTCATGAGTAAAAGAGCCAATTTTAATAACTAATTTATCATAGCTTTTCATTTTAATGTATAATAAGTGATGAGTTATTTATTATAATTACTAGTAAGTTTCAGACAATTACAATTTTTCATCTTTTTGTGTAGATTCTCACACAAATCTAGATTGAGAGTTCTAAGGAAATTAGAAATCCGTCTACTTTGTTTAAGCTGTATCCTGAGCATCCAGAAAAGTAGTCACATATAATAAGCATTTAGTACTTGCTTATTGATGAAATGACTGAAACAATTAAACATACTCTGTGAAAATTTGCAGGCAAATGTGCAATTTTTTAGATGAAATTACATTTACATATATGTAAATGAAGCTTTGCCAAAAAATAAAATCAAATAGAGTGAAATCCTTAATTTTACTTACCAAGTACTAGGAAGTGAACCAGGAGACCTATGGTCACTGCCACCACTGTCAGGGACAACACAATGAGAACGGCAATCATCCATGGCTTCAGATACCTTCTTTGGGTGCCAAATCCTACTGTCCTGCAAAAAGGAAGGGCCCACTGGTTACTCTCAGGTAGTAATGCTGCAGGTTTTCAGCTCTCCTTAGACAAGTTCAAGCTGCTCTAGCCTGCCTTTCCCTGCAAAAAGTTGTTGGTCTTTAATTTTGTTCAACATCATCTTAGCCTGAGAAGATGTGTTAAAAAAAAAAAAAAAATCAGGATCTAGGAATCCTAATGTTGCTCCTGGTTTCTATTCTAGAGGCATTTGGTGGCCTCTTTGTGGCAGTCAGGAATGGTTTCTCTTAGCAGCATGGTGCAAGGTGGCACATATGCTTGAAGAGGGACCATTCCACCTTTCTCCAGCACTTTATTATCTCTTTTATCTATCTATCACTTTAGAGTTTACGAAGTGATTTTAAATCTATTATCTCATTTATTTTTATCTTTTATCTTTTATTTTTAACTATCATGAAAATGTTCAGATATAAAAAATTACTAAGAATAGTATAATTGAACATCCATATTTTATATATATATATATATATATAATGTTATTACATCAATTGTTAACACTTTTGCCATATTTGGCTCATTTATTTTTTTCTACTGCTGTATTTTAATGTGAAATAAGACATCACGTCTTTTTACCAAATCATTATTATAAACAATTAGGATATGTCCAACATAACCATGATACTATTTTTGTTTTGTTTTGATTTTTTTTTTTTTTTTTTTTTTTTTTTTTTTTTTTTTTTTTTTTTTTTGGCGGAGTCTCGCTCTGTCGCCCGGACTGGAGTGCGGTGGCCGGATCTCAGCTCAGCTCACTGCAAGCTCCGCCTCCTGGGTTTAGGCCATTCTCCTGCCTCAGCCTCCCGAGTAGCTGGGACTACAGGCGCCCGCCACCTCGCCCGGCTAGTTTTTGTATTTTTTAGTAGAGACGGGGTTTCACCGTCTTAGCCAGGATGGTCTCGATCTCCTGACCTCGTGATCCGCCCGTCTCGGCCTCCCAAAGTGCTGGGATTACAGGCTTGAGCCACCGCGCCCGGCCAACCATGATACTATTAACACTCCTAAACAATAAATAATATTTCTGCCATATCATCTAATACCCAGTCCATCTTCAAATTCCCTCCATGGTTTCATTATAATTACAAATGGTCTGTAAAAGCCGGGACATCATTGAGGACCGTGTAGTGCACTTGGTTGTTATGCCTTTTTAATCCCTTTTAATCTAAAAGAGTCCTGCTTCTTTTTGAGTTTTTAGTGACATTGACCATTGAAGAGATCAAGCTAATCGTCCTTTAGAAAATCTTACTTTCTGGACTTGTCTGAATGCTTTCCTGTGGTATTATTTAACTTGTTCTTCTATATCCCTCATTTCCTATAAATTGGATTACCTTTAGATTTTCTTTAGATCTGAAGTCTCGATTAGATTTTGGTTAAATTCATTTGGCAAGAATACTTCAAAGGTGATGCTGTTTATTTTATATTGCATCATACCAGGAATAAACATTTTCCACAATTTTGGAGGAAAAAATAACTCTTTGCTGTTCTTCTGGCACCTATGATCAGCAACAATGCTTATCACATTAAATCAAATATTAGTTTGCGTGTATGTTCACTTCCAGATAGCTTCTCAATGGGCTGCATTAGTCTTGTTCATCTTTTTACCACTAAGACCCAGTAAGGCACCTGGTACAGAGTAGGAATCATATAAATCTGTGAGAGTCAGGCAGGAATGATACTAACATTATACAGGAAATAACAGAGGATGAGAGGGAGGATATCTGTTTAAGGGGCCAGGTCGACTAACTCCCGTGCTTGTTCTCTAAAACTTGCTATCATAGTGAATTTTACTTACCCATTTTATCGGAGTTTATCTCTTTATGTGTGTATATTGATAGCCTAAATTTTTTTTTTTTTTTTTGGAAAGAGAGGATATTTTTCATAGTTTCTTCACAGGATCGGTTGATTTATAAAAAGTTTTTCTTTTGACTACAAACCAATTTGTTTTGTTTTGTTTTTTTGAGACAGAGTCTCGCTCTGTCACCCAGGCTGGAGTGCAGTGGCGCGAGCCGGCTCACTGCAAGCTCCGCCTCCCGTGTTTACGCCATTCTCCCGCCTCAGTCTCCCGAGTAGCTGGTACTACAGGCGCCCGCCACCACGCCCGGCTAGTTTTTTGTATTTTTAGTAGAGACGAGGTTTCATCGTGTTAGCCAGGATGGTCTCCATCTCCTGACCTCGTGATCTGCCTACCTCAGCCTCCCAAAGTGCTGGGATTACAGGCGTGAGCCACCTCGCCCGGCCTTATGAAACTTTATTTTATATATAAATGCCAGGATAAAAGGTAAAACTGTTTGGACCTAAAATAGTTAAGAAGATAATACTTTTGGCATAAGTAATAAAATTAATCAAGAATCCTAGTGGAATGTGAGAGACCTGAATGCTATTGAGTAAATATTGACCACGTGTGCACTGACTGATTAAAAATAATCTAGAGAACTGGCTGTGGAAAGGCAGCAGGTACTCTGATAGACACGAGCTAACATGCTCGAATAGAACAACAAACAGAAGTCCCACGGGATGTGACATTATTTAACATCTTAAATGGCTTAAAACATACATTCATAAGTGAAGGAGAGCTTAAAGACTGTTTAGTATGATTGAATTGCTTTCCAAATGAGGAAAATGAAGTCCGGTGATGATTAAGTAATTTCTCCCGTATAATAGAGCTACTAGTTATCTCAAACTCAGGTCTTCTAACTTATAGGACACAAATTTATTCTCAGTGCCTCTCGATTGATTTCATTCAAATTATTGAATAAATTTATCATTTATGTATTAATCTATTCATTCAGTCATACATGTTCAATTTGTTCAACCCTTCATTTTCTCATAGAAGCTTATCAATACACCTTCAAGTCATTTGAAAAGAAAAAGACCAAAGGAGAAAAGTTAAAACTGAAGGAAATTTATAAGCTTTCAATCCATTTTCCAATTAGAGCACAGTTCCTCTGAGTAAAAAAAAAATGGAGAAAGTAGATGAAAGAATCACATTTCCCACCACCAAGACACACATAAAGTCACACTGATGGGAACTGAACTGTGGGATCAGAGCTCAAGAGTGGTTCAATACCCATTGACATACTGATCAAGTGTCATGGAAGTCATATCTTCAGATCCCACAGAAGGAGCTGTGAGCATCTGAGGGAAAATGGTGACCAACAGACTAGAGTGATAAGTTGTTAAAGAGTGTTTCTCCTTTTGAGGAAACATTTAGATAATATAGCAGATGTGCACTGCCAGATTACAAAAGCTGCAGAAGCCATAGGAGAAAGCTGCAGCTACTAAATCCTATTTGAATAAATTTTCAACTTACTGCCCACTTTTATCAATATAAACAAGGAATACGTAAAAACAAAAATGTATCACCACTGGGCGTGGTGGCTCACGCTTGTAATCCAGGTACTTTGGAAGGCTGAGGTGGGCAGGTCACTTAAGGTCAGGAATTCAAGACTCTCCTGACCAACATGGTGAAACCTCATCTCTAGTAAAAATACAAAAATTAGCTGGGTGTGGTGGTGTATACCTGTAATTCCAGCTACTCGGGAGGCTGAGGCACCAGAATTGCTTGAACCCAGGAGGCAGAGGTTGCAGTGAGCCGAGATGGTGCCACTGCACTCCAGCCTGGGTGACAGACCGAGACTCCATCTCAAAAAAAATAGTGTCATCACCTTCCCATTCTGGAGAGGTCATATTAGTCATTTTTGGAATATTACTTCAGATTTGAAAAGAAATACACTTGGTAAAGGCTTTTGGAATCTAACTTTTTGAAATTAAAGATGCACCATTTTGCTCCTGCGTTTTTTTATGCTTTGCTTGTGTTAATAAAACAAACACAGGTGTATTAATTTTCTATTGCTTTGTAACGAATTACCACAAATTTAGCAGATCAAAGCAACACCTATTTATTAGCTCACAGCTCTGTATGTGGCATGGATGGGCTTTCTGCTCAGAATCTCACATGGATGAAATCAAGGTGTTGATTGGGGCTTTCTCATCTGAAATTTGTGATCTTCCTCCAAGCCGATTTAGGTATTAGGCAGAACTCAGTTCCTTGAAGCTGAACTGAGGTCTCTGTTCTCTTGCTGGCTGTGAGTCAGAGGCCTCTCTCAGCTCCCAGATGCCATCCATTACTTGTCACTTGGCCATCTCCATCTTCAAAGCCAGCAGTGGAGAATCTCCCTCACAACAAATCTCTCTCACACTTTGAATCTCTCTATTGGGAAAGCCCGAGCTCTTTAAAAATGTCATCCGATTAGGGTAGGCCCATCAAGGATACTCTCCCATCTTCAAGCCAATTGATTTATTGGGACCTTTATTATATCTGCAAAATGTCCTCATAGCAGCACCCAGATTAGTGTTTGACTGAATAATTGGTACCGGTACCAATATTTTGGTACCAATTAGTGTTTGACTGAATAATTGGTACAGGTACCAATAATAATTGGTACACCCTCAGGTATGTACACCGGAGGGTGGGAATCTTGGGGGCTTTCTTAGAATTCTGCATGCCATAACTGAAAATACTATGACTTTCAGGAAAATGAACAGAAATCTATAGCCTTCAGAGAAAGCAAGTGAGATTTAAATATTCTTTCATTTTTGTAGGGGTGGTGAGGGAGAACTATTTGATGAAAAGGGAATTTTATGGTAAGCCTAGAATTAAAAATAACTAAAGGATATTTTACTGAGGTAGTAATTTTGGAAATAAAAAGTAAACTCTTAAAAATTAAAATGGGAAGAAAGCTAAAAGTAATCCCTGATTATGACTACTTGACACTCTGCAGTCTTTGGTGATGTTATGGTGACCAAGAAGGAGCCCGTGGTGAGGTGGAAGAGCCTTGGTGGGCCAAGGCGAAGGTAGGCATCACCTTTGGAGGTTCACCTGGCCAAACAAGAGATGGGGCAGATCCTTGTGGGACAGACAGCCCAAATGGATGTGAGTCCCCAGAGTACAGATGATCCTTATTCACAGTAACACATTATCCTTACTCAGAGTAGCACAACTTATAATTTCCATGAAATCCAATTAGACCAAATCCATTAGACCTTCATTCAGTTTGATTATTTGGGATTTAGAAGGATGCAGTCATGCCAGTTTTTTTCTAAAGATGTTATCAATAAAAACAGGGTGATAATTTGAATAATTTCATGACTTTGCTTTCTGCAATCTTGCAGACTGAAAGACACATTCATTGGAGAATATGCAAAGCAGTATGGATTGTTAATGATCAGAGCTGGGAATTGCAGTTTCTCAGTAACAAAGTTCTACGCTGGCAACTTCTGTGTATGTGAGTTCAAAGATAACTTGAGTCAAGACAAAGACATTGTAAACCCTTTACTTCACGAGGGTCTTACTTTTCCTAGAAAAGCCTTTCCCTGAAGGCAGCCACTTAGGCAACTCCAGGATCAACCACATGCCTTTATCATTTTATCTCTAAGCTCCAAGTCTCTTCTTTGGGGGAGATTTGTTTGTTTGTTTTTGTTTTTTGTTTTTTGCTTTCTTGTAGATATATTAATAGTGTATAAATGTAGATGCATGTGACTATTACACAAATGCCAATTTACAGATAGGATATTTTTCCACAAATCTTCATGAAGAAGTCCAAAGTAGACTATCTGATTTTAAAAGGGATTATTGGTCAGATTTCCAGGCCAAACTACAAGTCTACTTAACTCCCAATGTAACCGAACAAAGGTTCTAAGGTACTAAATTCTGTGGAGCCATTTCACCCAGAAAGCTTTGCTTCCCTTTTCCTAGCCTAGGACCTATTTCTGAAAGAAAGTACTTATAGAAGCAAAGTGATAACTCTACTTTTACTAAAGGAAATTCTGGTTCTTTTTGAGGGACTGAACTTAGTCATTTGCTACAAGGAAAGCAACCTCTTGTGGTGACTTAATATACTCTGATATGTGGATATCTGTCTGGGTATTCTATGACTATTTTAGAATGACCATTTAATACCCAAAATGATAGAATATAGAACTGCTATTTAGGAAGTGCTGACTTTGTAGAGATTGTTGATATATTTTATTCTCCAAACACTGTTGTCAGTAGAATAATTCATCATCATTTTATAGGTGAATAACTTGCTCAATTCATGCAGCCAGTACGCAGAGTTAAAACCTACTGTGGCTTTTATGACTTAGAAGCCTGTTTTCTCTGTGATGTCAAATTGCCCTTGGGAAACACTTTTTTTCCTTCTTCGGAATAGGCTTCCTTTTTACCCAAATGAACAATTTGTGGAACTTCAAGTAGCATAAAAGGTAAGTGAAAGGTTTTATAAAGTGAGTGTAGAGGTGGTTTTACTGATAAGAAGCTCCACCAATCTTCATTGTGATTATGTTTCAAATTTGATTTTGCTTTCATATCTCCTCCCTTTCCACTGGCTTTAAATTCTCACATACTTTCACAAAGTTAGAATTCCTTTGCTCCCCATCCCCACAGAGGTTCCCATAATGGTGGCCAAAGTAATGTCATGGAAAAGAGGCCTGTGAGACAAATGTGTATGGAAAAATTAGTGACCACATTTGGAGTTGTTTGTAAACTTCAAAGTCTTTTACTTAATTTGACACTTTTTGCTATTCTTCTAAATATTCTCTATATGTATTAATTCTTGATATGTTATGTGTACACATATCTTCTTCCTTCTAAGTGTGCAAGATGTTGAAGATGGTGAATAAATCATACACAGCATTGGGGCATTTCTCAAATGGTGTTTCCAAGTAGTGGAGGGAAGAGAGATTTCACGTATTCAAATAGATTTGGAAAAAATGGTTTAAATCAGCAGCCCCAGCCTTTTTGGCACCAGGGACTGGTTTTGTGGAAGACAAGTTTTCCATGGATGGAGGTGGGGGGATGGTTTGGGAATGAAACTGTTCCACCTCAGATTATCAGACATTAGATTCTTATAAGAAGCGTGTAACCTGGGTCCCTTGCATGCGCAGTTTACAATAGGGTTCATGCTTCTGTGAGAAGCTAATGCCTCTGCTCATCTAACAGGAGGCAGAGCTTGGGTGGTAATGCTCACTTGCCTACTGCTTACCTCCTGCTTAGTGCTGTGCTGCCTAGTTCTTAACAGGCCATGAACTGGTACAGATCTGCAGATCTGCAGCCCAGGACTTGGGGATCCCTGGTTTAAATAAAGTTAAATGGAATCCTCACTTATGCAAATCTTAGCGCCTTTAATGGTTTCAAATGAGATTAAAGATGAGCAGCTTTTCTTAGTGTTTTTTAAATATATCTGAGAACTAATACAACTCCAGGGCCTAATACACCACCTAGCTCTTACAGACTTGAAAACTACTGGTTGAATTAGATTGGAATAAAAGTTTTCCAAATATACTTTTTAATCCCATCTCTACTGGGATGGTGGTAAAAAAGTATTTCTTGGGGCCAGGCATGGTGGCTCATGCCTGTAATCCCAGCACCTTGAGAGGCCAAGGTGGGCGGATCATGTGAGGTCGGGAGTTCGAAACCAACCTGACCAATGTGGGGAGAAACCCCTTCTCTACTAAAAATACAAAATTAGCCAGGTGTGGTGGTGCATGCCTGTAATTCCAGCTACTGGGGAGGCTGACGCAGAAGAATTGCTTGGACCCAGGAGGCAGAGGTTGTGGTGAGCCGAGATCGCACCATTGCACTCCAGCCTGGGCAACAAGAGTGAAACTCTGTCTCGACCAAAAAAAAAAAAAAAAAAAAAAAAAAGGATTTCGAAAAGGTGGTTCTAGATATATTCTCATGGGATATCTCATGGTCAGATAGGTCAACAGAAGAGGAAGAAACAAAGAAAACATTTTCTATTCCTTCTGCCTCTAACTCCCAGATATGAGTAGGGGTGAGGTGCAGCAAAGAGGGAATTGCAACATCAAATAAAATACCACTGTGAATCCAGACCAAATGTAATTCTCTGTGGAAAATGATGAAGAGATTTAGGCTGAGCTGAGTTTGGGGAACTCAGGGAAGGCAAGTTAGGAGCCAAGAAAAGAAAATATGTCATTTCCTCACCTGCCTAAAAAAATGCCTTCATCCTGGTCCCAGGGACAGAAATTAAGCAAACTAACCAAAACAAAACAGAAAAAGGGAAAAATTAAAGCATAACCGAGGAGATCGAGGCTGAAGGTGATTGAGAACACCTTTCCTGGGTTCCCCATGGATGTATAATTCATCCCCGGGACAAGCACACAGATACTCACTGTTGATCACATCTGGCCTCTCGGGCTGGAGTTCCTACAGGTTCCTATTGCCCTGCCTTTCCTCTAGCGTCCATCCAACACTAATCAGTGAAATTAATTTCAATTTCTTATCCCTTCTAGATCTCCCTGCCCTCATTCAGTTAATGATCCCTCTCTAGCTGTATCCTGAACTATGACTGGTATTTATTTAACTCCCTCTCACCTTGAGATATTAGCAAAATATGTAGTTTTGTCATCCTAGCTTATAGCTGCAGAGGCTTTCTTCAATAGCACTGAACTTAGACTTTGAATTAATGATACAGCACAGTCACATATTAGTTTAAATTAATGTGACGTGAGTGAACTGACTTCTAATTGGGAGTGGTACAGCATTAACAATAAGAGCCAATATCTGGAGCCAGACTGCTTGAGTTCAAGTCCCAGTTGGCCACTTGCTAGCTTTGCAATGTGAGGCAAAGCATTTGACCCTTTTGTGTCTTAGTTCTTCCATTTGTAAAATGCAAATAAAATTGATACCTATCTCATAGGATTTATATGAAGATTAAATGCATGAATACATATTAAATGTAACCTACATAGAGTAAATAATATATAAATGTGAGATGTTATCATTCTTTTTATTGTTATTATTATTACATACTTGATAGAAATCTGCCATACTGAGAAAATGAGCATTTTCGTGTGAGGATATATTTTGTATGTAATTTTGATGACAGTAGCATTTTGGATTTTAAGATCATCTTGGAGTTGTCCCATATGAGGGAGTTTAGTTAGGTAAGGTATCAGGAAGTACCAGAATATTTTTAATGCAACATTAACCAACAAAAAGTGTACTCCAGTGTGGCCTAGAATGACATAATAAAAGGAAGATGCTATTTAATTAGTACACTATTAAAAATTGATTAAAGGGTTGAGCCACAAAGTAAAACTTATTACAGAATGTTCTACTTTTCTAGAAAAGGTATGTAATGCTTAACATTATGCAGTGTGTATGTGCGTGTGTGTTTATGTATGTACATGTGTGTATGCACACTTAGCTTTAACATGTTTTGGCACTAGGTGCAGAATCACCTACAAAAGTTTGTAAGGTATATATCAGGTTGGCGGTTAAGGATCATGTTGAAATGATATGCCTGTGTGCAAAAGGAATTGTTTGTATTCAAATGCCTGTGTCAGGGTCCTGTACAATGTAAATATGACTTAACAAACTACTTCTATGAATTTACCAGCCATTACAATATTTATGATTTCTTCTTTGTCCTTTCTTTTGTCTGTCTCAGGATCCATTCAACTGTCCATCTATCCATCCATCCATCCGTCCACTTATCCACCCATTTTTGTTTCCCACAATGTTTTAGTGGGCCTCTACTGTATTTTAGATGTCATGTTTGGCTTAGGGAGGCAGGGATGAATAAAACATGGTTTCTCTACCCTCATGCAATTCATGGTACAATATTTAATACTTTAGTCTCAAGCTGTGCTATGACATTGAAAATAATGAAGCATTGTAAACTTATTTTCTGTAAATATTTAAAATAACACAAATAACAAATTTCCATTGCATTAACAAAAAAAAAGGAGAGTTTAAGATTTTTAAAAAAGAGACCTTCTATAGGCATCTTGGTATTGCAGATATGAAACTGCCTTTTAAGGTCAGTAGACTTTGGTGTCAGTCCTTGCTTATGACTCTAGCATGTATCTTGAGTTTATAAAACCTCTCTGAATTTCAGTTTTCTCCCCTGTAAATTGATGATAATAAATACTACCTAGAGATGTAAAGCCATGAAATGAGTAAATGAAGGACTCTAGCATAAGTCCTACTCTGGGTCAGGAGTTGTCATATAGGTGATCTCATGTAATTGTTGCTACAGCTTGATGTGGTAGGCTTTATTATTACCATTTTACTAATGAGGAAACGGATTCAGAGAGGAAAAACAACACAAGTGGCAGAGATAAGGTAAGGGAAGGACTTATTTGTCTCACTTCAAAATGATCTGTTCTGTTTGTAACCAGATCACCTTGATAATGTTGTAAAAAAGCCTTTAATAGTGTATATTCAGGTCTTGCTTATATTACTTTCATATCTCCAGTGGGTCAATTTCTTGTCATTGCCAGAGATATTTCAGAAACATATCTATGAATCTGTTGGGAATAGGAAGATATGGATAGCTTCAGTTTAATGTCCAGTAACTCTGTGATCTGAGGCAACTTTTTCCCCCTATAAATAAGGCAGGCATAGGGACTAACTCACATGAAGATTGTAAGGAATAAATGAGATAATGTGCACAAAATGATTCAAATTTAGTAAGTGTATAATAAATGGTAGCTGTCGATGTGTTACAAATGAATCATCACCCACTGTGGAATCATATGCTTATCTGATCATAAATTCTTACAAACTAGGTTTCCAACTACTTTATACACATTTCTGTCATCCTCTCTCTTTATCTATCAAATATTATTCCTTATATGGCAGTGATACAGTTTGGCTGTGTCCTTACCCATATCTTATCTTGAATTGTACCTCCTACAATTCCCACCTGCTGTGTCATGGGAGAGACCCAATGGGAGGTAATTGAATCATGGGTGTGGCTCTTTCCCATGCAATTCTCATGATAGTGAATAAGTCTCATGAGATCTGATGGTTTTATAAGGGGGAATTTCCCTGCACAAGCTCTTTCATCTTCTGCCATGATTTGAGGCCTCCCCAGCCACAAGGAACTATGAGTTCATTAGATCTCTTTCTTTTGTAAATTGCCCAGTCTTGGGTATGTCTTTATCAGCACTGTGAAAATGGACTAATACAGTAAATTGGTACCAACAGAATGGGGTGCCACTGAAAAGACACCTGAACATGTGGAAGCAACTTTGAAACTGGATAATAGGCAGAGGTTGGAACAGTTTGGAGGGCTCAGAAGAAGACAGGAAAATTTTGGAAAGTTTGGAGCTCCCTAGAGAGTTGTTAAATGGCTTTGAACAAAAACCTGATAGTGATCTAGACAATGAAATCCAGGCTGAGATGGTCTCAGATGGAGATAAGGAACTTGTTGGGAACCAGAGCAAAGGTGACCCTTGTTATGTTTTAGCAAAGAGGCTGGTGGCATTTTGCCCTACCCTAGAGATTTGTGGAACTTTGAACTTGGGAGAGATGATTTAGGGTATCTGACGAAAGAAATTTCTAAGCAGCAAAGCATTCAAAAGGTGACTTGGGTGCTATTAAGGCGTTCAGTTTTATAAGGAAGACAGAACATTAAAGTTCAGATAATTTGCATCCTGACAATGTGATGAAACAGAAAATCCCATTTTTTGAGGAGAAATTCAAGCTGGCTGCAGACATTTTCATAAGTAATGAGGAGACGAATGTTAATCACCAAGACATGGGGAAAATGTCTCGAGGGCATGTCAGAGGTCTTCAAGACAGCCCCTCCCATCACAGGCCTGGAGACCTAGGAGGAAAAATAGTTTCGTGGACAGGTCCAGGGTCGCTTTGCTATGTGCACTCTAGGGACTTGTTGCTCTGTGTCCCAGTTGCTCTAGCTGTGACTAAAAGAGGCCAAGCTACAGCTTGGGTCGTGGCTTCAGAAGGTGCAAGTCCCAAGCCTTGGCAGCTTCCATGTGGGGTTGAGCCTGCAGGTACACAGAAATCAAGAATTGAGGTTTGGCAACCTCCACCTAGATTTCAGAGGATGTATGAAAATGCCTGGAAGTCCAGGAAGAAGTTTGGTGCAGGAGTGGGGCATTCATGAAGAACCTCTGCTAGGGAAGTGCAGAAGGGAACTATTGAGTCAAAGCCTCCTCACAGAGTCCCTACTGGAGTGCTGCCTAATGGAGCTGTAAGAAGAGGACCACTGTCCTCCAGACCCCAGAATGGTAGATTCACTGACAGCTTTCACCATGTACCTGGAAAAGCCACAGACACTCAACACCAGCCCATGAAAGCAGCCAGGAGGGAGACTGTACCCTGCAAAGCCATAAGGTTGGAGCTGCCCAAGGCCATGGGAACCCACCTTTTGCATCAGTGTGACCTGCATTTGAGACATGGAACCAAAGGAGATCATTTTGGAGCTTTAAGATTTGACTGCTCTGCTGGATTTCAGACTTGTATGGGGCATTTAGCCCCTTTATTTTGGCCAATTTCTCTGATTTGAAATGGTTCTATTTATCCAGTGCCTGTCCCTCTGTTGTGTCTAGGAAGTTACTAACTTGCTTTTGATTTTACAGGCTCATAGGTGGAAGGGACTTGCCTTGTTTCAGATGAGACTGTGGACTTTTGAGTTAATGCTGAAATCAGTTAAGACTTTGGAGGACTGATGAAAGGCATGGTTGGTTTTAAAATGTGAGGACATGAGATTTGGGTGGGGCCAGGGGTAAAATGATATGGTTTGGCTGTGTCCCCATCCAAATCTCATCTTGAATTGTAGCTCTCATAATTCCCACGTGTCATGGGAGGAACCTGATGGGAGGTAATTGAATCATGAGGACAGATCTTTCCCATGTTATTCTTGTGATAATGAATAAGTCTCACAAAATCTGATGGTTTTATAAGGAGGAGTTTCCCTGCAAAAGCTCTTTTCCTTTGTCTGCCACTGTATAAGAAAGACAATCACGCCTTTCACCTTCTGCCATGGTTGTGAGACCTCCCCAGCCATATGGAACTGTGAGTCCATTAAATCTCTATCTTTTGTAAATTGCCCAGTCTCAGGTATGTCTTTATCAGCAGCATGAAAATGGACTAATACAGGCAGACATTTGGAAAAGAAACTAAACAAATCAAGAAAAGGTTGCTACAAATCAGCTTTTACATCTGAATGATAAGCACATTATTTCAATTCATTAACTATAGACAGAACCTTATGGATTGACTAGTATTGGGAATATTTTACTCAAATTCTAGAAAACCTAGCAAATAACCTTCTTAACATCAACCCTGGTGAAGAATTTTTGGTGAAGTCTCCAAAAACAATTGCAACAAAACAAAAATTGATAAGTGAGACCTAATTAAACTAAAGAGTATCTGCACAGCAAAAGAAACTATAAACAGAGTAAACAGACAATCTACAGAATCAGAGAAAATATTCAAAAACCATGCATCTGACAAAGGTCTAATACCTAGAATCTATGAAAAACTTAAATCAACAAGCAAAAAACAAATAACCCCATTAAAAATGGGCAAAAGATATGAACAGACACTTCTTAAAAGAAGACATGCAAGTGGCCAACAAACATGAAAAAATGCTCAACCTTACTAATCATCAGAGAAATACTCTCTCACACCTGTTAGAATGGCTACTATTACAGAGCCAAAAAACTGCAGTTGCTGGTAGGGCTGCAGAGAAAAGGGAATTTTTATACACTTTTAGTGGGAATGTAAACTGGTTCAGCCACAATGAAAAGCAGTTTGGAGATTTCTCAAAGAACTTAGGACAGAGCTGTTTAACACAACAATCCCATTACTAGGTATATACCAAAAGAAAAACAAATCATTATACCTAAAAGACATGTGCACTTATATGTTATTGCTGTGCTATTCACAATAGCAAGACATGCAATCAACCTAGGTGCCCATCAATAGTGGATTTCGGTTTTTTAAAATGTCACAAAGATACTCCTCAAGAAGAGCAACTCCAAGACACATAATTGTCAGATTCACCAAAGTTGAAATGAAGGAAAAACTGTTAAGGGCAGCCAGAGAGAAAGGTTAGGTTACCCACAAAGGGAAGCTCATCAGACTAACAGCAGATCTCTCAGCAGAAACTCTACAAGCCAGAAGAGAGTGGGGGCTGATATTCAACATTCTTAAAGAAAAGAATTTTAAACCCAGAATTTCATATCCAGCCAAACTAAGTTTCATAAGTGAAGGAGAAATAAAATCCTTTACAGATAAGCAAATGCTTAGAGATTTTGTCACCACCAGGCCTGCCTTACAACAGACCCTGAAGGAAGCACTAAACATGGAAAGGAACAACCAATACCAGCCATTGCAAAAACATGCCAAAATGTAAAGACCGTCAGGGCTAGGAAGAAACTGCATCAACTAACGAGCAAAATAACCAGTTAATATCATAATGACAGCATCAGGTTCACGCATAACAATATTAACCTTAAATGTAAATGGACTAAATGGTCCAATTAAAAGACACAGACTGGAAAACTGGATAAAGAGTCAAGACCCATCAATTTCCTGTATTCAGGAGACCCATCTCACATTCAGAGACACACATAGGCTCAAAATAAAGGAATGGAGGAAGATCTACCAAGCAAATGGAGAACAAAAAAAAGCAGGGGTTGCAATCCTAGTCTCTGATAAAACAGACTTTAAACCATCAAAGATCAAAAGAGACAAAGAAGGCCATTACATATTGGTAAAGGGATCAATTCAACAAGAAGAGCTAACTATCCTAAATATATATGCACCCAATACAGGAGCACCCAGATTCATAAAGCAAGTCCTTAGAGACTTACAAAGAGACTTAGACTCCCATACAGTAATAATGGGAGACTTCAACACCCCACTGTCAACATTAGACAGATCAACGAGACAGAAAGTTAACAAGGATATCCAGGAATTGAACTCAACTCTGCACCAAGCAGATCTAATAGACATCTACAGAACTCTCCACCTCAAATCAACAGAATATACATTCTTCTCAGCACCACATCACACTTATTCCAAAATTGACCACATAATTGGAAGTGAAGCACTCCACAGCAAATATACAAGAACATAAATTATAACAAACTGTCTCTCAGACCACAGTGCAATCAAACTAGAACTCAGGATTAAGAAACTCAATCAAAACCGCTTAACTACATGGAAACTGAACAACCTGCTCCTGAATAACTACTGGGTACATAATGAAATGAAGGCAGAAATAAAGATGTTCTTTGAAACCAATGAGAACAAAGACACAACATACCAGAATCTCTGGGACACATTTAAAGCAGTGTGTAGAGGGAAATTTATAGCACTAAATGTCCACAAGAGAAAGCTAGAAAGATCTAAAATCGACACTCTAATATCACAGTTAAAAGAACTAGAGAAGCAAGAGCAAACACATTCAAAAGCTAGCGGAAGGCAAGAAATAACTAAGATCAGAGCAGAACTGAAGGAGATAGAGACACAAAATACCCTCCAAAGCAATCAATGAATCCAGGAGTTGGTTTTTTGAAAATATCAACAAAATTGATCGACCGCTAGCAAGACCAATAAAGAAGAAAAGGGAGAAGAATCATATAAACGCAATAAAAAATGATGAAGGGGATATCACCAGCGATCCCACAGAAACACAAACTACCATCAGAGAATACTAAAATCACCTCTATGCAAATAAACTAGAAACCCTAGAATAAATGGATAAATTCCTCGACACATACACCCTCCCAAGACTAATCCAGGAAGAAGTTGAACCTCGGAATAGACCAATAACAGGCTCCGAAATTGAGACAATAATTAATAGCTTACCAACCAAAAAACCTCCAAGACCTGGTGGATTCATAGTCAAATTCTACCAGATGTACAAGGAGGAGCTGGCACCATTCCTTCTGAAACTATTCCAGTCAATAGAAAAAGAGGGAATCCTCTCTAACTCATTTTATGAGGCCAGCATCATCCTGATACCAAAGCCTGACAGAGACACCACAAAAAAAGAGAATTTTAGACCAATATCCCTGACGAACATGGATGCAAAAATCCCCAATAAAATATTGGCAAACCGAATCCAGCAGCACATCAAAAAGCTGATCCACCGTCATCAAGTGGGCTTCATCCCTTGGATGCAAGGCTGGTTCAACATACGCAAATCAATAAACGTAATCCAGCATATAAATAGGACCAGAGACAAAAACCACATGATTATCTCAATAGATGCAGAAAAGTCCTTTGAGAAAATTCAACAGCCCTTCATGCTAAAAACTCTCAATAAATTCAGTATTGATGGGACGTATCTCAAAATAATATGAGCCATTTATGACAAACCCACAGCCAATATCATACTGAATGGGCAAAAACTGCAAGCATTCCCTTTGAAAACTGGCACAAGACAGGGATGCCCTCTCTCACAACTCCTATTCAACATAGTGTTGGAAGTTCTGGCTAGAGCAATCAGGCAGGAGAAAGAAATAAAGGGTATTCAATTAGGAAAAGAAGAAGTCAAATTGTCCCTGTTTGCAGATGAAATGAGTGTATATTTAGAAAGCCCCATCATCTCAGCCCAAAATCTCCTTAAGCTGATAAGCAACTTCAGCAAAGTCTTAGGATACAAAATCAATGTGCAAAAATCATAAGCATTCTTATACATCAGTAACAGACAAACAGAGAGCCAAATCAGTTATGAACTTCCATTCACAATTGCTTTAAAGAGAATAAAATACCTAGGAATCCAACTTACAAGAGATGTGAAGGACCTCTTCAAGGAGAACTACAAACCACTGCTCAGTGAAATAAAAGAGGACACAAACAATTGGAAGAACATACCATGCTCATGGATAGGAAGAATCAGTACCGTGAAAATGGCCATACTGCCCAAGTTAATTATAGACTCAATGCCATCCTCATCAAGCTACCAATGAGTTTCTTCACAGAATTGGAAAAAAACTACTTTAAAGTTCATATGGAACCAAAAAAGAGCCCACATTGCCAAGACAATCCTAAACCAAAAGAACAAAGCTAGAAGCATCATGCTACCTGACTTCAAACTATACTACAAGGCTACAGTAACCAAAGCAGCATGGTACTGGTACCAAAACAGATACATAGACCAATGGAACAGAACAGAGTCCTCAGAAATAATACCACACATCTACAGCCATCTTATCTTTGACAATCCTGAGAAAAACAAGAAATGGGGAAAAGATTCCCTATTTAATAAACGGTGCTGGGAAAATTGGCTAGCCATAAGTAGAAAGCTGAAACTGGATCCTTTCCTTACTCCTTATATGAAAATTAATTCAAGATGGATTAGAGACTTAAATGTTAGACCTAATACCATAAAAACCCTAGAGGAAAACCTAGGTAATACCATTCAGGACATAGGCATGGACAAGGACTTCATGTCTAACACACCAAAAGCAATGGCAACAAAAGCCAAAATTGACAAATGGGATCTAATTAAACTAAAGAGCTTCTGCACAGTAAAAGAAACTACCATTAGAGTGAACAGGCAACCTACAGAATGGGAGAAAATTTTTGCAATCTACTCATCTGACAAAGGGCTAATATCCAGAACCTACAAAGAACTCAAGCAAATTTACAAGAAAAAAACAACCCCTTCAAAAAGTGGGCAAGGGATATGAACAGACACTTCTCAAAAGAAGGACATCATCCATACAGCCAACAGACACATGAAAAAATGCTCGTCATCACTGGCCATCAGAGAAATGCAAATCAAAACCACAATGAGATACCATCTCACACCAGTTAGAATGACAATCACTAGAAAGTCAGGAAACAACAGGTGCTGTAGAGGTTGTGGAGAAATAGGAACACTTTTACACTGTTGGTGGGACTGTAAACTAGTTCAACCATTATGGAAAACAGTATGGCAATTCCTCAAGGATCTAGAACTAGAAATACCATATGACCCAGCCATCCCATTATTGGGTATATACCCAAAGGATTATAAATCATGCTGCTATAAAGACACATGCACGCGTATGTTTATTGCGGCACTGTTCACAATAGCAAAGACTTGGAATCAACCCAAATGTCCATCAGTGACAGACTGGATTAAGAAAATGTGACACATATACACCATAGAATACTATGCAGCCATAAAAAAAGGATGAGTTTATGTCCTTTGTAGGGACATGGGTGAAGCTGGAAACCATCATTCTCAGCAAACTATCAGAAGAACAGAAAACCAAACATCACATGTTCTCACTCATAGGTGGGAACTGAACAATGAGATCACTTGGACTCAGGAAGGGGAACATCACACACCGGGGCCTATTATGGGGAGAGTGAGGCGGGGGAGGGATTGCATTGGGAGTTATACCTGATGTAAATGATGAGTTGATGGGTGCTGACGAGTTGATGGATGCAGCACACCAACATGGCACAAGTATACATATGTAACAAACCTGCATGTTATGCACATGTGCCATAGAACTTAAAGTATAATAATAAAAAAAATTTTTTAATGTCATACATATAAACCATGGAATACTATGCAGCTGTGAAAAATGAAGTCATGTCCTTTCAGCAACATAGATGAAGTTGGAGGCCATAGTCCTAAGCAAACTAATGCAGGAACTGAAAACCAAATAAGACATGTTCTCACTTATAAGTGGGGGATAAACATTGAGCACACATAGACATAAACATGGGAATAATGGACACTGCAGACTACTAGAGAGAGAAGGTTGGGAGGAGGGCATAGGTGGAAAATCTACCTGTTGGGTGCTATGCCCACTTGCAATGTATCTGTGTAACAAACCTGCAGATGTATCCACTATAGCTAAAATAAAAGTTGATATTAAAATTAAATTAAATTAAAAAACAGTTATTCTTCTCTTAGAAATTACTAAAAAGAAAGAAAGACAGTTAAGTTACCCTATTAGATAAACTCAGGCTCTGACTCTATTGTTCAGATTGAAATTCCAGCTCCTCCACTTATTGGCTTGTGATATTGGGCTACTTTCTTCACCTATAAAATGGAGATAATATTACCTAAATCATAGGATTGCTGAGAGAATTAAATACACCAATGTAATGTAATGTGTATTATAGTTTGAATGCTTATTTATAGTAAGCACTATGAGTTTGCTGAAAACTAGCCTAAAAAGTAATATTTAATTGGTAATTTATAACAAGTTTAGTATCTAGTAACTAACATGGAGAGTTTGCTATTTTTAATTCTGAAGGTATAAATTTAGAATATATTAGGAAATTCTCATGACAAATTAAAAGTTGATTAAAGCAATCATCTGAAGTGAAATTAAAATATAAAACATGAAAGCTTACAAAGGACCTGCCCGGGACTGTCTTTTTCTCTAAATGTGATGAGGAAGAGAATTCTGATTTTTTGCATTTATTAAACAATACTGAAAATAAAGAGCTATGGGAAAAGAGAGATGCCAGACTTCCGGGAACAGGATAAGAATCTCACCTGAAGAAGTCATTTGGTATTTTATCTTTTGTAAGAAAGATAATTGAGGTACTTAAGTGAGTGAATCATTCAATTAACAAAAGTGTAGGAAAAAGTAGGTGTATGGGTATTCCTAAAGGAAAATTCAAACAGAGATTTACACCAAAACAGAAAGAATCCCTGCAATACAGAAAAGAGAGTAACAGAACCCATAGAGAAGAGATCCAAGGTTCATGATAGCAGAAAGAGCAAGCATACGAATCGAATATATTTGACAAGGCTTCCACATTGTGTTTCTTGTTAATGGAGAAGTAAGAATGGCAAGCATGACTGTAGAACATATTGTAGAATGACTGTAGATGAGACATAGGGTATTGTAGTAATTATTAACCATCTGCTTTGCCTCAATTCTTAAGCCTACCTGTTTGTGTGATGTGACATCTCCTGCAAATCTTCCAAATCCTAAATTAATATTGCATGAATTTGGCTTAAAGAAACCATAACCATTCAATGTTTCCCACCATTTCCTTTCTTTTTCTTTTCTTTTCTTTTTTTTTTTTTCTTGAGACAGAGTCTTGTTCTGTTGCCCAGGCTAGAGTGTAGTGGCATGATCTTAGCTCACTGCAACCTCCGACTTCCGGGTTCAAGTGATTTTCTTGCCTCACCCGCCCAAGTAGCTGAGCCTACAAGTGCATGCGCCACCATGCCAAGCTAATTGTTGTATTTTTAGTAGAGATGGGGTTTCACTATGTTGGCCAGGCTGGTCTCTAAATTCTAGCCTTAAGTGATTTGCCTGCTTCAGCCTCCCAAAGTGCTGGGATTACAGGCATGAGCCACCACACCCAGCCTGTTTCCTTTCTTTACCAGCAGGTCTCACTGATGTCTGGAACAATGGCATTGACCACTGATTCTACCCTTGTAACTTACTTCCCTAAGCTTCAAACACTCCTATAAATATATTAATGTTCATAGAAAAGGACACTTTTTGTGCCCATGAGTTTCATATTTTAAAAGAATGATTTGGAGAATATGAAATATGAAAAACTGAAAATCCTGTTTTACAATATCATGATTCTATAAACATGGATATGCATTTTCACATTCAATATACTTCAATAATTTAATAGTAAAATATTAATTTTTAAAATATTTTTTAAACAGTAAAACATTAATGCTAGATATTTTACATCTGCTTGCCCATTCATTTGTTCAACAAATATTTATGGAGTGCTGGTTATGTTTGAGGCACTGAAGACCCTTGCTGAGGGTCTCAAGAGACTTTTTGTCAATTACTATGTGGTTACTGAGGGACTGATGCAAACATGCATTTTATAAATGGGGAAGGAAGCCTAGTGAAGTTCACTAACTTAGTGACCAATCTCGTATCAAATTACCATCTCTGAAATTCACCGAGTGGAATCCTTGCCACCCAGACAGGCTGCAGTAGCTGATAAGGAAGACTGGACTCTAAGGAGTTGAAGAATCCAAGGAATTATAGCCATGATTCTGGCTTCCCACAGCCCTCTAGACCTGGAGACGTCCCCTAACTTCTGTTTCCCTCAAATTTCTTGCTTTAAAATGGGAGGTAACGATACTTGCGATACTTGTTCTACTTAGCCACAAGGCTGTCTTAGCTATTAAAGGAAATAACATACATAAAGATGTTTTGAAAATAGTTTAAATCTAAGCAATGGTGAAATATTATTATCATCATGGCTGTTTAAAATCACTATTTTAACTGTATATAAAGTTATGCCGAGGAATCTTATTTTTTCATATTCTTTGCACATGGCATACCCTATTTTGAAAAACAATATCCAAATAATTTATGTATTTTTCTTCAAAATGTAATAGGAAGAATTGTAGTGAATAGGCATGTTTTCTCAATATTGAGCTCATTTTCTCATTTTCCCACATAGAAGCCCTGGGTCTCCTACGATAGAGGCAGGTGTCTCTGCAGCTATTTACCTCTCAATCTGCACTAGTTCCACAAGGACCCACCAAAAGTACAAGTAAACACAGCAAAAGAGAAAACGCTATAGAAGCTAAATTTTGTCAATATTGCTGAAAAGAGGCTTGTTTTAAAACACATAAACACCCTCCTTCCACAGACACAAAAAATCAAAACCAGTTAGGACACAATGTAATATAGTTTTTCATTAGCCTTTTCTAAAATCTTAACTATTGAACTTGGCCACATGAAATAATGCCAACAATTTTTATGCAAAAACATTGATTTCACAGAGAGGAATTAATTAATCCAGGATGCTATAATAATTCCAGAAATTTTTAAAAACCCAATGCAGATTGAATCCACTAAAGACACCTCACTAGCAGTCCTCTACACATCAGGAATGTGGCCACTGATAGTACAGCAAACAAGCCGTCTATAAAACAGAACTGAACTTACCGATACATCATGTACAGGAGGAAGAATATGATCTTGCAGGTCTGCACTCACTGAACACAACTTTCTAATCAACTATATGACATCTCTAGATGTATTAGAAGTCTACGGCTCAAAGAAATAAGGAAACAAATTACAAGTAGTTGAAATGAAACTAGTTAGACAAGTCTGAACAGAGAGGTTTCAACCCATGGAATACCTTGAAGAAAGCCACAGACAGCATAGTCCCAACAAGAAAGCAATATTTTTTTTGGTATGGACTAATTTTGTTAAAGGAGGAGAAGCTGGTTACAAAGATTAGAATGAGAAATATCTTAGGAATGTACTAGAATTAAGAGTTTAAAAGAGATTATGGTAGGTATACAAGTATCTTAAAGAAGCTGTCACATAAAAGCTCTAGATAAAAACAAACAGATCTTCTTGAAATCTAAATACATAATAAAAATATAACTCAAGAAACATTCCATAAATTCATATTGAACAGCAGGTATCTCCGCATCTTACAGAAGTATAGTGAATTTACTAGTACATAATAATTTTTTAAATGCCTACTTCTGAGAGTACAGGCAAATAAATTAATATAAAACTATATGTTTCCTCAAATGACTTAATGTGCTAAACGTTGAGAGACATTTATCAGAATGAAAACAAGAGAAGAAATAAGCATTTTCAATTAGACAAACAACATATGAATACATGACTTTAGTAAAAAAAAAAAAAAAAAAAAAAGAGACTAAAACCATGTTTGATCATGACCTAATCTTGGTCCCTTTCCTTCTCCCTCAGAAGCAACTAGTGTTTGGAGGAGCGGTGTTAATGCTTATAATGCATAAAAACCATTTATGCATTTTAATTTAAAAGTATCACATTGTATACATTATTGTGTAGTTTGGTTGTATTTGTTTAACACTGTGAAGATCATTCCATTTTGCAAAACACAGATCTCCCTTATTTTTTTTGCCAAGTGTATGAAGGACGAAAATATTTAGTGTTTAGCCTTGATCATGCACTTATAACCAAATGGTACCCATTTAAGGGGTAACACTGCTTTAAATAGAGGATTTCCACAGTCATTGCTTCTAGCAGTTGAGGAAAGCACATTTGAAATCTTTCTACACAGTACAACAGAGGGCTTTAAGTGCATAGGCTCTCTAGGAGTGCCAAGGTGCAAATCTCAGAAGTTTCCAAGTCTGTAAAATAGGAATAATATTAATTATCATCTTTTGGGCTTTTTGTGAAACATATATGAGTTAATGCTGTGAATGTAATATGTTTAAAATAGTGCCTCATACAATGGAAGCACGGCAGAAACACTGGCTATTATTATTAGGACTGTGCTTTGTTTGCATATGTTTTCTTAGCTAATATTTAATAGATAAAACCTTAATGAAGGTTATTCTATTGATACAAGGAACACACATAGGAACATTCTTTTCTTCCTTTTCCTTCCTTTCCCTCTTTTTCCTTCTATTCTTCTGGCACAGTGCTTCACGGAATACTGAATAGGGCATGGACTTACAATGGAATTCTGAAATCTGTTAGTTAATTTGAACAGGTTACTTAAATCCTTTGAGAATCATTTTTCTCCTATTTAGAATGGGTTAATACCATCTATATGCAAGACCTTTGTCAGTATTAAATTGCATAATGTATGTGAAATTGTCTAGCACAATGGCAATAAACAACATCTTCTATTGTGAGTGGTAGAAGTCCTCATAGACAGAGCTCTAACTTTGGAGAGAGATACATCTGCCTGCAAATCCTGGATTTACTCTGTAACTGCTGGTTGGCCATTTTGTGTCTTAACTTCCTTGTCCATAAATGGAATTAATAATAGCTTTCCAGACTATTGTAGGAATTATATGGAACAATATATGCAAAATGCCCCTCACACTATCTGGTACAAATAAGAAGGGAATCATGGATTATATTAAGGTAAAAGATGACTGCTCTGAATGCCAATGTGGCAGAACATAAGAATTTTGTTCAGAATCTCTCTGTCCATCCTAATGCAATCTGGCTTCTTAGCTTTTTGTGTATTTAATGGCAGGAGTGTAGAAGACTAAACGTCTGAATATCAGCATAAACTCCAGAATTGGCAGTGGGAGTTTAATAAGCTATTGGCCAACAAGAGGCAATATGACAGCAAACAAGAAACATAAAACATTGAAATAGATCCAGAACCAAATTTCTGTCTTCTACTAATTATGGATTTGAGTAAACTACTTAACTTTCTGTACTTAATTTTTCTTCTCTATTAATAGTAATATATGTACAAATTAAATGAGAATAGCTCGATGGTATTATGCTGAATAAAACAATCCAGATTCAAAAAGTTACATATTGCATAATTCCATTCATATGACATTTCTATAAAAGGCAATACCGGAAAGACAAAAACAAATTAGAGATTGCCACAGTATGGTGATGGCAAAGAGGGGTTTCATGACAAGGAAATTTTGGGGGAGATGAAATTTTTCTATGTCTTGTGGTGTTGATTTTAAGACGATATGTGCTTGTCAGGGGTGGTTCCAAGATGGCTGAATAGGAACAGCTCCGGTCTACAGTTCCCAGTATGAGCGATGCAGAAGATGGGTGATTTCTGTATTTCCAACTGAGCTACAGGGTTCATCTCACTGGGGCTTGTCAGACAGTGGGTGCAGGACAGTAGATGCAGCCCACCGAGCATGAGCCGAAGCAGGGCAAGGCTTTGCCTCACCCAGGAAGTGCAAGTGGTCAGGGAATTCCCTTTCCTAGCCAAGTAAAGCTGTGACAGAAGGCACCTGGAAAATCGGGTCACTCTCACCCTAATACTGCACTTTTCCAATGGTCTTAGCAAATGAAACACCAGGAGATTATATCCCGTGCCTGGTTTGGAGGGTCCCACGCCCATGGAACCTCGCTCATTGTTAGCACAGCAGTCTGAGATTGAACAGCAAAGCAGCAGTGAGACGGGGGGAGGGGTGCCCACTATTGCTGAGGCTTGAGTAGGTAAACAAAGCTGCCTGGAAGCTCCACCCACCGCAACTCAAGGAGGTCTGCCTGCCTCTGTAGATTTCACCTCTGGGGGCAGGGCATAGCCAAACAAAAGGCAGCAGAAACCTCTGCAGACTTAAATGTCCCTGTCTGACAGCTTTGAAGAGAGTAGTGGTTCTCCCAGTATGGAGTTTGAGATCTGAGAATGGACAGACTGCCTCCTCAAGTGGGTCCCCAACCCCCGAGTAACCTAACTAGGAGGCACCCTCCAGTAGGCACAGACTGACACCTCACACAGCCAGGTACCCCTCTGAGATGAAACTTCCAGAGGAACGATCAGGCAGCAACACTGGCTGTTCAACAATATTCACTCTTCTGCAACCTCCACTGCTGGTACCCAGGCAAACAGGGTCTGGAGTGGACCTCCAGCAAACTCCAACAGATCTGAAGCTGAGGGTCCTGACTGTTAGAAGGAAAACTAACAAACAGAAAGGACGTCCACACCAAAACCCCATCTGTACTGCCACCATCATCAAAGACCAAAGGTAGATAAAACCACAAAGATGGGGAAAAAACAGAGCAGAAAAGCTGAAAATTCTGAAAATCAGAGTGCCTCTCCCCCTCCAAAGGAATGCAGCTCCTTGCCAGCAATGGAACAAAGCTGGACAGAGAATGACTTTGACGAGCTGTGAGAAGAAGGCTTCAGCAGATCAAATTTCTCTGAGCTAAAGGAGGAAGTTTGAACCCATTGCAAAGAAGCTAAACACTGAAAAGAGATTAGACGAATGGCTAACTAGAATAACCAGTGTAGAGAAGTCCTTAAATGACCTGATGGAGCTGAAAACCATGGCACGAGAACTACGTGATGAAGGCACAAGCTTCAGTATCCGATTCAATCAACTGGAAGAAAGCGTATCAGTGATTGAAGATCAAATGAATGAAATGAAGCAAGAAGAGAAGTTTAGAGAAAAAAAGAGTAAAAACAAACGAACAAAGCCTCCAAGAAATATGGGACTATGTGAAAACACCAAATCTATGTCTGACTTGGTGTACCTAAAAGTGACGGGGAGAATGGAACCAAATTGGAAAATACTTTGCAGGATATTATCCAGGAGAACTTCCCCAACCTAGCGAGGCAGGCCAACATTCAAATTCAGGAAATACAGAGAATGCCACAAAGATACTCCTTGAGAAGAGCAACTCCAAGACACATAATTGCCAGATTCACCAAAGTTGAAATGAAGGAAAAAATATTAAGGAGAGCCAGAGAGAAAGGTCAGGTTACCCACAAAGGGAAGCCCATCAAACTAACAGCAGATCTCTTGGCAGAAACTCTGCAAACCAGAAGAAAGTGGGGGCTAATATTCAACATTCTTAAAAGAATTTTCAACCAAGAATTTCATATCCATCCAAACTGAGCTTCATAAGTGAAGGAGAAATAAAATCCTTGACAGACAAGCAAATGTGAGAGATTTTGTAACCACCAGGCCTGCCCTACAAGAGATCCTGAAGGAAGCACTAAACATGGAAAGGAACAACCAGTACCAGCCCCTGCAAAAACATGCAAAATTGTAAAGACCATCAATGCTAGGAAGAAACTGCATCAACTAATGAGCAAAATAACGAGCTAACATCATAATGACAGGATCAAGTTCACGCATAACAATGTTAACCTTAAATTTGAATGGATTAAATGTTCCAATTAAAAGACACAGACTGGCAAATTGGATAAAGAGTCAAGAGGCATCAGTCTGCTGTATTCAGGAGACCCATCTCACGTTCAGAGACACACATAGGCTCAAAATAAAGGGATGGAGGAAGATCTACCAAGCAAATTGAAAACAAAAAAACGCAGAGGTTGCAATCCTAGTCTCTGATAAAATGGACTTTAAACCACAAAGATTAAAAGAGACAAAGAAAGCCATTACATAATGATAAAGGGATCAATTCAACAAGAAGAGCTAACTACCCTAAATATATATGCACCCAATACAGGAGCACCCAGATTCATAAAACAAATCCTGAGAGACCTACAAAGAGACTTAGACTCCCACACAATAATAATGGGAGACTTTAACACCCCACTGTCAACATTAGACAGATCAACGAGACAGAAAGTTAACAAGGATATCCAGGAATTGAACTCATCTCTGCAGCAAGCAGACCTAATAGACATCTACAGAACTCTCCATCCCAAATCAACAGAATATACATTCTTCTTGGCACCACATCGCACTTATTCCTAAATTGACCACATAGTTGGAAGTAAAGTACTCCTCAGCAAATGTAAAAGAACAAAAATTATAACAAACTGTCTCTCAGACCACAGTGCAATTGAACTAGAACTCAGGATTAAGAAACTCATGAAAAACCGCTCAACTACATGAAAACTGAGCAACTTGCTCCTGAATGACTGCTTGGTACATAACGAAATAAAGGCATAAATAAAGATGTTCTTTGAAACCAATGAGGACAAAGACACAACATACCAGAATCTCTGGGACACATTTAAAGCAGTGTGTGGTGGGAAATTTATAGCACTAAATGCCCACAAGAGAAAGCAGGAAAGATCTAAAATTGACACTCTAATGTAACAATTAAAAGAACTAGAGAAGCAAAAGCAAACACATTCAAAAGCTAGCAGAAGGCAAAAAATAACTAAGATCAGAGCAGAACTGAAGGAGATAGAGACACAAAAAAATCCTTCAAAAAATCAGTGAATCCAGGAGCTGGTTTCACTCAACAAAATTGATAGACCTCTAGCAAGACTAATAAAGAAGAAAAGTGAGAAGAATCAAATAGACCAAATAAAAAATGATGAAGAGGATATCACCACCAATCCCACAGAAACACAAACTACCATCAGAGAATACTAAGAACACCTCTATGCAAATAAACTAGAAACCCTAGAATAAATGGATAAATTCCTCGACACATACACCCTCCCAAGACTAATCCAGGAAGAAATTCAATCTCGGAATAGGCCAATAACAGGCTGTGAAATTGAGGCAATAATTAATAGCTTACCAACCAAAAAAAACTCTGGGACCAGATGAATTCACAGTCAAATTCTACCAGAGATACAAGGAGGAGCTGGTACCATTCCTTCTGAAACTATTCCAATCAATAGAAAAAGAGGGAATCCTCCCTAACTCATTTTATGAGGCCAGCATCATCCTGATACCAAAGCCTGGCAGAGACACAACAAAAAAAGAGAATTTTAGACCAATATCCCTGATGAATATCAATGCAAAAATCCTCAATAAAATACTGACAAACCGAATCCAGCAGCATATCAAAAAGCTTATGATCAAGTGGGCTTCATCCCTGAGATGCAAGACTGCTTCAACAGATGGAAATCAATAAATGTAATCCAGCATATAAACAGAACCAAAGACAAAAACCACATGATTATCTCAATAGATGCAGAAAAGGCCTTTGACAAAATTCAGCAGCCCTGCATGCTAAAAACTCTCAATAAATTAAGTATTGATGGGACGTATCTCAAAATAATAAGAGCTATTTATGACAAACCCACAGCCAATATCATACTGAATGGGCAAAAACTGCAAGCATTCCCTTTGAAAAATGGCACAAGACAGGGATGCCCTGTCTCACAACTCCTATTCAACATAGTGTTGGAAGTTCTGGCTAGGGCAATCAGGCAGGAGAAAGAAATAAAGGGTATTCAATTAGGAAAAGAGGAAGTCAAATTGTCCCTGTTTGCAGATGTCATCATTATATATTTAGAAAACTCCATTGTCTCAGCCCAAAATCTCCTTAAGCTGGTAAGCAACTTCAGCAAAGTCTCAGAATATGAAATCAATGTGCAAAAATCACAAACATCCTTGTACACCAATATCAGACAAACAGAGAGCAAAATCATGAGTGAACTCCCATTCACAATTGCTTCAAAGAGAATAAAATACCTAGGAATCCAACTTAAAAGGGATGTGAAGGCCCGCTTCAAGGAGAACTGCAAACCACCGCTCAGTGAAATAAAAGAGGACACAAAGAAATGGAAGAACATTCCATACTCATGGATAGGAAGAATCCATATCATGAAAACAGCCATACTGTCCAAAGTAATTTATAGATTCAATGTCATCAATCTACCAATTACTTTCTTCACAGAATTGGAAAAAACTAATTTAAAGTTCATATGGAACGAAAAAAGACCCCGCATTGCCAAGACAATCCCAAGCCAAAAGAACAAAGCTGGAGGCATCACGCTACCTGACTTCAAACTATACTACAAGGCTACAGTAACCAAAACAGCATGGTACTGGTACCAAAACAGAGACATAGACCAATGGAGCAGAACAGAGCCCCCAGAAATAATACCACACATCTACAACCATCTGATCTTTGACAAACCTGATGAAAACAAGAAATAGGGAAAGGATTCCCTCTTTAATAAATGGTGCTGGGAAAATTGGCTAGCCATATGTAGAAAGCTGAAATTGGATCCCTTCCCTACACCTTATACAAAAATTAATTCAAGATGGATTGAAGACGTAAATGTTAGACCTAAAACTATAAACACCCTAGAAGAAAACCTAGGCAATATCATCCAGGACATAGGCATGGGCAAGGACTTCATGTCTAAAACACCAAAAGTAATGGCAACAGAAGCCAAAATTGACAAATGGGATCTAATTAAACTAAAAGCTTCTGCACAGCAAAAGAAACTAGCATCAGAGTGAACAGGCAACCTACAGAATGGGAAAAATTGTTTTGCAATCTACTCATCTGACAAAGGGCCAATATCCGGAATCTACAAATAACTCAAACAAATTTACAAGAAAAAAACAAACAACCCCATCAAAATGTGGGCAAAGGATATGAACAGACACTTCTCAAAAGAAGACATTTATGCAGCCAACAGACATATGAAAAAGTGCTCATCATCACTGGCCATCGTAGAAATGCAAATCAAAATCAGAATGAGATACCATCTCACACCAGTTAGAATGGCGATCATTAAAAAGTCAGGAAACAACAGGTGCTGGAGAGGATATGGAGAAATAGGAACACTTTTACACTGTTGGTGGGACTGTAAACTAGTTCAACCATCGTGGAAGACGGTGTGGCGATTCCTCAAGGATCTGGAACTAGAAATAACATTTGACCCAGCCATTCCATTACTGGATATATACCCAAAGGATTATCATGCTGCTATAAAGACACATGCACATGTATATTTATTGAGGCACTATTCACAATAATAAA
Organism: Rhinopithecus roxellana; assembly: GCF_007565055.1. Classification (NCBI taxonomy): domain Eukaryota; kingdom Metazoa; phylum Chordata; class Mammalia; order Primates; family Cercopithecidae; genus Rhinopithecus; species Rhinopithecus roxellana. The sequence continues at coordinate 40,398,782 of NC_044550.1, read as the reverse complement.
GACTTGGAACCAACCCAAATGTCCATCAATGATAGATTGGATTAAGAAAATATGGCACATATAAACCAGGGAATACTATGCAGCCATAAAAAAGAATGAGTTCATGACCTTTGTAGGGACATGGATGAAGCTGGAAACCATCATTCTCAGCAAACTATTGCAGGGACAAAAAAACAAACACCGCATTTTCTCACTCATTGGTGGGAACTGAACAATGAGAACATTTGGACACAGGAAGGGGAACATCACACACTGGGGCCTGTTGTGGAGTGCAGGGAGGGGAGAGGGATAGCATTAGGAGATATACCTGATGTAAATTACAAGTTAATGGGTGCAGCACACCAACATGGCACATGTATACATATGCAACAAACCTGCATGTTGTGCATATGTACCCTAGAACTTAAAGTATAATAATAAAAAAAAGACTGTATGTGTTTGTCAAAACTCATAGAACTATTCACTAAAAAGGTAAATTTTATTTAATGTAAATTATACCTCAATAAAATTTACATTCAAAATAGAAAAACAAATGATATCATAATTATTGCAAATAAACAGCACTCATCAAAGGCCGGTCATTGCCATCACTACTTTACATGCATTATCTTATTTAATACTTCACAACAGCCCTTTGGGGAAGAATTAACCTCATTTTACAGAAATAAAAACTGAGGCTCATAGATGTGAAATAATTTGACTAGTCTCACATGTCCGTAAATGATAGAGCCAGCATTTCCCTCCAGGTCTTTCTGACACCAAAGGCTCTCACCTTTATCATTTAGAATTACTATATGAATGGTACTTGATACAAATCTAGCTCTAAAAAATAATAGTTTATTTTTTTCCCCATCACCAGCTGATTATGGAAGTTGGGGGTGGGGAATAGCAGCCCTTGTCTACTATTTAAATCTATCTTTTATGACGTACCCCCTCAAACAACTACAACGTCCCAATATAACTTCCCTGATGTGATGGGAACAAAGATTTAAAGTAGTATGATTGTCAACAATCACATTTTTAGTGTGGAGGTAATTATTTTTTGTTTCTCTTTAGGCATCTACTTGAGTACCTCTTAATAATTCATAATATGTATATATCACCTGGACTAGTTTATGCCTAAACCTTACTTGTATAGTTGAAATGTACTGCAGAAAATCCTTCTTAAGGTTTTAAAAAATTGTTAGTAATTTAAATAGGCATGGTATTGCTTTGCTATTATCTCATATTAATGTGCCATTTTAATGAAAAATACTACAATGCATAGGAATTATATCATGAGACAATAACAACATACTTTCCTTAAGGAAGATGTAAGATATTTCTCTGGCTGAGATTTTTCTTCAATGGATGTTATTCTCCTCCCTGCAAGGGAGAAATTACAAAACTGATACCAGGTAACAGGTAAGTATTGTCATGTTGTAAATGAAGAAGTGCGAAATAGAACATAGCTTATGAGTCATTGTACATGGTAGCTCAGAACCTATTGTGTGATGGTATTTCGGAGAAGCCTAATATGGTAAATGTCATGGCATTCCACAGGTAATTTGTTCAGTTCCTATGATATTCCTATGATGTACTTTAAGATTAGGACAGTAAAACAAACATCATTAAGATCTCCTCCTTACATGTATATCATCAACTCTTTTTTTCTTTGACTTTTACTTTATGTTCTAGGGTACATATGCAGGATGTGCAGGTTTGTTATACAGGTAAATGTGTGCCATGGTGGTTTGATGAACAGTCAGCCCGTCACCTAGATATTAAGTCCAGCATCCATTAGCCATTATTCCTGATGCTCTCCTTCCACCCACCACCCCTGACAGGCCCCAGTGTGTGTTGTTCCCCACTATATGTCCATGTGTTCTCATAGTTCCATTCCCACTTATAAGTGATAATATGCAGTGTTTGATTTTCTGTTCTTGCATTAGTTTGCTGAAGATAATGGCTTCCAGCTTCATTCATGTCCCTGCAAAGGAAATTATCTCATTCTTTTTTATGGCTGCATAGTATTCCACGTTACATATGTACCACATTTTTTAAAAACAATCTACCATTAATGGGTATTTGAGTTGATTCCATGTCTTAGGGGTATTGTGGATAGTGCTGCAATGAACATACACATGCATGTATCTTTATAATTTAATTAAATCCCATTTGTCAATTTTTGCTTTTGGAGTTTTTATAATGAAATATTTGCCTGTGCCTATGACCTGAATGGTATTGCCTAGATTTTCTTCTAGGGTTTTTATGGTTTGGAGGTTAATATTTAAATCTTTAATCCATCTTGAGTTAATTTTTGTATAAAGTGCAAGGAAGGGGCTAGTTTCCATTTTCTGCATATGGTTAGCCAGTTCTCCCAGCACCACTTATTAAATAGGGAATCCTTTCCCCATTGCTTGTTTTTGTCAGGTTTGTCGAAAATCAGATCTTTGTAAGTATGCAGTCTTATTTCTGAGTTCTCTATTATGTTCCATTGGTGTATGTGTCTGTTTTTGTACCAATACCATGCTGTTTTGGTTACTGTAGCCATGTAGTATAGTTTGAAATCACGCGTAGCATAATGCCTCCAGCTTTGTTCCTTTTGTTTGGGATTGTTTTGGCTATTTGGGCTCTTTTGTGGTTGCATGTGAATTTTTTTTTTTTGAGACAGGGTCTCATTCCATCCCCCAGGCTGGAGTACCATGACATGATATCATCTCACCGCAGCCTCCACCTCCCAGGTTCAAGTGATTATTCTGCCTCAGCCTCTGAAGTATCTGGGATTATGGACAATTTAGTGGGTGTGATAGATGTCAAATTTTGTTGAACCCTTTTCTGTGTCAATTGACATGATTATATATTTTTCCTTGTTTAGCCTATTAGTATGGTATATTACATTAATTGATTTTCAAATATTGAAACATACTTGCACCCCTGGAATAAATTTCATTTCATCATGGTATATTCTTCTTTTTATATATTATTAGATTCAATTGGCTAAAGTTTTGTTTAGAATTTTGTGCCTAAATTAATGAGAGATATTCGTCTGCTGCTTCCCATTTTTGTGTCTCTGGTTTTAGTATCAGAATAATACTGTCTTCATCAAATGAATTAGAATTAGAAAATGTTTCCCTTTCTTCTGTTTTTTTTTTTTTTTTTTTTTTTTTTTTTTTTTTTTTGTGTGTGTGTGTGTGTGTGTGTGGAAGGGATCGTGTAAAATTGGTGTTAATTGAATGTTTTTTGAAAAATTCTCCAGTGAAACCATTCATGCCTGAAGATTGTTTAACAGAATTTTAATTAAAAATTCAATTTATTTAGTAGTAGGAATATTTAAGTTATCTATATTATCTTTGCTGAATTTTGGTAGTTTGCGGTTTTCAAGGAATTTGTCCATCTCTTCTAAGTTGTTAAATTTATTAATGTAAACTCATTTCTGGTATTCCTTAATTAACATTTGAGGGCTGCTAGCTCTTTTGTAATATTTCATCATTTCATTCCTGATACTGGTGATTTTAATCTTCTCTATTTTAATCTTTGTCAATCTTTCCAGAAGGTTATCAATGTTATTAATTTTCTCTTAAACAGTTTTTTTTGTCACTAATTTTCCTCTGCTGTTTCTTTGTTCACAAATTTATTGACTGAGATTTTTATCTTGATAAATTTTGCTCTTTATTATTTCCTGCCTACTCCTGCTTTACATTTATTTTGCTCTCATTTGCTTGTCTCTTGTAGTAGAAACTTACAATATTGATTTTACCATTTATCTTTCTATAATGGGTTCCTGGTTTTACTCCGTTACAAACAGAGCACCTACTTTGTATGATTTTAATTCTTTTAAATATGTTGAGGATAATTATCCAGAATATGTCTATCTTGAAAACTGTTACATAGGTGCTTGAAAAAAAAAGTGTATCTTGCTGTTGAGTGAAGTGTTTTTATAAATGTCCATTGGACCCTATTGATTGATAGTGTTGTTTAAATCTGTATCCTTGCTGATTTTCTGCCTGGTAATTCTATCAATTGTTGAAATCAGAGGATGTTGAACTTGCCAACTACATTGTACATTTTTCTTTATCTCCTTTTACTTCTCTCAGTTTTTGCTTCATATATTTTGAAGCTCTGTTGTTTGGTGTACGAACATTTAGAACTGCTAAATATTATTGGTGGATTGATCCTTTTAGAAGTACATATGTGCCTCTTTGGCCCTAGTAAGTTTCTTTGCTTTGAAATTTACATGTTCTGATACCAATATAGCTATTACTTTTTAAATAGTTTTTAAGATTTATCTTTTTCCATCCTTTTATTTTCAACTTATCTATGTACCTATATTTGAAATGAATTTTCTTTTTGTCGATTAAAAAATAAAACAAAACTTTTTTTTTCTTCAATTTTTAAGTTCAGGGGTAGATGTGTGAGAGATGCAGTTTTGTTACATAGGTAAACATGTGCGATAGTGGTTTGCTGCACAGAACAACCCATCACCTAGGTATTAAGCCCAGCATCCATTAGCTATTCTTTCCTCCTCCCATGCCCCACTCTCCAACAGACCCAAGTGTGTCGTTTCCCCTTGTGTGTGTCCATGTGTTCTCATCATTCAGCTCCCACTTATAAGTGAGAGCATGCAGTGCTTGGTTTTGTGTTCCTGCATTAGTTTGCTGCGAATATGGCTTCCAACTCCATCATTGTTCCTGAAAAGGACATGATATTATTCCTTTTTGTGGCTGCATAGCATTTCATGGTGTATATGTACCACATTTTCATTTTCTGCTCTGTATTTAATAGGCATTTGGGTTGATTCTGTGTCTTCGCTATTGTGAATAGTGCTGCAATGAACATACATGTATGTGCATCTTTGTAACAGAATGATTTATGTTCCTTTGGGTATGTAACCAGTAATGGGATTGCTGGGTCAAACTGCATTTCTGCCTCTAGATCCTTGAGGAATTGCCACACTGTCTTTCACAACGGTTGAACCAATTCACACTCCAACCAACAGTGTAAAAACATTCCTTTTTCTCTGCAACCTTACCAGCATCTATTATTTCTTGACTTTTTAGCAATAGCCATTCTGACCGACATGAGATAGTATCTCATTGTGGTTTTGATTTGCTTTTCTCTAATGATCAGTGATGTCGAGCTTTTTTTCATACGTTTGTTGGCTGTATGTATGTCTTCTTTTGAGAAGTGTCTGTTCATGTCCTTTACTCACTTTTTAAGGAGATTTTTTTTTTCTTTTAAATTTGTTTAAGTTCCCTGTAGACTCTGGATATTAGACCTTTGTTAACTGGATAGATTGCAAAAATTTTCTCCCATTCTGTAGGTTGTCTGTTAGCTCTGATAATAGTTTCTTTTGCTGTGTAGAAGCTCTTTAGTTTAAGCAGATGCTATTTGTCAATTTTTGCTTTTGTTGCCATCACTTTTGGCATTTTCATCATGAAATCTTTGCCTGTGATTATGTCTTCAATGGTATTGCCTGGATTTTTCTTCTAGGATTTTTACAGTTTTGGATCTTCCATTTAAGTCTTTAGACCATCTTGAGTTAATTTTTGTATATGGTGTAAGGAAGGGGTCCAGTTTCAATTTTTGTAGGTGGCTAGCCAGTTCTCCCAGCAAAATTTATTAAATAGAAAATCCTTTCCCCCTTGCTTGTTTTTGTCAGGCTTGTTGAAGATCAGATTGTTGTAGATGTGCAGTCTTATTTCTGAAATCTCTATTCTGTTCCATCAGTCTATGTGTCTGTTTTTGTACCAATACCATGCTGTTTTGGTTACTGTAGCCATGTGGTATAGTTTGAAGTCAGGTAGCATAATACCTCCAACTTTGTTCCTTTCGCTTAGGGTAGTCTTGGCTATTTGGGCTTTTTTTGTTCCACATGAATTTTAAAATAGTTTTTTCTATTCCTGTGAGGAATGTCAATGGTAGTTTAATGGGAATAGCATTGAATGTATAAATTACTTTGGGCAGTATGTCCACTTTCACAATATTGATTCTTCCTATCCACAAGCATGGATTCTTCCTTTCCACAAGTTTTTCCATTTGTTTGTGTCCTCTCTGATTTCTTTGAGTAGCTGTGTGTAGTTCTCCTTGAAGAGGTCCTTCAAGGAGAATTTCCCTTGTTAGCTGTATTCCTAGGTATTTTATTCTTTTTGAGCAATTGTGAATGAGAGTACATTCATGATTTGGCTCTCTGCTTGCCTGTTGTTGATGTACAGAGATTTTTGCACATTGATTTTGTATCCTGAGACTTTGCTGAAGTTGCTTATCAGCTGAAGAAGGTTTTGGGCTGAGACAATGGAGTTTTCTAGATATAGGGTCATGTCATCTGCACACAAAGATAATTTGACTTCCTCTCTTCCTATTTGAATATTCTTTATTTCTTTCTCTTGCCTGATTGCCCTGGCTGGAACTTCCATTACTATGTTGTTATTTGTGAATTTTATCCTGTCATGATGATGCTAGCTGTTTATTTTGCAGACTTGCGTATGTGGTTCCTTCCTAGTGTCACTGGTCTGTGTAGTTCAGTGTGTTGTTGTAGTGGCTGGTAATGGTTTTTCCTTTCCATATTTAGGGCTGTCTTCTGGACCTTTTGCCAGGAAGGCCTAATGGTGACAAATTCCCTCAGCATTTGCTTGTCTGAAAAGAATCCTATTTCTCCTTCGCTTATGAAGCTCAGTTTAGCAGTACTTGAAATTCTGGGTTGGAATTTTTTTTCTTTAATACTGTTGAATATTGGTCCCCAATCTCTCTCAGCTTACAGGGTTTCTGCTCAGAAGTCCACTGCTAGTCTGGTGGACTTCCCTTTTTAGGTGACCTGGCCTTTCTCTCTGGCTGTCCTTAACATTTTTTCTTTCATTTTGATCTTGGTGAATCTGATGACTGTGTCTTGGGTTGATCTTCTCATAGAATATCTTACTGGGGTTCTCTGGCTTTCCTAAATTTGAATATTGGCCTGTCTTTCTAGATTGGGGAAGTTCTCCTAGATGATATCCTGAAGTATGTTTTCCCATGTGGTTCTGTTCTCCCTGTCTCTTTCAGGTACCCCAATTAGTTGTAGGTTCAGTCCCTTGTTTTACATAATCCCATATTTTTGTAGCTTTTGTTTGTTTCTTTTCATTCTTTTTTCCCCATTCTTGTCTGCATATCTTATCTCAGAAAGCTAGTCTTCAAGCTCTGAGATTCTTTCCTCAACTTGGTCATTCTGCTACTGAAACTTGTGATTGCATAGTGTAGTTCATGTATTGTGTCCATCAGATTCATTATGTTCCTCTTTGGTTATTTTTGTTATCACCTCCTGTATTGTTTTATCATTATTCTTAACTTCTTTGCATTGGGTTAGAACTTGCTCCTTTAGCTAAGTGAAGTTTGTTATTACCCGCCTTCTGAAAACTACTTCTGTCAATTTGGCCATCTTAGCCTCAGTCCGGTTCTGTGCCCTTGCTGTAGAAGTGTTGTGGTCATCTGGAGGAGAAGGAACACGCTGGCTTTTTTAGTTTTCAGCATTTTTGTGTCATTTTTTTCTCATCTTTGTGGGCTTATCTACCTTTGATCTTTGAGATTGCTGACCTTTGAGTAGAATTTTTGTGAGATCTTTTCTGTTGATATTTTTGCTGTTGCTTTCCGTTTGTTTGGTTTTGGGGTTTGGGTTTTTTCTTTCTTTCTTTCTTTCTTTCTTTCTTTCTTTCTTTCTTTCTTTCTTTCTTTCTTTCTTTCTTTCTTTCTTTCTTTCTTTTTTCTTTTTTGAAGGTGGAGTCTTACTCTCTTGTCAATCTGCAGTGCAGTGGCATAATCTCGACTCACTGCAACCTCTGCCTCCTTGGTTCAAGCTATTCTCCTACCTCAGCCTCCTGAGAAGCTGGGACTACAGGCAGGCGCCACCATGCCCAGCTAATTTTTGTATTTTTAGTACACTCCAGACCCTAGTTGCCTTGGTCCCTCCCACACCTGAAGGTATCACTAGTAAAGGCTGCAAAACAGCAAAGATGGAAGCCTACTCCTTCCTCTGGCAGCTCCATCCCAGGGGAACACCAACCTGATGCCGGCTGAATGCTCCTGTTGGAGGTGTCTGGAGACCTGTGTTGGGAGGTCTCACCCAGTCAAGAGGAAATAGATCAGAGACCTGCTTAAAGAAACAGTCTGACTGCTCCTTGGCAGAGCTGGTGTGCCACACTAACTGCCCAGCCTCTACAGAGCCAGCAGCCTAGAAAGGTGAAGTCAGCTGAACCACAGAGATGGCAACTGCCCTTCCCCTGGAGCTCCATTTCAGCGAGACATCAGAGTTCTGTACATATAAACATGGCTGGAGTTGCTGAAATTCCCACAGGGAGGCCCCACACAGTGAGGAGGGATGGTTCCCGGTCCCACTTAAAGAATCAGTCTGGCCACAATCTGCAGGGGAACTTGGTCCATCTCAGGCAGTCTCCAGCCGGCTGCTGCTGGCCAGCTCGAATTCCAAGCCAGTGGGTCTTAACTTGTGAGATACCATGGCAGAACCATGCCACTTGGCTCCCTGTATCCACCCATTCCTAGGGGAAGGCATGGATCTCTCACCTTGCCATAATTCCTGAATTTAGACTATGCAAAACTCGTGGATCTCTGTGAGTGCTAGTTAGTGCAGTTAGTATTTATTATAAATACAGGATTTATTTACATTAAAAGTTTAATGTCCAAAACCTGTCTTTTTATATTGCCTGCAAATCTGAGAAATGAAATTATGTTGGATATTTTGGAAAGAATGCTAAGGTAATTCTTTACTCCCTACTCCAACAACCTTGAGATATTTATTCAGGGTGAGGAAACCTCTCTTCTTCCTTCAACAATTAAATACAAAGATAGATCATTGATCCTAATCTAATCTGAAGAAAATGTACTGGAATACAATCTGAAAGTGACTTAATACATGATATTGGGTGTTGTGGAATTCCTGGGTCATAGAGCATATGTTTATGTAATTCGACTAAAATGTACTGCTACTACTAGCATTCTGTGAAGGTTTCACATCCTTGCCTACACTGGACTTACTCCATTGGTTTATTAGGTCTAAAGTGATGCCTTAGTTTTGTTTTAATTGTGTTTATCTGAATACTAGTTATTTCAGCAATTTTATAGGCTTGCTAGCTTTTTGTTTTTGTAAATTTCCTTTTCATGTGCTTTACTCATGTTTCTACTGAGATTACTGGTTTCCTAGTTGATTTGCAGGATTGTTTTGTATATTGTAGATATCAGTATATTGTCAGTTTTAGATATTTTGAGTATCTTCCTCAATTCTATCCATAATGTTAGTTTGTTAGTTGCATAGCAGAAATACTCAAATGTATCTTATTTTTGCCTTACATTTAATACTTTCTATGCTTTGCTGTAACAATCTATTCCTTATCCTATGTTGCAAAGATATTCTTCCTTTTTTAGTATTAACATGATCAGTTTTTCCCTTCTTACTTAGGTCTCTAATCCATTTTTGTTGTCTACTTCTGTGCATAGTTTTAGGTAAGGTTCTATTGTCGTGGTGATCTTGAAAAATCTGTCTCTTAGAATATTATTGACAGATGACTCAAATTCTGTGCTTTGAGCCCAAAGCTGCACTCACACTGAGACCACATTTCCCATGAGTTCCTTCCAGCCTGTGACTAAGCACAGGAGGATTTTTAAGGTAAGCCCATTTCTAGGAGATGTGGAATTCCCTTGATGAGTAACTTTGACTTGAGTACTCCCCAAAGGCTTGGCCAAATCTTCTTAAAACTGCAATGCGATGTGGAACTCTTCCTATTCAACTCTTTTTACTTCCTTCCGTACTACACAAGAATCAGAACTGCATGGCATTCTGAAGTGTCTCTGTGACTCTTCCAACAAGCATACTATTTTCTTCACATATGTTGTCCTTAATAATTATCTTGCACCTCAGATTCCACCTTGAGGTCTGATAGAGTAGTCTTAGAAACTGTGGAACTGATTAGCTCACCTAAGTATGTGTTGGGCAGAGGATGCCATGCTGAATGGCTGCAGGGCACAGATAATCCCAGGCATAAGGTGGCAAGTGCATTGTTAAAGATTTCACCAGCAGTAGCCTGGGAAAATTTTCTGGTGCTTCCTGATAGAGGGGAAGGGGACACCTTTGCAGCTGATCGTTCATGGACAGCTTGAAAGATAGGAAGGAAGAATGCCTCTTACAAGAATTAGAGTTGGGGTTATGTTAATCGCATCTCGTTGTCTGCATAGTGGTAAGGAGAAATGAGGGCATTTAAATAGTGTTAACGGGCTAGCGTGAGAACCAGTTACTAAAACCTTTGTATCATGAAGGAATAGAGTAGCACAAGCCAAGTAGCAGGTAAGGCTAAAGATTATGTTAGATTCCCAGCATTTGAAGCTCTAGTCAAAGTTGATCTGCTTTGCTTGGTCAGAGTCTCATTGCGAAGAAACCCAGGAAAGGAACAACAGAATATTATAGATGGGCAAACTGGATGATTGGTCTTCAGGACGTTGGTCTCGAAGACCCTGACCTGAAACCTCAGAGTTACAGGAAGTATCACGTCTCCTTAGTAAAGAAAACAGCTCTTCTCCCCTGCGAAGATGCTTCAGGCCGGGCCAGCGGGTGAGACAGACGCTGTTAATCCCGAACATTTGGGAGCCGAGACGGGGATGGGATACGATTGGGGGTCAGGAGATCGAGACCTCCTGGCACCACGGTGTGTACCCTTGTGTGTTTGATGACCCGTTCTATAAAAAAAAAATAAAAAAAAAAAATTCAAAAAAAAAAAAACCTAAAACTAAAAACAACCAAGGCAACGTAGCGGCGAAACTGGGTAGTCCCGGCTACCTGGGTCACGGAATGAGGCTGAAGGCAGGAGATCTGGAGCGATGCAGAGAACGCCGGGAGGAACAGTGCTGAGCGATTGGAGTCGAGGTGAGAGCGAGTAATCCGGCAAGACACGCAAAACCAGGCAGGAGAGCAGACTGCTGCGAGCTCGTAGTTAACAAAAAAAAAAAAAAAAAGAGAAGAAAAAGACAACGATTCGGCTTGATAGAGCATGTGTTTTACCACAAACGAACGGTTGCCTCCCTCAAGAGCATTATCTTCACCTCCTCAACTGACAACATAACCAGCTGGCTCAAGCTAGGTAATCATAAATGTGCGTTGATTAAGATTAGGATAAAGGAAAAAGAGACATATGTACTCAAAGAATTGTAAGAACTGGTGTGTATTATTGGTCACTGACATTAGGTTTAGGTGCGAGGATGAGGGTGGAGGTTAAGTCATGTGAGTGTAAGGTAAATGAAAACTGGATATATAGTAAGAATTCAGTAGACTTAGGAGCACTTTCTCAAGACATGGAATTTGACCACCCTAGCAAAAACCCAATTTTGGGTTGTTGTGTAAACCTGACTAGGGGGGGGCTCTTAGCAACCTGGAAGAAGCCATATCCCGGAGGGATTGATTGAATGACAGATGAAATGTCTCAGTTGCTCTAGAAGTAGTGAAGATACGAAAAAATAAGAGGGCGGAGGAAGGGGTATCAGTTGAAAATGGATATATTCTGGTGAGGCCAGATAGACGACCTACCAAGATATGTTTCACGGGGAAAGTCCAGAAGGGGAGAAGGAAAAATCATATCTGAAAGTCCACTACCAACAGGGCTGGTGCAGAGAGTTGAGAATATAACTAAGAAGTATCAGTGATAGGTCTCTGTTGCAGAGGCCGCAATAACGGAAGCCAACCTACTAGTCTGAGATTGTCCCATACGCTTGCTGGAGTCCTGACGTAACAGGGCATCAAGTGTCTAGTGCTTAAACTGCCCAACGCCAGAGGAATCTCACAGTGAGCTTTAACAAAATGGCAAGGTTAGAGGGAACGCATGTGTAAGTTTTCCCACAAAAGAATTGTTTTCCCTGGCGTACAGTTCAACAGAGTATGGTGTTTTTAGGGAAGAAAATAATAAAAAAGGAAGCTTAACTCAGTGGTGCGACTATTTTAAATTACAACCAAAGAAGAAAAAAAATGCAATAAAATGGAAAAGAGTCAGAGGGCTCGCGGTGGATCACCCCCAATAGCAAAGCCTGATTCTTTCTTAGTTTATTGAGGCACTGACCAATTTTATGATCCAGACTCCTTGGCTGAAGAGGGTTAGGTCTAAGTCACTAGGAGAAAAGAAACCGATACCCGTCACAATTAGATACAGTGAGATTCCCTAAGTGCTTCCCCAAAGGGACCTGTAAACACGTTAATTCTGGTGACTATACAACAAGGCAAAGAGAACCCAGAGATTGCAAAAAAATCTATTAGAAACCAGGAGATTGAGTGGATACGATACCGAGCGACCCAAGAGATGCATTATAGCTCCTGTAAGAAGTGGGAGTATGGGACAGATTTCCGGGAATGAGATCAATAGATCCTGGAGCTTTGTAGCTTAAATATGCTGGTTCGTATGACGGTCTTTGCGTTAAGAGCCGTGAAAATATTACAGTTGAAGTGCTCTGAATTTAGAGTAATGCTGCTAGGGATGAAGGGGACATGACGTTCCGTCATCTGGTTATGGCTCGAAGAATTTCTGGTAGCTTTATAAGTTATTTGTAAACCACTGTTAGAACATTCAAGGCATGGGTTTCCTTATTGTCTGCTATTGGAACTCATAAGCCTGTTTATGAGTTACAGTGGTCGTAATTGTTGTCTGTTATACTAAAATCTTTAACCTGGTTAAGTTTTAAAAATATTTTCCTAAGTCCTCAATTTTTAATTTTGTTATGCATTTGAGAATCTCTTTTAATTGGATATAGCATCGCTCTGCACTTATGACTTCTATGTCTGAATTTTTTAAAATTTATTTTATATTTGCTCCTCCCTTCCTTCTGAGCAGTCTCTTCACATTTGACGTTGCAATTCATTCAATTGGGATTGCCTGTTGTAACTGTAGCCATGATCAAGCTTATGCTAATCACGGTTGCTTGGATGTAATCCAACGCGGACAGGTTCCATGCGAAGTAGGTTCATTCTACTTTTTATGCAGTTCTTCTTGTTTCAAG